>NC_141287.1:1393362-1993362 GCF_037954325.1 Fistularia commersonii
CTTTATGTTGTCCATTATTTTCCCTGATGTTGTTGTTGTTTGTCTTGCTATTTTATGTCTCTCTATTTATATTTATACTATATATACTTTGTTAGTTTTTGACATTATAAGTGTTACATTGGTGTGAAAATGACTTTCTCCTCTGTAGATGGATGAAGTTGATCTTATATTATTCTATGTAGCAGATAATGTGCAGCAGCTGAGAGCGTTTAGTAAATGCTAATTGGTGGCGGCCTCCTATTGGTCCCTGCCAGGGCGCCGGCCTTATTTTACTGGCTGTGACGTCATTTCCTGGAGACGCCAGCTGAGTCTTGTGTGGTCTGGTTTGACCGGGGAAAGCACACGTTAGGCTGGTCTTTCAGTTCGGACTCATTTGTTTGCAGTGTGCTGGTGGTCTCTGGTGAGTTCGTTCCTTCCTTGTTTGTTTGGTGTTCAGTGGAAGTGTTGCTGCAGACGTCAGTGCTTCTATAAGTTTCATATTCTTCTCTTCCCCCAGGGATCTTTGCACCTGTGCTGATGGAAGACTCTTTGGACTGGACTGAAAATTCTCTTGAAGGAGAACTTTGGGTAATGCTTTGGAGGTGAGAAATCCAAAATTGAAGATGTGATTCTCAATTTTAGTGGCTCTGTCTCATAGGTGTGTGAGTTAGATGGAGTGCAGAATGTTCCTGGAGTGCAGACTTCAATGGACATGTTTGGTGTCCAGTATAGGAATGTGGAGGGAAAGATGGTAGACTTTGCAAAAATAATGGAAATGGCTTTGAATACCTTTAATAAGGTGACTTAAGATGTCACCTTGGTAGGCTACAGCAGAAGACGGGTGGTGGAAGCTGAAAGGGCAGGAGTTGGAAAAGGCTCTGAGGTCATGGAGAGCTGCCAGGTGACTGACAGCTACAGTTCATGTGATCTGGAGACGGGAGGCGAACGCTTGGTGTGTTGAATTGGAAAGAGCAAATATTTCTTAGTCCAGGCCGGATTCCAACCCGCCCGACGGCCGGAGCAGAATTTGCCGACCCATAACTCCGACTCGTCGGTAATAGAAATTCTGCATCTCTAAAGATGACTGGACACAAAGTGACTGCTTGTTGGATTTGAAGGCGAGAGAAGGTTTGTAACGTTGTCCGTTTGTTTTGCAGATGTCACGAGGGTCTGTTTCATAACTGTCCACAGATGGCAAAATAATGGTAAGTGAAGTGCTAAATTGTGTTCATGACATTTAACAGCACTGACTTTACTGATGTCAGGTTCTGGCCATGGTTCTTGTGTTAATTCTAAGGTTCTTTCAGACGCTGTCCATAAATGTTGTGTTTGGGCTTGCAAGGATCCTGAGCCCCAGAAGTAGCCTGTCAACGCAACCAAGGTAGTGTGTGCACTTATGTAATATTAGCAAAATGTTTGAGCTGTCTTTTTTAAATGCTTGTAGTTTTCCTGTTTTGAAAATGAAGTGTCCATGTACACCCTGAAATCAGTCACTGTTTGAAGAATCTTTGTTTTAATCGATTCTTTCTCTAGGGTTTGCTACAGCAACTTGTTTGTCCAAAGATAAAATTCAGTGTTAATAATGCACGTGGAAGTAATCCTTCACTTTGAGATTTGGTCCGACTCAGAGACTGCGTTCGTATTGGCCAGGCGCGCAGTCTGCAAATGTGGCATGCAAGGTCTTCCACAATCTGACTGGTCTAAAGCTACATCAGACCAAGGAATCCCACGGTGCCACTACCTAGTACGCCATCTGATCCAGGCCCCCCATCAGAACAGCGTTGGATTTTGTGCCCCAACAAGAAGTCGGGGTAGCAACCATTAGATGTTGATTCAGCCCTGGAAGAAAAAGCAGAGGGTAGTGTGGACCAGGGGAAAGTCAGAAACTGCAGATGTGATGCTCAGTGTTAGTGGCTCTGCTCCAGAGCTGCAGGAGTTACATGTCAGGTTACGGCTGTGGTTAAATCAATACATTTAATTCTAATGTTCTTTCAGATGCTGTCCATAAATGTCTGCCTCCTGACAAGGATCCTGAGCCCCAGAAGTAGCCTGTCCAACTCCAGCAAGGTAGTGTGTGCGATAAGTTTACTTGTGCAAAGTTAGCAAAATGTTTGAGCTGTCTTTATCTGTAATTTTAAATGATTGTAGTTTTCCTGCTGTGAAAATAGTGTCCATGTACACCCTGAACTCAGTGTCACTTTAGTTTATCCTTTTCCTGTTACACATTTTTCTATGTTTGACGGAGTCTGATGCAGCGACTCTTTAGTGCAAAGATATTCTTCAGTGTTTCTTCTAAATATCGCACTTGGAAATCCTTCACTTTGAGATTGACTTGCAGTATTTGTCTGCATTTTGGACTGATTAATTAAAACTTAATAGTTCAACCATTGACTGGTCAGAAATGACAGGATGTGTCAGTTTCACGTTTTAAGCTGCGCACTGCGAATTAATTAGATGTGTAGCCTTTTCTGTGAAACTCTGCCAGGTGTCCAGCCAATCATACGATGCAATTATGCATCGAATCACGGCATTGCCAGTAGTTGCTCTGCCTGTACACCCTATATAACAGTACCAAATTAATTCCACCACAGTTTTACTAACGCCTTATGGCGTGTCCTCACTAAAGTAATGCAGTTCTTGAATGCCTGCTCTGCAAAACATGCAGTGAAGCCAAAGTAGGAAGTGACTTTTCCAATGGAAAATATGGACTAAATGGAAGCCATGATGGCTGTTGCAGTCGGTTATGTCCTCTATGGAGGACTCATTCCAAGAAACCACATCAATGTCAGCGAGAACATTTCAAGCTGCAAAATAGTCGACGCCAGATGACCTCATTTGTACAAGATCTAGTCTACCTGCACTCTTAAGTTACTTTAGAAAACACCAAACTTTCACATGACTTCATCTAACTAGTCACCCTGTAGCCGCTAATTAGCATCACTTTCAGACTCCATTTCCCCTCCAGAACATTCCATCAAGGTAACTCCAATTCCCTTGTCAGCACAACAAAATCTTCCAAGTGTCAAGCTTTGCACTTGTTCTCCTGGACACACAGTACATCCACCTTCCTTCTCTGCAACACATTAGCCAACTCTACCTTTCCCAGTTACCATCCCTGGCTCTTTTCCTCTTGTAGCCTATCGGCATCAATGGCAGTTGTTAAACCGGGCCTCTACCGATCTGGTCCAAGTTGTCTGATGCAACCCTGTGCTTTCATCTGTGCTCAGAGACCCTGCCCATGCCCCATCGAGGAGCCATTAGTAAGTGCCCGTCTACCGAACAAGAGTTACGAGAAAGCGTATTTATTAACAGCTTGCAAAAACAATGGTAAGTGGAAAGTCCTTGGCTCCTAAGCAGTCTGGCTTGACGACAACCGCTGCCGCCTCCAAAAGCAATTCCAGTTAAGAGACCACACCGGCTCCCAGAGAGTATCTCCCATCCCTGGCGTCGCCCAGGACCAATAGGGGACTGTGACTGGTTACCATTTACTAAACGCTCTCAGAACTACCTGCAACATAGAGGGAAACCGTGCCAATTGAACAAACAGGTGCTGCAGTGAAACCGATGTACACCTCATGGTTACAAAGCTAAATCACTCCCAGTGATTTACGGACAGCCAATTTAACAATTGACATTAAATGACTCTAGACACGAACAATGTGCAAAACTAGAGCTTTTTGGGAGCTGCTCTTGTTGAACTCAGGACATGCGGCAACAAAATGACCAAGAAACAGTCAAATGTTATTTTAGTTTTTAAAGTGACATCAGCTCTTATGTTGGAAAGTTCTAAGTGCACCAACTCTCAGATGCATTCTCTTGCAAAGAGAACAGAATTAGTCTACACCTCCAGGACCAACTTTTAGGCAGTACTGCCTGATACTCTGGGCCCTGTTGCATTAATGCAGAATATACAGATTGCACCTTGTCACTCAGGACAGTATGGAATAGAAATGTCTACAGGCCACTCGTGTCACTCTACTCTCTCAAAACAAGCACTTTCTCCACCTCATGTACATTGAAAGGGGAACCATGCAAACATACCGACTTACATCCAGTGGCAGCCCAAATGGAACCGAAGCATTCCAGACAGACGACCCGGCTTGTGAAGGTTCAGTGTCACGATCGCCAAGCAGAGAAGAAAAAGCACCACCTACTTTGACAGAAAAAAAAAAAGCAGAGCAAAACAGCAAACCTGTCTTTCTTCCCCCAAAGATCCAAAAATGCAGAGGGGAAAAAAGGCAGAGAGTAAACAAGTTTATTTAAGCCAAAAATTGAAGCACAAACAGGTACCTTCTTACATTCTGACCTCAAGATGAAGCCCAGCACCTCAAGGTGTGCAAGACACCTCTTGCAATTCCCCAGTCAAACACAACCTTGCACACTCAGCTAGCTCTCCCCAGAGCCCTGGTGTCTCCAGGCAATGACATCACGGCCAGTATAATAAGGCCGGCGCCCTGGCAGGGACCAATAGGAGGCCGCCACCAATTAGCATTTACTAAACGCTCGCACCTGCTCCCAATTACCTGCTACATATAATCTATGACAATATTCCTTTTTCACAGCAGTGTAGTAGTTATATCAAAATATAAAAAAAGTATATATATATATATATATATATATATATATATATATATATATACATATAAAGGTAGCAAGACATCCACAAATAAATAGACAACAGATACTACAACAACAACAACAACAACATTAGGGATAATAATGGACGTCTTCAACCCTACTCATCTCACTCAGCCCCAAACCCCCCAAAAAAGATGAACAATGAAATGTATTTGGTTGTGAGATGATTATTTGGTTGAGTGGTCACTTCTGACTTACGACAGCTGGTAATTTGTATCTTCGGTGACTGAATTGCACTTCTTGGAAGTCACTTTGGTTAAAACCGTCTGCTACATGACTGGAATGTAATGTGATGACAACAAACTATATGGGAACACCATATCATACCGGATCTGTCGAGGACCGGGTTAACAACGACTGGCAGTGGTACTAATGACCTACAGGGTCTTCTTCTTCTTCTTCTTCTTCTTCTTCTTTTGGCTTTTCCCTTCAGGGGTCGCCACAGCAAATCAACTTTCTCCATCCAACCCTATTTACTGTATCAGAGGTTCGTTCGGACCTCTCTCGTTCGGTTCTCTCTCACACCAACTACCTTCATATCTTCTCTCACTACGTCCATAAATCTTCTCTGGTCTTCCTCGAGACCTCTTGCCTGGCAGCTCCAATTCCAGCATCCGTCTACCAATATATTCTCTATCCCTCCTCTGTCCATGACCCAACCATCTCAGTCTGGCTTCTCTGACCTTCTTTCCAAAATATCTAACATGTGCTGTTCCTCTGATAGACTCATTCCTGATTCTCTCCACCCTGGTCACTCCCAAAGAGAACCTCAACATCTTCATCTCTGCAACCTCGTGTTCTGCCTGCTGTCTTTTGGTCATTGTAACAGTTTCTAGTCCATACATCATCCCTGGTCTCATCACTGTCTTGTACACCTTTCCTTTTATTCTGGCTGAAAGTCTTCTATCACTTAGCAACCCTGACACTTTTCTCCACCCATTCCGACCTGCTTGGTTCCGTCTCTTCACCACTTTTCCACACTCTCCGTTGCTCTGGACTGTTGACCCTAAGTACCTGAAATCCTCCAGCTTCTTGATCTCCACTCCCTGTAGCCTCACCGTTCCACCCGAGTTCCTCTCATTCACACACATATATTCTGTCTTACTGTGACTAACTTTCATTCCTCTCCTTTCCAGAGCATACCTCCACCTCTCTAGATTTTCCTCTACCTGTTTTCTGCTCTCACTACAGATCACAATGTCATCCGCAAACATCATGGTCCATGAGGATTCCTGTCTAACCTCATCTTTCAGCCTATCCATGACCATTGTGAACAAGAAGGGGCTCAGAGCTGATCCCTGATGGAGTCCCACCTCCACCTTGAACTTCTCTGTTACCCCTGATGCACACCGTACCAGTGTCTCACAGCAAGCATACATGTCCTGCACCAGTCTAACATACTTTTCTGCCACTCCAGACTTCCTCATACAATGCCAGAGCTCCTCTCTTGGCACCCTGTCATATGCTTTTTCTAGGTCTACAAAAACACAATGCAGCTCCCTCTGACCTCCTCTGTACTTCTCTATTAGCATTCTCAACGCAAATACTGCATCTTGGAGAGGCTTGGAGAGACACGGGCCAGTGCCGCCCTGAGGCTGCATTATTCTCCCAAAATACAATGGTGTAGGAAAATTATCTGACACTTTGTTCAAACGACCGGTGGAAAATGAAGATTGTGCATCTTTGAAATGTGGCTCCAAGTTTTCCTGTCTGCTAGTGAAGTGTTTGTGTGAGAGTCAGAGAACCGTGTCTTTGCACTCAGAGGTTTTTGTACGACGGCTCAATGACTTTGTGTCACTGTGGTTGACGTTCGGCGGTGGAACCAGACTGGATGTGGGAGGTGAGTGAAGTCTTTGACTTTGTCGATGTTACTCTAGACTATTTTTGAGTTTTCCGTGAAAAGAGTTGGGTCTCCAGTGAGATCAGGTTGATTTGAGCTGAAGGACAAAGTGGACGGAGGCTTTCAGGTGGAAGAGTGGGGATAGCAGCAGTCAGACATAAAAGAAGAGCCTGAATCCTGGCTGATATCAGACTCTGATCTTCAGGCTGGTAGGTTGAGTTTGTGCCGATAAAGTCTGAGAGTTGTCTCTCTCTCCAGTCGGAGGGGTTTGTCGGGCGCCTCCATCACTTTATGTCGCTTTGGTGGACTTTTGGTGGAGGAACCAGACTGTCAAAGCCAAACTGAAGCTGCTGAAGTGAAATGAGGTTCTCAAACGTGTGAAGTCGTGGCTGTTTTTCTGCAGAATTTCTATGAGGACACCGTTGCAGAGAGAGCAGATTGAAGCAGGTGTTTGAACATGTGCTGAACTGCTTTATCAGCTTGGATACTGATGGAAATGTGGTTGGAAAAGAAGTCCAGTCTTTCATAGATGATTGAAATCCTCGTGAAGTTTGTGCTGACTGATGGTCGTCTCTGCATGTCGGATTTCTTTTCATGATTTTCACACTTTGGAGGGATTTGATAGAAGGTCTTGTCAAACTTTTTCTGCTCAATCTGCCCGTTTGCAGACTTTCAGTCGATTTGCATGAGAGGCTTCTTGCAGGGAAGTGAAACACTGTGTGAGTGGGTGAGTGACTGGTGGAGCAGAACAACATCTGACAGGAACTCCTTAGGAGGAGATGGACTCTCACACAGGAAAGAGGTTTGATTGACAGCTGAGACAGAGTCAGACGTCAGATAATGATAGCACTTGTAAGCTTCACGCATTTCTGGGTCGCAAGTCGCACCCTCGTCTCCTCGGCTGCGGAGGGCCGATGGAAAGTTGTCAAGGTCTTGCTCTAACCTGCCCGCCTTCTTCTAGGTGATGTTGTCCGTCCCACCCTGACGGTACTGCCCCCGTCCAGCGAGGAGCTGGAGGACGGCGACGCCACCGTCACCTGTCTGGCCGACAACGGCTTCCCCTCAGACTGGAATCTGGCCTGGAAGGTGAACGGAGGAAGCAGCGGCAACTGGGAGCGGACCGAGAGCCGTGGGCCGCCGGGGAAGGACGGCCGCTACAGCTGGAGCAGCACCCTGAGGCTCTCTGCAGACCAGTGGACCAAGGTGGACTCTGTGACCTGTGAGGCCACCAAGAGCTCCCAGACTCCACTCAGTGAGACACTGACCACAGCCCAGTGTCTCCAGTCCTGACCCCTCTCTCTGCTCGGACCTCCACACCTATTTCTCTTGGCTACTCTTTGCCCTCCTCTGTCCCGTCAAATGTTGACTTCCTTTGTTTCAAGACAATAAACACCTTCTCATCAAATCGACGCTTGTTGTCGTCTCTCACTTTGACTGTTTTTTGCCTTGATTGACTAAAGACACAGGCAGAAGAGAGTCAAGAGTGGAGGTAGTAGTTGTTTGGGGTTCTGAGACAACAGAAGGTGACCTACTGGCAACTGGGTGAGTCTGAGGCTGCTGCCTTGATATTGGTCATGATTGCTGGCCATCAGGTAGAGGTGAGTGCAATCAGGTGAGGACAGGTGTGCAGCTTGAGCAAGAAGACAAAGTACAGTGTATAGATGGACCAAAGGTGTGTACAAGTCAAAATGTTTCTTTTGTGTCTTTTCGTTTCTCCTCAGTCACAGTGACTCTGAAGATTGTTTGTACATGTCAGCAGATACTTTGGTCACAGGGTTTAGGACAGGGGTGCCCATTACGTCGATCGCGATCGACTGGTCAATCGCAAAGGCATTGTTGGTCGATGGCATGGCATTGAAAAAAAAAGTTGGCGCCGGCCTATCATGAGTTCTCACAATGACATCTGACCTGACCTTTCTCTGACACACGCTTCACTGTGCATGCGCATACAATTACGCTAAGTGCAGCAAAACTCTAACAAGTTAGCGAGTAAGAAAGGGGATTAAATGTGTGGAAAAGCTGGACCAAGTAAAACGCCGAAGACCTACCACTACCATACGTAGTGGGAGGAGGACTTCTTTTTCACAATGTCATTTTTGAAGTGTGTTTGCCTCATCTGTCAGTCTACAAATGCTGTACCGATGAAGGGAAAATTGGAGCGCCACTTTCGGACTGCTCATAAAAACTATGACACCGAGTTCCCTCCGAAAAGCGAGCTGAGAAGGAGAAAGTTGAAGGAACTAAAATCACAGCTCATTTTTCACACAGCTAAGGGCAAAGCATTGTTCCGGGTGAGTCACTACATCGTTAAAAACAAGAAATCCTTCCAGGACGGAGAGATGGTAAAAGAAGCATTCGTTGAAGCGGCCGACTCGTTGTTCGGAGACTTTAAAAACAAACCAGAAATACTAGCTTCGATCAAAGCTCTCCGGCTATCAAGAAGTCCAGTAACCCGGCGCAGTGAAGGCATGGCTGAGGATTTGACCCAGCAACTTTGGAAGGACATCGCAGATCGTGAGTTTTTCTCACTGCAGATGGACGAGTCTACGGACGTGAGTGACACAGCACAATTGTGCATTTTTATTCGGACGGTGTTTACTGACATGACTGCAAAAGAGGAGCTGTTAACAGTACTGCCCATGAAAGAAGACACGCCAGAAGAGGACATATTTCAGTCTTTCAAAAACTTTATGGAGAAAACCCAGCTCCCAGTCTGCATTGGTGTCCATCACCACAGATGGCGCACCCGCCATGGTTGGCTGCTAGAATGGATTTATCGGCAAGTGCAGGGAGGATGATGATTTTCCGGACTTCCTCGATCACCACTGTATTATACACCGACAAGCATTATAACATGAAAGAGATAATGGATGTGGCAACAAAGATGGCCTGTTCTATTCGGACCAGATCTCTTCAAAGACGGCTGTTCCGTGCACATCTGGAGAAGGCTGAGTGCGACCACTCAGAGTTGCACACCGACGTGAGATGGCTGAGTCGGGGAAATTCCTGCAAAGATTTCCAGAGCTGTTGCCGGAGATGGAGGAGTTTTTCGGTGAAGGTAAACATACAGATTATAGGCAACTAAATGACCATCAGTGGCCGCTGGACTTGGCATTTTGAACCGATCTGACCAACATGCTGAATGACCTAAATCTAGAGCTGCAAGGAAAGGACAAAACTGTGATCAATATGATCAGCTCAGTTAATGCTTTCAAAGGCAAAATGCAACATCTCTCCTCGAAGCTCCACCGCCATGATTCTGCAAACTTCCAGTATTTCCAGAACCAACGTCCAGAGCTGGAGACACAAGAGCAGTCATGTGCGCAGCTTGACAGTGCACGCTACATAAAGCAAATTGACAGTTGTCCGTCAGAGTTCGACAGACGCTGTCAAGACTTTGCTGTACTCGAGCCGGTCGCTACATTCATGTGCTACCCTTTCCAGGAAGATGCTGAGGTTGTTTCACTGGCATCAAAAGTTGCAACCCTGTTTGCCCTGAACTCTTCTGGAGTGGAGGATGAGATTCTGTCACTTCAAGTCGACATTCAGCTGAAGGCCAGAGCTCATGGACAATTCTGGAACCTACTCACAGAGAACAAGTACCCCAACATCAGAAAATGTGCTACCTTCTTGACTGCATTATTTGGCTCCACTTATTTATGTCAGTCAGCTTTTTCCCACATGAAGATCATGAAGTCAAAGTACCGTTCCACAATGACTGGTGAGCATCTGGAAGTCTGCTTGAGGCTGGCTATCAGCAGTTACTGTCCGGACTATGCAACCCTGGCTAATTCCATTCAGTGCAAGTCATCTGAGTAAGGTAATGACAAAAAACATGTACATAGTTGTATTGTGCAATATAGGTTGATGCAGTAATGCAAGGCATATAGTGTACATATAAAAATGATCCTCAATATATTTAGAAATAATGTGTTTTGCATTTTGAGTGGGCGGTAGATCATTTTGACTCGGTCATGTCATAAGTAGCTGTCAGGTTGAAAAAGTGTGGGCACCCCTGGTTTAGGAGGTCAGTGTCACATTTGCTCAACCAGCAGAGAGGTGTCCTAAAAGGATCCATGTCAGGACCACGATCTGCCACCTTTTGTCACCAGTAGAATAAATGGTGTTCAGTCACCTCAGTAAAGAGGAACCCTTTGGGCAGATCTGCGTCATAGGACATCAGTGCCGGATGACTTTCGATGGCCTTTCTGCTCCACCTGCTTTAAGGGTCTTCTCATAAACACCTTCCAGCTATCTCCTCTTCTGATGACACACTGCTTGACCAGAGAGTATTCTGAAGATCACTGTGTTTCTGATAGTTACAAACCCTTGCTGCTAGATGTACTCTCTCTTTCTTATCCTCCTTCAGGCCTGGTTCTCCACCTCTTTCTGCTCAATAGCCTCCATCTTCACTAAAGAGTATCAAAGAAAGACATTGAGCATCTTTATTGGACTTTAGTTGATGGGAGCACTCTGATGTTGGATTGCTGACAAAAGGATATTTGTGGATGAATGTAATGAAATCATTTCATGAGGGAGTCTTGTTTTACAAAGAATGACAGATGTCACACAACTTGTGGTGAGCAGAGACCCGACACTGGTCCTCAGTGAAGTGTGTCAGTCTCTGCAGCAGCAGACACTTCACTTTCACTTCAGTCTGACTGAGGGGGTTTTTGTACGACGCTTTTTCACTGTGTGAACGTAGCCTGACTGTTGATGCTATGGAAACTCTGACAGTAATAAACTGCTGCATCTTCAGTCTGGACTCCTCTGATGGTCAGAGTGAAGTCCGAGTTTGATCCACTGCCTGAAAAACGATCTGGAATTCCTGATTCTCGACTTGTAGCCCCATAAATGAGGAGTTTAGGAGCTTGTCCTTCTTTCTGTTGGTACCAGGCTAGAGCATAGCCATTATAAACCTTCTGACTGGTCCTACAGGAGATGGAGACGGCGTCTCCTGGAGCAGAGCTCTTTGCTGCAGGCTGAGTCACTGTGACCTGACCTCTGGACTCTGAGGATACAGACACACAAAGTGAAAGAGACTCCACGGCTTTGCGGGCTTCATCTCACACATAGTGATGTTGAGAGAGGAGAGGAGGTGGACTCTCTGGACTTTACCTGTGAAGCAGCAGCAGAGGAGAGTCCAGATGAGGACGGAGACCCGCGTCATGTTTGTGATGAGGAGGATTTGTGATGAAGGACGGCTGTCAGTCATCCAGGGTCCAAGTGTCAGGACTATAAAGAGTCCCAGAGCACTGGAGCATGGAGCTGCTGATGCAAAGTGTCTCTATGGAAATCAACGCCTGACTCCAGCCAGCACTTTCAGGGAGGTCTCATCCATGCAGATGGTTGGTTCTTCATGCTTAATCATGTTTCTCCTTTTGTTTTTTTATTTAACCTTTATTTAACCAGGAAAAAACAGTTCCGTTGAGATTAAAAACCTCTTACAAGGGAGTCCTGGCCAAGAGGCAGCAGTAAGTTACAGACAGAACAACATTACAAACAGTTAAAAGAAGCAATTACATTTTGACAAGTTGACCTCTATCGTCCTCAGTTTGGTTTTAAAAGCATTTAGTGAGATAAAATAAGGGAGTTTCCAATCTTTTTTGAAGTCTGTTCCATGCAGTGGGGGCAGCACAGGCAAAAGCCCTTTTCCTTCGTTCTGTGCTTGCAAAAGGGACATAAAGCAGCGGTTGATCATGTGATCGCAGCAGGTGAGAATCAACAGTCTGCCTTGTGACTCAGTCACAGATGTACGAGGGCAGCAGCCCAAGCAAGGCCTTATAAATAAAAGTGTACCAATGCCCCGACCTCCCGGTGCACAAAGAAGGCCATCCAACACGGGAATATAGTTCACAATGATGTGTTAACCATCTACAATGTGTTATGAACCTCAGCGAGGCGTGATACACGGTGTCGACTTTTTGAAGACTTTGAGCAGAGGCGTTCATGTACAGCAGATCACCGTCATCTAAAAAAGGATAAAAAAGTTGCTTCTTAACATTACAGGAGAAACACACCTTGTTTCGAAAAAGAAACCCCAGTTTAAATTTAGTTTTTTTCACAAGACAGTCAATATGGGGCTTGAATGTCAAAGAGTCATCAAATAAAACCCCGAGGTATTTCTATTCATGCACCCGCTCAATGACACTTCCCTTGAAAGTTGACACCACGGGAAGATCTGTAGGGACCTTCTTGCTATTTGGAAAGATCATGAGCTTTGTTTTGTCAGCATTTAGAATCAGTTTTAGCTCCACTAGTGCGAGCTGAATCACATCAAAAGATTTCTGGGCAGATTCAATTGCTTTCACAGGGGTGGATCCAAAGTAGCAGATTATTGTGTCATCAGCATAAAGATGAACATTGGCATCTGACAGATTTTTTCCTAGTTCATTAATGTACAAAATGAACAAGAGGGGTCCTAATATTGAACCCTGTGGCACCCCCTTTTGGACACTGAAAGAGTCAGAAACCAGACCATCACTTTTAACGCACTGAGTTCTGTCACTCAAGTAATTTCTAAACCAAGAAAGTACAGAGCTACAAAATCCAAAACTGCCGAGACGATGCATTAAAACAGCATGATCTACAGTATCAAAAGCTGTCGACAAATCAATAAAAAGCCAGGCATAATATTGCTTCTTATCAAGAGCAGAATGTATATCATTGACCACCTTGTGGCTGCTGTGATGGTACAATGTTTTTTCCTGAAACCTGATTGCAAATTTGAAAGAAGTTCACTAGAAAAACTTTTAGCTGATCACAGAAAGGGGTTCAATAATTTTTGATAAGACACACAAATTGGATATTGGTCTGTAGTTAGTTAGTTAAAACCGCTGGGTCACCTCCCTTTAGTAAAGGAGTAACAAAAGTCGACTTCCAAATGGCTGGAATTTCACGACTTTGTGTGGAGAGATTGAAGAGGACTGTAAGGGGCTGTGCTCCAAAATCTGCTGCTATTTGAAAATAAGATTCTATCATATCTGGACCAGAGGGTTTTTCTATGATCTAAAGTTTTGAGTGCTTTATACACTTGCTGCACGGTAAAAGGAATAAAATTGAAGGCATCCCCAGAAAACAATTGAGGATCTGTGCAGGAGTTTACAGAAGCTGCACCTTTTTGATCAAACAAAGATCCGCACAAGATAAAATGTTTGTTACAGCAATTTAACATTTCAGCTGTTGCATGGACCGGGACCGAGTCCTTCAGAACAAATTTTGGAAGGGTCTCTGCAACTTAATTACTGATAAAGACTTTATCACCTTCCAAAATTTGTATGGATTATTGAGATTGTCAGTTGTGACGGATAAGTAATATTCCGATTTGGCCTTTTTGATAAGAGAAGTGCATTTATTTCTTAGTTGGCTGAAAACAGTCCACTCGGCTGCAGCATCACTTCTCCTAGCTTTGGCCCATGCCAAGTTGCGCTGATGGATCATGTCTGACAACTCTGGAGAAAACCAGGGATTTTCGCGTCCTTTCACTCTAAATTTCCTGATCGGAGCATGCTTGTTCACAATACTCATAAAAGTTTCCTTAAAGAAAGTCCAAGTAAGCTCGACATCCGGGAGCTTGTTCACTGAATTGTTTAAAGTTTCTATTGTGCCAGTGGTGGGCTGTCAGGGCCTGCAAGGCCTTCTCTGCTGGCCTAAAGAATATCTGAATTACAAAGGTTAATAATATTTTCTCCATGAATACTTATGAAATAATTCCAAATGGTCTGTTCACTTCCTTTCACAGCTTTTCTCCTGGTTGTGCCGCTTCCAGACATGCATTTTCATGTAAAAGTATTTAACCAATCACATTTCAGCCATCATCTGTTGCCAGGCAGGGTCAAAGGGTCAACGGAGTCTGCCTGGGAGGGGGGTTAGTTCTGCAAGCCCTTTACGGAAAAAAACAAGTGTTGATGACGCGGTTGCTTCAACCAATCAGATTTTGAGTTGGCGACATCAAAGCCTTCTAGCAGGCTACAGCAACGTCAGCGTACTCACGCCCTCTGATTGGATAGTCAGAGTGCTAGCCTGCTGCGAACAGAAATATAGTTGTGTTTGTTTAATATAGTTTTTTTCAGCCCACAATGGCTACAGGAGAAGAAACGGATTTAGTTACCAATATATTGTTAAAGCCATTTTCGTTTTGAAGAAAAGCTCGACATAGGAAAGAAAGGTCGGGCAACTCCTAAGCTAGTGAACCTGTCACAACCAGGAAAAGGATTTGTCCGACATTTTCAAGCCACAAACTACGACCAGTACCCCTGGCTCACAGGCTCCGAGGTTCACTGCAAATTGTATTGCAGGGAGCGTTTGGAACCGAAACGCACGGATAATCTGTGCGACGGAATAATTGAACTCTTTTTGGGGAAAGAAATGAGGATGGATTTTGTCTACAAATGATCAGAATTTCTGGTGAGTAAAATGCTGCTATTTTCCTAAATAATACTGCAAGTTTATAAGGTTATTATTGGTGCTTTTTATGTGTCGAGGCTGTTTGATACGAAGGCATTTATTGTAGCTACTGTCCGTTTTTGTGGCTCCCGCCATGCGACTCTCTTTATACCGCATTTCTGCATAATAAGATGTTTTTCTTTTTATAGCCTTAAACTAATTATGGGGGGTGGATTGATTCGGAGCACTAATGGAGGCCTAGGTGTAAAATGCACGGGCCGCCACTGTCTTGTGGATAACGAGCGGATTACTTTTGGGGATTTTAGTGTCCCGGCAAGCAGCAACAGCGCAGTGATCACTCATATCATTGCAGAAAACTCCCAGAGCTGAGAATTTATGAGGAACATTTGTAAGGATTAAATCAAGTCAAGTGGATTTATCAGGACTTCTAATATTTGGCCGAGTAGATAGATTGACCGATTGACTTAGATTATTTGAGTCACAGAAGCATTTAAACTCATCCAAAACTGAGGTTAACCAGTCCCAATTTAAGTCCCCGGACAGCAAGAGTTCGTTAGACTTAAGCCTAGATAAAAGATGTCTTAATGTTGACAAAGCTTCCTTTTTGGCAGAGGGAGGCCGATAGCAACCAACAACCGTTAAACACAATTTCTATATTTAAAGCCAAAAACTCCAATTGCTTACAGATGGATTCAGATCAGAAGAACTACAACAAAAAAATCTTGATTTCACATAAATTGATACACCTCCACCTTTCTTGGGCCTGTAATTAGGAAACATATCATACCCAGGAATGTTAATGCTGTCCTTTGGAGTAGAATTTGAAAGCCACGTTTCAGAGATGATCACGATATCAGCACAATATCAGCTCCTCAGTCACAGTCCACCGTAAAATAGTCTTTAAATTAGATTTGTCAGAGAAGAATATGCAAACATAGATATAGATACCAAGGAGCAAGATGGCGTAAACATGGACAACAGACAAACAAAATCTTAACATCTGAGAAGAAAAAAGAAAGTCCTTGTGCAGAGAATGGTGATAGAAACAGCAGGTGTACAGTAGGGATGAGGATCCTGAAAGAGACATGATGAGCAAGGTGTCCTGGAGAATGTGTAGATATCAATATTGCACGGATAACAGTGCTAAGTAGAGCTGGAGGTAGTGCTCATGGAGGTCGTGAGCCGGTGCACAAAGAGTGTTTTGAGATGTTTGTGAGCAGCATCTGCACTGAGCTTTATGTGCTTGTTGCATTGAACAGTCTGACGGCCGATGGGATGAAGGACCTGCAGTGGCGTTCCTTCTTGCAGCGAGGATGCAACAGTCTTTGGCCGAAGGAGCTGCTTAGATCCCTGCAGGGTCATGCAGAGGCTGAGAGGAGGCTGTTGTCAGTCCTCCCACTCTTAGACTTATTGGAAAGAGATCCCTGTTGACAGTCGCCACTAAAATGGTTCAGTGCTGAACATGTGCAGAGGTGTATCCCAGAGTTCCCTCTATAAATTCACAGAACCAAGTCCAAAAGCTCCCAATTTTACCCTTGTATGCTGATGACACTGTCATTTCCTGCTGTGTCTCATATTATTTCATGCATAAATGTATTGATCTTGTCATTGTTACCAATAGTGTGATGGATCACTGTTTCATTGGAACTGCTCCATATGTATCTTGGACGTGGAATTAAAGTCAGTATGTTTCCAATGTCATATTTAAATTGTGATTGTTTCATGTTGTTTGTGTTTGTCTTCCTTTGCTTTCCCTCCTGTGTGATTCATCAGTCCTGCTCAGTCCAACCCTGTTCCTCATGTCTTGACCAATCAGCTCCCTGCCTGCTCACCTGTCTCTTGTTGTATCCCGTCAGTGTCGTATCTTTGCGACTTTTGTCCCAGAGGACTTGTTGTTTAAACACCAGGAAAGTCTTTGGCATGAAGATCAGGTATTTTCTTTTATTTCAGGATTGGACTCTGAAGAAGGCTCACTGAACTCTCTCTTGTGTTGAAAATAAATAATTTGAATTTATTTCTATAAATAACTTGAATGCTACAATCCAGAATGTTGTTGTGGCTGCATCAGTTCCTCTTTAGCTGAGGGAGGTTTTTGTACGACGTTGTATCACTGTGTGAACGGGAAGCTGCTACCCTGCTGACAATAATAAACTCCTGCATCTTCATTCTGGACTCTGCTGATGGTCAGAGTGAAGTCAGTCCCAGACTGACTCCCACTAAAACGATCAGACACTCCAGAGAAACGGCTCGAGGCAGCATAAATAAGAAGCTTTGGAGCTTCTCCAGGTTTCTGCAGGTACCAGTGCAGGTAATTGCCAACTCCTGTACTTGCTTTACATCTCATGGAGACGGTCTCTCCTGGAGCAGCAGACGGAGGTCCAGACTGAGTCAGGATAACCTCCCCGGATGAACCTGCAAAACAAGACGGCGGAAGATTTTAGGAGACAAATTGACGGACGTGGCAACAGAGGAGCCCCGTTTCTCCAAGGTGGATGCTGCTCGTTTGAGTGTTCCTGCTTGGCATCGGAACTTGATGGCGGTGAACCTGGAGCAACGTCTCCAGAGGAGAGTCTCACCCTGGACGAGGAGCCCCAGGGTGGTCAGCTGGAGGATCAGTGACTTCATCATGGTGCTGCCGGTGTGTCGGTGCTTCTGAAAGGTCTGGAGCTCTTAACAGCTGGGAGCGGAGAGGCAGGACATGTATGCAAACACAGAGTCAGTCAGCTGGAGCTGTCCTCAACATGTCCTGCTGTGTCCTCCTCACTGCTCCACACATACGCATTTGCCAGTTTCAAAGGTCTGAAGCTCAAGATGTTTGACTGTCACCGTGCATTTATTGTCGTGAATCTTCCTGCTGCTCATAGAGTTCATGTTTGCACAACACCCTGTTGCTTTCTTGGATCCTGGAAAAGAGCTCCCTTAGTAATATTCTTTGTCCACTGCTGTGACTGACTGTGGATCAATATGTTTCAGTTCAGTCACTCCTGAAGCCACAGAAGAACTGATGACCAATCGACGGTCCATTTTGACCGAGCCCATCGCCCTCTGAGCCTTCTGCTTTTTGGATTCAGGGAGCCTGATTCCAGATGTATCCTTCTTAAGAGACAGAGAATCCACTACTTCGTTCAACAGGTCCAGTGCAGAGCAACTTGAGGTTCAGTGGTTCGGCCCGTCTCCTCACAGGAAGAAGGTTCCAGGTTCCACCTGGTGAGTGACTGCGTTCTCTCTGTTTGAGGTCGTCATTGTTCAAGAACTAACCAGTCATACTTGCACTCATCCTCTGCTGCCGCTTCTTTGGGGTCCCTCATCTTCGGTCCAATTCTATTCAGTTCCTACTTTGTTGATCTGCTTCTGATTTACCCAGAGGTCCAAATCCTGATGTATGCCGATGACACTGTTCTTTGCAAATATGCGGTCCAACTGATTGTTGTCGTAGCCAGTTTAATACATAAATAAAGAGCATCCTTATTAAGTTTTAGAGCCTTTAAAGTGAACTTTAGACACATCAGCCTGCTGGAAACAGCTTCACCTCTTCAGCATTGGAGGTTTTCAGCAGGTGCAAGGCTGGGGAGAATCGACATTTGACATTTTCAGTCAGGTAACTCAGTCTCGTGATCAAATTTTGAGAACTTTTGCCTAACTATTAGCCCTTTGTACAATTCGAAAATGTATACATTTTTCTTTCTACGTGAACATCGACATGATAGCTGACACAAGTTTTCACATAAGAAGTCCTCCTGCTTTGTGGACGATAAATCTTCAGTTTGGCGAGAAAAAAAGTTTCATTTAAAAGCAAACGCCACACCATGTTAATCTGAACTCCAAAGGTCGACTGACAGACTTGAAAGATCATCAAAGTAAATTGCTAAACATAAACAGTTAAAAGTAAATACCGTATTTTCACGACCATAAGGCGCACCGCACTAAAGTCTCAGTTATGTGTGCCATTACTGTATTTAACACACAGATAAGGTTCACCTGATTATAAGGCGCGGGTTTTATATACAATCCACACCCACACTTTAACATTCTCATGGTGTCCTCTACTACGTCCGTCTTACAACAACAACAACAACAACAACAACAACAACAACAACAACAACAACAACACACACAAGCATAAAAGTGTGCGTTTTTAAAAACAGAGCGGGAGCAAAACTGAGTTTGGTATTCATATTTTTTTACCGGTAATCGTCATCCATCGAACCCATGGAAGTCCTCATCCTCTGTTTCTGATTTGAACAGCTGCGCTAAATCTCCATCCAACATGCTCGCTTCACTTTCTTCACTGTCACAGTCGCTTTCCTTGGAAATGATGCCGGCTTTTGCAAAAGCTGGAACAAAAGTGCCGGCGGACACGTTAGCCTGAGCAGCTACAATCCATTCGCAAATTGTGGCGTAACTCGCCTCCCACTCTCAGTGAAACCGTGGTCTCAAAGAAGACTTTTCGTACCCCGTTGTGCGTCTCGCTACCGTGCTGGTCCCCTTCTTCTCCACTGGGATGTGGAAAGCGAGCGGCACCTCGTCCATGTTGGTGACGAGGCCGGGCTGGATGTGTTTGTCGGCCATGTTTTCAGGGTTGTTAAAACAAGGATGTTCTGCACATACCTGTTCTTTTATTATACAATCAACGTCCACACTTCCCCCTATAACGTTCTCATGGTGTCTCTACGACACACGCAGGGTGCACTGCACTATAGGGCGCGCTTCACATTTTGGAGAAAATCTAAGACTTTTATGTGCACCTTATAGTCGTGAAAATACCGTAAGTTAAACATTTTAATTTATCAACCGCCAACTTAGTGTTTAGTGAATATATTTGGTGTTTGTTTTCTTAAACAAACAACTCACACTGGGTTTCTGTTAAATGTTTGTAAAAATCACTGTTTATTTTCAGAGACCTTCAGTTGTTTGATTGCGGAGTTCCTCAAGGCTCAATTCTGGCGCCTCGAGATCTTTCACATTGACTTTTTCCTTTTCAACTGAACTTTTCAAACTATTTGTTAAAGAATCCACGTGCAATATCACGTCTTGTAGTGACCGCAGTGGTTTTGTTCTTTGAAATTTACCAGGTTATTTTCTTGCGTTTCATTACTATTTTATTGACTGTTTGCTGAATCCTGGTTTGATTTCACTGAGAAGCACTTTGTGACTGGAAAAGATTGGACTCAAAGAGAGTGTCATTGAAATGGGAAACCCTGAGGCTACATTTGTGTGTGATACACAAACCTTCTAGGAGTGTCATGATGAAGACCTGGTGTGTGGAAATGATGCTCCAGCTGCAGCAGCAGACACTTCACTTTCACTTCAGTCTGACTGAGGGGGTTTTTGTACGACGCTTTTTCACTGTGTGAACGTATTCTTGCTGTTGATGTAATGTGCACTCTGACAGTAATAAACTGCTGCATCTTCAGTCTGGACTCCTCTGATGGTCAGAGTGAAATCCAGAGTTTGATCCACTGCCTGAAAAACGATCTGGAATCCCTGATGCTCGATGAGTAGCAAGGTAAATGAGGAGTTTAGGATCTTGTCCTTCTTTCTGTTGGTACCAGGCTAGAAAGTTCCCGCTGCTATCAGAGTACACATTCTGACTGGTCCTACAGGATATGGAGACGGCGTCTCCTGGAGCAGAGCTCTTTGCTGCAGGCTGAGTCACCGTGACCTGACCTCTGGACTCTGAGGATACAGACACACAAAGTGAAAGAGACTCCACGGCTTTGCGGGCTTCAACTCACACATAGTGATGTTGAGAGAGGAGAGGAGGTGGACTCTCTGGACTTTACCTGTGAAGCAGCAGCAGAGGAGAGTCCAGATGAGGACGGAGACCCGCGTCATGTTTGTGATGAGGAGGATTTGTGATGAAGGACGGCTGTCAGTCATCCAGGGTCCAAGTGTCAGGACTATAAAGAGTCCCAGAGCACTGGAGCATGGAGCTGCTGATGCAAAGTGTGTCTATGGAAATCAACGCCTGACTCCAGCCAGCACTTTCAGGGAGGTCTTATCCATGCAGATGGTTGGTTTTTTGTGTGTCTTTTTGTTTCACGACAGCAACTCAGCCACCAAGTGGAAAAGTGACGGAGTGGGGTCAGCGGATGCTGAGCATATAGTGCCAAGATGTCACCAACTTTCTGCAGAGTAAGTCGCAAACTTCATTTTCCTATTTGACTGTGCACCAGTGCACAAAGCAAGCGCCATAAAGACGTTAATGACAGCGTCTGGTGTGGATGAACTTGCCTGGCCATCACAGAGTCCTGACCTCAACCTGCTATAAGACCTTTTGGAAGAATTAGAGCAGAGGCTGAGATCCAGGCCTTCTGGTCTAACATCAGTGTGTGACATCACTAATGTGCTTCTGGAAGAATGGTCCAAAATTGCCATAAACACACTCCTGATCCTTGCGGACAGCCTTCCCAGAAGAGTTGAAGCTGTTCTCGCTGCAAAGGCTTGATCCGTGTCATGTTGAACCCTATGGATTTGGAATGGGATGCCACTGAAGTTCATATGCGAGTATATTGGCTGGTATTTTAGATGTTGTTCTAAAGTGCAATGGACATCCACATGACCAAAGAATATGAGCCATGGATGAGGAACACACATGCTCAGCTTGACCTTGTCTGCCAGTACAGTTAAGATGTAGATTATCTTTAATTCATCGTACAAATAAGCAGAAACGTTACGTGTTTTGAGCATACGACTGACGCCCCACTAACATTTATGTTCCGTCTCATCAGTAAAAACTCACACATCCCCGTCCTGTTTTAGTCGTCAAAGACTCATGTTTATCCTATCACCGTCTGGTTGCATCCTGAAAAATATTTGCATCGGCAAAGTCATTTCATCAGGGGTCGTCGTTGATGAACTCCGCAGTGGAGAGGATGTAGGTTGGCTTTTCTAGCTGACCAGAGGAGGTCCCGCAAGGATCGAGAGAACTACCACTCTTTCCTTCACGTTTCCCTTCACGTTCAGATATGCTGAACTTGTCACAAGGCTGGAAAGTGAAGGTTCGTCCAGTGGAAGTGGGCTGCAGAGGTTTCATAGCCACGTCAACATCTCGGCTACTCAGGGAGATGGGAGTTAAAGGACGTCCCCACAAACAGGGAGTCAAGGACTTCTCCATGGCTGCTGAAAATGGGAGCCAGTGGCTGTGGCTGAAGAGAAGAGATCCAACGTGGGCCTTCAGATGAGCTGATGGCATCTAGGGAGTGAACCTGGGACGCTGGGATTCACTGCTGAACCCTCTGGAGATGTCCTGGGCCAATCAGCGAAACATCCGTGAAGGAGGGCGCTCACTTGACAACCCGAAGGAGGCCATCGCTCACTTGAAACCCCACAGAGTCTCATCGGTGCCTTAGGTATGCTTTCATCAAGGGATATCAACACCTAGTCCTACACAACAGATGTGCTCTGGACTGTTGACCCTAAGTACCTAAAATCCTCCAGCTTCTTGATCTCCACTCACTGTAGCCTAACCGTTCCACCCGAGTTCCTCTCATTCACACACATATATTCTGTCTTGCTGCGACTAACTTTCATTCCTCTCCTTTTCAGAGCATACCTCCACCTCTCTAGATGTTCCTCCACCTGTTTTCTGCTCTCACTACAGATCACAATGTCATCCGCAAACATCATGGTCCATGGGGATTCCTGTCTAACCTCATCTGTCAGCCTGTCCATCACCATTGCGAACAAGAAGGGGCTCAGAGCTGATTCCTGATGGAGTCCCACCTCCACCTTGAACTTCTCTGTTACACCTACAGCGTACCAATGTCTCACAGCAAGAATGCATGTCCTGCACCAGTCTAACATACTTCTCTGCCACTCCAGACTTCCTCATAAAATACCAGAGCTCCTCTCTTGGCACCCTGTCATATGCTTTTTCTAAGTCTACAAAAACACAAACCAGCTCCCTCTGGCCTTCTCTGTACTTCTCGATGAGCATTCTCAACACAAATACTGCATCTGTAGTACTCTTCCTAGGCATGAAGCCATACTGCTGTTCACAAATGCTGACTTCTATTTTCAGTCTAGTTTCCAATACTCTTTCCCATAACTTCATTGTATGGCTCATCAACTTTATCCCTCTATAGTTGCCACAATTCTGCACATCCCCTTTATTCTTAAAATTAGGCACCATCACACTTTGTCTCCATTCTTCAGGCATCTTCTCACTCTCTAAGATCCTGTTGAATAATCTAGTCAGAAAATCTGCCGCTGCCACTCCTGGACACTTCCACACCTCCACAGAAATATCATCAGGACCAACGGCTTTTCCACTCCTCATCCTCTTCAATGCCTTCCTCACTTCACTTTTACTAATTTGTGCTACTTTGTGGTCTACAATAGTCTCCTCTTCTACCCTTGCCTCTCTTTAATTTTCCACATTCACTAGCTCTTCAAAGTACTCTTTCCATGGAGGTGTGCCTATTTTTAAGAATAAAGGGGATGTGCAGAATTGTGGCAACTATAGAGGGATAAAGTTGATGAGCCATACAATGAAGTTATGGGAAAGAGTAGTGGAAACTAGACTGAGAGCAGAAGTCAGCATTTGTGAACAGCAGTATGGCTTCATGCCTTGGAAGAGTACTACAGATGCAGTATTTGCATTGAGAATACTAATAGAAAAGTACAGAGAAGGTCAGAGGGAGCTGCATTGCGTTTTTATAGACCTAGAAAAAGCATATGACAGGGTGCCAAGAGAGGAGCTCTGGTATTGTATGAGGAAGTGTGGAGTGGCAGAGAAGTATGTACGAAGTATGCTAGCTGTGAGACACTGGTACGGTGTGCTGTAGGGGTAACAGAGAAGTTCAAGGAGGAGGTGGGACTCCATCAGGGATCAGCTCTGAGCCCCTTCTTGTTCGCAATGGTGATGGACAGGCTGACAGATGAGGTGAGACAGGAATCCCCATGGACCATGATGTTTGCGGATGACATTGTGATCTGTAGTGAGAGCAGGGAACAGGCAGAGGAAAATCTAGTCTCAGCAGGACAGATTATATATGTGTGAATGAGAGGAACTCGGGTGGAATGGTGAGGCTACAGGGAGTGGAGATCAAGAAGCGGGAGGATTTCAGGTACTTAGGGTCAACAGTCCAGGGCAACGGAGAGTGTGGAAAAGAGGTGAAGAGACGGGTCCAAGCAGGTTGGAATGGGTGGAGAAAAGTGTCAGGGGTGCTATGTGATAGAAGACTTTCAGCCAGAATAAAAGGAAAGGTGTACAAGACAGTGGTGAGACCAGCGATGATGTATGAACTAGAAACTGTTACAATGACCAAAAGACAGCGGGCAGAACTAGAGGTTGCAGAGATGAGGATGTTGAGGTTCTCTTTGGGAGTGTTCAGGATGGAGAGGATCAGGAATGAGTCTATCAGAGGAACAGCACATGTTAGATGTTTTGGAGAGTAGGTCAGAGAAACCAGACTGAGATGGTTGGGTCATGTACAGAGGAGGGATAGAGAATCTATTGTTAGACGGATGATGGAATTGGAGCTGCCAGGCAAGAGGTCTCGAGGAAGATCAAAGAGAAGATTTATGGACGTAGTGAGGGAGGACATGGAGGTCGTTGGTTTGAGAGGGGAGGATACGGAGAATAGGGTTAGATGGAGAAAGTTGACTCGCTGTGGCGACCCCTGAAGGGAAAAGCCGAAAGAAGAAGACAATCCACAGGGACAGCAATACGGTCTGAACCGCATAGCATAGCGGCGCAGTTAGCAGAATCATTGCGCAATCCGGTGCCGCGTCACCGCACGGCTCTTCTTCATATTTAAACGCTATGTGTGATTTTCTTTAGCGATTTTGAAAAAAAAAAAGGTGAAGTTAGATGAAAAATAACTTTTTTTCTCTTATTCTGCTTTTAATTTTAAATTTTCTTTGTTATTACCTGTGTGAAGAAGCACAAAAACAAATAATAAAGTATCCCCCCCCTCCAAATGTCTGTGGATGAAAACCCTAAGTCCCACGGCCATTTGTTTTGAATTTTCTCCAGCAGGGCAGCTTCTACAGTGTATCTCTGCATGCCCTCCTCCCTATCTTTTGCAGATGGATACTTTATTTTACTTTAGCTCCAAGCATCAAAAATCATTTTGCTGACTTTATACAAAACACGTAGGAGGGGGAAAAAAAAAAAAAAAAAGTCATTTCTCCACACAAAGGTGTGCACGTATAAAAACATCCATATTTTGTAGGTCTGTTCACTACAGCCACTTCCATCCTTTTTGCAAAATCTACCACCATCCGTCCCTCTGTGATCCAAATCTGCCCATCACTTCTTCATCCCCTCTATTGCCTTCACCTACATGTCCATTGAAGTCTGCACCAATGACCACTCTCTCATTTCTGGGAATATTCTGCATCACTTCATCCAACTCATTCAAGAACTTCTCCTTCTCTTCAGATTCACATCCCACCGGCGGGGCATAGCCACTAACAACATTGAGCATCACACCTTCAATGTTCAGTTTCAGACTCACAGGTCTATCTGACATTCTTTTCACCTCTAGGACGTTCCTAACAAACTCCTCCTTCAAGATAACTCCTACTCCATTTCTCTTCGTGTCAGTACCATAACAGTACAACTTAAAGCCTGCTCCTAAGCTTCTGGCCTTACTACCATTCCACCTGGTCTCCTGGACACACAGTATATCCACCTTCCTTCTCTGCATCATGTTGACCAACTCTCTACCTTTTCCTGTCATAGTCCCGATATTCAGAGTCCTTCCTCTCAGTCCCAGAGTCTTGTGTTTCCTCCTCTCTCCCTGCTTCCGAACACGCACTCCTCCTCTTCTTCTTGTTCTTGTTCTTCGACCCACCGTAGCCCAATTTCCATTAGTACCCTGTAGGTCATCAGTACTAATAGCGGCCGTTGTTAACCCGGTCCAAGGTATGATATAGTTATGGTTGACTCGCATGTATGGTTTTGGCAAAAGTTTTACGCCGGATGCCCTTACTGACGCAACCCTCTGCATTTATTGGAGAGACACGGGCCAGTGCCGTCCTGAGGCTGCACTATTCTCCGAAAATACAATGGTGTAGGAAAATTATCTGACACTTTCATTTGTTCAAACTACTGGTGGAAAATGAAGATTGTGCATCTTTGAAATGTGGCTCCAAGTTTTCCTGCCTGTTAGTGAAGTGTTTGTGTGAGAGTCAGAGAACCGTGTCTTTACACTCAGAGGTTTTTGTACGACGGCTCAATGAGTTTGTGTCACTGTGGTGGACGTTCGGCGGTGGAACCAGACTGGATGTGGGAGGTGAGTGAAGTCTTTGACTTTCTCGATGTTACTCCAGACTTTTTTTGAGTTTTCCTGTGAAAACAGTTGGGTCTCCAGTGAGATCAGGTCGATTTGAGCTGAAGGACAAAGTGGACGGAGGCTTTCAGGTGGAAGAGTGGGGATAGAAGCAGTCGGACGTAGAAGAAGAGCCTGAATCCTGGCTGATATTAGACTCTGATCTTCAGGCTGGTAGGTTGAGTTTGTGCCGATAAAGTCCGAGACTCGTCTCTCTCTCCGGTCGGAGGGGTTTGTCGGGCGCCTCCATCACTTTTTGTCGCTGTGGTGGACTTTTGGTGGAGGAACCAGACTGTCAAAGCCACACTGAAGCTGCTGAAGTGAAATGAGGTTCTCAAATGTGTGAAGTCGTGGCTTTTTTTCTGCAGAATTTCTGTGAAGACGCCGTCGCAGAGAGAGACGATTAAGGCGGGTGTTTGAACATGTGCTGAATTGCTTTATCAGCTTGGATACTGATTGAAATGTGGTTAGAAAAGAAGTCCAGTCTTTCAGAGACGATTAAAATCCTTGTGAAGACGGACTGATGGTCGTCTCTGCATGTCGGATTTCTTTTCATGATTTTCACACTTTGGAGGGATCTGATAGAAGGTCGTGTCAAACTGTTTCTGCTCAATCTGCCCGTTTGCAGACTTTCAGTCGATTTGCATGAGAGGCTTCTTGCAGGGAAGTGAAACACTGTGTGAGTGAGTGAGTGACTGGTGGAGCAGAACAACATCTGACAGGAACTCCTTAGGAGGAGATGGACTCTCACACAGGAGAGAGGTTTGATTGACAGCTGGGACAGAGTCAGACGTCAGATCATGATAGCATTTTTAAGCTTCAAGCACTTCCGGGTCGCAAGTATCACCCTCATCTCCTCGGCCGCGGAGTGCCGATGGAAAGTTGTCGAGGTCCCGCTCTAACCTGCCCACCTTCTTCTAGGTGATGTTGTCCGTCCCACCCTGACGGTACTGCCCCCGTCCAGCGAGGAGCTGGAGGACGGCGACGCCACCGTCACCTGTCTGGCCGACAACGGCTTCCCCTCAGACTGGAGTCTGGCCTGGAAGGTGAACGGAGGAAGCAGCGGCAACTGGGAGCAGATCGAGAGCCGTGGGCCGCCGGGGAAGGACGGCCGCTACAGCTGGAGCAGCACCCTGAGGCTCTCTGCAGACCAGTGGACCAAGGTGGACTCTGTGACCTGTGAGGCCACCAAGAGCTCCCAGACTCCACTCAGTGAGACACTGACCACAGCCCAGTGTCTCCAGTCCTGACCCCTCTCTCTGCTCGGACCTCCACACCTATTTCTCTTGGCTACTCTTTGCCGTCCTCTGTCCCATCACATGTTGATTTCCTTTGATTCAAGACAATAAACACCTTCTCATCAAATCGACACTTGTTGTTGTCTCTCACTTCGAGTGTTTCTGGAATTTTTTCCGTTGATTGACCAAAGACACAGGCAGAAGAGAGTCAAGAGTGGAGGTAGTAGTTGTTTGGGGTTCTTAGTCAACAGAAGGTGACCTACTGGAAACTGGGTGAGTCTGAGGCTGCTGCCTTGATATTGGTCATGATTGCTGGCCATCAGGTAGAGGTGAGTGCAATCAGGTGAGGACAGGTGTGCAGCTTGAGCAAGAAGACAAAGAGCACACGGAAAGTACAGTGTCGTCATGGACCAAAGATGTGTACAAGTCAAAATGTTTCTTCTGTGTCTTTTCGTTTCTCCTCAGTCACAGTGAGTCTGAAGATAGTTTGTACATTTCAGCAGATACTTTGGTCACAGGATTTAGGACAGGGGTGTCAATTACGTCGATTGTGGGTCGATGGCATGGCATTGAAAAAAAAAGTTGGTGCCGGCCTATCATGAGTTCTCACAATGACATCTGACCTGACATTTCTCTGACTTACGCTTCACTGCGCATTCGCATATAATTACGCTAAGTGCAGCAAAACTCTAACAAGTTAGCGAGTAAGAATGGGGATTAAATGTGTGGAAAAGCTGGACCAAGTAAAACGCTGAAGACCTACCACTACCATACGTAGTGGGAGGAGGACTTCTTTTTCACAATGTCATTTTTGAAGTGCGTTTGCCTCATCTGTCAGTCTACAAATGCTGTACCGATGAAGGGAAAATTGGAGCGCCACTTTCGGACTGCTCATAAAAACTATGACACTGAGTTCCCTCCGAAAAGCAAGCTGAGAAGGAGAAAGTTGAAGGAACTAAAATCCCAGCTCATTTATCACACAGCTAAGGGCAAAGCATCGTTCCGGGTGAGTCACTTCATCGTTAAAAACAAGAAATCCTTCGAGGACGGAGAGATGGTAAAAGAAGCATTTGTTGAAGCGGCCGACTCGTTGTTCGGAGACTTTAAAAACAAACCAGAAATACTAGCTTCGATCAAAGCTCTCCGGCTATCAAGAAGTCCAGTAACCCGGCGCAGTGAAGGCATGGCTGAGGATTTGACCCAGCAACTTTGGAAGGACATCGCAGATCGTGAGTGTTTCTCACTGCAGATGGACGAGTCTACGGACGTGAGTGACACAGCACAATTGTGCATTTTTATTCGGACGGTGTTTACTGACATGACTGCAAAAGAGGAGCTGTTAACAGTACTGCCCATGAAAGAAGACACGCCAGGAGAGGACATATTTCAGTCTTTCAAAAACTTTATGGCGAAAACCCAGCTCCCAGTCTGCAAATTGGTGTCCATCACCACGGATGGCGCACCCGCCATGGTTGGCTGCTAGAATGGATTTATCGCCAAGTGCAGGGAGGATGATGATTTTCCGGACTTCCTCGATCACCACTGTATTATACACCGACAAGCATTATAACATGAAAGAGATAATGGATGTGGCAACAAAGATGGCCTGTTCTATTCGGACCAGATCTCTTCAAAGACGGCTGTTCCGTGCACATCTGGAGAAGGCTGAGTGCGACCACTCAGAGTTGCACACCGACGTGAGATGGCTGAGTCGGGGAAATTCCTGCAAAGATTTCCAGAGCTGTTGCCGGAGATGGAGGAGTTTTTCGGTGAAGGTAAACATGCAGATTATAGGCAACTAAATGACCATCAGTGGCCGCTGGACTTGGCATTTAGAATCGATCTGACCAACATGCTGAATGACCTTAATCTAGAGTTGCAAGGAAAGGACAAAACTGTGATCAATATGATCAGCTCAGTTAATGCTTTCAAACGCAAAATGCAACATCTCCCCTCGAAGCTCCAGCGCCATGATTCGGCAAACTTCCAGAACTTCCAGAACCAACGTCCAGAGCTGGAGTCACAAGAGCAGTCATGTGCGCAGGTTGACAGTGCACGCTACATAAAGCAAATTGACAGTTGTCCGTCAGAGTTCGACAGACGCTTTCAAGACTTTGCTGTACTCGAGCCGGTCGCTACATTCATGTGCTACCCTTTCCAGGAAGATGCTGAGGTTGTTTCACTGGCATCAAAAGTTGCAACCCTGTTTGCCCTGAACTCTTCTGGAGTGGAGGATGAGATTCTGACACTTCAAGTCGACATTCAGCTGAAGGCAAGAGCTCATGGACAATTCTGGAACCTACTCACAGAGAACAAGTACCCCAACATCAGAAAATGTGCTCCCTTCTTGACTGCATTATTTGGTTCCACTTATTTATGTGAGTCAGCTTTTTCCAACATGAAGATCATGAAGTCAAAGTACCGTTCCACAATGACTGATGAGCATCTGGAAGTCTGCTTGAGGCTGGCTATCAACAGTTACTGTCCGGACTATGCAACCCTGGATAATTCCATTCTGTGTAAGACATCTGAGTAAGGTAATGACAAAAAAACATGTACAGAGTTGTATTGTGCAATATAGGTTGATGCAGTAATGCAAGGCATATAGTGTACATATAAAAATGATTCTCAATATATTTAGAAATAATGTGTTTTGCATTTTGAGTGGACGGTAGATCATTTTGACTCGGTCATGTCATAAGTAGCTGTCAGGTTGAAAAAGTGTGGGCACCCCTGGTTTAGGAGGCCAGTGTCACATTTGCTCAACCAGCAGAGAGGTGTCCTAAAAGGATCCATGTCAGGACCACTATCTGCCACCTTTTGTCACCAGTAGAATAAATGGTGTTCAGTCACCTCAGTTAAGAGGAACCCTTTGGACAGATCTGCGTCATAGGACACCAGTGCCGGATGACTTTCGATGGCCTTTCTGCTCCACCTGCTTTAAGGGTCTTCTCATAAACATCTTCCAGCTATCTCTTCTTCTGATGACACACTGCTTGACCAGAGAGTATTCTGAAGATCACTGTGTTTCTGATAGTACATCTAGCAGCAAGGGTTTCTGCTTCTACATGTACTCTCTCTTTCTTATCCTCCTTCAGGCCTGGTTCTCCACCTCTTTCTGCTCAATAGCCTCCATCTTCTCTTAAGAGTATCAAAGAAAGACATTGAGCGTCTTTATTGGACTTTTTTTGATGGGAGCTCTCTGATGTTGGATTGCTGACAAAAGGACATTTGTGGATGAATGTAATGAAATCATTTCATGAGGGAGTCTTGTTTTACAAAGAATGACAGATGTCACACAACTTGTGGTGAGCAGAGACCCGACACTGGTCCTCAGTGAAGTGTGTCAGTCTCTGCAGCAGCAGACACTTCACTTTCACTTCAGTCTGACTGAGGGGGTTTTTGTACGACGCTTTTTCACTGTGTGAACGTAGCCTTGCTGTTGATGTAATGGTAACTCTGACAGTAATAAACTGCTGCATCTTCAGTCTGGACTCCTCTGATGGTCAGAGTGAAGTCAGAGTTTGATCCACTGCCTGAAAAACGATCTGGAATTCCTGATTCTCGAGTTGTAGCCCAATAAATGAGGAGTTTTGGAACTTGTCCTTCTTTCTGTTGGTACCAGGCTAGAAAGTTCCCATTATAAACCTTCTGACTGGTCCTACAGGAGATGGAGACGGGGTCTCCTGGAGCAGAGCTCTTTGCTGCAGGCTGAGTCACCGTGACCTGACCTCTGGACTCTGAGGATACAGACACACAAAGTCAAAAAGAGACTCCACGGCTTTGCGGGCTTCATCTCACACATAGTGATGTTGAGAGAGGAGAGGAGGTGGACTCTCTGGACTTTACCTGTGAAGCAGCAGCAGAGGAGAGTCCAGATGAGGACGGAGACCCGCGTCATGTTTGTGATGAGGAGGATTTGTGATGAAGGACGGCTGTCAGTCATCCAGGGTCCAAGTGTCAGGACTATAAAGAGTCCCAGAGCACTGGAGCATGGAGCTGCTGATGCAAAGTGTCTCTATGGAAATCAACGCCTGACTCCAGCCAGCACTTTCAGGGAGGTCTCATCCATGCAGATGGTTGGTTTTTTCACCGTTTCTTGATCAAATATCAACCAGAATATGAAGGGTCATTTTTTTTTTTATTTGAACATTTATTAGAACAGGTTCCTTAACAGAGTCACACACATTCTTACAAAACCTCATAACAAGATACACGTTATACTATATTCTTTATAGGTCACTTATTTCCTCACTAGTGTGCGAAAAAAAAACAAAATAATAAAAAAAAAAAAAAAAAACATCTAGCTCAGTCAAATAGAGATAATATCTTCAACTCTCCAAATATTTTTTAATGGCTGCCCATTTGTCCAGATATAGGTCTGTCTGAAGTCGTAAGTTTACTGTTATGCGTTCCATGCAGTTTACCTCCTTAAGCCTCTGACGCCACTGGTCCAGGGTAGGTGGGTGGGGTTTGAGCCAGTTTACTGTGATCATTTTATGTGCAATTAATAGAAGAACTCTAAGCGAAAACACCTGGTTTTTCCTTAAATCGCTTTTTGATGCTGTTTCATAATAAATTGCTGTGGATCAATTGGTCTGTTTAATTTTAAAATCTCACTTATTTGTTTTTTTTACCTCTTCCCAGAATTTCATCAGTTTAGGGCAGTCCCAAAAGATGTGGTAAAAGTCCCCCGTTATGCCACAGCCCCTCCAACACAGGGGAGAACAGTTATTATCATAAGAAGCTATCATCAAGGGAGTTTTAAAATACCTTATTCTTAACTTCCAGCTGAACTCCCTCCATGTTGGGTTGCTTAAACATTTTTGCCAGGGCAACCAAGAACTCTCCCATTCTCCATCAGCAATCACGGCATGAGATTCCAGTTCCCACTTAGCTTTCACATCCAGTGTGTCCACTAAAGTGTCCATACGAATCCTGCCATATATATCTGATATTGTATTTTTAATGTTCATTTTGTTCTCAACTATCTCAATCCAATATTGTTCAAAATTAGTTGAAGATTCTTTAATATTGTCCCATTCTTTGTGTGTCATCAAATAATGTTGAATTTGAAAATATCTAAATAAATCCTTAGAGTCAATGTTGTATTTTGCCTGAAGTTGTGAAAAAGCCCTCAGAGTTCTTCCTTCAAATAACTGATTTATTGTGATTAAACCTTTCCCTGCCCATCTAATGAAACCACCGTCCATCTTTGCAGGCAGAAAATTACCTGCTGCTGTTATTTTTGCTGCCCTCGATAGAGATAGAGGTAGATTCAGGAATCGTCTTGTCTTTTCCCAAACCTTAAGTGTATGGTTGACATATTCATTTTGTATCTTAAGTCAACGTCTTGGTTTGAATTTAGAAAGGGAAGAGTTGAAAGCCACACATTTTTAACTGAACCTTGCTCTATATGCACCCATCTTGTGTCCATATCTAGTTTTATCCATGAGACCAATTTTCCAAGTTGTGCTGCCAGGTAGTTACTTCAGAAGTGAGGCAAAGCCAATCCGCCCTTATCTCTGGGTGCACAGAGTATTTTCAATCTCACTCTGGGCCTCTTGTTCTGCCATATATATTTGGAAATGAGCTTATCCAGTGATGTAAAGGTAGATACAGGAACAGTGATAGGCAGAGCATTGAACAGAAACAGCATTCTAGGTAGGACATTCATCCTGATACTTTCTATCCTCCCAACTAAGGACAAAGGAAGCACCTCCCATCTTTCCATGTCATTTTTGATCTGAGAAATGAGTTTACCATAATTTTCCTTATATAGCTGACTTGTGTCGTGTGTGAGAATGATTCCCAGGTATCTAAAGCCCCCTTTTGACCACTTGAATTTCACCTCTCCATCCAAGCATGTCGGCCAGCATCCTGTTATCATCATTGCTTCTAATTTCCCCTCATTCACCTTGTACCCTGACACCTCCCCATAGTCCCTCAGGCATTGCATAAGGGCCGGTATAGATGACAGAGGAGTTCTTATAAACAAAAGAACGTCTTCCGCGAACATTTTGTGCATCTCCCCTCCTTCATCCACTATTCCCTCGATCTGATCGTTTGTCCTTATCAATTCAGCAAGCGGTTCGATACACAATGCAAACAAAATAGGCGAGATTGGGTTCCCCTGCCTAACTCCTTTTTTAAGGTGAAAAAATTGGGAGCAGTACCCATTCACTCTGACCCTTGATATTGGGTCTTTATTCAGTCCTTCAATCCATTTTATAAATGTCAAATTAAATCCCATTTGTTCCATAGTAAATTTCACCCTGTCGAACGCCTTCTCAGCATCTAGATTGAGAAGCATTGACGGGTGAACTGAATGTCTTGCAACTGGTTGTACATTTAATGCTCTTCTAATATTATTTGCTCCTTGTCGACCGGGTATGAAACTGGTCTGGATTAATCAATTTACCTAAGTACTTCTGCATTCTATTTGCCAATATGGCACTAATAATCTTACGTCATTCCCCAACAAACTGATCGGCCTATAGGCACCACAATCTAATGGATCTTTCCCTTCTTTGTGTATAACCGTTATTACTGCCTCAGACCAGCTCTGAGGTGGGTCATTTTCCTGTAAGGCATAATTAAAGATCTGGCAAAGTTTTGGCACGAGCTCCTCTCCAAAGGCCTTATAAAATTCACCTGGTAGACCGTCTGTACCAGGGGATTTGTTGTTTTTTAATGATTTAATAACGTCTTGTATCTCGTTTTCTTGGATAGGAGCTATTAATTCGTCCGCCTCAGATGCAGAGAGTTTTATTAAATTAAGATTTTTGAAAATATCTTCTAATTTCCTTTTGTCTTGTGTTTCTCCTGATGTATCATAAAGATTTTTATAGTAAGTCTGGAATGCCTCAGCTATCTCCTCTGGGTGGGAGACCTCGGTCAGAGAGGAGGGGTGTTTTATCTCAGGGACAATACGGCTTGATTGTTGTTTCCTCAGTTGAAAGGCAAGTAGCCGGCTCGCCCGATTTCCCTTTTCATAGTACCTTTGGCTTGTGTATCGAAGTGCTCCCTCTGCTTTTCAAGTGAGAAGTTCATCCAAGGAGGTTTTACTTTCTTGTATTTGTTTAAAGACATTTTTTGTCCCTTGTGGTTTTGTGTTCACGTACTAGTCTTTTTATGTCACTTTCCAGCTGTTTTTCCTTTTCCATTCTCTGTCTGTTTAATCTAACCGCAATTTCAATACATTTCCCTCTCAGCACCACCTTTGCCCCCTCCCAAAGAGTCGAGGGGGATACTGATCCATTATCATTAATTTTGAAGTACTCATCAATTGTTTTTTTTTTTAATGTTTTCCTTTATATTTGGATCTGTCAACAATGAAATATTTTGTCTCCAGTATTTGAAGTGCCAACCAAAGCCTAAATTTAATTTCATATATACAGGACCATGATCAGATAGGGTACCAGGTTCAATAACACATTCTATGACTTTATATAAGCTTTGTTTTGAGATGCAAATCAAATCAATTCTTGAGTATGACCCATGTACCATGGACAGAAAGGTGAAATCTCTCGTGGTTGGGTTCTTAGCCCTCCAAACATCCACAAGTCCTAGTTCTTCCAACATATGTTTTGCTGCCCTGGATTTCCTGCTAATGGGCCCATAATCAGAAGGAGTTTTATCCAATTTTACATTTAAAACACAATTGAAATCTCCTCCTAAAATTATAGTACCTCTGGCTTCTCTTGCCATTACAGTTGCTACTTCTTTAAAGAAATTGGGGTCATCTTCATTAGGGGCATAGATATTCATGATAGTTTGCTCTGCTCCACCTACTGTTCCCATAATAAGTATATATCTCCCCGCTTTATCCTTCACTTTTCTCTGAATTGCAAAACTAATTGAATGACTAATTAAAATTGCCACTCCTCTCTTTCTGCTGTTTGAACAAAAAGCATAAAATACCTGTGCAACCCAGTCTCTCCTCAATATCTTATGTTCTACCTGATTTAAGTGAGTTTCCTGTAGTAACGCTATTGAGCAATTAAATTTCTTCAACTGAGTCAGCATTTTCTTTCTTTGTATAGGATTATTGAATCCTTTGACATTATAACTGACAATCCCTACCCCTGAAATAAATCGGCATTTCTTATTTTCATTTTACTCTCCCCAGATTCACCTTTGCATAAAGTAACTATCCTTGCCCTAGTAGTAACAAAAATCACTTGTGCCGACCTAACCTACATGTGAAGGAAATAAGAACTCTTAAAACACAGAACAGAAAAAATAAAATAAGCATATGTGACTTCCAATAGTCCAGCTGAGTACAGAGATCTGTCCAGCTCCTGTTGTAATGCAGGCAGAGGGTTGTGATTTAAGATTCCCTCTGGGCAAAGTGCACTAAGTGCTGTCCAAACCACTGAGCAAAGAAAAAAACAAAATCTTTGGTGAGGCGGTGATCCCAACACGGGTCTCATCGTAAAAAAATATTAATTGAAAATAATAGCAGAGTTAACTCTCCTCTACAATATGATTCACTTAACTTCAGCATGTTTGGCTGTTTAAACTATGAACAGTAATACACATAGAACTTTAAGATTGACAGTAATAACGTTATCTAATTATTTTAACATTACCCGGGCACAGAACTCCTCATCATTTTAGTCCAGCAAAACAGCCGCAGATCTGTGGCGGACAGTGATGTGTCCTTTCTTTCTCTCTTCCCACCATCCTGTCTTTTCCATGTATATTTTGAGAGTTCCCATTCCAGTCTCTCTCTCTCACTAACCTGCAACTCGATGCCCGGCTTCTTCAACGTTGGCACAGCATCCACCAGCGTAGGAAATGTTTTCACTCCCGAGTCCAAGTTGATTCTCAGCTGCGCCGGATAGCGACACATTGCCCGGATCTCCTTGTCCTTCAGCTGCTTGATCACTCCTCGGACCCGCGTTCTCTTCCTCTGTATTTCCGGAGAGTAATCCTGGTCGAAGTAAATCACTCCTTTTTGGAACTTCACTCGTTTTTGGGCCCATGCTTGTCGCAGCGCTGCTTCCTTTACTGTATAATCCAGAAACCTCACAATAATGGAGCTCGGAGGCGCTGAACTCGCAGGCTTTAGCCCCAGTGATCTGTGTGCCCTCTCCATTTTTATGTTTAGCTCGGGCGGGAGTTGTAGCGCCGTCTCAATTTAGTTCCTCACAAAACCAATCATGTCACCTTTCTCACTTTCCTCTGGGACTTGATAAATTCTCAGATTGTTGCGGCGCATCCGGTTCTGTAGATCGTCGCACATGTTCGTCAGGGCCGCCTCCCGTTTCAACAGGTGCCTCAGCATCCTCTCATGGCGCTGGCCTGTGTCCTCCGCCTGGCCTACCCTGGTCTCCACTTCCTCAGTTCTCCGTTCTAGCTTCTCCATCCTTTGAGTCAAGTCCGTGACCAACACCTCCAGTCTAGTTAATTGTTCCTTAGTGTCTGCAAATGCTTGCTTATTTTCTTTCCTCAACTCTTTCAACTCGCGAAGAATGTTCTCCATGTTCTGTTCAACCGTTTTTCCGCTCACCTGGCTTGGGGAAGATGGCGGACGATTTTTTCCTTTCGCTTCTTCTTGCTGTTTTTGCTGTTTTACTGCGTTCCGTGTGTCTCTGACCGTGCTCATCCTAATCTGCAATGCTTCAGACTCACTCTTCCACCATTAAACTGTCAAGTATTTTTTTCATAAACTGCCGAATACTACCAATTTTCAGGAGAGCTCAACTCCATGCGTGTGTCTCAGTTCATTGCGTCACCAGAAGTCCCACACATGCAGATTATAGGCAACTAAATGACCATCAGTGGCCGCTGGACTTGGCATTTTGAACCGATCTGACCAACATGCTGAATGACCTTAATCGAGAGCTGCAAGGAAAGGACAAAACTGTGATCAATATGATCAGCTCAGTTAATGCTTTCAAAGGCAAAATGCAACATCTCTCCTCGAAGCTCCACCGCCATGATTCGGCAGACTTCCAGAACTTCCAGAACCAACTTCCAGAGCTGGAGACACAAGAGCAGTCATGTGCGCAGCTTGACAGTGCACGCTACATAAAGCAAATTGACACTTGTTAGACGGACGCTTTCATGACTTTGCTGTACTCGAGCCGGTCGCTACATTCATGTGCTTCCCTTTCCAGGAAGATGCTGAGGTTGTTTCACTGTCATCAAAAGTTGCAACCCTGTTTGCCCTGAACTCTTCTGGAGTGGAGGATGAGATTCTGTCACTTCAAGTCGACATTCAGCTGAAGGCAAGAGCTCATGGACAATTCTGGAACCTACTCACAGAGAACAAGTACCCCAACATCAGAAAATATGCTACCTTCTTGACTGCATTATTTGGCTCCACTTATTTATGTGAGTCAGCTTTTTCCCACCTGAAGATCATGAAGTCAAAGTACCGTTCCACAATGACTGATGAGCATCTGGAAGTCTGCTTGAGGCTGGCTATCAGCAGTTACTGTCCGGACTATGCAACCCTGGCTAATTCCATTCAGTGCAAGTCATCTGAGTAAGGTAATGACAAAAAACATGTACAGAGTTGTATTGTGCAATATAGGTTGATGCAGTAATGCAAGGCATATAGTGTACATATAAAAATGATCCTCAATATATTTAGAAATAATGTGTTTTGCATTTTGAGTGGGCGGTAGATCATTTTGACTCGGTCATGTCATAAGTAGCTGTCAGGTTGAAAAAGTGTGGGCACCCCTGGTTTAGGAGGTCAGTGTCACATTTGCTCAACCAGCAAAGAGGTGTCCTAAAAGGATCCATGTCAGGACCACTATCTGCCACCTTTTGTCACCGGTAGAATAAATGGTGTTCAGTCACCTCAGTAAAGAGGAACCCTTTGGGCAGATCTGTGTCATAGGACATCAGTGCCGGATGACTTTCGATGGCCTTTCTGCTCCACCTGCTTTAAGGGACTTCTCATAAACATCTTCCAGCTATCTCTTCTTCTGATGACACACTGCTTGACCAGAGAGTATTCTGAAGATCACTGTGTTTCTGATAGTTACAAACCCTTGCTGCTAGATGTACTCTCTTTCTTATCCTCCTTCAGGCCTGGTTCTCCACCTCTTTCTGCTCCTCCATCTTCTCTAAAGAGTATCAAAGAAAGATATTGAGCGTCTTTATTGGACTTTTGTTAATGGGAGCTCTCTGATGTTGGATTGCTGACAAAAGGACATTTGTGGATGAATGTAATGAAATCATTTCATGAGGGAGTCTTGTTTTACAAAGAATGACAGATGTCACACAACTTGTGGTGAGCAGAGACCCGACACTGGTCCTCAGTGAAGTGTGTCAGTCTCTGCAGCAGCAGACACTTCACTTTCACTTCAGTCTGACTGAGGGGGTTTTTGTACGACGCTTTTTCACTGTGTGAACGTCCACTGACTGTTGATGTTATGTAAACTCTGACAGTAATAAACTGCTGCATCTTCAGTCTGGACTCCTCTGATGGTCAGCGTGAAGTCAGAGTTTGATCCACTGCCTGAAAAACGATCTGGAATTCCTGATGCTCGACTTGTAGCATAATAAATGAGGAGTTTAGGAGCTTGTCCTTCTTTCTGTTGGTACCAGGCCAGACGGTCCCCACCGTGAACGTTCTGACTGGTCCTACAGGAGATGGAGACGGGGTCTCCTGGAGCAGAGCTCTTTGCTGCAGGCTGAGTCACCGTGACCTGACCTCTGGACTCTGAGGATACAGACACACAAAGTGAAAGAGACTCCACGGCTTTGCGGGCTTCATCTCACACATAGTGATGTTGAGAGAGGAGAGGAGGTGGACTCTCTGGACTTTACCTGTGAAGCAGCAGCAGAGGAGAGTCCAGATGAGGACGGAGACCCGCGTCATGTTTGTGATGAGGAGGATTTGTGATGAAGGACGGCTGTCAGTCATCCAGGGTCCAAGTGTCAGGACTATAAAGAGTCCCAGAGCACTGGAGCATGGAGCTGCTGATGCAAAGTGTCTGTATGGAAATCAACGCCTGACTCCAGCCAGCACTTTCAGGGAGGTCTCATCCATGCAGATGTTGGTTTTTCATGCTTCTTTTTGTTTCTCCATTTGTTTTTTTATCTCAACTTTATTTAACCAGGAAAAAAAGTCCCGTTGAGATTAAAAACCTCTTTTACAAGGGAGTCCTGGCCAAGAGGCAGCAGTAAGTTACAGACAGAACAACATTACAAACAGTTAAAAGAAGCTATTACATTTTGACAAGTTGACCTCTAGTGTTCTCAGTTTGGTTTTAAAAGCATTTAGTGAGATAAAATAAGGGAGTTTCCAGTCTTTTTGAAGTCTGTTCCATGCAGTGGGGGCAGCACAGGCAAAAGCCCTTTTCCTTCGTTCTGTGCTTGCAAAAGGGACATAAAGCAACAGTCGATCATGTGACTGCAGCAGGTGAGAATCAACAGTCCGCCTTGTGACTCAGTCACAGATGTACGAGGGCAGCAGCCCGAGCACGGCCTTATAAATAAAAGTGTACCAATGCCCCGACCTCCCAGTGCACAAAGAAGGCCATCCAACACGGGAATATAGTTCACAATGATGTGTTAACCATCTAGCGAGGCGTGATACGCGGTGTCGACTTTTTGAAGACTTTGAGCAGAGGCGTTCATGTACAGCAGATCACCATCATCTAAAATAGCTAAAAAAGTTGCTTCTTAACATTAGAGGAGAAACACACCTTGTTTTGAAAAAGAAAACCCAGTTTAAATTTAAGTTTTTTCACAAGACAGTCAATATGGGGCTTGAAAGAGTTATCAAGCAAAACCCCGAGGTATTTCTATTCATGCACCCGCTCAATGACACTTCCCTTGAAAGTTGACACCACGGGAAGATCTGTAGGGACCTTCTTGCTATTTGGAAAGATCATTAGCTTTGTTTTGTCAGCATTTAGAATCAGTTTTAGCTGCACTAGTGCGAGCTGAATCACATCAAAAGTTTTCTGCGCAGATTCAATTGCTTTCACAGGGGTGGATCCAAAGCAGTAGATGATTGTGTCATCAGCATAAAGATGAACATTGGCATCTGACAGATTTTTTCCTAGTTCATTAATGTACAAAATGAACAAGAGGGGTCCTAATATTGAACCCTGTGGCACCCCCTTTTGGACACTCAAAGAGTCAGAAACCAGACCATCACATTTAACGCACTGAGCCCTGTCACTCAAGTAATTTCTAAACCAAGATAGGACAGAGCTACAAAATCCAAAACTGCCGAGCCGATGCATTAAAACAGCATGATCTACAGTATCAAAAGCTGTCGACAAATCAATAAAAAGCCATGCATAATATTGCTTCTTATCAAGAGCAGAATGTATGTCATTGACCACCTTTGTGGCTGCTGTGATGGTACGATGTTTTTTCCTGAAACCTGATAGCAAATTTGAAAGAAGTTCGCTAGAAAAACTTTTAGCTGATCACAAACAAGGGGTTCAATAATTTTTGATAAGACACACAAATTGGATATTGGTCTGGATATTGGATATTGGTCTCACCTCCGCTTAGTAAAGGAGTAACAAAAGCCGATTTCCAAATGGCTGGCATTTCACCACTTTGGTTGGAGAGATTGAAGAGGACTGTAAGGGGCTGTGCTCCAAAATCTGCTGCTATTTGCAGAAAATAAGACTCTATCATATCTGGACCAGAGGGTTTTTCTATGATCTAAAGTTTTGAGTACTTTATGCACTTGCTGCACGGTAAAAGGAATAAAATTGAAGGTATCCCCAGAAAACAATTGAGGATCTGTGCAGGAGTTTACAGAAGCTGCACCTTTTTGATCAAACAAAGATCTGCACAAGATAAAATGTTTGTTAAAGCAATTTAACATTTCAGCTTTTGCATGGACCGGGACCGAGTCCTTCAGAACAAATTTTGGAAGGGTCTGTGCAGACTTAATTACTGATAAAGACTTTATCACCTTCCAAAATTTGTATGGATTATTGAGATTGTCAGTTGTGACGGATAAGTAATATTCCGATTTGGCCTTTTTGATAAGAGAAGTGCATTTATTTCTTAGTTGGCTGAAAACAGTCCACTCGGCTGCAGCATCACTTCTCCTAGCTTTGGCCCATGCCAAGTTGCGCTGATGGATCATGTCTGACAACTCTGGAGAAAACCAGGCATTTTCACGTCCTTTCACTCTAAATTTCCTGATCGGAGCATGCTTGTTCACAATACTCATAAAAGTTTCCTTAAAGAAAGTCAAAGCAAGCTCGACATCCGGGAGCTTGTTCACTGAATTGTTTAAAGTTTCTCTTGTGGCAGTGGTGGGTTGTCAGGGCCTGCAAGGCCTTCTCTGCTGGCCTAAAGAATATCTGAATCACAAAGGTTAATAATATTTTGTCCATTAATACTTATGAAATAATTCCAACTGGTCTGTTCACTTCCTTTCACAGCTTTTCTTCTGGTTGTGCCGCTTCCAGACATGCATTTTCATATAAAAGCATTTAACCAATCACATTTCAGCCATCATCTGTTGCCAGGCAGGGTCAAAGTCAAAGGAGTCTGGCTGGGGGGGGGGTTAGTTCTGCAAGCCCTTCACAGAAAAAACGAGTGTTGATGACGCGGCTGCTTCAACCAATCAGATTTTGAGTTGGCAACATCAAAGCCTTCTAGCAGGCTACAGCAACATCAGCGTACTCACGCCCTCTGATTGGATAGTCAGAGAGTACTAGCCAGCTGCGAACAGAAATATAGTTGTGTTTGTTTAATATCGTTTTTTTCAGCCCACAATGGCTACAGGAGAAGAAACGGATTTAGTTACCAATATATTGTTCAAGCGATTTTCGTTTTGAAGAAAAGCTGGACATAGTAAAGAAAGGTCGGGCAACTCCTAAGCTAGTGAACCTGTCACAACCAGGAAAAGGATTTGTCCGACATTTTCAAGCCACAAACTACGACCGGTACCCCTGGCTCACAGGCTCCGAGGTTCACTGCAAATTGTATTTCTGGGAGCGTTTGGAACCGAAGCACACGGATAATCTGTACGACGGAATAATTGAACTCTTTTTGAGGAAAGAAAGGAGGATGGATTTTGTCTACAAATGATCAGAATTTCTGGTGAGTAAAATGCTGCTATTTTCCTAAATAATACTGCAAGTTTATGAGGTTATTATTGGTGCTTTTTATGTGTTGAGGCTGTTTGATATAAAGGCATTTATTGTGGCTACTTTTCGTTTGTGTGGCTCCCGTCATGCGACTCTCTTTACACCGCATTTCTGCATAATAAGTATTTTTTTTTTTTATAACCATGAACTAATTATGGGGGGTGGATTGATTCGGAGCACTACTGAAGGTCTAGGTGTAAAATGCACGGGCCGCCACTGTCTTGTGGATAACGAGCGGATTACTTTTGGGGATTTTAGTGTCCCAGCAAGCAGCAACAGCGCAGTGATCACTCATATCATTGCAGAAAACTCCCAGAGCTGAGAATTTATGAGGAACATTTGAAAGGATTAAATCAAGTCAAGTGGATTCATCAGAACTTCTAATATTTGGCCGAGTAGATAGATTGACCGATTGACTTAGATTTTTTGAGTCACAGAAGCATTTAAACTCATCCGAAACTGAGGTTAACCAGTCCCAATTTAAGTCCCCGGACAGCAAGAGTTCGTTAGACTTAAGCCTAGATAAAAGATGTCTTAATGTTGACAAAGCTTCCTTTTTGGCAGAGGGAGGCCGATAGCAACCAACAACCGTTAAACACAATTTCTATATTTAAAGCCAAAAACTCCAATTGCTTACAGATGGATTCAGATAGAAGAACTACAACAACAAATCTTGAGTCCACCGTAAAATAGTCTTTAAATCAGATTTGTCAGAAAAGAATAGGCAAACATAGATATAGATACCAAGGAGCAAGATGGCGTAAACATGGACAACAGACAAACAAAATCTTAACATCTGAGAAGAAAAAAGAAAGTCCTTGTGCAGAGAATGGTGATAGAAACAGCAGGTGTACAGTAGGGATGAGGATCCTGAAACAGACATGATGAGCAAGGTGTCCTGGAGAATGTGTAGATATCAATATTGCACGGATAACAGTGCTAAGTAGAGCTGGAGGTAGTGCTCATGGAGGTCGTGAGCCGGTGCAACAAAGAGTGTTTTGAGATGTTTGTGAGCAGTATCTGCACTGAGCTTTATGTGCTTGTCGCATTGAACAGTCTGACGGCCGATGGGATGAAGGACCTGCAGTGGCGTTCCTTCTTGCAGCAAGGATGCAACAGTCTTTGGCTGAAGGAGATGCTTAGATCCCTGCAGGGTCATGCAGAGGCTGAGAGGAGGCTGTTGTCAGTCCTCCCACTCTTAGACTTATTGGAAAGAGCTCCCTGTTGACAGTCGCCACTAAAATGGTTCAGTGCTGAACATGTGCAGAGGTGTATCCCAGGGTTCCCTCTATAAATTCACAGAACCAAGTCCAAAAGCTCCCAATTTTACCCTTGTATGCTGGTGACACTGTCATTTCCTGCTGTGTCTCCCCTTTAGACAGGGTGGTATATTTTGGAAATCTGCTCCAATGTTCATATTATTTATCAATCTTGTCATTGTCCTAAATAGTGTGATGGATCACTGTTTCATTAGAACTGCTCCACACGTGTCTTGGACGTAGAATTAAAGTCAGTATGTTTCCAATGTCATATTTAAATTGTGATTGTTTCATGTTGTTTGTGTTTGTCTTCCTTTGTTTTCCCTCCTGTGTGATTCATCAGTCCTGTTCAGTCCAACCCTGTTCCTCATGTCTTGACCAATCAGCTCCCTGCCTGCTCACCTGTCTCTTGTTGTATCCCGTCAGTGTCGTATCTTTGCGACTTTCGTCCCAGACAACTTGTAGTTTAAACACCAGGAAAGTCTTTGGTGTGAAGATCAGGTATTTTCTTTAATTTCAGGATTGGACTCTGAAGGAGGCTCACTGAACTCTTCTCATGTGTAGAGAAGAAATAATTTGAATTTATTTCTATAAATAACTAGAATGCTACAATCCAGAATGTTGTTGCGGCTGCATCGGTTCCTCTTTAGCTGAGGGAGGTTTTTGTACGACGTTGTATCACTGTGTGAACGGGTGGCTGTTACCCTGCTGACAATAATAAACTCCTGCATCTTCATTCTGGACTCTGCTGATGGTCAGAGTGAAGTCAGTCCCAGACTGACTCCCACTAAAACAATCAGACACTCCAGAGAAACGGCTCGAGGCATCATAAATAAGAAGCTTTGGAGCTTCTCCATGTTTCTGGAGGTACCACTGAAAATTATCGCTAACTCCTGTACTTGCTTTACATCTCATGGAGACGGTCTCTCCTGGAGCAGCAGACGGAGGTCCAGACTGAGTCAGGATAACCTCCCCGGATGAACCTGCAAAACAAGTCGGCGGAAGATTTTAGGAGACAAATTGAAGGACGTGGCAACAGAGGAGCACCGTTTCTCCAAGGTGGATGCTGCTCGTTTGGGTGTTCCTGCTCGGCATCAGAACTTGATGGCGGTGAACCTGGAGCAACGTCTCTAGAGGAGAGTCTCACCCTGGACGAGGAGCCCCAGGGTGGCCAGCTGGAGGATCAGTAACTTCATCATGGTGCTGCCGGTGTGTCGGTGGTTCTGAAAGGTCTGGAGCTCTTAACAGCTGGGAGCGGAGAGGCAGGACATGTATGCAAACACAGAGTCAGTCAGCTGGAGCTGTCCTCAACATGTCCTGCTGTGTCCTCCTCACTGCTCCACACATACGCATTTGCCAGTTTCAAAGGTCTGAAGCTCAAGATGTTTGACTGCAACCGTGCATTTATTGCAGTGAATCTTCCTGCTGCTCAGAGAGTTCATTTTTGCACAACACCCTGTCGCTTTCTTGGATCCTGGAAAAAGGCTCCCTTATCAATATTCTTTGTCCACTGCTGTGACTGACTGTGGATCAATATGTCTCAGTCCAGTCACTTCTGAAGCCACAGAAGAACTGATAACCAATCGACGGCCCAATTCGATGGCCTTTCTGCTCCACCTGCTTTAGGGGACTTCTCATAAACATCTTCCAGCTATCTCTTCTTCTGATGACACACTGCTTGACCGGAGAGTATTCTGAAGATCACTGTGTTTCTGATAGTTACAAACCCTTGCTGCTAGACGTCCTCTCTCATTCTTATCCTCCTTCAGGCCTGGTTCTCCACCTCTTTCGGCTCAATAGCCTCCATCTGTTCTAAAGAGTTGCAAAGAAAGACATTGAGCGTCTTTATTGGACTTTTGTTTATGGGAGCTCTCTGATGTTGGATTGCTGACAAAAGGACATTTGTGGATGAATGTAATGAAATCATTTCATGAGGGAGTCTTGTTTTACAAAGAATGACAGATGTCACACAACTTGTGGTGAGCAGAGACCCGACACTGGTCCTCAGTGAAGTGTGTCAGTCTCTGCAGCAGCAGACACTTCACTTTCACTTCAGTCTGACTGAGGGGGTTTTTGTACGACGCTTTTTCACTGTGTGAACGTCCACTGACTGTTGATGTTATGGAAACTCTGACAGTAATAAACTGCTGCATCTTCAGTCTGGACTCCTCTGATGGTCAGAGTGAAGTCAGAGTTTGATCCACTGCCTGAAAAACGACCTGGAATTCCTGATGCTCGACTTGTAGCCCTATAAATGAGGAGTTTAGGAGCTTGTCCTTCTTTCTGTTGGTACCAGGCTAGATGGTTCCCACCATAAACGTTCTGACTGGTCCTACAGGAGATGGAGACGGCGTCTCCTGGAGCAGAGCTCTTTGCTGCAGGCTGAGTCAGTGTGACCTGACCTCTGGACTCTGAGGATACAGACACACAAAGTGAAAGAGACTCCACGGCTTTGCGGGCTTCATCTCACACATAGTGATGTTGAGAGAGGAGAGGAGGTGGACTCTCTGGACTTTACCTGTGAAGCAGCAGCAGAGGAGAGTCCAGATGAGGACGGAGACCCGCTTCATGTTTGTGATGAGGAGGATTTGTGATGAAGGACGGCTGTCAGTCATCCAGGGTCCAAGTGTCAGGACTATAAAGAGTCCCAGAGCACTGGAGCATGGAGCTGCTGATGCAAAGTGTCTCTACGGAAATCAACGCCTGACACCAGCCAGCACTTTCAGGGAGGTCTCATCCATGCAGATGGTTGGTTTTTTCACCGTTTCTTGATCAAATCTCAACCAGAATGTAAAGGGTCATTTAATTCTCTTTTTGAATAGACACAGTAAGGTTTGGTTGTGCTTTTATTCTTCAGTCACAGACCTCAGAAGGTGGACATGACTTTGGCCCCTAAGTCCTGCTTGTTCAGGTGAACACCCAGGTATCTGCACTCCTCTACCATCTCCATTTCAACAACTTGTATGTCCACCGGTGCTGCTGGGACAATCAGCATCTCCGTCGTCTTACTAGCATTGATTTTCAGTGTTTCTGTTGTGGACTTTGTCGTGGTTGTTTGTTTCCCCTTCAGGCTGCAAAAAGAATCGCCCTTCATTGGGACAATAAAACATATTCCAGATTTTTCAACGTCTACAGGACCATGCTGCTGATGTTTTACCACTCGGTGGTGTCCAGCGTCATCTTCTACGCTGTTGTGTACTGGGGCAGCAGGCTCAAGACAGCTGACGCTAACAGACTCAACAAGCTCATCAGGAGGGCTGGATCTGTCCTGGGAGTGGAGCTGGAGTCTGTTGTGCAGGTGTCAGAGAAGCTCCTCAGCATCATGGACAACGTTCATCACCCCCTGCATGGACACTGACGTCTTGTCAGAGCTCTGTCAGTCGTAGACTGATACTGTTACGATTGGCTTCCAGGAGGACAGACACAGGTTCGTAGATACGCATGTGGTTTAATAAGTTGTGGGATCGGGATATCATACACACACCAGGGAGAAGACTACACAGACTTCTCCTAGCAACGAGATCAGACAATGTCTGCAACTTTGGGTCCACCCTTTATACTCTTGCCTAATTAGTGGCATTGTTTCCTGGTGAGGCGTGTTCACCAGGTGCAGGGGATAACTGCCTTGATTGCTGTGCCACCTGCCTGGGGATCCGATGAGTCGTGACAGTACCCCCCCCTCCAGCCTCCTCCTCCTTTGACGAGGGCACACGGCGACGGGGACGCGGAGCCGGTTGATCTGGATGGGTGCTATGGAACTCCTCCCACAGCCCTGGGTCCAGGATGTCCTTGCGGTGGACCCAGGAGCGTTCCTCTGGCCCGTACCCCTCCCAGTCGACCAGGTACTCCAGTTGACCCCGGCGGCGTCGAGATTGGAGTATCTGGTGTACTGCGTAGATGGGTCCCTCGTCAAGGAGGGGAGGTGGCGGAGGCGGCACAGCAACCCCAGGGCCTGCAGCGTCTGAAGAGTCAGAGGAATAGCACGGTTTTAACAGAGATACATGAAATACCGGGTGAATTTTATATTCAGGCGGGAGTTGAAGGCGAAAAGTAACCGGATTGATCTGGTGGGAGATCCTGAAGGGCTCGATATACTTTGGCCTGAGTTTTTTGCAGGAGTGTTTCATGCGAAGGTCCCGTGTCGAGAGCCACACTTTCTGTCCCACGACATAGGCAGGGGCCTGGGCTCGGTGAGCATTTGCACAGCGGCGGCGGCGGCGTAGAGCCCCTTGTAAATGCCGGTGGGCCCTGGCCCACACCCTCTCACTCTCTCTGAACCATTGATTGACTGCTGGGACTTCTGAGGCTTCTCCTGTCCAGGGAAACATGGGTGGTTGGTAGCCAAGCATGCACTGGAACGGCGTCAACCCGGTGGTTGGTTGCCGGAGGGAATTTTGAGCATATTCTGCCCAGGGAAGGAATTGACTCCAATTTGCAGGGTGTTGCTGGCAGTACGTTCGGAGGTAGCGGCATACCTCCTGGATCTTGCGTTCCGTTTGTCCATTGGTCTTGGGATGGTAACCAGACGACAAGCTCACTGTCACCCCCAGCAGGCGAAGAAAGGCTCTCCAAAACCTGGATATGAATTGAGGTCCTCGATCAGAGACGATGTCCTCCGGCAGTCCAAAATTCCGGAAGACCTGGTTGAAGAGGGCTTCTGCCGTCTCTGACGCTGTAGGGACTCCCCTCATGGGGATCAACTTGCATGCCTTAGAAAATCGATCCACAACCACTAGGATGCTCGTGTATCCCTTGGAGGGGGGGAAGGTCTGTGGCATAATCAATGCCGAGATGGGACCAGGGTCTATTTGGGATGGGTAAGGGTTCCAGTTTCCCTGCTGGTAGGTGACGAGGTGTTTTCGCCCTGGCACAGTCGGGGCATTGGCTGACATATCTTCGGACGTCTCTCGACATTCCTGGCCACCAATATTTGTCTCGAAGTATGTTCTGAGTCGCACTCATTCCTGGATGAGTTGCAGACTAGACGAGACGAGTTGCAGACTGGACGAGACGAGTTGCAGACTGGACGGCAGACTGAACAGTGCAGGGGTGAGGTCAGTGCCGTCCACTCTTGGCCTCAACCCCAGACAATCAAGCAACTACAGAGGTTTCTGGGGTTCGCTAACTTCTACCGACGGTTCATAGAGAACTTCAGCCAATTGGCTACGCCCCTCACCTCCCTGTTGCGCGGCAAACCAAAACGCCTGCATTGGAACCCAACCGCGCTGGGGGTGAGGTCCGGGTCGTGACAGAATCCCCCGGCCATCATGGACTCGGGGAACCACACCCATCCAAGACAGCTCCGTGGGGCGCCAGGAGGCGCCCATTGAGGGGGGGGTACTGTCAGGGTTCACAGCTGATCCCCGTTGTAATCTGCGCCAGCTGCAGCAGATGCCGCTAATCGAGATCCCTATAAAGGGCAGCGGCACTCTCTGCCTGGCGCCGGAGGATTGTGTCACGATGTGCTGGGGCGGACTCGAGCAGGGAACCACACTTTGGGACAGAGATGGGTGGAAAGCGCTTTTATTTGGTTGAAGTTGCAGAACTGGATGTGAACGGGACGGGTTGCAGACGGATAGATAGCATCTTCCGCTGCCTTTTGGGCCCTTTTGTCGCTCCAGAGCGTTGAGGGATGGCCCTGTGGCGGTAGATCTTCCTGGGTCAGAGAAACAGGCCTCTCTCCGATGAGATACCCTGATTGCCAGTTGGATGAACCTTTCCAGCCCCATGGTGTCATCATAAGCCGCCAAGTGGAGTCGCAAGGAGGGGTTCAAGCCTTGCCGAAACGCTGTCAGGAGGGCTGGCTCGTTCCAGCCACTGGCGGCCGCTAGCGTCCGGAACTGCAAGGCGTACTCCATGACGGGCTGCTTTCCCTGGCGGAGGTGGTAAAGTCGGGCCTGAAGTGAGGAATCCCCAACGGGAAGGCTGAAGACCTCTTTGAAATGGTCCACGAAGTTTCTCACCGTGGCTGTCACCATGCCCGGGGAATTCCAGATAGCCTCAGCCCACTGGAGGGCCTTGCCCGACAGGAGGGAGATGATGAAGGCAATTTTCGACTTCTCCGTGGGGAACAGAGCGGGCTGCATCTCAAACCTCAGCGAGCATTGGAGGAGGAATCCCCTACAGCTCTCCGGGAAGCCAGAGTACGTAGCCAGGCTGGTCAGCGGTGCAGCATGGATGACTTGTGGAGGCTGAGGTGTTGGAGTACATGTGGGCTCCATACCTGGTCTGATCTTCTGTTACGATTGGCTTCCAGGAGGACAGACACAGGTTCATAGATACGCATGTGGTTTAATAAGTTGTGGGATCGGGATATCATACACACGCCAGGGAGAAGACTACACAGACTTCTCCTAGCAACGAGATCAGACAATGTCTGCAACTTTGGGTCCACCCTATATACTCTTGCCTAATTAGTGGCATTGTTTCCTGGTGAGGCGTGTTCACCAGGTGCAGGGGATAACTGCCTTGATTGCTGTGCCACCTGCCTGGGGATCCGATGAGTCGTGACAGATACCACCAAGGAGCTCCACTGAACGCCACAGGAGGTCTTTCCTACCTGAGGCTATCAGACTTTTTAATTCGTCTTCCTTCAGCCGAAGGGAATCTTCAAATCTTTCTACTTAAGACCTCAAAACACTTGATAGCCTTAACCTTGACAACTTACATTTTATGGTATTTCTTATTCTCCCTCCTTCCTACTATTATTTATTACTGTTATGTTTTTGCTTGAAACTCTGGCACAACAATTTCCTTCGGGATAAATAAAGTTTTTCTCATCTTATCTCATCTTTATGACGGGCTAAAAGCTCGCTGGCCACGGCTAGAGGAAGGAGTTCACACATGGAGAGGCTTGTCAACAGGACAGTTGCATCTTCACACCCAGGTAGTTGCCAAGGAGATGAATATACATGACTTCAGGGGAGGAGCTTCCTGTTGTTACCGCTTCATGCAACACAATCGCCTCTCTATCAGAGCAAGGATGCCATCCTGTCGGGATCCAGAAAGGCTGGAATAATTGGAACTGTGAGTGACGATGACTCTGACGTAGCCACGTACTGGTCGAAGAGGAAGCAGCGCACTGTCTACCTTCGGAGTTGGCGGAGTTGTTCAGAAGTGACACCGAAGAAGAAGATTTTGTTGGATTTAGTGATTAAGAGTGACACAGATTGTTTGGTTGTAGCATGTGCTATATGCTATCGTTATTCGAATGACTTACCGTAATATGTTACGTTAGTAGGCACGTTCTCAGTTCGTTGTTTATGCGTCATATAGGCTATACTTGTTCATCCTGTTGTTCTCTATTCTATTTTCATTTTAAATTGGCTTTCAAGATGAAATGTCTATTCTTGGTGTTGGATTTTATTAAATAAATTTCCCCCCAAAAATGCGACTTATACTCCGGTGCGACTCCTATATGTTTCTTTCGTTCTTTATTATGCATTTTTGGCTGGTGCGCCTTGTACTCCGGAGCGACGTATAGTCCGGAAAATACGGTGCATCATTGTGAATTTGTTTTGGAGCTACTTTTCTTTCATGAACTTTGGAAAGTTTCTTAAGTTTCTCTATTTATATTTATACTATATATATTTTATTTTTTATTTTTTGACATAAGTGTTACACTGCTGTGAGAAATGACTTTCTCCTCTGTAGATGGATGAAGTTGATCTTATGTTATTCTATGTAGCAGATAATGTGCAGCAGGTGAGAGCCTTTAGTAAATGCTAATTGGTGGCGGCCTCCTATTGGTCCCCGCCAGGGAGCGTGCCTTATTTTACTGGCCGTGACGTCATTTCCAGGAGACGGCAGCTGAGTCTTATATGGTCTTGTTTGACCGGGGAAGCACATGTCAGTCTGGTCTTTCGGTTCTGACTCATTTGTTTGGAGTGTGCTTGTGGTCTGCGATCTCTGGTGAGTTAGTGTTCTCCTTGTTTGTTTTGTGTTCAGTGGAAGTGTGCTGCAGACTTCAGTGCTTAAATAAGTTTCATATTCTTCTCCCCCAGGGATCTTTGCACCTTTGCTGATGGGAAGATTCTCTTGGATGGTGTATTTTACTTCATAGGAAGAGAAATGGAGTTCCCTTGAAGGAGGACTTTGGGTAATGTTCTGGAGGTGAGAAATCAGACATTGAAGATGTGATGCTCAATGTTAGTGGCTCTGTCTCATAGGTGTGTGAGTTAGATGGAGTGCAGAAAGTTCCTGGAGATGAGTGGACATCGGTGCAGACTTCAATGGACATGTTTGGTATCCAGTGGAGGGAAAGATGGTAGACTTTGCAAAAAGGATGGAACTGGCTTTAGTGAATACATTTAATAAGGTGACTTGAGTGGCGGTAGACTATGTCTTCAGACGGGTGGTGGGAGTGGAGCCAGTGGTGGAAGCTGAAAGCGCAGGAGTTGGAAAAGGCTCTGAGGTCATGGAGAGCTGCCAGGTGACTGGACAGCTACAGCTCATGTGATCTGGAGACGTGAGGCGAGAACTTGCTGTGTCGAGTTGGAAAGATCCAATATGTCTGTTTCTGCAGAGGGTGAACACCAACAGTGTCTTCACTGACTTCTGAAGCCATCAGGCTTGGGCCTTGTAAGTACTCTGAGGGGAGAGCGGCCCCGTGCCCTCCTGTGGGATATTGGCTCTTAGTCCAGGCCGGATTCCAACCTGCCCGACGGCCAGAGCAGAATTTGCAAACCCATAACTCCGACTCGTCATATTTAAGTCGGTAATAGAAATTCTGTGTCTCTAAAGACGACTGGACACAAAGTTGTTTGCTTGTTGGATTTGAAGGCAAGAGAAGCCTTGTAACGTTGTCAATGTTTGTTTTGCAGACGTCACGAGGGTCTGTTTTCATGGACGTCATAAGTGCTTGGCAAAATAATGGTAAGTGAAGTGCTAAATTTTGTGTTCATGGAATTTTTATTCATGACATTTAACAGCACTGACTTTACTGATGTCAAGTTCTTTCAGACGCTGTCCATAAATGTTTGCAATGTTTTGCTTGCAAAGATCCTGAGTCCCAGAAGTAGCCTGTCAACAAAAGTAGTGTGTATGTATACTTTTGTGTAACGTTAGCAACATTTTTGAGTGTTTTTTTTTTATCATGTTGCTGTTTTTTGTAACTTTAAATGCTTGTTTTCCTGTTTTGAAAATAGTGTCCATGTACACCCTGAAATCAGTCAGTTTGAAAAATCCTTGTTTTAGTTGATCCTTTGCCCCAGTGTCAAACATTTCTCAAGGGTTTGACACGGCGATGTGTTCTTTTGGTCCAAAGATAATCTTCAGTGTTTGTTCCAAACTTTCCACTTGGAAAAAAATCCTTCACCTTAAGATGTGGTCCGATTCTGAGACGGCGTTCTTTGCAGTCTGCAAATGTGGCAGGCAAGGTCTTCAACAATCTGACAGGTCCAAAGTGACATCAGACCAAGGAATCCCACGGTGCCACTACCTAGTACGCCATCTGATCCAGGCCCCCGAGACACCACCATCAGAACATCGTCTGATTTTGTGGCCCAACAAGGAGTCTGAGTGGCAACCATTAGATGTTGACTCAGCCCTGGAAGAACCGGCAAAGGTTAGTGTGGACCAGAGGTTGGAGACAAGAGTACGTTCATAACATGCTTTGCATCAGAAAGGTTTGGTGTCCAAGAACACGGAGCCACCAATTCCAAACAGATGTGAGGGGGGGGGTAGATTCTAACTTGGGCAAGAGCGGAGGACATTTGAGGAGCTGACACAGGAAGGTGAGTGACAAGGAAGCCTTGGCAGACCTGAGGGTTGTGGTGAGGGAGAGGGTGCTCGCCTTCTGTCGGGCCGAGTGATGCAAGGAGGGGGCTCGCAAGTGCAGCACCTTCGTTGCAAATCATTCTTAGTGCAAGGCCTTCAAGATCCTTTCCAACCACCTCATGAGAAGAACATCTCCATCTATACCTCTGCAGAAGGGAGGAGTCCCAGGAGAGACCGGGCGCGGTTGTCCAAACCCTCTTCGGACACTCAAATCAGACAAATGAGCTGCTCTTTCCATCGAGGTTCTCTGGGTGTTTGCAAAGGTCTCTTATTGCAGAAAGAAGATAAAACCAGATTTTCAGGGGGCTAGAATTTTCAGATATTGACAAATAAGTCAGCGTTCTGCCTGCAGATGCTGATCTTTGACTGGGTTGGAGTGCAGGGCAGCAAGATAGACTGACTTGATACTACCTGGGTGAAGAAGCACAACCCCTTTTCTTTTTTTTCTTTTTGGACCAAAATGTGAATACGTTTTCGAGCTTTACAGCCCGAAGGCCTAGGATTCAAGTCCGGCAGGTCTGGATAGATACGTGTGGCATCTTTTGTAAAATGTCTGATTCTGTCAAACAAACCTTTACCTTCCGACGAAGTCAGATGCACGTGCACATCTGGATATACAAGTCAATATCCACATTGTGGAGAAGGTTCTGATCCCAGACAGACAAAATATGGATGTTGGTATGTTTTTATATGTGCACATATTTGTGTGTGGAGAAAATACATTTTTTTTTTTCTCAAGTGTTTTGTGAAAAGTCAGCAAAATGATTTTTAATGCTTGTAGCTAAAGTAAAATAAAGTATCCATGTGCAAAATCAAAGTGCCTCGCCCAGTTTTTAAGTGTTTTTTCTCAAAGTGTAAGGTTGTAAGCTTGCAACCCGGAATTTTTGCACCTGATCAGTTAGCTCAGTGCCTTAAGCCACTACGCTAAATGTGGACACCACTGACCTTGCAACCAGCGGCCCAAGGTTCAAGTTCGCTTTGCCAAATGAGTCTAAGTACAATTGACACACACTTTTTTTTTTTTTAAAGTGCTTTTTCCCTCTAAGTGTGACGTTATATACGAGCAACCCTGATTTTTCTGTGACCGGTTAGCCCAGTGCTTTAAGCCACTGACGCGGTGTGTGGATACCGCTGGTTTGAGTCTAGCACTGGTTAACAACAGCCAAATCGGGTGTCAAACCCCGATTGCAAGGCCGACAACGGCCGAGTCGGGGTCCTGACGCAAGACCGCACGCAGAGACGCACCGTAGAAGCTGCCCTGCTGAAGAAAATTAAAAAACAGCCGTGGGACTTAGGGTTTTTCATCCACATAAGGGCCCCACACACATTTGGAGGAGATGGGTACTTCAACAAAATGACTGCTCTTAAATAGCAGCAATCAAGTAACATTGGGTTTAACAAAACATTTACAAGAAAATTAAGCACTTCACTCACCATTATTTTGCCAAGCACTTGTGATTTCCATCTGTGGACTGAAATCTGAAAAACACAGATTCTCATGACGCTTTGCAAAAGAAACATAACATTCCATCAAGGCTTCTTACCTTCAAGGATGTTTCTGGATGCAAATTCTCAGTCTGCATTCAAATCCAACACACAATCACTTCGGTGGCCCGTCAGCTTTAGTGACAATTTGTTTTATTGTCTATTTCATATTCGTGAATGTCCAGATTGAGTCTATTTTTGGTACATTAAGCCAATTTCTAGTTTGCCGTTCAGTCAAACAGGAGCGCCCAGAGGAACAAGTGCAATCCAGCAAGTTGTTTTAGATGATAGACAGGATTACTTATCTCCTTACAGACTACAAAGACATGTATACTATATACATGGACTTGAACCAGTACCTTCTGCTTCAGAGGATCAGCCAGCTGATGCCAGATCTCCTAAACATATATCCACATAAACATGTGCCAAATATCAAGCAAATGCACTGGGATCCTTCCTGCCAAGCTGATTGGAAGTATTTATATTGATATGCAGGAACACAACCTTCTTTCTGAGCGAGATTTTACATCCTGTGTCCAACAGCTATATAGTTGAATAGATTCACAAAAACAAGCTAGTAGAAGACATTCCAAGAAACTGCATGAATGTCAGCAAGAACATTTCAATCCGCAAAATAGTTGACTCCAGATGACCCTATTTGTACAAGATGTAGTCTACCTGCACTCTTAAGCTACTTTAGAAAACAAACTTGCACATGACTTAATCTCACTCCATTGCTCTGTAGCCGCTAACATGTAGCATCACTTTCAGACTCCATTTCCCCTCCAGAACATTCCTCCATCAAGATAACTCCAATTCCCTTGTCAATACAACAAAATCTTCCAAGTGTTGAGCTTTGCATCTGTTCTCGTGGACACACAGTACATCCACCTTCCTTCTCTGCAAGACATTGGCCAACTCTACCTTTCCCAGTTACCGTCCCTGGCTCTTTGCCTCTCTTGTAGCCTACCGGCACCAATGGCAGTTGTTAAGCCGGGCCTCTACCGATCTGGTCCAAGTTGTCTGATGCAACCCTGTGCTTTCATCTGCGCTCAGAGACCCTGCCCATGCCCCACCGAGGAGCCATTAATGGCATTTGTAAGTTCCTGGTCTAGGCCAGGGAGACCAAACAAGAGGAATGAAAGTATGCAGACATGAGTTACGGGAAAGCGTATTTATTAACAGCATGCAAAAACAATGGTTAAAAACTGGAAAGTCCTTGGCTCCTAAGCAGCCTAGCTTGACAACCGCTGCCGCCTCCAAAAGCAATTCCAGTTAAGAGACCACACCGGCTCCCAGAGGGTATCTCACATCCTGGCGTTGCCCAGGACCAATAGGGGACTGCGACTGGTTACTATTTACTAAACGCTCTCAGCTGCTCAGAACTACCTGCAACATAGAGGGAAACAGTGCCAATTGAACAGGTGAACAAACCGGTGCTGCAGTGAAACCGATTTACACCTCAAGGTTACAAAGCTAAATGACTCCAGACATGAACGATGTGCAAAACCAGAGCTTTTTGGGAGCTGCTCTTGTTGAACACAGGACATGCAGCAACAAAATGACCAAGAAACAGTCAAACTTGATTTTAGTTTTTAAAGTGACATCAGCTCTTGTGTTGGAAAGTTCTAAGTGCATCAGCTCTAAGACACATTCTCTTGCAAAGAGAACAGAATTAGTCTACACCTCCAGTACCAACTTTTAGGCAGTACTGCCTAATACTCTGAGCCCTGTTGCATTAATGCAGAATATACAGACTGCACCTTGTCAGTCCGGACAGTTTGGAATAGCAATGTCCAAATGTCTACAGGCCACTCTACTCCCTCAAAACAAGCAATTTCTCCACCTCGCATGCATTGAAAGGGGAGCCATGCAAACATACCGACTGACATCCAGTGGCAGCCCAAATGAAGCCAAAGCAGTCCAGGCGGACCAGCCGGCTTGTGAAGGTTCAGTGTCACAATCACCAAGCAGAGAAGAAAAAGCACCTCCTACTTTGACAGAGAAAAAAAAAAAAAAAAAAACACAGCAAACCTGTCTTTCTTCCGCCAAAGATCCAAAAATGCAGAGGGGAAAAAAGGCAGCAAAAACCCTGCAATAAACAAGTTTATTTAAGCCAAAAATTGAAGCACAAACTCAGGTGCCTTCTGACCTCAAGATGAAGCACAGCAACTCAAGGTGTGCAAGACACCTCTTGCAATTCCCCAGTCAAACACAACCTTGCACACTCAGCTAGCTCTCCCCAGAGCCCTGGCGTCTCCAGGAAATGACATCACAGCCAGTATAATAAGGCCAGCGCCCTGGCAGGGACCAATAGGAGGCCGCTACCAATTAGCATTTACTAAACGCTCGCACCTGCTCTCAATTATCTGCTACATAGAATCTATGACAATGTTCCTTTTTCACAGCAGTGGACTAGTTATAATATCAAAAATTAAAAAGTACACATATGTATATATATATATAGATATATATAGTATAAATATAAAAAGATAGCAAGACATCCACAAATAGACAACAGATACTACAACAACAACAACATTAGGGATGATAATGGACGTCTTCAACCCTACTCATCTCACTCAGCCCCAAACCCCCCAAAAAAGATGAACAATGAAATAAATGTATGTATGCATTTGGTTGTGAGATGATTATTTGGTTGAGTGGCCACTTCTGACTTACGACTGATGGTACTTTGGACCTTCGGTGACTGAATTGCACTTCTTGTAAGTCCCTTTGGTTGAAAGCGTCTGCCACATGACTGGAATGTAATGTAATGACAACACACTATATGGGCACACCATATCATACCGGATCTGTCGAGGACCGGGTAAACAACGACCGGCAGTGGTACTAATGACCTACAGGATCTCCTTCTTCTTCTTCTTCTTCTTCTTCTTCTTCTTCTTCTTCTTCTTCTTCTTCTCCTTCTTCTTCTTCTTCTTTCGGCTTTTCCCTTCAGGTGTCGCCACAGCGAGTCAAATTTCTCCATCTAACCCCATTCTCTGTATCCTCCTCTCTCACACAAACTACCTTCATATCCTCTCTCACTACATCCATAAATCTTCTCTTTCGTCCTCCTCGAGACCTCTTGCCTGGCAGCTTCACCTTCAGCAACCTTCTACCCAGATCTTCACCATGGTTTGGACATGAACACTCCTTTGTTCATGTCCAATACATCTCAATCGTCACTTTGTCTCGGTCATACATGTCCTGCACCCCTGTGACAGATTCTTCCTCTCCTTTGGGCTTTTCCCTTCAGGGATCGCCACAGCAAATCAACATTCTCCATCCACCCTATTCTCTGGATCCTCCTCTCTCACACCAACTACCTTCATATCTTCTCTCACTACCTCCATAAATCTTCTCTTTGGTTTTCCTCCAGACCTCTTGCCTGTCAGCTCCAATTCCAGCATCCGTCTACCAATATATTCTCTATCCCTCCTCTGTCCATCTCAGTCTGGCTTCTTTGACCTTCTCTCAAAAACATCTAACATGCGCCGTTCCGCTGATGGACTCATTCCTGATCCATCTCCACCCTGGTCACTCCCAAAGAGAACCTCAACATCTTCATCTCTGCAACCTCTAGTTCTGCTTGCTGTCTTTTGGTCATTGTAATAGTTTCTAGTCCATATATCATCGCTGGTCTCACCACTGTCTTGTACACCTTTCCTTTTATTCTGGCTGATGTTCTTCTATCACATAGTACCCCTGACACTTTTCTCCACCCATTCCAACCTGCTTGGTTCCGTCTCTTCACCTCTTTTCCACACTCTCCGTTGCTCTGGACTGTTGACCCTAAGTACCTGAAATCCTCCAGCTTCTTGATCTCCACTCCCTGTAGCCTCACCCTTCCACCCGAGTTCCTCTCATTCACACGCATATATTCTGTCTTGCGGCAACTAACTTTCATTCCTCTCCTTTCCAGAGCATACCTCCACCTTTAAATATTTTCCTCTACATGTTTTCTGCTCTCATTACAGATCACAATGTCATCTGCAAACATCATGGTACATGGGGATTCCTGTCTAACCTCATCTGTCAGCCTATCCATCACCATTGCGAAACCAGAAGGGTCTCAGAGCTGATCCCTGATGGAGTCCCAGCTCCATGTTGAATTTCACTGTTACCCCTACAGCACAGCGTACCAGTGTCTCACAGCTAGCATACATGTCATGCACCAGTCTAACATACTTCTCTGCCACTCCTGACTTCCTCATACAATACCAGAGCTCCTCTCTTGCCACCCTGTCATATGCTTTTTCTAGGTCCACAAAAACACAATGCAGCTCCCTCTGACCTTCTCTGTACTTTTCTATTAGCATTCTCAATGCAAATACTGCATCTTGGAGAGGCTTGGAGAGACACAGGCCAGTGCCGCCCTGAGACTGCACTATTCTCTCAAAATACAATGGTGTATGAAAATTATCTGACACTTTGTTCAAACGACTGGTGGAAAATGAAGATTGTGCATCTTTGAAATGTGGCTCCAAGTTTTCCTGCCTGTTCGTGAAGTGTTTGTGTGAGAGCCAGAGAACCGTGTCTTTACACTCAGAGGTTTTTGTACGACGGCTCAATGAGTTTGTGTCACTGTGGTTGACGTTCGGCGGTGGAACCAGACTGGATGTGGGAGGTGAGTGAAGTCTTTGACTTTGTCGATGTTACTCCAGACTTTTTTTGAGTTTTCCCGTGAAAACAGTTGGGTCTCCAGTGAGATAAGGTTGATTTGAGCTGAAGGACAAAGTGGACGGAGGCTTTCAGGTGGAAGAGTGGGGATAGAAGCAGTCAGACGTAGAAGAAAAGCCTGAATCCTGGCTAATATTAGACTCTGATCTTCAGGCTGGTAGGTTGAGTTTGTGCCGATAAAGTCCGAGAGTCGTCTCTCTCTCCAGTTGGAGGGGTTTGTCGGGCGCCTCCATCACTTTGTGTCGCTGTGGTGGACTTTTGGTGGAGGAACCAGACTGTCAAAGCCACACTGAAGCTGCTGAAGTGAAATGAGGTTCTCAAACGTGTGATTTCGTGGTTGTTTTTCTGCAGAATTTCTGTGAAGACGCCGTCGCAGAGAGAGCAGATTAAGGCAGGTGTTTGAACATGTGCTGAACTGCTTTATCAGCTTGGATACTGATGGAAATGTGGTTGGAAAGAAGTCAAGTCTTTCATAAACGATTGAAATCCTCGTGAAGACGGACTGATGGTCGTCTCTGCACGTCGGATTTCTTTTTAATGTTTTTCACACTTTGGAGGGATTTGATAGAAGGTCGTGTCAAACTGTTTCTGCTCAATCTGCCCGTTTGCAGACTTTCAGTCGATTTGCATGAGAGTCTTCTTGCAGGGAAGTGAAACACTGTGTGAGTGAGTGAGTGACTGGTGGAGCAGAACAACATCTGACAGGAACTCCTTAGGAGGAGATGGACTCTCACACAGGAAAGAGGTTTGATTGACAGCTGAGACAGAGTCAGACGTCAGATCATGATAGCACTTGTAAGCTTCAAGCACTTCCGGGTCGCAAATTGCACCCTGGTCTCCTCGGCCGCGGAGGCCCGATGGAAAGTTGTCGAGGTCCCGCTCTAACCTGCCCGCCTTCTTCTAGGTGATGTTGTCCGTCCCACCCTGACGGTACTGCCCCCGTCCAGCGAGGAGCTGGAGGACGGCGATGCCACCGTCACCTGTCTGGCCGACAACGGCTTCCCCTCAGACTGGAGTCTGGCCTGGAAGGTGAACGGAGGAAGCAGCGGCAACTGGGAGCAGACCGAGAGCCGTGGGCCGCCGGGGAAGGACGGCCGCTACAGCTGGAGCAGCACCCTGAGGCTCTCTGCAGACCAGTGGACCAAGGTGGACTCTGTGACCTGTGAGGCCACCAAGAGCTCCCAGACTCCACTCAGTGAGACACTGACCACAGCCCAGTGTCTCCAGTCCTGACCCCTCTCTCTGCTCGGACCTCCACACCTATTTCTCTTGGCTACTCTTTGCCCTCCTCTGTCCCATCACATGTTGATTTCCTTTGATTCAAGACAATAAACACCTTCTCATCAAATCGACACTTGTTGTTGTCTCTCACTTCAACTGTTTCCAGATTTTTTTGCCTTGATTGACCAAAGACACAGGCAGAAGAGGGTCAAGAATGGAGGTAGTAGTTGTTTGGGGTTCTTCGTCAACAGAAGGTGACCTCCTGGCAACAGGGTGAGTCTGAGGCTGCTGTCTTGATATTGGTCATGATTGCTGGCCATCAGGTAGAGGTGAGTGTAATCAGGTGAGGACAGGTGTGCGTCTTGAGCAAGGAGACAAAGAGAACACGGAAAGTACAGTGCCGTCATGGACTAAAGGTGTGTACAAGTTAAAATGGTCTTTTAGTTTCTCCTCAGTCACAGTGACCCTGAAAATAGTTTGTACATTTCAGCAGATACTTTGGTCACAGTGTTTTAGGAGGTTAATATCACATTTGCTCAACCAGCAGAGAGGTGTCCTAAAAGGATCCATGTCAGGACCACTATCTGCCACCTTTTGTCACCGGTAGAATAAATGGTGTTCAGTCACCTCAGTAAAGAGGAACCCTTTGGGCAAATCTGCGTCATAGGACATCAGTGCTGGATGACTTTCGATGGCCTTTCTGCTCCACCTGCTTTAAGGGACTTCTCATAAACATCTTCCAGCTATCTCTTCTTCTGATGACACACTGCTTGACCAGAGAGTATTCTGAAGATCGCTGTGTTTCTGATAGTTACAAACCCTTGCTGCTAGATGAACTCTCTCTTTCTTATCCTCCTTCAGACCTGGTTCTCCACTTCTTTCTGCTCAATAGCCTCATCTTCTCTAAAGAATATCAAAGAAAGACACTGAACGTCTTTATTGGACTTTAGTTGATGGGAGCTCTCTGATGTTGGATTGCTGACAAAAGGACATTTGTGGATGCATGTAATGAAATCATTTCATGAGGGAGTCTTGTTTTGCAAAGAATGACAGATGTCACACAACTTGTGGTGAGCAGAGACCCGACACTGGTCCTCAGTGAAGTGTGTCAGTCTCTGCAGCAGCAGACACTTCACTTTCACTTCAGTCTGACTGAGGGGGTTTTTGTACGACGCTTTTTCACTGTGTGAACGTCCACTGACTGTTGATGTAATGTGCACTCTGACAGTAATAAACTGCCGCATCTTCAGTCTGGACTCCTCTGATGGTCAGAGTGAAGTCAGAGTTTGATCCACTGCCTGAAAAACGATCTGGAATTCCTGATTCTCGACGTGTAGCCCAATAAATGAGGAGTTTTGGAGCTTGTCCTTCTTTCTGTTGGTACCAGGCTAGATCATAGTCACCATCATCATCCTGGTAAACCTTCTGACTGGTCCTACAGGAGATGGAGACGGGGTCTCCTGGAGCAGAGCTCTTTGCTGCAGGTTGAGTCACCGTGACCTGACCTCTGGACTCTGAGGATACAGACACACAAAGTGAAAGAGACTCCACGGCTTTGCGGGCTTCATCTCACACACAGTGATGTTGAGAGAGGAGAGGAGGTGGACTCTCTGGACTTTACCTGTGAAGCAGCAGCAGAGGAGAGTCCAGATGAGGACGGAGACCCGCGTCATGTTTGTGATGAGGAGGATTTGTGATGAAGGACGGCTGTCAGTCATCCAGGGTCCAAGTGTCTCGACTATAAAGAGTCCCAGAGCACTGGAGCATGGAGCTGCTGATGCAAAGTGTCTGTATGGAAATCAACGCCTGACTCCAGCCAGCACTTTCAGGGAGGTCTCATCCATGCAGATGGTTGCTTTTTTTGTGTGTCTTTTTGTTTCACGACAGCAACTCAGCCACCAAGTGGTAAAGTGACGGAGCACGGTCAGTGGATGCTGAGCATATAGTGCCAAGAGGTCACCGACTTTCTGCAGAGTAAGTCGCAAACTTCATTTTCCTACTTGACTGTGCACCAGTGCACAAAGCAAGCGCCATAAAAACGTTAATGACAGCGTCTGGTGTGGATGAACTTGCCTGGCCATTACAGAGTCCTGACCTCAACCTGCTATAAGACCTTTTGGAAGAATTAGAGCAGAGGCTGAGATCCAGGCCTTCTGTTCCAACATTAGTGTGTGACATCACTAATGTGCTTCTGGAAGAATGGTCCAAAATTGCCATAAACACACTCCTGATCCTTGCGGACAGCCTTCCCAGAAGAGTTGAAGCTGTGGCAGTTGACTGAAGAGATATTGAGATTAGGTTAGCAGTATTGCGACCACAGGGACTACAAACAGGTATTTTCTGGTCAGGGCTCGGTGTACGAGCAGGGGAAATATTTTCAGCTAGTCACCAGATTGTAGCTCCTAGCTACTTTCCACCTGTAGTCCTGGGAAGACAATACAAATATAAAACTGTACAAATAGACAATACATATAAAATATACAAATAGGCAATGAAACAATATATAAACAGGCAATAAAATAAGTAAAACCCAAGTTGAAGGTGTTTTGATATTATTAGTTTGGTCATCAGAGAAGAGATAGTGAATATATTGGTAGACGGATGCTGGAATTGGAGCTGCCAGGCAAGAGGTCTCGAGGAAGACCAAAGAGAAGATTTATGGATGTAGTGAGAGAGGATATGAAGGTAGTTGGTGTGAGAGAGGAAGATACAGAGAATAGGGTTAGATGGAGAAAGTTGACTCGCTGTGGCGACCCCTAACGGGAAAAGCCGAAAGAAGAAGAAGAAGAAGAAGAAGGTCATCAGATGTCAGCCAGAAGGGTAATTCCCGTCTGCTGTTAGCGTGAGCATGTCGAGAATCCAATTTTTAACGTCCCGTGCAAAGGTGTAAAAAGCAGTCGTGGTTTTTTTGCCTTCTTCGGGAGCGCCGTGGTGCCGGTGGTCCAGGAGAGGTCCTCACAGATGTGCACCCCTAGGAATTTGGCGCCGTTGATGCGCCAGTGCTCGGTGTGGCCTCTCCGGAAGCGGACAACAATCTCCTCAGTTTTGCTGACATTCAGCAGGAGGTTGTTGTCTCTGCACCAGGTGGTCAGACGGTCAATCTGCTTCCTGTAGTGGGTCTCGCCGTCCTCGGTGGCGTCCGCAAACTTCACCGTGTGATCGGTGCCGTCGGTGGGTTTGCAGTGGTGAATCAGCGGGCTGAAGAGCAGCCCTGAGGGCCTCTGCGCTGAGCGTGATGCTGCTCCAGATACTGGACTGCTTCTGGACTCTCACAGAGGAAGTCCGGCAGACAGTTGCAGAGGGAGCTGTTGAGTCCCGGCTGTTGTAGTTTGGTGATCAGCTGTTGTGGGAGTACGGCGTTGTTGTGTGTTGCGTAAAAGACGAGCGGAGATATTAGAGTAGCACTTAGTTATTTTGACAGACATGAGCCCACCTACAGAGAGTCTGCGCATGTGCAGATCGCAAGTGAACATATATGGTTAATTGTTGAAGTGGTGGGAATCAGGCTGGTGTAAGACGATTCGCGACGATAGGATCAATTTAGAGATGCGTTTATTAAGCAAAGTTTCCTCAAAAATCCCTGATACAAAATCATCTAATACAGGAACCCGGACTCGTGCTGTTTTCCTTGCGCCTGAAGTAAACGGGTCTTATGCTTGGAACTCCCAGCAAAAAGCAGCCTTCTTTCCCTGCCCGGGTGTTACATGAATATTCATAAGAGGGTCTTCCAGGTGTGCAGTTGTTTTCCACCCATCCGTCTTTCCCCTTTTGCCCCAGTTCCTTCTCCAACCTTCTCCTCTATCTCGCACATCCCGTCCGTCTCACACCGATGTCTGAAAAGAGAAGAAAACAACCTAATGTCTACCTCATAAGCAAAGCAAATATGTTGACCTCTTCATGAGCCAAGCAAATGTAGTGTCTATTTCATGAGCAAAAACAAGTATATTGATTTCTTTATTGTTCAATATTACTGTGTCCACAGTCAATATTCTACATCCCCTTTCCTTAGTTGGAACCTCTAACCCTGGACACAGTTTCAACATCTTAATAGTAACACAGAGTTAAACTTATTCCATACTTGTGTGAATGTAGCATGAAATATGACATATCCAAACAATAAAAAAAGTGTGTAAATAACTGTGATAACCATTCAACGAGTCATCATGTAACCTAGTCAGACATTAACAAAATACCCTCTTAGCAGTTTAGCTCTTTGTACTTGGGGTTTGGTTTACTGATGCCACCTGAGCGCGTTCTATAAACATCCACGTTTACAGACGGTTCAGAAGCAGAGGCTCGATCCGCCGGGCGCTCAGAGTCCGCATTCTGTTCTGCATGTTCGACCCGAGTCGGTTCAGGAACAGTTAAGGTGTGTTTTCTGTTTCTCCTGTATGTTTGTCCTTCCGACTGAATCAGGTATGATCTGGGCTCATTGCATGTTTCTTTCACAACTCCTGTGCGGTCGAATCCTTTCGGTGTTTGAAGCCTGACTTCCTGTCCTTCTGTCAGAGGATTCAGAGGTCGGCTCGTTTTGTCATAGTAGCTTTTTTGCGCCAGTCTTTTATTGAGAAGTCGAGCACGTGTCGGGTTCAAGCAGCTTTTTGGAGACAGGGAGAGTGTTGGAGAGTAACTCTAATTCATGCTAAGTTAAAGCCTATAAAGAGGAGACTGAGGTTATCATACGAAATAACACAGACGAGCGAATATTCTTTTGAGCTCTGCAGAGGGGGAGACTCAGCGCTCTTTGGAGGCGAGATCCAGAGAATCCCACCCAGTTCCTCCTCGCTCGGCTTTTTATTGTGTGGAAGTGTTTATTTACATAACAACATTCATTGGATAGTATAGTTCATGCATATGTTAAGTTGTCCAGGATGATATACAGGGGTGGGCAGGTTTCTGTCCAGAAGTTAGATTTACGTTTACGGAGGGTAGGTTCTTATCTAAAGATGTTTACGACCATTGGAATCTAAAATCTTGGAGGCCCGATTCCTGTTTGAGGACAAAAGTCATTTTAAGGACAAAAGTCATTTGTGCTCTAGCATGTCTGGCTAACTTCATGTGAGTAGTGGAAATAATATATACTGCTCAAAAGAATAAAGGGAACACTTGAACAACACAATGTAACTCCAAGTCAATCACACATCTGTGAAATCATAGTGTCCACTCAGGAAGCAACACAGATTCATTTTGACTTGTTTTAAGAATAAGAATAAGAATAAGAATAAGAATAAGAATAAGAATAAGAATAAGAATAAGAATAAGAATAAGAATAAGAATAAGAATAAGAATAACTTTATTAATCCCGAAGGAAATTGCTGTGCCAGAGTTACAGAAAATATAACAGTAATAAATAATAAAAGAAAAGGCAGAATTTGAAATAAAAATAAACTATAAACTATAAAGTGTCTCAGTGATAAACTATAAAGTGTCTCAGTGAAACTATAAAGTGTCTTAGTAAACAGTGAGAAAACTATAAGTGTCTTAGTAACAAGTGAGTTAAGGAGTGCACAATAGTGTGATAGAAGGGAAAATTGTAGTGTAGCTGTTATGAGATGAGATGAAATATTGCACAGTGTAGCTGTTATCAGATGAAATATTGCACAGTTTCTGAATATTGCACAGACATTAAGGACATTACATCAAAGTTGGATCAGCCTGGAGTTTGTTTTTACACTTTAATTTTGAGTGTGATTCCTAATCCAGACCTCCATGGGTTGATACAATTGATTTCCATTGATCATTTTTGTGTGATTTTGTTGTCAGCACATTCAACTGTGTAAAGAGCAAAGTATTTCATAAGAATATTTCATTCATTTAGATCTAGGATGTGTTTTTTAAGTGCTCCCTTTATTTTTTTGAGCAGTGTAGTTATAGAAATAGAGAGAAAACTCGAACAGAGAGAAGTGCACGTCTGTTGCGTCATCAGTCTTTGTGCAGGAGACCCAAGCTTAGTGTCACGAGGAATGTTTCTTAAATTGAGTAGGTTGAGAAAGATGTCGGTTTTGTCTCCGTGAGGCTTTCAGCACTACGGACAGCTCTCTCCACCAACCCATTAGATTTGGATACTCAGGGCTGCCCGTTCGTTGTCGGTGATGAGAGTGTGCCAAATATGAAGTTAAGTGAATCATATTGTAAAGTTATTGAGAGGATAGGAGAGTTAACTGCTATTATTTCAATTAATATTTTTCTATGATGAGACCCCTGTTGGGATCACCGCCTCACCAAAGATTTTGTTTTTTTCTTGGGTCTGTGGTTTGTACAGCACTTAGTGCACTTTGCCCAGAGGGAATCTTAAATCACAACCCTCTGCTAGGTGTTTGCAAAGGTCTCATAGCAGAAAGATAAAACCAGATTTTCGAGGGGCTAGAATTTGCAGATATTGACAAATCAGTCAGCGTTCTGCCTGCAGATAATTATCTTTGACAGGGTTGGAGTGCAGGACTGCAAGACTGACTTGATACTATGTGGGTGAAGAAGCACAACCCCATATTTTTTTTTTTCTTTTTGGACCAAAATGTGAATAAGCTTTTGAGCTTCACAGCCCAAAGGTCCAGGATTCAAGTCTGAGGTCTGGATAGATATGTGTGCCATCAATTTGCCAAATGTCTGATTCTGTCAAATAAACCCCCCCCTAAGTGTCATCAGTTCTCCAAAGTACTCTTTCCATCTTCCCATCACTCTTCTAGCATCTGTCAATACATTTCCCTCTGTAACCTTAATCACCCGGACCTGTTGTACATCCTTTCCATCTTTATCTCTCTGTTTCGCCAACCTGTATAGATCATTCTCACCCTCCTTACTATACAACCAAGCATACAAGTCATCGTACGCCCTTCGTTTTGCCTTTGTTACCTCTATCTTCACCTTTCGCCGCATCTCCCTGAACTCCTGTCTGTTCTCTTCAGTTCTCTCAGTATCCCACTTCTTCTTTGCTAACCGCTTTCTCTGTATATACTCCTGCACTTCCTCATTCCACCACCAAGTCTCCTTATCTAATTTCCTTCCAGATGACACACCAAGTACTCTTCTACCTGTCTCCCTGATAACACTAGCGGTTGTTGTCCAATCATCTGGAAGCTCACCCTGACGCCCCAGAGCCTTTCTCAACTCCTCCCTGTAAACCATGCAACATTTCTCCCTTTTCAGCTTCCACCACTTTGTCCTCTGCTCTGTCTTTGTCCTCTTCATCTTCCTTGTCACCAGAGTCATCCTACAAATCCTATGCTGTCTGGCTACACTGTCACCTACAACTACTTTGCAGTCACTGATCTCTTTCAGGTTACCTCGTCTATACAAGATGTAGTCTACCTGTGTGCTCCTACCTCCCCTCTTATAAGTTACCCTATGTTCCTGTTTTTTTCTGGAAAAAGGTGTTCACTACAGCCATTTCCATCCTTTTTGCAAAATTGACCGCCATCTGTCCCTCTGTGTTCCAAATCTGCCCATCACTTCTTCATCCCCTCTATTGCCTTCACCAACATGTCCATTGAAGTCTGCACCAATGACCACTCTCTCATTTCTGGGAATATTCTGCATCACTTCATCTAACTCATTCCAGAACTTCTCCTTCTCTTCAGATTCACATCCCACCTGCGGGGCATAGCCACGAACAACATTGAGCACCACACCTCCAATGTCCAGTTTCAGACTCATAAGTCTATCTGACATTCTTTTCACCTCTAGGGCGTTCCTAACAAACTCCTCCTTCAAGATAACTCCTACTCGATTTCTCTTCTTGTCAGTATCATAATAGTACAACTTAAAGCCTGCTCCTAAGCTTCTAGCCTTACTACCTTTGCATTTGGTCTCCTGGACACACAGTATATCCACCTTCCTTCTCTGCATCATTTCGAGCAACTCTGAAACTTTTCCTGTCATAGTCCCATTATTCAAAGTCCCTCCTCTCAGTCCCAGAGTCTTGCCTTTCCTCCTCTCTCTGCTTCCGAACACGCACTCCTCCTCTTCTTCTTGTTCTTCGACCCACAGTAGCCCAATTTCCATTACTACCCCGTAGGTCATCAGTACCAATGGCGGTCGTTGTTAACCCGGTCCGCGACCGATCCGGTATGATATAGTTATAGGTGACTCGCATGTTTGTTTGGCAAAAGTTTTACGCTGGATGCCCTTCCTGACGCAACCCTCTGAATTTATCCAGGCTTGGAACCGGCACAGGGAGACACTGCTCCGTGTCCCCCCAAGGCAGGCTTGGAGAGACACAGGCCAGTGCCGCCCTGAGGCTGCATTATTCTCAGAAAATACAATGGTGTAGGAAAAATATTTGACACTTTCCTTTGTTCAAACGACTGATGGAAAATGAAGATTGTGCATCTTTGAAATGTGGCACAAGTTTTCCTGCCTGTTAGTGAAGTGTTTGTGTGAGAGTCAGAGAACCGTGTCTTTACACTCAGAGGTTTTTGTACGACAGCTCAATGAGTTTGTGTCACTGTGGTGGACGTTCGGCAGTGGAACCAGACTGGATGTGGGAGGTGAGTGAAGTCTTTGACTTTCTCAATGTTACTCTAGCCTTTTTTTGGTTTTCAGTGAAAAGAATTGGGTCTCCAGTGAGACCAGGTTGATTTGAGCTGAAGGACTGCTTGGACCTCCACACCTTTTTCCCTTGGCTACTCTTTGCCCTCCTCTGTCCCATCACATGTTGATTATTTCCTTTGTTTCAAGACAATAAACACCTTCTCATCAAATCAAAACTTGTTGTTGTCTCTCACTTCGCCTGTTTCTGGAATTTTTGGCCTTGATTGACCAAAGACACAGGCAGAATAGAGTCAAGAATGGAGGTAGTAGTTGTTTGGGGTTCTTTGTCGACAGAAGGTGACCTACTGGCAACTGGGTGAGTCTGAGGCTGCTGTCTTGATATTGGTCATGATCGCTGGCCATCAGGTAGAGGTGAGTGTAATCAGGTGAGGACAGGTGTGCGTCTTGAGCAAGGAGACAAAGAGCACACATAAAGTACAGAGTCATCATGGACCAAAGGTGTGTACAAGTTAAAATGGTATTTTAGTTTCTCCTCAGTCACAGTGACCCTGAAAATAGTTTGTACATTTCAGCAGATACTTTGGTCACAGGGTTTGAGGAGGTCAGTGTCACATTTGTTCAACCAGCAGAGAGGTGTCCCAAAAGGATCCATGTCAGGACCACTATCTGCCACCTTCTGTCACCCGTAGAATAAATGGTGTTCAGTCACCTCAGTAAAGAGGAACCCTTTGGGCAGATCTGCGTCATAGGACATCAGTGCCGGATGACTTTCGATGGCCTTTCTGCTCCACCTGCTTTAAGGGACTTCTCATAAACATCTTCCAGCTATCTCTTCTTCTGATGACACACTGCTTGACCAGAGAGTATTCTGAAGATCACTGTACTCTCTCTTTCTTATCCTCCTTCAGGCCTGGTTCTCCACCTCTTTCTGTTCAATAGCCTCCATCTTCACTAAAGAGTATCAAAGAAAGACAGTGAGTGTCTTTATTGGACTTTAGTTGATGGGAGCTCTCTGATGTTTGATTTCTGACAAAAGGACATTTGTGGATGAATGTAATTAAATCATTTCATGAGGGAGTCTTGTTTTACAAAGAATGACAGATGTCACACAACTTGTGGTGAGCAGAGACCCGACACTGGTCCTCAGTGAAGTGTGTCAGTCTCTGCAGCAGCAGACACTTCACTTTCACTTCAGTCTGACTGAGGGGGTTTTTGTACGACGCTTTTTCGCTGAGTGAACGTAGCCTGACTGTTGATGTAATGTTCACTCTGACAGTAATAAACTGCTGCATCTTCAGTCTGGACTCCTCTGATGGTCAGCGTGAAGTCAGAGTTTGATCCGCTGCCTGAAAAACGATCTGGAATTCCTGATTCTCGAGTTGTAGCCCAATAAATGAGGAGTTTAGGAGCTTGTCCTTCTCTCTGTTGGTACCAGGCTAATCTCGGACCATCGCTATCAGAGCACACATTCTGACTGGTCCTACAGGAGATGGAGACGGGGTCTCCTGGAGCAGAGCTCTTTGCTGCAGGCTGAGTCACCGTGACCTGACCTCTGGACTCTGAGGATACAGACACACAAAGTCAAAGAGACTCCACGGCTTTGCGGGCTTCATCTCACACATAGTGATGTTGAGAGAGGAGAGGAGGTGGACTCTCTGGACTTTACCTGTGAAGCAGCAGCAGAGGAGAGTCCAGATGAGGACGGAGTCATGTTTGTGATGAGGAGGATTTGTGATGAAGGACGGCTGTCAGTCATCCAGGGTCCAAGTGTCAGGACTATAAAGAGTCCCAGAGCACTAGAGCATGGAGCTGCTGATGCAAAGTGTCTATGGAAATCAACGCCCAATATTGCTTCTTATCAAGAGCAGAATGTATGTCATTGACCACCTTTGTGGCTGCTATGATGGTACGATGTTTTTTCCTGAAACCCGATTGCAAATTTGAAAGAAGTTCACCAGAAAAACTTTTAGCTAATCACAGAAAGGGGTTCAATAATTTTTGATAAGACACACAAATTGGATATTGGTCTGTAGTTACTTAAATTCGCTGGGTCACCTCCCTTTAGTAAAGGAGTAACAAAAGCTGATTTCCAAATGGCTGGAATTTCGCCACTTTGGGTGGAGAGATTGAAGAGGACTCTAAGGGGCTGTTCTCCAAAATCTGCTGCTATTTGCAGAAAATAAGATTCTATCATATTTGGACAAGAGGGTTTTTCTATGATCTAATGTTTTGAGTGCTTTATGCACTTGCTGCACGGTAAAAGGAATAAAATTGAAGGGATCCCCAGAAAACAATTGAGGATCTGTGCAGGAGTTTACAGAAGCTGCACCTTTTTGATCAAACAAAGATCCGTACAAGATAAAATGTTTGTTAAAGCAATTTAACATTTCAGCTTTTGCATGGACCAGGACCGAGTCCTTCAGAACAAATTTTGGAAGGGTCTGTGTAGACTTAATTACTGATAAAGACTTTATCACCTTCCAAAATTTGTATGGATTATTGAGATTGTCAGTTGTGACGGATAAGTAATATTCCAATTTGGCCTTTTTGATAAGAGAAGTGCATTTATTTCTTAGTTGCCTGAAAACAGTCCACTCGGCTGCAGCATCACTTCTCCTAGCTTTGGCCCATGCCAAGTTGCGCTGATGGATCATGTCTGACAACTCTGGAGAAAACCAGGGATTTTCACGTCCTTAAATTTCCTGATTGGAGCATGCTTGTTCACAATACTCGTAAAAATGTCCTTAAAGAAAGTCCAAGCAAGCTTGACATCCGGGAGCTTGTTCACTGAATTGTTTAAAGTTTCTCTTGTGGCAGTGGTGGGCTGTCAGGGCCTGCAAGGCCTTCTCTGCTGGCCTAAAGAATATCTGAATCACAAAGGTTAATAATATTTTGTCCATGAATACTTATTAAATAATTCCAAATGGTCTGTTCACTTCCTTTCATAGCTTTTCTCCTGGTTGTGCCACTTCCAGACATGCATTTTCATATAAAAGCATTTAACCAATCACATTTCAGCCATCATCTGTTGCCAGGCAGGGTCAAAGTCAAAGGAGTCTGGCTGGGGGGGGGGGGTTAGTTCTGCAAATCTTTACGGAAAAAAAACAAGTGTTGATGAGCGGTCGCTTCAACCAATCAGATTTTGAGTTGGCGACATCAAAGCCTTCTAGCAGGCTACAGCAACGTCAGTGTACTCACGCCCTCTGATTGGATAGTCAGAGAGTACTAGCCAGCTGCGAACAGAAATATAGATGTGTTTGTTTAATGTTTTTTTCAACCCACAATGGCTACAGGAGAAGAAACAGATTTAGTTACCAATATATTGTTAAAGCGATTTTCATTTTGAAGAAAAGCTGGACATAGTAAGGAAAGGTCGGGCAACTCCAAAGCTAGCAAACCTGTCACAACCAGGAAAAGGATTTGTCCGACATTTTCAAGCCACTAACTACGACCGGTACCCCTGGCTCACAGGCTCCGAAGTTCCCTGCAAATTGTATTGCTGGGAGCGTTTGGAGCCGAAGCGCACGGATAATCTGTACGACGGAATAATTGAACTCTTTTTTTAAGAAAGGAGGATGGATTTTGTCAACAAATGATCAGAATTTCTGGTGAGTAAAATGCTGCTATTTTCCTAAATAATACTGCAAGCTTATAAGGTTATTATTGGTGCTTTTTATGTGTCGAGGCTGTTTGATATTGTCACGACTCATCAGGTCCCTGGTCAAGCGGCACAGCAATTATCCTCCGCACCTGGTGACCACGCCGCACCAGGGAACAATCCCGATAATCAGGCCGGAGTATAAAGGCGGACCCAAAGTTTCAGTCATTGTCTGATCTCGTTAGCATGAGAAGTTCGTATTGTCTTCAATGCCACATGTGTAGAACATCCTGGACTGAAAGCCCATTAAACTACCTGCAATCCTACGTGCCTGTGTCTGTCCTCCTGGGGAAAACCGTTACTGAAGATCAGACCTGGTATGGAGCCCACAAGCACTCCAACACCTCAGCCTCCACAAGTCATCCATGCTGCACCGCTGACTAGCCTGGCTACATACCCCGGTTCCCCGGAGAGCTGTAGGGGATTCCTCCTCCAATGCTCTCTGAGGTTTGAGATGCAGCCTGCTCTGTTCCCCACGGAGAAGTCGAAAATTGCAGACATCATCTCCCTCCTGTCCGGCAAGGCCCTCCAGTGGGCTGAGGCTATCTGAAATTCCCCGGCCACAGTGCAGAACTTCGTGGGCCATTTCAAAGAGATTTTCAGCCTTCCTGATGGGGATTCCTCACTTCAGGCCCGACTTTACCACCTCCGCCAGGGAAAGCAGCCCGTCATGGAGTACACCTTGCAGTACCGGAAGCTAGCGGCCGCTAGTGGATGGAACGAGCCTCAGTCCCTCTGACAGCGTTTCGGCAAGGCTTGAACCCCTCCTTGCGACTCCACTTGGCGGCTTATGATGACACTATGGGGCTGGAAAAGTTCATCCAACTGGCGATCAGGTTATCGCATCGGAGAGAGGCCTGTTTCTCTGACCCAGGAAGATCTACTACCGCTACAGGGCCATCCCTCAACTCACCGGAGCAAGCAGAAGAGACCAGGGAAGTGGAGGCCCCCCGATTATCTGCCACCGAGAGATGCAGACCTCCAAGACCCTTGGTGGGTGCAGTGACTTCCCCCAAAGTCCATTTAAGGCCGTTGACTCAGCCCAGCTTTGCGTATCTGACTCGACCCACCCGAGCTCTCCTCGACTCCGGCTCGGCAAGGAACTTCATCTCTGGCGCACTCTGCCGACAGCTGCAAATTCCTCGGATCCCATGTTCCCCCACCTTCATCGTACGATTGGTGATGGGAAAACCTCTCTCTCCCAGGCGAGTCAACTCGCAGACCTCTTCCCTGCAGCTTAGAATAGGGATCCTGCATGTTGAGGACATTTTGTTTCATGTCCTGGAGGAATCCCAGATAGATCTGGTGTTGGGCAGACCTTGGTTGACCGCGCATGAGCCTGCGGTTTCCTGGGTCACTGGGGAAATCCTGCGCTGGGGTGAGATCTGCAAGGAGAGATGTTTTCCCCAACTCCCTCTGACGAGAGTAGTACCCCTCAATGCCACATCAGTGGAAAGCCCCAAACAAGACCACGGGGCCCAGATCCCCCCTCAGTATGCCGACTATCAGGATGTATTCTGCCCCCAACGAGCCACTGCACTGCCTCCACATCGTCCCTGGGACAGTGCGATAGATCTTTTTCCAGGCCATCCCCTACCAAACGGAAAGATCTACCCTCTCTCTCTCACAGAACAGGCGGCCATGGAGACCTACGTAGAGGAATCCCTGCGCCAGGGCTATATCTGACCATCAAAGTCCCCTGCTGCCTCACCATTCTTCATCACAAAGAAGGATGGAGGATTAAGGCCCTGTGTGGACTACCGGATCCTGAACCAAGCCACCGTCAAGTTCCGATATCCTCTACTTTTGGTGCTGGCAGCCTTGGAATCCCTCCGGGGGTCCAAAATATTCAGTAAACTGGACCTCCGTAGCGCCTACAACCTGGTGCGCATCAGAAGAGGGGATGAGTGGAAGACGGCTTTCGTAACCCCCTCTGGTCACTGGGAATACCAGGTCATGCCATATGGCCTCGCCAATGCCCCTTCCGTGTTCCAAGGCTTCATTAACAAAATATTCCGGGATCTCCTCCAGAAATCTGTGGTAGTTTACATCGATGACATTCTGATCCACTCCCCAGATCTGTCCAGCCACATTCACCATGTCATCCAGGTACTCACCAGGCCTCTTAAACACCAGCTGTTTCTCAAGGCAGAGAAATGCCTTTTTCATCAGACCACATGGCCTCACCTCTGCGTACTCAACGCCAGGTACTGGGCATCCAGGAATGAGTGCGACACAGAACATACTTCAAGACAAATTTTGGTGGCCAGGAATGTCGAGAGACCTCCGAAGATTTGTCAGACAATGCCCCGATTGTGCCATGGCGAAAACCCCGCGTCACCTACCAGCAGGGAAACTGGAACCCCTACCAATCCCAAATAGACCCTGGTCCCATCTCGGTATTGATTATGCCACTGACCCCCCCCCCCCCCTCCAAAGGATACAAGAGTATCCTAGTGGTCGTAGATTGATTCTCTAAGGCATGCAAGTTGATCCCTATGTGGGGAGTCCATACAGCATCAGAGACTGCAGAAGCCCTCTTCAACCAGGTCTTCCGGAACTTTGGACTGCTGGAGGACATAGTCTCGGACCGAGGGCCACAGTTCGTATCCAGGTTTTGGCAAGCGTTCCTTCGCCTACTGGGGGTGACCGTGAGCTTGTCGTCTGGGTACTGTCCGTTTTTGTGGCTCCTGCCACAGGACCGGACTTTGTTGTCCCGGTGTGTCCAGATTTTCATTCAGGGAAAAACGTCACAACTGCCAGGAACTAATCAAGCAAGAATGGTTTATTCAAAGTCAGGAAAATTCACTTACGAGATATCCCGGGCCAGAATGAATGTCACCCCGCGAGGATCGTTCGGCTCCTCTAGACACCCACTGAGACACGTCCAGTCGAATGTGTAGATGAAGAAGTTCTGGCCCCGATCCAAAGGATCAGGCTCATTTTATACCTTTTGGCCAAAAGGGTCGGAGGAAGTCCTGACAATGACTTCCCTGACCCCCCCCGGTTTTACGCTCTCTAGGAGTGCGGGCATCTGGGGTGCGGGGCCTCGTAAAACTGCGCATCGATCAAAGTCGCTGGTCGGAGGAAGTCCTGATAAACTTCCTCCGACCCCTGGTTTACGCTCTCTTGGAATGTGAGCACCAGGGTTAAGTAAAACTTCCCCTGACCCCCTGGCTCTGGTCGATTATCCCCGGGGGTGTCATTGGAACAGCAGGGTAGTGCATTCCTTCACGTTACATGATGGGGTCTCGCAGTTACATTTTAACAGTCTTTGCAATTGATAGTGGAATAATGGTGTAAAGTTCGATACTCTATAATTTGACGTAGGGGATTTTGCAAGTCCCTCTCTTGACGTGAGCGTCCTCACGTCACACAAGGACTACAATCAAAATAAGTAAGCACAATGAATGTATGTAAACACAATGTATTATAATCATAACGGAATATTCTAACAGTCCCTCTCTTGGTGTGACTTTTTCACCCCACAACTCCTCTACTTGGTTAGTCTTTCGTTTGGGTCTCACCAGTACTTTTTCTGTTGAGAGAGTCGTAACGGAGGTCTGGATGTCGTGGGGGTGGTCTGACACATTCATGGTGGTTTGCTGTAGTTCTAGCCACAGTGTGGGGACTGCTGTTAATATAGTTGCTGCCATAAGAGAACATAGGGTTCCCCGGAACCCACACATACCCGGCTGTGCAAAAGGATGCCAGGTTGTCTACTTCATCTCCATTCTAGTGTTCTTAATTGAGTGATTGTTTTAGCTTGCGATCTTTCTGTATGTTTGGTCCTCTGTCGGGTGCCTTCTTCGTGTTGTGCATCAGGATCGTGTTGCGGTGAGTGTAGAGGTGCACACGTGCCTCACCGACTTTTTCTAAAAGTGTTTTTCTTCAGACAGCCGGAGGTGTGTCTCCGACCGCCCCTTTTGACTCTTATTCTTCGTCTTCGCTTTCACTGGAGGTCCAGTCTTCTGCCGATGTTCCAAGGAGGGGGAACTGCCTTGGCGCAGTGGTTGAGGTGGAACCACGTCTTATGGCCCTCTACCTGTAGGCTGTGCGATGTTCGCCGTTGCACTCTGAGGGGGCCGTACCACCTTGGCGTCCACCAGCTGCTCTTGAACCTCTTCACATACACCCAGTCGAGAGCCTCGTCGTCTCGGTCCGGTTTTTCTTTGTCTGGTCCATGTAGTGCAATGGGTAATGCTTCCAGCCATGTCAATTTGTCTTTAGAATCTGCTATTTTTTTTGCCGATTTCATTTTTAGATCTCCTTTGGCTCTTTCTACCAGTCCCTGACTTTGGGGGTGGTACGCTGAGCCATACTTGTGTCTGATACCAAAATGCGATTCTACCTGTTTCAAATGTTTATTGTCCCCCATTGTCAGACCAAATTTCTGCAGGGAACCCGTGGTACAGCACGTGGTGTTGGATCAACGCTTTAATCACACAGCTTGCATCTTCCTTCTTGGCGGGGAATGCTTCTACCCACCCCGAGAAGGCGTCCACCATTACCAGCATATATCGATATCCGCATGTTCTTTTATCATTTCCCATATCGGTGTAATCGATCACAATCGTGTGACCAGGAGCATTCGGTAGTGGGAACAGACCTTTCTTTGTCCATATTCCTGGTTTGGGATTGTGTTGGCCACATACTGTACTACCATCCAATGTTTCCTTAACCTTTTGTTTGAGATACGGCAACAACCAACCCCTGAGCCGCCTCATTGTTTCTTTCAGGCACACGTGAGTTGGGCCGTGCGCTTCTCCCCATGTGCGGCTTCCAAAGGGAGCACCATTTGTCCCGTCGGTGTCTTCCAGAACCCTTTGTCGTTCTTTTTTGCTCCGTGCTCCGTCCAGATCGACTTTTCCCATGGGGTGCCCAGTTCTTGCAGCTGCTTTAGTTGGTCAGGGTTCATGCTTGTCCAAGAGCTTTGTTCCATTTCTTCTTGGGAGACTTCCTGCTCTGTCTTGTGTAGCGGTAGCTCACCATCCGCTGAAAATCCTGCAACTAATTTCGCGTATCTGTCTGCTTGTTCATTCCCTTGTGAATCTTCATCCAGGCCCCCGGTTTGTGCCGTTACCTTTCTGATTGCTAGTTCATCTGGTTCCAGGAATGCTTGTGCCGGTTGTATCACCAGGTCTCTGTGCTTACATGGTGTTCCTGCTGATGTAGTCCATCCAGGCCTGGACATTCTTGCCAATTCTGTATGGCATAAACCATATACATATTGGGAGTCTGTGCAGATCTCTCCTCTCTGACCTTTGAGCTCTAAGAGTGCTTCCACCATGGCCTGTAGCTCAGCTCTCTGGGCTGAAAGTTTCCTATTCTCTTCCAGCATCTTCGCTTTAACCACCAGCCATGCTCCTTTTTTCTCCACAACTGCGTATCCTGCTCTCAATTCATATAAGCCATATGTTGCGCGGTGGCAACAGCCATCGATGTACAGTACTCTTTTATCGCCTTGTAGCGAGACAGCTCGGAGGTCGGTTCGGAACATTACGTCTTGGCGCACAATTGGGGCGCATTCATGCAATGGAAACGGCAGCCAGCAGAACGTCAGGTGGTTGGAATGAGATGTTTGGCTTTAGTAATATTTTGCTAAGTCGCCTTTTCCTTAACGCTGACATGGAGAAGGCTGTGGACTCCAGGAACGCTCGCACCCCATGCGTTGTGTACACTATTAATGGGTGATACATTGTTATGTATTCAGTTTTTCCAACTGCTTTAGCGATACCTGCAGCTGCTCTTGTGCAGGCAGGCTGTGACATTCAATTTTCAGCTGTAGTACATCAACACTTCTCTTTGATCCTTTGCCTGTCCACTCCCTCCTTGCTGAAAAAGAACGGCGTTGATAACGCCCTCATTTTCAGCTAAAAAGGTTTAGAGTAATCTGGCACAGCAAGGGTGATTGCTTGGCTAATCAGGCCTTTGACCTTGATGAAATGCACCTCCATTTGTGGAGTCTATTCAAGAGGAGCTGAGAGGTTGGAGTATCCTGCTTCGGCCATCATTTGTCTCATGGGAGCCGTCTGCTCCATGAAATTAGGGATGTGGTGCCTTTGATAGTCCAAGAGTCCGAGAAAAACCAGCATATCACGTACAGTCTCTGGCCTAGCATATTGCAGGATTGAGGTCATTTGGGTTGTCGTAAGGGATAGGCCTGCTGGGGAAAGTAGTCAGAGAATTAGCCAAGCCCTGAGGGAGACGAGTGTTGCGATACCATTCCATTTGTTTAGGTGTCAGTTTAACAAATGCCGCTGCTCCCGGCTCTCCCATGATGATGTCTCTCATATGCAACACGGACGGAATTTGGTCAGCAGCTGCAGCCCATCGCTCCGCATAGGTCTCGTCGTCTTCCCTGGTGTCGTACATTGTGACATGCGGGGGTTCGGCGTTGGGCCATATGTGCCCTTGTCCATGATCCATGGTTTCCAGCAATAAGAGGTAGTAAGTAGCCCTGATTGTTCAGCTGTATCTGGAGTTAGTAGCATCCAGTAGATGTGTGCCGGTGTTACTTCTTCCTGCGTCTGGGGGCTGTCCGTCACCATGAGCAGCACATCCTCAGTCGGGACTGTCGATGCCACTATAGTCCCATCTGGAAACATTACTCTGACACCGTCTGGTGTACAGAAGATAGACGCACTCAACTTCTGCAGAAGGTCCCTGCCACAAAGTGGCCAGAGACATGCGTCATTTATAAGAAAAGAGTGACGTAGAGTTTGTGTAGCACAAGATACCATCGCCAAGCGCGAGAGGGGCAGTCTTGATTTAGTCCCTGAGACCCCCACCACGGTCATGAAGGCAGACGATGGTTCTGGAGCCAGCGCAGTAAGCAAAGTTGAAACAGTTGCTCCTGTGTCCACCAACGCCTGCACTGTCTTGTTGTTCACCGTGAGTTTGAGCCGTGGTTCTGCCGTGGGGGCTGGGCACCCCTATTGGTCATTTGATGGGCGTCGCTGCGATGCCAGGTCAGTCATCGGGGCTTCGTGCCCCGCGGGGCCCGCATACTCTTGAGGATGTGGGTTCTGCCGATTAGACTGCCATATCCGAGGCGGGGGTTGACCGCTCCACTGCTGGGGCGGTAGTGATTGTTGTTGCAAGTTCGGGCAGAATCGCCAGAGATGTCCCATCACTCCACAACCATAACATGGACCCATGATATTAGGCCCTCCCCTTTGGGGGCCCTGTTGCATTACGAGTCCCTTCCCTCTCCAAGGGAAGCGAGGTCTGTTATATGCGGAACCACTGAGCGCATCTTGCTGGTAAAAATTGATTGGGGGGTCATCTCAGGTGACATGTGGTGGGGGGAGCCGGAGGCAGAGTACTCTTCTTAGCTTCTGAAGCTTTACTTTATGCTTCCTTAAATTGGAGTTGCATCAACATATTTTGTGTTTTGAGTTTTCTCTGTCTGCATGTCTGTCAACAGCATGGGCCACCTTCAGAGAGAACTCCGTCCACTCGCATCCCATCAACAGGGGCTCATCCCTCAGGGTATTCGATATATTATCTGGCAAACCATTCAGCACCGCTGAATATTCTAACATTTTCACTTCGTACCAAAAAAGATTTTACTCAGTGACATAAGCAGTTTTCGACCATATCGCTATATTTTTTGAGCCTTTGGCTGGATATCAGTGATTTTGACATATATTGTGTAGAATCATGTCCCCTTCAACATATTTCAGCACCAGACACCACCTTGAAAGAATTCATAAGTTATTTACACTGTGTACCAAAAACGCTTCAACTCAGTGAGATACGTAATTTTTGACCATTTGGCTATATCTTTTGAACCTGTGTCTGGATTACAGTGATTTTGACATCTATTGTGCAGATTCACTTCCTATTAGACATATTTCAGCACCTGATTCCAGCTTGATAGAATTCATTAGTCATGTCCTTTTCAACATATTTCAGCACCAGCAAGCTTTATAAAATAATTCATTAGTTATTCATACTCTGCACCAAAAACGCTTCAATTCAGTGAGATTAAGACTTTTTGACCATTTTGCTGGATTTCAATGATGTTGACATATATTGTGCAGAATCATGTCCTATTCAACAAATTTCAGAACCAAACACCACCTTGAAAGAATTCATTAGTTACTTACACTGTGTACCAAAAACGATACAAAGCTGTGAGATAAGCACTTTTTGACCATATGGCTATATCTTTTGAGCCTGTGAAAGTGAATTCTCTACCTGGCCGGTGGTTAGAACTTCCTCCTTACACCTGCCATCGCTGGATTGACATCTGACCGGGCCGAGGAGGAAACACCAAATTATCAGACTGAGTATGGTTCATACTTTTTTTCCGCTAAAGAAAGTACATATGGTTTATACTTTTGTCCATAAAAAGAAAGTACATATGGTTTATACTTTTGTCCACTAAAAGAAACTAGAGCAGACTGACCGGGTTGTGTGTGTGTGTTTGTGTGTCTGTGACTGATACATGTGTGTGATTGTTAGGGTTTATACTTTTTTTCTGCTAAAAGAAAGTAGATATGGTTTATACTTTTGTCCACCCACAGAAAGTAGAGTGCACTGGAGTGTGTGTGTGTGTGTTGTTACTTCAAAGAGATTTTTATATTGATTAGAGTCAGTCTCTGAAGTAAGTTTGATTTTTATTTTTTTATTTTTTGGTTGTGGTTAAAATTGAGAAAGTTGGTTTGCAGTAACAGCTGTGTCCGCAGAATACTGGGTTCTGTAGAAGCTTGGCACAGTCGATGATCTCTGTGAACATTGTGACTGATCGTGAACCACAAGAACCTGTAGTGTAAAATGGGAAACTCTTCCAGTAGTAAAAATGAAAAAGGCCTGGAAGGGGATGTGAAATACATGCACAGATTGGATCCAGATAATGTAAAATATGTAAGACAATGGAAAAAGAAACACAACTGGGATGGAATATTAAGATTGGCATCATTAAAAATAATACAAGAAAAACTTATGGACAAACACGAACAATGCAAAAACAAGAAAAAGAGTAACAAAAAGTTTGACGAAGTAAGAACAGTTGAAAAATGGATAGAACAAGCCACTACATGAACACAAAGTATACAAAAGAAGAAAAATGACAAATCAAAGATCAAACAAACTATGTTCGTGCAAAAAGAAGATAATGAAACAGTCGTCAAAGCTGTGCTGCAGCAACCCCCACCACAGGAGATGCCACAAGGTGCAGTGGGAGGGATTCCATCCTAGACAGAGAGATGACACATGCTGGCATTGTGGTAAAACAGGCCACTGGTCACGACAGTGTGGGCAAAACAGACAGGTGGTAATGACAGAAGAGACAGGTGAAGTGAGGAGCGTGCACCCTTACCAAGTGTACGCACCCCACCTCATTCAGATGAAGAAGAAGAAGAAGAAGAACTACTAGAAGCTATTCTGCTCCCATGGAAATTAGCAGTAATAAAATCAATTAGGAACAGATGGTGTTACAAAAGGAAATACCTTTGCTGACAAAATAGCAAAGAAAGCAGCAGAACAAACACCTTCCACACCATCATAAATTGACAATGACATACTAAAGGATGCTCAGGAGAATGTGTCAGCTGCTGAAAGACGATCCTGGCTCAAGAGAGGAGCAACAGACTTCAATGGAATTTTGGTGATAAATGAAAAAGCCATCCTACCGAAATCATTATCTAAAGCAGCAGCTCTTTTTTACTCATGGGCCTTGCCATGTGTCAACAGGAGGGATGGAGGTACTTATGTCACAACACTTTTATACCATTAACCCAAATTTCAATTTAAGACATTTTTGTGCACAATGTAGAACATGCATTAAACATAATGCTCAAGCGAACTTAAGGCCAAAGAAAGGAGGGTTTCCAGATCCACAATATCCTTTTAAAAAAATACATGGTAGACCATTCAGGTTACCGATGACACATCCAGACCTGGAGAAGGCTCACACAGAAGACTCCATAGTGGAATACATAGTAGAAAAAATAAAAGACAGACGAAGACAATGAGATGTAACAGACGCAAATGATCTGCCCGAAGCTCCTCAGCATCATGGACAACATCCATCACCCCCTGCATGCCACGTTGATGTCCTGTCAGAGCTCTTTCAGCCGTAGACTGATACCACCAAGGAGCTCCACTGAACGCCACAGGAGGTCTTTCCTACCTGAGGCTATCAGACTTTTTAATTCCTCTTCCCTCAGCCGCAGGGAATCTTCAATCTTTGTAGTTATAGTTAACAGTCAAGACAATTCATTTCATTGTATTTCTTATTCTTCCTCCTTTCTACTATTATCTATTACTGTGACGTTTTTTACTTGAAACTCTGGCACAACAATTTCCTTCGGGATAAATAAAGTTGTTCACATCTCAAACTGCTCCACAGGTGAAGGTCCAAGTTGGTGATTGGATCTTCGAGAACGTCATAAAGAGAAGCTGATGGAGTTCGGCATGCTGGGAAGGACCATTCCAAGTACTTCTGACCACACCAACCGCTGTGAAAATTGCAGAATGATCCACTTGGATTCATCAATCCCACTGGAAGGTACTCCCTGTTCATCCCACTGACACTGGCTCGTGGGGAAGGCTGACTACAAAAGGGAGTAAAAAGGATAGTCTTACTCGTCTCAAGGCATCGGCTGTGTCAGTGAAGAAACCACCACATCCCGAGCCGTCTAGCTTGGAGGGATCCAGGATGAGCCGACAAAACAAGAGAACCCAACCCAGCAGGAGAAGGCAGAGACAAACAATGTGACAAGTCTGACGAGAAAGAAGGGCCTATCTCAAAATGGTGAAGAACCAGCTGGAGGGTAAAGACAAAAGTGATACTTTAACGCCATTTCCACAGTTTGACCCTCTTGGATGGATTGTGAACGGAACTTGGTGGCAAATATTTTTAAAATACCTTACGCCTGTAATTGTGATTCTTTTCCTGTTTTGTTTGTTTACTATGTGCATTATTCCGCGTTTGAGATGCATGGTTGCTAAAATGGCTTCCGTAGCCGTTGTCCAGATGGCGATGATAGCAGTGCATACTCAACCAAGGACTCACTACACTGGACAAACATATGAGCAACTGCCTATGAGTGATTTAGAAAAGATAACTATGATAATTCAACTGTGGAAGACGACGATGATGTTGTATGAAGTGTTATCTCTAAACTATGTACTAACATGGCGTGATGATGCTGAAGTGTTTAACACTGTTCGTAGTCTCATAAACAGGAGGGAATTGTTAGAGTTTTCTCTCTATATTCATAGCTATGTTATTTCGACTACTCACATGAAGACAGCCAGACGTGTGAGCACAAATGGCCTTTGTCCTCAAACAGGAACCTACCCCCGTGATCGTATATTCAAGTAAGCATGAAGGTGTTGCAGCTCAGTGGTAGAGCGCATGCATGAGGTCCTGGGTTCAATCCCCAGCACCTCCGCTGTAAATCGCTTTGGATGTAAGAGTCTGCCAAATGACTGCAAAGCAAATGGCAATCGACCCCCTGGAAAAGGAACCTACCCCCCTGAATGTAAACAGGAATTACCCTCTCCCTGTACATGATCTTGTCTACAACACCAAAACACTTTCACACAATAAAAGGCCGAGCTGGGAGGAACTCAGTGGGATTCACTGGATATTGCATCCAAAGAGCGCGCTGAGTCTCCCCCTCTGCAGAGCTCAAAAGAATAGTCACTTGTCTGTGTTACTTCTTGTGATAACCTCGGTCATAAGATACCCTATGCTCCTATTTTTTTTTTTTCTGGAAGAAGGTATTCACTACAGCCATTTCCATCCTTTTTGCAAAACTGACCACCATCCGTCTCTCTGTGTTCCAAATCTGTCCATCACTTCTTCACCCCCTCTATTGCCTTCACCTACATGTCCATTGAAGTCTGCACCAATTACCACTCTCTCATTTCTGGGAATGTTCTGCATCACTTCATCGAACTCATTCTCCTTCTCTTCACATCCCACATTCTCACATCCCACCTGCGGGGCATAGCCGCTAACAACATTGAGCATCACACCCTCAATGTCCAGCTTCAGACTCATCAGTCTATCTGACATTCTTTTCACCTCTAGGACGTTCCTTACAAACTCCTCCTTCAAGATAACTCCTACTCCATTTCTCTTCTTGTCAGTACCATGATAATACAACTTAAAGCCTGCTCCTAAGCTTCTAGCCTTACTACCTTTGCATCTGGTCTCCTGAACACACAGTATATCCACCTTCCTTCTCTCCATCATTTCGAGCAACTCTGTAACTTTTCCTGTCATAGTCCCGATATTCAGAGTCCCTCCTCTCAGTCCCAGACTCTTTCCTTTCCTCCTTTCTCTCTGCTTCCGAACAAGCACTCCTCCTCTTCTTCTTGTTCTTGTTCTTCAACCCACAGTAGCCCATTTTCCATTGGTACCCTGTAGGTCATCAGTACCAATGGCGGTTGTTGTTAACCCGGTCCGCGACCGATCCGGTATGATATAGTTATAGTTGACTCGCATGATTGTTTGGCACAAGTTTTACGCCAGATGCCCTTCCTGACGCAACCCTCTGCATTTATCCGGGCTTGGGACCGGCACAGGAAGACACTGCTCCGTGTCCCCCGAGGCAGGCTTGGAGAGACACGGGCCAGTGCCGCCCTGAGGCTGCATTGTTCTCAGAAAATACAATGGTGTAGGAAAATTATCAGTCTATTTCCTTTGTTCAAACTACCAGTGGAAAATGAAGATTGTGCATCTTTGAAATGTGGCTCCAAGTTTTGCTGCCTGTTAGTGAAATGATTGTGTGAGAGTCAGAGAACCGTGTCTTTACACTCAGAGGTTTTTGTACGACGGCTCAATGAGTTTGTGTCACTGTGGTCGACATTCAGCGGTGGAACCAGACTGGATGTGGGAGGTGAGTGAAGTCTTTGACTTTGTCGATGTTACTCCAGACTTTTTTTGAGGCAGAAGAGAGTCAAGAGTGGAGGTAGTAGTTCTTTAGGGTTCTTCGTCAACAGAAAGTGACCGACTGGCAACTGCGTGAGTCTGAGGCTACTGTCTTGATATTGGTCACGATTGCCAGTTGAGGACAGGTGTGCGTCTTGAGCAAGGAGACAAAGAGCCCATGGAAAGTACAGGGCCGTCATGGACCAAAGGTGTGTACATGTCAAAATGGTCTTTTAGTTTCTCCTCAGTCACAGTGACCCTGAAGACAGTTTGTACATTTCAGCAGATACTTTGGTCACAGGGTTTTAGGAGGTCAGTGTCACATTTGCTCAACCAGCAGAGAGGTGTCCTAAAAGGATCCATGTCAGGACCACTATCTGCCACCTTTTGTCACCAGTAGAATAAATGGTGTTCAGTCACCTCAGTAAAGAGGAACCCTTTGGGCAGATCTGCATCATAGGACATCAGTGCCGGATGACTTTGAATGGCCTTTCTGCTCCACCTGCTTTAAGGGACTTCTCATAAACATCTTCCAGCTATCTCTTCTTCTGATGACACACTGCTTGACCAGAGAGTATTCTGAAGATCACTGTGTTTCTGATGGTTACAAACCCTTGCTGCTAGATGTACTCTCTCTTTCTTGTCCTCCTTCAGGCCTGGTTCTCCACCTCTTTCTGCTCAATAGGCTCCATCTTTTCTGAAGAGTATCAAGGAAAGATATTGAGCGTCTTTATTGGACTTTAGTTGATGGGAGCTCTCTGATGTTGGATTGCTGACAAAAGGATATTTGTGGATAAATGTAATGAAATCATTTCATGAGGGAGTCTTGTTTTACAAAGAATGACAGATGTCACACAACTTGTGGTGAGCAGAGACCCGACACTGGTCCTCAGTGAAGTGTGTCAGTCTCTGCAGCAGCAGACACTTCACTTTCACTTCAGTCTGACTGAGGGGGTTTTTGTACGATGCTTTTTCACTGTGTGAACGTCCTCTGACTGTTGATGTTATGGTAACTCTGACAGTAATAAACTGCTGCATCTTCAGTCTGGACTCCTCTGATGGTCAGAGTGAAGTCAGAGTTTGATCCACTGCCTGAAAAACGATCTGGAATTCCTGATTCTTTAGTTGTAGTTGTTTAGTTTGTTTGATTGTGGAGTTCCTCAAGGTTCAATTCTGGCGCCTCGAGATCTTTCACATTGACTTTTTCCTTTTCAACTGAACTTTTCAAACTATTTGTTAAAGAATCCACGTGCAATATCACGTCTTGTAGTGACCGCAGTGGTTTTGTTCTTTGAAATTTACCAGGTTATTTTCTTACGTTTCATTACTATTTTATTGACTGTTTGCTGAATCCTGGCTTGATTTCACTGAGAAGCACTTTGTGACTGGAAAAGATTGGACTCAAAGAGAGTGTCATTGAAATGGGAAACCCTGCAGCTACATTTGTGTGTGATATAAAACCCTTCCAGGAGTGTCATGATGAAGACCTGGTGTGTGGAAATGATGCTCCAGCTGCAGCAGCAGACACTTCACTTTCACTTCAGTCTGACTGAGGGGGTTTTTGTACGACGCTTTTTCACTGTGTGAACGTCCACTGACTGTTGATGTTATGGAAACTCTGACAGTAATAAACTGCTGCATCTTCAGTCTGGACTCCGCTGATGGTCAGAGTGAAGTCAGAGTTTGATCCACTGCCTGAAAAACGATCTGGAATCCCTGATGCTCGACGAGTAGCATGGTAAATGAGAAGTTTAGGAGCTTGTCCTTCTTTCTGTTGGTACCAGGCTAGATAGTTCCCATTGCTATCAGAGGCCACATTCTGACTGGTCCTACAGGAGATGGAGACGGGGTCTCCTGGAGCAGAGCTCTTTGCTGCAGGCTGAGTCAGTGTGACCTGACCTCTGGACTCTGAGGATACAGACACACAAAGTGAAAGAGACTCCACGGCTTTGCGGGCTTCATCTCACACATAGTGATGTTGAGAGAGGAGAGGAGGTGGACTCTCTGGACTTTACCTGTGAAGCAGCAGCAGAGGAGAGTCCAGATGAGGACGGAGACCCGCGTCATGTTTGTGATGAGGAGGATTTGTGATGAAGGACGGCTGTCAGTCATCCAGGGTCCAAGTGTCAGGACTATAAAGAGTCCCAGAGCACTGGAGCATGGAGCTGCTGATGCAAAGTGTCTCTATGGAAATCAACGCCTGACTCCAGCCAGCACTTTCATCCATGCAGATGGTTGGTTTTTTGTCTGTCTTTTTGTTTCACGACAGCAACTCAGCCACCAAGTGGTAAAGTGACAGAGCGGATGCTGAGCATATAGTGGCAAGAGGTCACCAACTTTCTGCAGAGTCAGTCGCAAACTTCATTTTCCTATCGGACTGTGCACCAGTGCACAAAGCAAGCGCCATGAAGACGTTAATGACAGTGTCTGGTGTGGATGAACTTGCCTGGCCATCACAGAATCCTGACCTCAACCTGCTATAAGACCTTTTGGAAGAATTAGAGCAGAGGCTGAGATCCAGGCCTTCTGGTCCAACATCAGTGTGTGACATCACTTATGTGCTTCTGGAAGAATGGTCCAAAATTGCCATAAACACACTCCTGATCCTTGCGGACAGCCTTCCCAGAAGAGTTGAAGCTGTTCTCGCTGCAAAGGCTTGTTGAAGAGATCCAACGTGGGCCTTCAGGTGAGCTGATGGCATCTAGGGAGTGAAACCGGGACGCTGGGATTCACTGCTGAACCCTCTGGAGATGTCGTGGGCCATTCAGCGAATCATCCATGAAGGAGGGCGCTCACTTGACAACCCGAAGGAGGCCATCGCTCAATTGAAACCCCACAGAGTCTCATCGGTGCCTTGGGTATGCTTTCATCAAGGGATATCAACACCCAGTACGACACAACAGATCTGCTCTGGACTGTTGACCCTAAGTACCTGAAATCCTCCAGCTTCTTGATCTCCACTCCCTGTACCCTAACCGTTCCACCCGAGTCCCTCTCATTCACACATATATATTCTGTCTTGCTGCGACTAACTTTCATTCCTCTCCTTTCCAGAGCATACCTCCACCTCTCTAGATGTTCCTCCACCTGTTCCCTGCTCTCACTACAGATCACAATGTCATCTGCAAACATCATGGTCCATGGAGATTCTTGTGTAACCTCATCTGTCAGCCTATCCATCATCACTGCGAACAAGAGGGGGCTCAGAGCTGATCCCTGATGGAGTCCCACCTCCACCATGAACTTCTCTCTTGCCCCTACAGTACACCGTACCAATGTCTCACAGCAGGCATACATATCCTGCACCAGTCTGACATACTTCTCTGCCACTCCAGACTTCCTCATACAATACCAGAGCTCCTCTCTTGGCACCCTGTCATATGCTTTTTCTAGGTCTACAAAAACACAATGCAGCTCCTTCTGGCCTTCTCTGTACGTCTGGATTAGCATTCTCAACGCAAATACTGCATCTGTAGTACTCTTCCTAGGCATGAAGCCATACTGCTGTTCACAAATGCTGACTTCTGCTCTCAGTCGGTTCCGGCCCGCAGGCCCCTGATCTAGTCAGAAAATCAACCGCTGGCCTCTCCTAGACACTTCCACACCTCCACAGGACCAACTGCTTTTCCACTCTTCATCCTCTTCAATGCCTTCCTCGCTTCACTTTTACTAATTTGCCTTGCCTCTCTTTCATTTTCCACATTCATCAGCTCTGCAAAGTACTCTTTCCATCTTCCCATCACTCTTCTAGCATCTGTCAATACATTTCCCTCTCTGTCCTTAATCACCCAGACCTGTTGTACATCCTTTCCATCTTTATCTCTGTGTTTCGCCAACCTGTACAGATCATTCTCACCCTCCTTATTACCAACCGAGCATACAAGTCATCGTACGCCCTTTGTTTTGCCTTTGCTACCTCTATCTTTACCTTTCGCCGGATCTCCCTGAACTCCTGTCTGTTCTCTTCAGTCCTCTCAGTATCCCACTTCTTCTTTGCTAACCGCTTTCTCTGTATACACTCCTGCACTTCCTCATTCCACCACCAAGTCCCCTCTTCTACTTTCCTTCCAGATGACACACCAAGTACTCTTCTACCTGTCTCCCTGATAACACTAGCTGTTGTCCAATCATCTGGAAGCTCACCCTGACCACCCAGACCCTTTCTCAACTCCTCCCTGAAAACCATGCAACACTCCTCCCTTTTCAGCTTCCACCACTTTGACCTCTGCTCTGCCTTTGTCCTCTTCATCTTCCTTGTCACCAGAGTCATCCAACAAACCAGCATCCTATGCTGTCTGGCTAAACTCTCACCCACAACTACTTTGCAGTCACTGATCTCTTTCAGGTTACCTCGTCTACACAAGATGTCGTCTACTTGCGTGCTCCTACCTCCGCTCTTATAAGTTACCCAATGTTCTTGTTGTTTCTGGAAAAAGGTATTCACTACAGTCATTTCCATCCTTTTTGCAAAATCTACCACCATCTATCCCTCTGTATTCCTATCCTGGATACCAAATCTGCCCATCACTTCTTCATCCCCTCTATTGCCTTCACCAACATGTCCATTGAAGTCTGCACCAATTACCACTCTCTCATTTCTGGGAATATTCTGCATCACTTCATCGAACTCATACCAGAACTTCTCCTTCTCTTCAGATTTACATCCCACCTGCGGGGCATAGCCACGAACAACATTGAGCATCACACCTTCAATGTTCATTTTCAGACTCACAAGTCTATCTGACATTCTTTTCACCTCTAGGACGTTCCTTACGAACTCCTCCTTCAAGATAACTCCTACTCCATTTCTCCTCTTGTCAGTACCATAATAGTACAACTTAAAGCCTGCTCCTAAGCTTCAAGCCTTACTACCTTTCCACCTGGTCTTCTGGACACTCAGTATATCCACCTTCCTTTTCTGCATCATGTCGACCAACTGTCTACCTTTTCCTGTCATAGTCCCGATATTCAAAGTCCCTACTCTCAGTCAAGGACTCTTTCCTTTCCTTCTCTCTCTCTGCTTCCGAACACGCACTCCTCCTCTTCTTCTTGTTCTTGTTCATCGACCCACAGTAGCCCAATTTCCATTAGTTCCCTATAGGTCATCAATACCAATGGCAGACATTGTTAACACGCTCCGCGGCCTATCCGCTATGATATAGTTATAGTTGACTCGCATGTTTGGTTTTGGCAAAAGTTTTACGCCGGATGCCCTTCCTGACTCTGCATTTATCCAGGCTTGGGACCGGCACAGGGAGACACTGCTCCGTGTCTCCCCAAGGCAGGCTTGGAGAGACACGGGCCAGTGCCGCCCTGAGGTTGCATTATTCTCAGAAAATACAATGGTGTAGGAAAAATATCTGACACTTTCCTTTGTTCAAACTACTGGTGGAAAATGAAGATTGTGCTTCTTTGAAATGTGGCTCCAAGTTTTCCTGCCTGTTAGTGAAGTGTTTGTGTGAGAGTCAGAGAACCGTGTCTTTACACTTAGAGTTTTTTGTACGACGGCTCAATGAGTTTGTGTCACTGTGGTGGACGTTCGGCGGTGGAACCAGACTGGATGTGGGAGGTGAGTGAAATCTTTGACTTTGTCGATGTTACTCCAGACTTTTTTTGAGTTTTCCTGTGAAAAAAGTTGGGTCTCCAGTGAGATCAGGTCGATTTGAGCTGAAGGACAAAGTGAACGGAGGCTTTCATGTGGAAGAGTGGGGATAGAAGCAGTCAGACGTAGAAGAAGAGCCTGAATCCTGGCTGATATTAGACTCTGATCTTCAGGCCGGTAGGTTGAGTTTGTGCTGATAAAGTCCGAGAGTCGTCTCTCTCTCCAGTCGGAGGGGTGTGTCGGGCGCCTCCATCACTATGTGTCGCTTTGGTGGACTTTTGGTGGAGAAACCAGACTGTCAAAGCCACACTGAAGCTGCTGAAGTGAAATGAGGTTCTCAAACGTGTGAAGTTGTAGCTGTTTTTCTGCAGAATTTCTGTGAAGACGCCGTCGCAGAGAGAGAAGATTAAGGCGGGTGTTTGAACATGTGCTGAACTGCTTTATCAGCTTGGATACTGATGGAAATGTGGTTGGAAAAGAAGTCCAGTCTTTCATAGACGATTGAAATCCTCATGAAGTTTGTGCTGACTTATGGTCGTCTCTGCACGTCGGATTTCTTTTCATGATTTTCACACTTTGGAGGGATTTGATAGAAGGTCGTGTCAAACTGTTTCTGCTCAATCTGCCCGTTTGCAGACTTTCAGTCGATTTGCATGAGAGGCTTCTTGCAAGGAAGAGAAACACTGTGTGAGTGAGTGAGTGACTGGTGGAGCAGAACAACATCTGACAGGAACTCCTTAGGAGGAGATGGACTCTCAAACAGGAAAGAGGTTTGATTGACAGCTGGGACAGAGTCAGACGTCAGATCATGATAGCACTTGTAAGCTTCAAGCACTTCCGGGTCGCAAGTCACACCCTCGTTTTTCCATTGGCCGCGGAGTGCCGATGGAAAGTTGTTGAGGTCCCGCTCTAACCTGCCCGCCTTCTTCTAGGTGATGTTGTCCGTCCCACCCTGACGGTACTGCCTCCGTCCAGCGAGGAGCTGGAGGACGGCGACGCCACCGTCACCTGTCTGGCCGACAACGGCTTCCCCTCAGACTGGAGTCTGGCCTGGAAGGTGAACGGAGGAAGCAGCGGCAACTGGGAGCAGACCGAGAGCCGTGGGCCGCCGGGGAAGGATGGCCGCTACAGCTGGAGCAGCACCCTGAGGCTCTCTGCAGACCAGTGGACCAAGGTGGACTCTGTGACCTGTGAGGCCACCAAGAGCTCCCAGACTCCACTCAGTGAGACACTGACCACAGCCCAGTGTCTCCAGTCCTGACCCCTCTCTCTGCTCGGACCTCCACACCTATTTCTCTTGGCTACTCTTTGCCCTCCTCTGTCCCATCACATGTTGATTTCCTTTGATTCAAGACAATAAACACCTTCTCATCAAATCGACACTTGTTGTCTCTCACTTCGAGTGTTTCTGGAATTTTTTCCGTTGATTGACCAAAGACACAGGCAGAAGAGAGTCAAGAGTGGAGGTAGTAGTTGTTTGGGGTTCTTAGTCAACAGAAGGTGACCTACTGGAAACTGGGTGAGTCTGAGGCTGCTGCCTTGATATTGGTCATGATTGCTGGCCATCAAGTAGAGGTGAGTGCAATCAGGTGAGGACAGGTGTGCAGCTTGAGCAAGAAGACAAAGAGCACACGGAAAGTACAGTGTCGTCATGGACCAAAGATGTGTACAAGTCAAAATGTTTCTTCTGTGTCTTTTCGTTTCTCCTCAGTCACAGTGAGTCTGAAGATAGTTTGTACATTTCAGCAGATACTTTGGTCACAGGATTTAGGACAGGGGTGTCAATTACGTCGATTGTGGGTCGATGGCATGGCATTGAAAAAAAAAGTTGGCGCCGGCCTATCATGAGTTCTCACAATGACATCTGACCTGACATTTCTCTGACTCACGCTTCACTGCGCATTCGCATATAATTACGCTAAGTGCAGCAAAACTCTAACAAGTTAGCGAGTAAGAAAGGGGATTAAATGTGTGGAAAAGCTGGACCAAGTAAAACGCCGAAGACTTACCACTACCATACGTAGTGGGAGGAGGACTTCTTTTTCACAATGTCATTTTTGAAGTACGTTTGCCTCATCTGTCAGTCTACAATTGCTGTACCGATGAAGGGAAAATTGGAGCGCCACTTTCGGACTGCTCATAAAAACTATGACACCGAGTTCCCTCCGAAAAGCGAGCTGAGAAGGAGAAAGTTGAAGGAACTAAAATCACAGCTCATTTATCACACAGCTAAGGGCAAAGCATCGTTCCGGGTGAGTCACTTCATCGTTAAAAACAAGAAATCCTTCCAGGACGGAGAGATGGTAAAAGAAGCATTCGTTGAAGCGGCCGACTCGTTGTTCGGAGACTTTAAAAACAAACCAGAAATACTAGCTTCGATCAAAGCTCTCCGGCTATCAAGAAGTCCAGTAACCCGGCGCAGTGAAGGCATGGCTGAGGATTTGACCCAGCAACTTTGGAAGGACATCGCAGATCGTGAGTGTTTCTCACTGCAGATGGACGAGTCTACGGACGTGAGTGACACAGCACAATTGTGCATTTTTATTCGGACGGTGTTTACTGACATGACTGCAAAAGAGGAGCTGTTAACAGTACTGCCCATGAAAGAAGACACGCCAGGAGAGGACATATTTCAGTCTTTCAAAAACTTTATGGAGAAAACCCAGCTCCCAGTCTGCAAATTGGTGTCCATCACCACGGATGGCGCACCCGCCATGGTTGGCTGCTAGAATGGATTTATCGCCAAATGCAGGGAGGATGATGATTTCCCGGACTTCCTCGATCACCACTGTATTATACACCGACAAGCATTATAACATGAAAGAGATAATGGATGTGGCAACAAAGATGGCCTGTTCTATTCGGACCAGATCTCTTCAAAGACGGCTGTTCCGTGCACATCTGGAGAAGGCTGAGTGCGACCACTCAGAGTTGTTGTTGCACACCGACGTGAGATGGCTGAGTCGGGGAAATTCCTGCAAAGATTTCCAGAGCTGTTGCCGGAGATGGAGGAGTTTTTCCGTGAAGGTAAACATGCAGATTATAGGCAACTAAATGACCATCAGTGGCCGCTGGACTTGGCATTTTGAACCGATCTGACCAACATGCTGAATGACCTTAATCTAGAGCTGCAAGGAAAGGACAAAACTGTGATCAATATGATCAGCTCAGTTAATGCTTTCAAAGGCAAAATGCAACATCTCTCCTCGAAGCTCCACCGCCATGATTCGGCAAACTTCCAGAACTTCCAGAACCAACGTCCAGAGCTGGAGACACAAGAGCAGTCATGTGAGCAGCTTGACAGTGCACGCTACATAAAGCAAATTGACAGTTGTCCGTCAGAGTTCGACAGACGCTTTCAAGACTTTGCTGTACTCGAGCCTGTTGCTACGTTCATGTGCTACCCTTTCCAGGAAGATGCTGAGGTTGTTTCACTGGCATCAAAAGTTGCAACCCTGTTTGCCCTGAACTCTTCTGGAGTGGAGGATGAGATTCTGTCACTTCAAGTCGACATTCAGCTGAAGGCAAGAGCTCATGGACAATTCTGGAACCTACTCACAGAGAACAAGTACCCCAACATCAGAAAATATGCTACCTTCTTGACTGCATTATTTGGCTCCACTTATTTATGTGAGTCAGCTTTTTCCCACATGAAGATCATGAAGTCAAAGTACCGTTCCACAATGACTGATGAACATCTGGAAATCTGCTTGAGGCTGGCTATCAGCAGTTACTGTCCGGACTATGCAACCCTGGCTAATTCCATTCAGTGCAAGTCATCTGAGTAAGGTAATGACAAAAAACATGTACAGAGTTGTATTGTGCAATATAGGTTGATGCAGTAATGCAAGGCATATAGTGTACATATAAACAATGATTCTCAATATATTTAGAAATAATGTGTTTTGCATTTTGAGTGGGCGGTAGATCATTTTGACTCGGTCATGTCATAAGTAGCTGTCAGGTTGAAAAAGTGTGGGCACCCCTGGTTTAGGAGGTCAGTGTCACATTTGCTCAACCAGCAGAGAGGTGTCCTAAAAGGATCCATGTCAGGACCACTATCTGCCACCTTTTGTCATCAGTAGAATAAATGGTGTTCAGTCACCTCAGTAAAGAGGAACCCTTTGGGCAGATCTGCGTCATAGGACATCAGTGCCGGATGACTTTCGATGGCCTTTCTGCTCCACCTGCTTTGAGGGACTTCTCATAAACATCTTCCAGCTATCTCTTCTTCTGATGACACACTGCTTGACCAGAGAGTATTCTGAAGATCACTGTGTTTCAGATAGTTACAAACCCTTGCTGCTAGATGTACTCTCTCTTTCTTATCCTCCTTCAGGCCTGGTTCTCCACCTCTTTCTGCTCCTCCATCTTCTCTAAAGAGTATCAAAGAAAGATATTGAGCGTCTTTATTGGACTTTTGTTAATGGGAGCTCTCTGATGTTGGATTGCTGACAAAAGGACATTTGTGGATGAATGTAATGAAATCATTTCATGAGGGAGTCTTGTTTTACAAAGAATGACAGATGTCACACAACTTGTGGTGAGCAGAGACCCGACACTGGTCCTCAGTGAAGTGTGTCAGTCTCTGCAGCAGCAGACACTTCACTTTCACTTCAGTCTGACTGAGGGGGTTTTTGTACGACGCTTTTTCACTGTGTGAACGTCCACTGACTATTGATGATATGTAAACTCTGACAGTAATAAACTGCTGCATCTTCAGTCTGGACTCCTCTGATGGTCAGAGTGAAGTCAGAGTTTGATCCACTGCCTGAAAAACGATCTGGAATTCCTGATGCTCGACTTGTAGCCCCGTAAATGAGGAGTTTAGGAACTTGTCCTTCTTTCTGTTGGTACCAGGCCAGATGGTTCCCACCGTGAACGTTCTGACTGGTCCTACAGGAGATGGAGACGGGGTCTCCTGGAGCAGAGCTCTTTGCTGCAGGCTGAGTCACCGTGAACTGACCTCTGGACTCTGAGGATACAGACACACAAAGTGAAAGAGACTCCACGGCTTTGCGGGCTTCATCTCACACATAGTGATGTTGAGAGAGGAGAGGAGGTGGACTCTCTGGACTTTACCTGTGAAGCAGCAGCAGAGGAGAGTCCAGATGAGGACGGAGACCCGCGTCATGTTTGTGATGAGGAGGATTTGTGATGAAGGACGGCTGTCAGTCATCCAGGGTCCAAGTGTCAGGACTATAAAGAGTCCCAGAGCACTGGAGCATGGAGCTGCTGATGCAAAGTGTCTCTATGGAAATCAACGCCTGACTCCTGCCAGCACTTTCAGGGAGGTCTCATCCATGCAGATGGTTGGTTTTTCATGCTTCTTTTTCTTTCTCCTTTTGTTTTTTTATTTAACCTTTATTTAACCAGGAAAAAAAGTCCCGTTGAGATTAAAAACCTCTTTTACAAGGGAGTCCTGGCCAAGAGGCAGCAGTAAGTTACAGACAGAACAACATTACAAACAGTTAAAAGAAGCTATTACATTTTGACAAGTTGACCTCTAGTGTTCTCAGTTTGGTTTTAAAAGCATTTAGTGAGATAAAATAAGGGAGTTTCCAGTCTTTTTGAAGTCTGTTCCATGCAGTGGGGGCAGCACAGGCAAAAGCCCTTTTCCTTCGTTCTGTGCTTGCAAAAGGGACATAAAGCAACAGTTGATCATGTGATCGCAGCAGGTGAGAATCAACGGTCCGCCTTGCGACTCAGTCACAGATGTACGAGGGCAGCAGCCCGAGCACGGCCTTATAAATAAAAGTGTACCAATGCCCCGACCTCCCGGTGCACAAAGAAGGCCATCCAACACGGGAATATAGTTCACAATGATGTGTTAACCATCTACAATTTGTTATGAACCTCAGCGAGGCGTGATACGCGGTGTCGACTTTTTGAAGACTTTGAGCAGAGGCGTTCATGTACAGCAGATCACCGTCATCTAAAATAGCTAAAAAAGTTGCTTCTTAACATTAGAGGAGAAACACACCTTGTTTTGAAAAAGAAAACCCAGTTTCAATTTAAGTTTTTTCACAAGACAGTCAATATGGGGCTTGAAAGAGTTATCAAGCAAAACCCCGAGGTATTTCTATTCATGCACCCGCTCAATGACACTTCCCTTGAAAGTTGACGCCACGGGAAGATATGTAGGGACCTTCTTGCTATTTGGAAAGATCATGAGCTTTGTTTTGTCAGCATTTAGAATCAGTTTTAGCTGCACTAGTGCGAGCTGAATCACATCAAAAGATTTCTGGGCAGATTCAATTGCTTTCACAGGGGTGGATCCAAAGCAGTAGATGATTGTGTCATCAGCATAAAGATGAACATTGGCATCTGACAGATTTTTTCCTAGTTCATTAATGTACAAAATGAACAAGAGGGGTCCTAATATTGAACCCTGTGGCACCCCCTTTTGGACACTCAAAGAGTCAGAAACCAGACCATCACATTTAACGCACTGAGTTCTGTCACTCAAGTAATTTCTAAACCAAGAAAGTACAGAGCGACAAAATCCAAAACTGCTGATCCGATGCATTAAAACAGCATGATCTACAGTATCAAAAGCTTTCGACAAATCAATAAAAAGCCAGGCACAATATTGCTTCTTATCAAGAGCAGAATGTATGTCATTGACCACCTTTGTGGCTGCTGTGATGGTACAATGTTTTTTCCTGAAACCTGATTGCAAATTTGAAAGAAGTTCACTAGAAAAACTTTTAGCTGATCACAAACAAGGGGTTCAATAATTTTTGATAAGACACACAAATTGGATATTGGTCTGGATATTGGATATTGGTCTCACCTCCGCTTAGTAAAGGAGTAACAAAAGCCGATTTCCAAATGGCTGGCATTTCACCACTTTGGTTGGAGAGATTGAAGAGGACTGTAAGGGGCTGTGCTCCAAAATCTGCTGCTATTTGCAGAAAATAAGACTCTATCATATCTGGACCAGAGGGTTTTTCTATGATCTAAAGTTTTGAGTACTTTATGCACTTGCTGCACGGTAAAAGGAATAAAATTGAAGGTATCCCCAGAAAACAATTGAGGATCTGTGCAGGAGTTTACAGAAGCTGCACCTTTTTGATCAAACAAAGATCTGCACAAGATAAAATGTTTGTTAAAGCAATTTAACATTTCAGCTTTTGCATGGACCAGGACCGAGTCCTTCAGAACAAATTTTGGAAGGGTCTGTGCAGACTTAATTACTGATAAAGACTTTATCACCTTCCAAAATTTGTATGGATTATTGAGATTGTCAGTTGTGACGGATAAGTAATATTCCGATTTGGCCTTTTTGATAAGAGAAGTGCATTTATTTCTTAGTTGGCTGAAAGCAATCCACTCGGCTGCAGCATCACTTCTCCTAGCTTTGGCCCATGCCAAGTTGCGCTGATGGATCATGTCTGACAACTCTGGAGAAAACCAGGGATTTTCACGTCCTTTCACTCTAAATTTCCTGATTGGAGCATGCTTGTTCACAATACTCATAAAAGTTTCCTTAAAGAAAGTCAAAGCAAGCTCGACATCCGGGAGCTTGTTCACTGAATTGTTTAAAGTTTCTCTTGTGGCAGTGGTGGGTTGTCAGGGCCTGCAAGGCCTTCTCTGCTGGCCTAAAGAATATCTGAATCACAAAGGTTAATAATATTTTGTCCATTAATACTTATGAAATAATTCCAACTGGTCTGTTCACTTCCTTTCACAGCTTTTCTTCTGGTTGTGCCGCTTCCAGACATGCATTTTCATATAAAAGCATTTAACCAATCACATTTCAGCCATCATCTGTTGCCAGGCAGGGTCAAAGTCAAAGGAGTCTGGCTGGGTGGGGGGGGGGTTAGTTCTGCAAGCCCTTTACAGAAAAAACGAGTGTTGATGACGCGGCTGCTTCAACCAATCAGATTTTGAGTTGGCAACATCAAAGCCTTCTAGCAGGCTACAGCAACGTCAGCGTACTCACGCCCTCTGATTGGATAGTCAGAGAGTACTAGCCAGCTGCGAACAGAAATATAGTTGTGTTTGTTTAATATCGTTTTTTTCAGCCCACAATGGCTACAGGAGAAGAAACGGATTTAGTTACCAATATATTGTTCAAGCGATTTTCGTTTTGAAGAAAAGCTGGACATAGTAAAGAAAGGTCAGGCAACTCCTAAGCTAGTGAACCTGTCTCAACCAGGAAAAGGATTTGTCCGACATTTTCAAGCCACAAACTACGACCGGTACCCCTGGCTCACAGGCTCCGAGGTTCACTGCAAATTGTATTTCTGGGAGCGTTTGGAACCGAAGCGCACGGATAATCTGTACGACGGAATAATTGAACTCTTTTTGAGGAAAGAAAGGAGGATGGATTTTGTCTACAAATGATCAGAATTTCTGGTGAGTAAAATGCTGCTATTTTCCTAAATAATACTGCAAGTTTATGAGGTTATTATTGGTGCTTTTTATGTATTGAGGCTGTTTGATATAAAGGCATTTATTGTGGCTACTTTTCGTTTGTGTGGCTCCCGTCATGCGACTCTCTTTACACCGCATTTCTGCATAATAAGTATGTTTTTTTTTTTTATAACCATAAACTAATTATGGGGGGTGGATTGATTCGGAGCACTACTGAAGGTCTAGGTGTAAAATGCACGGGCCGCCACTGTCTTGTGGATAACGAGCGGATTACTTTTGGGGATTTTAGTGTCCCAGCAAGCAGCAACAGCGCAGTGATCACTCATATCATTGCAGAAAACTCCCAGAGCTGAGAATTTATGAGGAACATTTGAAAGGATTAAATCAAGTCAAGTGGATTTATCAGGACTTCTAATATTTGGCCGAGTACATAGATTGACCGATTGACTTAGATTATTTGAGTCACAGAAGCATTTAAACTCATCCGAAACTGAGGTTAACCAGTCCCAATTTAAGTCCCTGGACAGCAAGAGTTCGTTAGACTTAAGCCTAGATAAAAGATGTCTTAATGTTGACAAAGCTTCCTTTTTGGCAGAGGGAGGCCGATAGCAACCAACAACCGTTGGGTAAACGCAGGGATTTTGCAATTTCTATATTTAAAGCCAAAAACTCCAACTGACAGCTGGATTCAGATAGAAGAACTACAACAACAAATCTTGAGTCCACCGTAAAATAGTCTTTAAATCAGATTTGTCAGAAAAGAATATGCAAACATAGATATAGATACCAAGGAACAAGATGGTGTATAACATAACAACAACAGACATACAAAATCTATACATCTGAGAAGAAAAAAGAAAGTCCTTGTGCAGAGAATGGTGATAGAAACAGCAGGTGTACAGTAGGGATGAGGATCCTGAAAGAGACATGATGAGCAAGGTGTCCTGGAGAATGTGTAGATATCAATATTGCACGGATAACAGTGCTAAGTAGAGCTGGAGGTAGTGCTCATGGAGGTCGTGAGCCGGTGCAACAAAGAGTGTTTTGAGATGTTTGTGAGCAGCATCTGCGCTGAGCTTTATGCGCTTGTTGCATTGAACAGTCTGACAGCCGATGGGATGAAGGACCTGCAGTGGCGTTCCTTCTTGCAGCCAGGATGCAACAGTCTTTGGCCGAAGGAGCTGCTTAGATCCCTGCAGGGTCATGCAGAGGCTGAGAGGAGGCTGTTGTCAGTCCTCCCACTCTTAGACTTATTGGAAAGAGTTCCCTGTTGACAGTCGCCACTAAAATGGTTCAGTGCTGAACATGTGCAGAGGTGTATCCCAGGGTTCCCTCTATAAATTCACAGATCCAAGTCCAAAAGCTCCCAATTTTACCCTTGTATGCTGATGACACTGTCATTTCCTGCTGTGTCTCCCCTTTAGACAGGGTGGTATATTTTCGAACTCTGCTCCAATGTTCATATTATTCATCGATCTTGTCATTGTCCCCAATAGTGTGATGGATCACTGTTTCGTTAGAACTGCTCCACACGTGTCTTGGAAGTAGAATTAAAGTCAGTATGTTTCCAATGTCATATTTAAATTGTGATTGTTTCATGTAATTTGTGTTTGTCTTCATTTTCCTTCCCTCCTGTGTGATTCATCAGTCCTGCTCAGTCCAACCCTGTTCCTCATGTCTTGACCAATCAGCTCCCTGCCTGCTCACTTGTCTCTTGTTGTAATCCCGTCAGAGTCGTATCTTTGCGACTTTCGTCCCAGAGGACTTGTTGTTTAAACACCTGGAAAGTCTTTGGTGTGAAGATCAGGTATTTTCTTTCATTTCAAGATTGGACTCTGAAGGAGGCTCACTGAACTCTCTCCTGAGTAGAAAAGAAATAATTTGAATTTATTTCTATAAATAACTAGAGTGCTACAATCCAGAATGTTGTTGCGGCTGCATCAGTTCCTCTTTAGCTGAGGGAGGTTTTTGTACGACGTTGTATCACTGTGTGAACGGGTAGCTGTTACTCTGCTGACAATAATAAACTCCTGCATCTTCATTCTGGACTCTGCTGATGGTCAGAGTGAAGTCAGTCCCAGACTGACTCCCACTAAAACGATCAGACACTCCAGAGAAACGGTTCGTGGCATAATAAATAAGAAGCTTTGGAGCTTCTACGGGTTTCTGAAGGTACCAGTGCAACTCATAGCTAACTCCTGTACTTGCTTTACATCTCATGGAGACGGTCTCTCCTGGAGCAGCAGACGGAGGTCCAGACTGAGTCAGGATAACCTCCCCGGATGAACCTGCAAAACAAGACGGCGGAAGATTTTAGGAGACAAATTGACGGACGTGGCAACAAAGGAGCACCGTTTCTCCAAGGTGGATGCTGCTCGTTTGGGTGTTCCTGCTTGGCATCGGAACTTGATGGCGGTGAACCTGGAGCAATGTCTCCAGAGGAGAGTCTCACCCTGGACGAGGAGCCCCAGAGTGGCCAGCTGGAGGATCAGTGACTTCATCATGGTGCTGCCGGTGTGTCGGTGGTTCTGAAAGGTCTGGAGCTCTTAACAGCTGGGAGCGGAGAGGCAGGACATGTATGCAAACACAGAGTCAGTCAGCTGGAGCTGTTCTCAACATGTCCTGCTGTGTCCTCCTCACTGCTCCACACATACGCATTTGCCAGTTTCAAAGGTCTGAAGCTCAAGATGTTTGACTGTCACCGTGCATTTATTGTAGTGAATCTTCCTGCTGCTCATAGAGTTCATTTTTGCACAACATCCTGTCGCTTTCTTGGATCCTGGAAAAAAAGCTCCCTTATTAATATTATTTTATCCACTGCTGTGACTGACTGTGGATCAATATGTTTCAGTCCAGTCACTCCTGAAGCCACAGAAGAACTGATGACCAATCGACGGTCCGTTTTGACCGAGCCCATCTTCCTCTGAGCCTTCTGCTTTTTGGATTCAGGGAGCCTGATTCCAGATGTATCCTTCTTAAGAGACAGAGAATCCACTACTTCATTCAACAGGTCCAGTGCAGAGCATCTTGAGGTTCAGTGGTTCGGCCCGTCTCCTCACAGCAAGAAGCTTCCAGGTTCCACCTGGTGAGTGACTGCGTTCTCTCTGTTTGAGGTCGTCATTGTTCAAGAACTAACCAGTCATACTTGCCCTCATCCTCTGCTGCCGCTTCTTTGGGGTCCCTCATCTTCGGTCCAATTCTATTCAGTTCCTACTTCGTTGATCTGCTTCTGATTTACCCAGAGGTCCAAATCCTGATGTATGCCGATGACACTGTTCTTTGCAACCAATGCGGTCCAACTGATTGTTGTCGTAGCCAGTTTAATACATAAATAAAGAGCATCCTTATTAAGTTTTAGAGCCTTTAAAGTGAACTTTAGACACATCAGCCTGCTGGAAACAGCTTCACCTCTTCAGCATTGGAGGTTTTCAGCAGGTGCAAGGCTGGGGAGAATAGACATTTGACATTTTCAGTCAGGTAACTCAGTCTTGTGATCAAATTTTGAGAACTTTTGCCTAAATATTAGCCCTTTGTACAGTTTGAAAATGTATACATTTTTCTTTCCACGTTAACATCGACATGATAGCTGACACAAGTTTTCACATAAGAAGTCCTCCTGCTTTGTGGACGATAAATCTTCAGTTTGGCGAGAAAAAAAGTTTCATTTAAAAGCAAACGCCACACCATGTTAATCTGAACTCCAAAGGTCGACTGACAGACTTGAAAGATCATCAAAGTAAATTGTTAAACACAAACAGTTAAAAGTAAATACCGTATTTTCACGACCATAAGGCGCCCCGCACTAAAGTCTCAGTTATGTGTGCCATTACTGTATTAAACACACATATAAGGTTCACCTGATTATAGGGCGCGCATTTTATATACAATCCACACCCACACTTTAACATTCTCATGGTGTCCTCTACTACGTCCGTCTTACAACAACAACAACAACAACAACAACAACAACAACAACAACAACAACAACAACAACAACAACACACACAAGCATAAAAGTGTGCGTTTTTAAAAACAGAGCGGGAGCTAAACTGAGTTTGGTATTCACATTTTTTTACCGGTAATCGTCATCAATCAAACCCATGGAAGTCCTCATCCTCTGTTTCTGATATGAACAGCTGCGCTAAATCTCCATCCAACATGCTCGCTTCACTTTCTTCACTGTCACAGTCGCTTTCCTTGGAAATGATGCCGGCTTTTGCAAAAGCTGGAACAAAAGTGCCGGCGGACACGTTAGCCTGAGCAGCTACAGTCCATTCGCAAATTGTGGCGTAACTCGCCTTCCACTCTCAGTGAAACCGTGGTCTCAAAGAAGACTTTTCGTACCCCGTTGTGCGTCTCGCTACCGTGCTGGTCCCCTTCTTCTCCACTGGGATGTGGAAAGCGAGCGGCATCTCGTCCATGTTGGTGACGAGGCCGGGCTGGATGTGTTTGTCGGCCATGTTTTCAGGGTTGTTAAAACAAGGATGTTCTGCACATACCTGTTCTTTTATATACAATCAACGTCCACACTTCCCCCTATAACGCTCTCATGGTGTCTCTACGACACACGCAGGGTGCACTGCACTATAGGGCGCGCTTCACATTTTGGAGAAAATCTAAGACTTTTATGTGCACCTTATAGTCGTGAAAATACCGTAAGTTAAACATTTTAATTTATCAACCGCCAACTTAGTGTTTAGTGAATATATTTGGTGTTTGTTTTCTTAAAAAAACAACTCACACTGGGTTTCTGTTAAATGTTTGTAAAAATCACTGTTTATTTTCAGAGACCTTCAGTTGTTTGATTGCGGAGTTCCTCAAGGTTCAATTCTGGCGCCTCGAGATCTTTCACATTGACTTTTTCCTTTTCAACTGAACTTTTCAAACTATTTGTTAAAGAATCCACGTGCAATATCACGTCTTGTAGTGACCGCAGTGGTTTTGTTCTTTGAAATTTACCAGGTTATTTTCTTGCGTTTCATTACTATCTTATTGACTGTTTGCTGAATCCTGGTTTGATTTCACTGAGAAGCACTTTGTGACTGGAAAAGATTGGACTCAAAGAGAGTGTCATTGAAATGGGAAACCCTGCAGCTACATTTGTGTGTGATATAAAACCCTTCCAGGAGTGTCATGATGAAGACCTGGTGTGTGGAAATGATGCTCCAGCTGCAGCAGCAGACACTTCACTTTCACTTCAGTCTGACTGAGGGGGTTTTTGTACGACGCTTTTTCACTGTGTGAACGTCCACTGACTGTTGATGTTATGGAAACTCTGACAGTAATAAACTGCTGCATCTTCAGTCTGGACTCCTCTGATGGTCAGAGTGAAGTCAGAGTTTGATCCACTGCCTGAAAAACGATCTGGAATCCCTGATGCTCGATGAGTAGCAAGGTAAATGAGGCGTTTAGGATCTTGTCCTTCTTTCTGTTGGTACCAGGCTAGAAAGTTCCCGCTGCTATCAGAGTACACATTCTGACTGGTCCTACAGGAGATGGAGACGGCGTCTCCTGGAGCAGAGCTCTTTGCTGCAGGCTGAGTCACCGTGAACTGACCTCTGGACTCTGAGGATACAGACACACAAAGTGAAAGAGACTCCACGGCTTTGCGGGCTTCATCTCACACATAGTGATGTTGAGAGAGGAGAGGAGGTGGACTCTCTGGACTTTACCTGTGAAGCAGCAGCAGAGGAGAGTCCAGATGAGGACGGAGACCCGCGTCATGTTTGTGATGAGGAGGATTTGTGATGAAGGACGGCTGTCAGTCATCCAGGGTCCAAGTGTCAGGACTATAAAGAGTCCCAGAGCACTGGAGCATGGAGCTGCTGATGCAAAGTGTCTCTATGGAAATCAACGTCTGACTCCAGCCAGCACTTTCATCCATGCAGATGGTTGGTTTTTTGTCTGTCTTTTTGTTTCACGACAGCAACTCAGCCACCAAGTGGAAAAGTGACGGAGTGGGGTCAGCGGATGCTGAGCATATAGTACCAAGAGGTCACCAACTTTCTGCAGAGTAAGTCGCAAACTTCATTTTCCTATTTGACTGTGCACCAGTGCACAAAGCAAGCGCCATAAAGACGTTAATGACAGCGTCTGGTGTGGATGAACTTGCCTGGCCATCACAGAGTCCTGACCTCAACCTGCTATAAGACCTTTTGGAAGAATTAGAGCAGAGGCTGAGATCCAGGCCTTCTGGTCTAACATCAGTGTGTGACATCACTAATGTGCTTCTGGAAGAATGGTCCAAAATTGCCATAAACACACTCCTGATCCTTGCGGACAGCCTTCCCAGAAGAGTTGAAGCTGTTCTCGCTGCAAAGCCTTGATCCGTGTCATATTGAACCCTATGGATTCGGAATGGGATGCCACTGAAGTTCATATGCGAGTATATTGGCTGGTAGTTTAGATGTTGTTCTAAAGTGCAATGGACATCCACATGACCAAAGAATATGAGCCATGGATGAGGAACACACATGCTCAGCTTGACCTTGTCTGCCAGTACAGTTAAGATGTAGATTATCTTTAATTCATCGTACAAATAAGCAGAAACGTTACGTGTTTTGAGCATACGACTGACGCCCCACTAACATTTATGTTCCGTCTCATCAGTAAAAACTCACACATCCCCGTCCTGTTTTAGTCGTCAAAGACTCATGTTTATCCCATCACCGTCTGGTTGCATCCTGAAAAATATTTGCATCGGCAAAGTCATTTCATCAGGGGTCGTCGTTGATGAACTCCGCAGTGGAGAGGATGTAGGTTGGCTTTTCCAGCTGACCAGAGGAGGTCCCGCAAGGATCGAGAGAAGTACCACTCTTTCCTTCACGTTTCCCTTCACGTTCAGATATGCTGAACTTGTCACAAGGCTGGAAAGTGAAGGTTCGTCCAGTGGAAGTAGGCTGCAGAGGTTTCATAGCCACTTCAACATCTAGGCTACTCAGGGAGGTGGGAGTTAAAGGACGTGCCCACGGACAGGGAGTCAAGGACTTCTCCAGGGCTGCTGAAAATGGGAGCCAGTGGCTGTGGCTGAACAGAAGAGATCCAACGTGGGTCTTCAGGTGAGCTGATGGCATCTAGGGAGTGAACCTGGGGCGCTGGGATTCACTGCTGAACCCTCTGGAGATGTTGTGGGCCAATCAGTGAAACATTTATGAAGGAGGGTGCTCACTTGACAACTCGAAGGAGGCCATCGCTCACTTGAAACCCCACAGGGTCTCATCGGTGCCTTAGGTATGCTTTCATCAAGGGATATCAACACCTAGTCCTACACAACAGATCTGCTCTGGACTGTTGACGCAAAATACTTGAAATCCTCCAGCCGCCTGATCTCCACTCCCTGTAGCCTCACCGTTCCACCCGAGTTCCCCTCATTCACACACATATATTCTGTCTTGCTGAGACTAGCTTTCATTCCTCTACTTTCCAGAGCATACCTCCACCTCTCTAGATGTTCCTCCCCCTGTTCCCTGCTCTCACTACAGATCACAATGTCATCTGCAAACATTATGGTCCATGGAGATTCCTGTCTAACCTCATCTGTAAGCCTTTCCATCATCACTGCGAACAAGACGGGGCACAGAGCTGATCCCTGATGGAGGCCCACCTCCACCTTGAACTTCTCTGTTACCCCTACAGCACACTGTACCAATGTTTCACAGGCAGCACACATGTCTTGCACCGGTTTAACATATTTCTCTGACACTCCAGACTTCCTCATACAATACTTTTCAAAGTACTCTTTCCATCTTCTCATCACTCTTCAAGCATCTGTCAATTCATTTTCCTCTGTATCCTTAATCACCCGGACCTGTTGTACATCCTTTCCATCTTTATCTCTGTGTTTTGCCAACCTGTATAGATCATTCTCACCCACCTTACTATCCAACCGAGCATACAAGTCATGGTACGCCCTTTGTTTTGCCTTTGCTACCTCTATCTTTACCTTCCGCTACATCTCCCTGAACTCTTGGCTGTTCTCTTCAGTCCTCTCAGTATCCCACTTCTTCTTTGCTAACTGCTTTCTCTGTATATACTCATGCACTTCCTCATTCCACCACCAAGTCTCCTCTTCTACTTTCCGTCCAGATGACACACCAAGTACTCTTCTACCTGTCTCCCTGATAACACGAGCTGTTGTTGTCCAATCATCTGGAAGCTCTTCCTGACCGCCCAAACACTTTCTCAACTCCTCCCTGAAAACGAAGCAACATTCCTCCCTTTTCAGCTTCCATCACTTTGTCCTCTGCTCTGTCTTTGTCCTCTTCATCTTCCTTGTCACCAGAGTCATCCTACAAACCAGCATCCTATGCTGTCTGGCTACACTCTCACCTGCAACTTCTTTGCAGTAACTGATCTCTTTCAGGTTACCTCGTCTATACAAGATATAGTCTACCTGCGTGCTCCTACCTCCGCCCTTATAAGTTACCCTATGTTCCTGTTTTTTCTGGAAAAAGGTGTTCACTACAGCCATTTCCATCCTTTTTGCAAAATCTACCAGCATCCGTCCCTCTTTGCTCCAAATCTGCCCATCACTTCTTCATCCCCTCTATTGCCTTCACCAACATGTCCATTGAAGTCTGCACCAATTACCACTCTCTCATTTCTGGGAATATTCTGCATCACTTCATCTAACTCATTCCAGAACTTCTCCTTCCCTTTAGATTCACATCCCACCTGCGGGGCATAGCCACTAACAACATTGAGCATCACACCTTCAATGTCCAGTTTAAGACTCATCAGTCTATCTGACATTCTTTTCACCTCGAGGATGTTCCTAACAAACTCCTCCTTCAAGATAACTCCTTCTCCATTTCTCTTCTTGTCAGTACCATAATAGTACAACTTACAGCCTGCTCCTAAGCTTCTGGCCTTACTACCATTCCACCTGGTCTCCTGGACACACAGTATATCCACCTTCCTTCTCTGCATCATGTCGACCAACTGTCTACCTTTTCCTGTCATAGTCCCAATATTCAAAGTCCCAACTCTCAGTCCCAGACTCTTTCCTTTCCTCCTCTCTCTCTGCTTCCGAATAAGCCCTCCACCTCTTCTTCTTGTTCCTGTTCTTCGAGCCACAGTAGCCCAATTTCCATTAGTACCCCGTAGGTCATCAGTACCAATGGCGGTCGTTGTTAACCCGGTCCACGGTATGATATAGTTATGGTTGACTCGCATGTTTGGTTTTGGCAAAAGTTTTACGCCGGATGCCCTTCCTGACGCAACCCTCTGCATTTATTGGAGAGACACGGGCCAGTGCCGCCCTGAGGCTGCATTATTCTCAGAAAATACAATGGTGTGGGAAAATTATCTGACACTTTGTTCAAACGACTGGTGGAAAATGAAGATTGTGCATCTTTGAAATGTGGCTCCAAGTTTTCCTGCCTGTTAGTGAAGTGTTTGTGTGAGAGTCAGAGAACCGTGTCTTTACACTCAGAGGTTTTTGTACGACGGCTCAATGAGTTTGTGTCACTGTGGTCCACGTTCGGCGGTGGAACCAGACTGGATGTGGGAGGTGAGTGAAGTCTTTGACTTTATCGATTTTACTTCAGACTTTTTTTGAGTTTTCCCGTGAAAAGAGTTGGTTCTCCAGTGAGATAAGGTTGATTTGAGCTGAAGGACAAAGCGGACGGAGGCTTTCAGGTTGAAGAGAGGGGATAGAAGCAGTCAGACGTAGAAGAAAAGCCTGAATCCTGGCTGATATTAGACTCTGATCTTCAGGCTGGTAGGTTGAGTTTGTGCCGATAAAGTCCGAGAGTCATCTCACTCTACAGTCGGAGGGGTTTGTCGGGCGCTTCCATCACTTTGTGTCGCTGTGGTGGACTTTTGGTGGAGGAACCAGACTGTCAAAGCCACACTGAAGCTGCTGAAGTGAAATGAGGTTCTCAAACGTGTGAAGTCGTGGCTGTTTTTCTGCAGAATTTCTGTGAAGACGCCGTCGCAGAGAGAGCAGATTAAGGCGGGTGTTTGAACATGTGCTGAACTGCTTTATCAGCTTGGATACTGATGGAAATGTGGTTGGAAAAGAAGTCCAGTCTTTCATAGACGATTGAAATCCTCGTGAAGACGGACTGATGGTCGTCTCTGCATGTCGGATTTCTTTTCGTGATTTTCACACTTTTGAGGGATTTGATAGAAGGTCGTGTCAAACTGTTTCTGCTATATCTGCCCGTTTGTAGACTTTCAGTCGATTTGCATGAGAGGCTTCTTGCAGGGAAGTGAAACACTGTGTGAGTGAGTGACTGGTGGAGCAGAACAACATCTGACAGGAACTCCTTAAGAGGAGATGGTCTCTAAAACAGGAAAGAGGTTTGATTGACAGCTGGAACAGAGTCAGACGTCAGATCATGATAGCATTTTTAAGCTTCAAGCACTTCCGGGTCGCAAGTATCACCCTCATCTCCTTGGCCGCGGAGTGCCGATGGAAAGTTGTCGAGGTCCCGCTCTAACCTGCCCACCTTCTTCTAGGTGATGTTGTCCGTCCCACCCTGACGGTACTGCCCCCGTCCAGCGAGGAGCTGGAGGACGGCGACGCCACCGTCACCTGTCTGGCCGACAACGGCTTCCCCTCAGACTGGAGTCTGGCCTGGAAGGTGAACGGAGGAAGCAGCGGCAACTGGGAGCAGACCGAGAGCCGTGGGCCGCCGGGGAAGGACGGCCGCTACAGCTGGAGCAGCACCCTGAGGCTCTCTGCAGACCAGTGGACCAAGGTGGACTCTGTGACCTGTGAGGCCACCAAGAGCTCCCAGACTCCACTCAGTGAGACACTGACCACAGCCCAGTGTCTCCAGTCCTGACCCCTCTCTCTGCTTGGACCTCCACACCTATTTTTCTTGGCTACTCTTTGCCCTCCTCTGTCCCATCACATGTTGATTTCCTTTGATTCAAGACAATAAACACCTTCTCATCAAATCGACACTTGTTGTTGTCTCTCACTTCGAGTGTTTCTGGAATTTTTTGCGTTGATTGACCAAAGACACAGGCAGAAGAGAGTCAAGAGTGGAGGTAGTAGTTGTTTGGGGTTCTAAGTCAACAGAAGGTGACCTACTGGAAACTGGGTGAGTCTGAGGCTGCTGCCTTGATATTGGTCATGATTGCTGGCCATCAGGTAGAGGTGAGTGCAATCAGGAGAGGACAGGTGTGCAGCTTGAGCAAGAAGACAAAGAGCACACGGGAAGTACAGTGTCGTCATGGACCAAAGATGTGTACAAGTCAAAATGTTTCTTCTGTGTCTTTTCGTTTCTCCTCAGTCACAGTGAGTCTGAAGATAGTTTGTACATTTCAGCAGATACTTTGGTCACAGGGTTTAGGACAGGGGTGCCCATTACGTCGATCGCGATCGACCAGTCAATCGCAAAGACATTGTTAGTCGATGGCATGGCATTGAAAAAAAAAGTTGGCGCCGGCCTGTCATGGGTTCTCACAATGACATCTGACCTGACCTTTCTCTGACTCACGCCTCACTGCACATGCGCATACAATTACGCTAAGTGCAGTAAAACTCTAACAAGTTAGCGAGTAAGAATGGGGATTAAATGTGTGGAAAAGCTGGACCAAGTAAAACGCCGAAGACCTACCACTACCATACGTAGTGGGAGGAGGACTTCTTTTTCACAATGTCATTTTTGAAGTGCGTTTGCCTCATCTGTCAGTCTACAATTGCTGTACCGAAGAAGGGAAAATTGGAGCGCCACTTTCGGACTGTTCATAAAAACTATGACACCGAGTTCCCTCCGAAAAGCGAGCTGAGAAGGAGAAAGTTGAAGGAACTACAATCCCAGCTCATTTTTCACACAGCTAAGGGTAAAGCATCGTTCCGGGTGAGTCACTTCATCGTTAAAAACAAGAAATCCTTCCAGGACGGAGAGATGGTAAAAGAAGCATTCGTTGAAGCGGCCGACTCGTTGTTCGGAGACTTTAAAAACAAACCAGAAATACTAGCTTTGATCAAAGCTCTCCGGCTATCAAGAAGTCCAGTAACCCGGCGCAGTGAAGGCATGGCTGAGGATTTCACCCAGCAACTTTGGAAGGACATCGCAGATCGTGAGTGTTTCTCACTGCAGATGGACGAGTCTACGGACGTGAGTGACACAGCACAATTGTGCATTTTTATTCGGACGGTGTTTACTGACATGACTGCAAAAGAGGAGCTGTTAACAGTACTGCCCATGAAAGAAGACACGCCAGGAGAGGACATATGTCAGTCTTTCAAAAACTTTATGGAGAAAACCCAGCTCCCAGTCTGCAAATTGGTGTCCATCACCACGGATGGCGCACCCGCCATGGTTGGCTGCTAGAATGGATTTATCGGCAAGTGCAGGGAGGATGATGATTTTCCGGACTTCCTCGATCACCACTGTATTATACACCGACAAGCATTATAACATGAAAGAGATAATGGATGTGGCAACAAAGATGGCCTGTTCTATTCGGACCAGATCTCTTCAAAGACGGCTGTTCCGTGCACATCTGGAGAAGGCTGAGTGCGACCACTCAGAGTTGTTGTTGCACACCGACGTGAGATGGCTGAGTCGGGGAAAATTCCTGCAAAGATTTGCAGAGCTGTTGCCGGAGACGGAGGAGTTTTTCCGTGAAGGTAAACATGCAGATTATAGGCAACTAAATGACCATCAGTGGCCGCAGGACTTGGCATTTTGAACCGATCTGACCAACATGCTGAATGACCTTAATCTAGAGTTGCAAGGAAAGGACAAAACTGTGATCAATATGATCAGCTCAGTTAATGCTTTCAAAGGCAAAATGCAACATCTCTCCTCGAAGCTCCACCGCCATGATTCTGCAAACTTCCAGAACTTCCAGAACCAACGTCCAGAGCTGGAGTCACAAGAGCAGTCATGTGCGCAGCTTGACAGTGCACGCTACATAAAGCAAATTGACACTTGTTAGACAGACGCTTTCAAGACTTTGCTGTACTCGAGCCTGTTGCTACATTCATGTGCTACCCTTTCCAGGAAGATGCTGAGGTTGTTTCACTGGCATCAAAAGTTGCAACCCTGTTTGCCCTGAACTCTTCTGGAGTGGAGGATGAGATTCTGACACTTCAAGTCGACATTCAGCTGAAGGCCAGAGCTCATGGACAATTCTGGAACCTACTCACAGAGAGCAAGTATCCCAACATCAGAAAATGTGCTACCTTCTTGACTGCATTATTTGGCTCCACTTATTTTTGTGAGTCAGCTTTTTCCCACATGAAGATCATGAAGTCAAAGTACCGTTCCACAATGACTGATGAGCATCTGGAAGTCTGCTTGAGGCTGGCTATCAGCAGTTATTGTCCGGACTATGCAACCCTGGCTAATTCCATTCAGTGTAAGTCATCTGAGTAAGGTAATGACAAAAAACATGTACAGAGTTGTATTGTGCAATATAGGTTGATGCAGTAATGCAAGGCATATAGTGTACATATGAACAATGATTCTCAATATATTTAGAAATAATGTGTTTTGCATTTTGAGTGGGCGGTAGATCATTTTGACTCCGTCATGTCATAAGTAGTTGTCAGGTTGAAAAAGTATGGGCACCCCTGGTTTAGGAGGCCAGTGTCACATTTGCTCAACCAGCAGAGAGGTGTCCTAAAAGGATCCATGTCAGGACCACTATCTGCCACCTTTTGTCACCCGTAGAATAAATGGTGTTCAGTCACCTCAGTAAAGAGGAACCCTTTGGGCAGATCTGCGTCATAGGACATCAGTGCCGGATGACTTTCGATGGCCTTTCTGCTCCACCTGCTTTAAGGGACTTCTCATAAACATCTTCCAGCTATCTCTTCTTCTGATGACACACTGCTTGACCAGAGAGTATTCTGAAGATCACTGTGTTTGTGATAGTTACAAACCCTTGCTGCTAGATGTACTCTCTCTTTCTTATCCTCCTTCAGGCCTGGTTCTCCACCTCTTTCTGCTCAATAGCCTCCATCTTCTCTAAAGAGTATCAACGAAAGACATTGAGCGTCTTTATTGGACTTTTGTTGATGGGAGCTCTCTGATGTTGGATTGCTGACAAAAGGACATTTGTGGATGAATGTAATGACATCATTTCATGAGGGAGTCTTGTTTTACAAAGAATGACAGATGTCACACAACTTGTGGTGAGCAGAGACCCGACACTGGTCCTCAGTGAAGTGTGTCAGTCTCTGCAGCAGCAGACACTTCACTTTCACTTCAGTCTGACTGAGGGGGTTTTTGTACGACGCTTTTTCACTGTGTGAACATCCACTGACTGTTGATGTAATGGTAACTCTGACAGTAATAAACTGCTGCATCTTCAGTCTGGACTCCTCTGATGGTCAGAGTGAAGTCAGAGTTTGATCCACTGCCTGAAAAACGATCTGGAATTCCTGATGCTCGACGTGTAGCATAATAAATGAGGAGTTTTGGAACTTGTCCTTCTTTCTGTTGGTACCAGGCTAGATGGTTCCCACCATAAACGTTCTGACTGGTCCTACAGGAGATGGAGACGGGGTCTCCTGGAGCAGAGCTCTTTGCTGCAGGCTGAGTCACCGTGAACTGACCTCTGGACTCTGAGGATACAGACACACAAAGTGAAAGAGACTCCACGGCTTTGCGGGCTTCATCTCACACATAGTGATGTTGAGAGAGGAGAGGAGGTGGACTCTCTGGACTTTACCTGTGAAGCAGCAGCAGAGGAGAGTCCAGATGATGACGGAGACCCGCGTCATGTTTGTGATGAGGAGGATTTGTGATGAAGGACGGCTGTCAGTCATCCAGGGTCCAAGTGTCAGGACTATAAAGAGTCCCAGAGCACTGGAGCATGGAGCTGCTGATGCAAAGTGTCTCTATGGAAATCAACGCCTGACTCCAGCCAGCACTTTCAGGGAGGTCTCATCCATGCAGATGGTTGGTTCTTCATGCTTAATCATGTTTCTCCTTTTGTTTTTTTATTTAACCTTTATTTAACCAGGAAAAAACAGTTCCGTTGAGATTAAAAACCTCTTACAAGGGAGTCCTGGCCAAGAGGCAGCAGTAAGTTACAGACAGAACAACATTACAAACAGTTAAAAGAAGCAATTACATTTTGACAAGTTGACCTCTATCGTCCTCAGTTTGGTTTTAAAAGCATTTAGTGAGATAAAATAAGGGAGTTTCCAATCTTTTTTGAAGTCTGTTCCATGCAGTGGGGGCAGCACAGGCAAAAGTCCTTTTCCTTCGTTCTGTGCTTGCAAAAGGGACATAAAGCAGCGGTTGATCATGTGATCGCAGCAGGTGAGAATCAACAGTCCGCCTTGTGACTCAGTCACAGATGTACGAGGGCAGCAGCCCGAGCAAGGCCTTATAAATAAAAGTGTACCAATGCCCCGACCTCCCGGTGCACAAAGAAGGCCATCCAACACGGGAATATAGTTCACAATGATGTGTTAACCATCTACAATTTGTTATGAACCTCAGCGAGGCGTGATACACGGTGTCGACTTTTTGAAGACTTCGAGCAGAGGTGTTCATGTACAGCAGATCACCGTCATCTAAAATAGCTAAAAAAGTTGCTTCTTAACATTACAGGAGAAACATACCTTGTTTCGAAAAAGAAACCCCAGTTTAAATTTAGTTTTTTTCACAAGACAGTCAATATGGGGCTTGAATGTCAAAGAGTCATCAAATAAAACCCCGAGGTATTTCTATTCATGCACCCGCTCAATGACACTTCCCTTGAAAGTTGACACCACGGGAAGATCTGTAGGGACCTTCTTGCAATTTGGAAAGATCATGAGCTTTGTTTTGTCAGAATTTAGAATCAGTTTTAGCTCCACTAGTGCGAGCTGAATCACATCAAAAGATTTCTGGGCAGATTCAATTTCTTTCACAGGGGTGGATCCAAAGCAGCAGATGATTGTGTCATCAGCATAAAGATGAACATTGGCATCTGACAGATTTTTTCCTAGTTCATTAATGTACAAAATGAACAAGAGGGGTCCTAATATTGAACCCTGTGGCACCCCCTTTTGGACACTGAAAGAGTCAGAAACCAGACCATCACTTTTAACGCACTGAGTTCTGTCACTCAAGTAATTTCTAAACCAAGAAAGTACAGAGCTACAAAATCCAAAACTGCCGAGACGATGCATTAAAACAGCATGATCTACAGTATCAAAAGCTGTCGACAAATCAATAAAAAGCCAGGCATAATATTGCTTCTTATCAAGAGCAGAATGTATATCATTGACCACCTCGTGGCTGCTGTGATGGTACAATGTTTTTTCCTGAAACCTGATTGCAAATTTGAAAGAAGTTCACTAGAAAAACTTTTAGCTGATCACAGAAAGGGGTTCGATAATTTTTGATAAGACACACAAATTGGATATTGGTCTGTAGTTAGTTAGTTAAAACCGCTGGGTCACCTCCCTTTAGTAAAGGAGTAACAAAAGTCGACTTCCAAATGGCTGGAATTTCACGACTTTGTGTGGAGAGATTGAAGAGGACTGTAAGGGGCTGTGCTCCAAAATCTGCTGCTATTTGAAAATAAGATTCTATCATATCTGGACCAGAGGGTTTTTCTATGATCTAAAGTTTTGAGTGCTTTATACACTTGCTGCACGGTAAAAGGAATAAAATTGAAGGCATCCCCAGAAAACAATTGAGGATCTGTGCAGGAGTTTACAGAAGCTGCACCTTTTTGATCAAACAAAGATCCGCACAAGATAAAATGTTTGTTACAGCAATTTAACATTTCAGCTGTTGCATGGACCGGGACCGAGTCCTTCAGAACAAATTTTGGAAGGGTCTCTGCAACTTAATTACTGATAAAGACTTTATCACCTTCCAAAATTTGTATGGATTATTGAGATTGTCAGTTGTGACGGATAAGTAATATTCCGATTTGGCCTTTTTGATAAGAGAAGTGCATTTATTTCTTAGTTGGCTGAAAACAGTCCACTCGGCTGCAGCATCACTTCTCCTAGCTTTGGCCCATGCCAAGTTGCGCTGATGGATCATGTCTGACAACTCTGGAGAAAACCAGGGATTTTCGCGTCCTTTCACTCTAAATTTCCTGATCGGAGCATGCTTGTTCACAATACTCATAAAAGTTTCCTTAAAGAAAGTCCAAGTAAGCTCGACATCCGGGAGCTTGTTCTCTGAATTGTTTAAAGTTTCTATTGTGCCAGTGGTGGGCTGTCAGGGCCTGCAAGGCCTTCTCTGCTGGCCTAAAGAATATCTGAATTACAAAGGTTAATAATATTTTCTCCATGAATACTTATGAAATAATTCCAAATGGTCTGTTCACTTCCTTTCACAGCTTTTCTCCTGGTTGTGCCGCTTCCAGACATGCATTTTCATGTAAAAGTATTTAACCAATCACATTTCAGCCATCATCTGTTGCCAGGCAGGGTCAAAGGGTCAACGGAGTCTGCCTGGGAGGGGGGTTAGTTCTGCAAGCCCTTTACGGAAAAAAACAAGTGTTGATGACGCGGTTGCTTCAACCAATCAGATTTTGAGTTGGCGACATCAAAGCCTTCTAGCAGGCTACAGCAACGTCAGCGTACTCACGCCCTCTGATTGGATAGTCAGAGTGCTAGCCTGCTGCGAACAGAAATATAGTTGTGTTTGTTTAATATAGTTTTTTTCAGCCCACAATGGCTACAGGAGAAGAAACGGATTTAGTTACCAATATATTGTTAAAGCCATTTTCGTTTTGAAGAAAAGCTCGACATAGGAAAGAAAGGTCGGGCAACTCCTAAGCTAGTGAACCTGTCACAACCAGGAAAAGGATTTGTCCGACATTTTCAAGCCACAAACTACGACCAGTACCCCTGGCTCACAGGCTCCGAGGTTCACTGCAAATTGTATTGCTGGGAGCGTTTGGAGCCGAAGCGCACGGATAATCTGTACGACGGAATAATTGAACTCTTTTTGGGGAAAGAAAGGGGGATGGATTTTGTCTACAAATGATCAGAATTTCTGGTGAGTAAAATGCTGCTATTTTCCTAAATAATACTGCAAGTTTATAAGGTTATTATTGGTGCTTTTTATGTGTCGAGGCTGTTTGATACGAAGGCATTTATTGTAGCTACTGTCCGTTTTTGTGGCTCCCGCCATGCGACTCTCTTTATACCGCATTTCTGCATAATAAGATGTTGTTTTTTTTTTTATAGCCATAAATTAATTATGGGGGGTGGATTGATTCGGAGCACTACTGAAGGCCTAGGTGTAAAATGCACGGGCCGCCACTGTCTTGTGGATAACGAGCGGATTACTTTTGGGGATTTTAGTGTCCCGGCAAGCAGCAACAGCGCAGTGATCACTCATATCGTTGCAGAAAACTCCCAGAGCTGAGAATTTATGAGGAACATTTGTAAGGATTAAATCAAGTCAAGTGGATTTATTAGGACTTCTAATATTTGGCCGAGTAGATAGATTGACCGATTGACTTAGATTATTTGAGTCACAGAAGCATTTAAACTCATCCAAAACTGAGGTTAACCAGTCCCAATTTAAGTCCCCGGACAGCAAGAGTTCGTTAGACTTAAGCCTAGATAAAAGATGTCTTAATGTTGACAAAGCTTCCTTTTTGGCAGAGGGAGGCCGATAGCAACCAACAACCGTTAAACACAATTTCTATATTTAAAGCCAAAAACTCCAATTGCTTACAGATGGATTCAGATCAGAAGAACTACAACAAAAAAATCTTGATTTCACATAAATTGATACACCTCCACCTTTCTTGGGCCTGTCAGTAGGAAACATATCATACCCAGGAATGTTAATGCTGTCCTTTGGAGTAGAATTTGAAAGCCACGTTTCAGAGATGATCACGATATCAGCACAATATCAGCTCCTCAGTCACAGTCCACCGTAAAATAGTCTTTAAATTAGATTTGTCAGAGAAGAATATGCAAACATAGATATAGATACCAAGGAGCAAGATGGCGTAAACATGGACAACAGACAAACAAAATCTTAACATCTGAGAAGAAAAAAGAAAGTCCTTGTGCAGAGAATGGTGATAGAAACAGCAGGTGTACAGTAGGGATGAGGATCCTGAAAGAGACATGATGAGCAAGGTGTCCTGGAGAATGTGTAGATATCAATATTGCACGGATAACAGTGCTAAGTAGAGCTGGAGGTAGTGCTCATGGAGGTCGTGAGCCGGTGCAACAAAGAGTGTTTTGAGATGTTTGTGAGCAGCATCTGCACTGAGCTTTATGTGCTTGTTGCATTGAACAGTCTGACGGCCGATGGGATGAAGGACCTGCAGTGGCGTTCCTTCTTGCAGCGAGGATGCAAGTCTTTGGCCGAAGGAGCTGCTTAGATCCCTGCAGGGTCATGCAGAGGCTGAGAGGAGGCTGTTGTCAGTCCTCCCACTCTTAGACTTATTGGAAAGAGTTCCCTGTTGACAGTCGTCGCTAAAATGGTTCAGTGCTGAACATGTGCAGAGGTGTATCCCAGGGTTCCCTCTATAAATTCACAGAACCAAGTCCAAAACCTCCCAATTTTACCCTTGTATGCTGGTGACACTGTCATTTCCTGCTGTGTCTCCCCTTTAGACAGGGTGGTATATTTTGGAAATCTGCTCCAATGTTCATATTATTTATCGATCTTGTCATTGTCCCCAATAGTGTGATGGATCACTGTTTCATTAGAACTGCTCCACACGTGTCTTGGACGTAGAATTAAAGTCAGTATGTTTCCAATGTCATATTTAAATTGTGATTGTTTCATGTTGTTTGTGTTTGTCTTCCTTTGCTTTCCCTTGTGATTCATCAGTCCTGCTCAGTCCAACCCTGTTTCTCATGTCTTGACCAATCAGCTCCCTGCCTGCTCACCTGTCTCTTGTTGTATCCCGTCAGTGTTGTATCTTTGCGACTTTCGTCCCAGAGGACTTGTTGTTTAAACACCAGGAAAGTCTTTGGCTTGAGATTCAGGTATTTTCTTTCATTTCATGGTTGGACTCTGAAGGAGGCTCACTGAACTCTTCTCATGTGTAGAAAATAAATAATTTGAATTTATTTCTATAAATAACTATAATGCTACAATCCAGAATGTTGTTGCGGCTGCATCAGTTCCTCTTTAGCTGAGGGAGGTTTTTGTACGACGTTGCATCACTGTGTGAACGGGTGGCTGTTACCCTGCTGACAATAATAAACTCCTGCATCTTCATTCTGGACTCTGCTGATGGTCAGAGTGAAGTCAGTCCCAGACTGACTCCCACTAAAACGATCAGACACTCCAGAGAAACGGCTCGAGGCATCATAAATAAGAAGCTTTGGAGCTTCTCCATGTTTCTGGAGGTACCACTGAAAATTATCACTAACTCCTGTACTTGCTTTACATCTCATGGAGACGGTCTCTCCTGGAGCAGCAGACGGAGGTCCAGACTGAGTCAGGATAACTTCCCCGGATGAACCTGCAAAACAAGACGGCGGAAGATTTTAGGAGACAAATTGAAGGACGTGGCAACAGAGGAGCCCCGTTTCTCCAAGGTGGATGCTGCTCGTTTGGGTGTTCCTGCTTGGCATCAGAACTTGATGGCAGTGAACCTGGAGCAATGTCTCCAGAGGAGAGTCTCACCCTGGACGAGGAGCCCCAGGGTGGCCAGCTGGAGGATCAGTGACTTCATCGTGGTGCTGCCGGTGTGTCGGTGGTTCTGAAAGGCCTGGAGCTCTTAACAGCTGGGAGCAGAGAGGCAGGACATGTATGCAAACACAGAGTCAGTCAGCTGGAGCTGTCCTCAACATGTCCTGCTGTGTCCTCCTCACTGCTCCACACATACGCATTTGCCAGTTTCAAAGGTCTGAAGCTCAAGATGTTTGACTGCAACCGTGCATTTATTGCAGTGAATCTTCCTGCTGCTCAGAGAGTTCATTTTTGCACAACACCCTGTCGCTTTCTTGGATCCTGGAAAACAGCTCCCTTAGTAATATTCTTTGTCCACTGCTGTGACTGACTGTGGATCAATATGTCTCAGTCCAGTCACTTCTGAAGCCACAGAAGAACTGATAACCAATCGACGGCCCAATTCGATGGCCTTTCTGCTCCACCTGCTTTAAGGGACTTCTCATAAACATCTTCCAGCTATCTCTTCTTCTGATGACACACTGCTTGACCAGAGAGTATTCTGAAGATCACTGTTTTTCTGATAATTACAAACCCTTGCTGCTAGATGTACTCTCTCTTTCTTATCCTCCTTCAGGCCTGGTTCTCCACCTCTTTCTGCTCCTCCATCTTTTCTAAAGAGTATCAAAGACAGACATTGAGCATCTTTATTGGACTTTTGTTAATGGGAGCTCTCTGATGTTGGATTGCTGACAAAAGGACATTTGTGGATGAATGTAATGAAATCATTTCATGAGGGAGTCTTGTTTTACAAAGAATGACAGATGTCACACAACTTGTGGTGAGCAGAGACCCGACACTGGTCCTCAGTGAAGTGTGTCAGTCTCTGCAGCAGCAGACACTTCACTTTCACTTCAGTCTGACTGAGGGGGTTTTTGTACGACGCTTTTTCACTGTGTGAACGTCCACTGACTGTTGATGATATGTAAACTCTGACAGTAATAAACTGCTGCATCTTCAGTCTTGACTTCTCTGATGGTCAGAGAGAAGTCAGAGTTTGATCCACTGCCTGAAAAACGATCTGGAATTCCTGATTCTCGACTCGTAGCCCTATAAACGAGGAGTTTGGGAGCTTGTCCTTCTTTCTGTTGGTACCAGGCTAGATGGTCCCCACTGTAAACGTTCTGACTGGTCCTACAGGAGATGGAGACGGCGTCTCCTGGAGCAGAGCTCTTTGCTGCAGGCTGAGTCACCGTGAACTGACCTCTGGACTCTGAGGATACAGACACACAAAGTGAAAGAGACTCCACGGCTTTGCGGGCTTCATCTCACACATAGTGATGTTGAGAGAGGAGAGGAGGTGGACTCTCTGGACTTTACCTGTGAAGCAGCAGCAGAGGAGAGTCCAGATGAGGACGGAGACCCGCGTCATGTTTGTGATGAGGAGGATTTGTGATGAAGGACGGCTGTCAGTCATCCAGGGTCCAAGTGTCAGGACTATAAAGAGTCCCAGAGCACTGGAGCATGGAGCTGCTGATGCAAAGTGTCTCTATGGAAATCAACGCCTGACACCAGCCAGCACTTTCAGGGAGGTCTCATCCATGCAGATGGTTGTTTTTTTCTCCGTTTCTTGATCAAATCTCAACCAGAATGTAAAGTGTCTTTTGATTCTCTTTTTGAATAGACACATAAGGTTTGGTTGTGCTTTTAGTTTTCAGTCACAGACCTCAGAAGGTGGAGACGACTTTGGCTCCTTAGTCCAGCTTGTTCAGGTGAACACCCAGGTATCTGCACTCCTCTACCATCTCCATGTCAACAACTTGTATGTCCACCGGTGCTGCTGGGACAATCAGCATCTCTGTCGTCTTACTAGCATTGATTTTCAGTGTTGCTGTTGTGGATTTTGTGGTGGTTGTTTGTTTCCCCTTCAGGCTGCAAAAAGAATCGCCCTTCATTGGGACAATAAAACATATTCCTAAAACAGAAGGTTCTGAGACGTTGTCGGTCAGAGTTTCCAGACAAGCAGAGGGGTGTCCCACAAGGCTCGATAGAAGGACCTTTCTTCCCTTCATGTTCACCTGAAAAGGGGACTGAAAGTAAAGCTTGCAAAGACTTTTTCCTGGTTGATATTACCATATTTTCCAGACTATAAGTTGGGTTTTTTTTTCATAGTTTGGCCGGAAGTGCGACTTCTACTCTGGAGCGACTTATGTGTGAAATTAGTGAGCTCTCTTGCCAGGATATGTATGTGTCTGTGTCTGGGTGTGTGTCTTTAGTATAACAGCGGTCGTCACATACACACGTCAACCAATCAAAATTCAGCGGGGGCGGGTCATGGCAGAAGTGTGTTGTGAAAAAAGAAGCTACCACTGACTTGTGTACCAATAAAAGTTGATCATTTCAGCATTCAGGCTAATTTGTGAAAACAACTGAGAAGGGCTGAACAAAAATGGCACCGAAAAGAAAATCATATTCTGCAGGTTACAAACCGAAGTAGTGAAATATGCAGCCGAAAATGGGCGATCGAGCAGCAGAAAGAAAGTTTGAAGTTAATGAGAAACTTGTAAGGGACTGGCGGAAAGCAGAGGTTACTCTTGCTGAAATTAAGAAAACTAAGAAAGCTAATGACATCACATGTCATGAAGTCGCTGGAGAGGCTCGTCCTGAGGCAACTTCGTAATATTGTCGGACCTTCGCTGGACCCCCTGCAGTTCGCTTACCAGCCCCGGATTGGTGTGGAAGACGCCATCATCTTTCTGCTTCACAGAGTCTACATCCACCTGGAGGAGGCAGGAAGCATTGTGAGAGTCATGTTCTTTGACTTCTCCAGTGCTTTCAACACCATTTGACCTGCCCTGCTGAACAGGAAGCTTCTGGACATGCAGGTGGATCCTCCACTCGCGGCCTGGATCAACAACTACCTCACAGGTTGGCAGCACTACGTGAGGCTGGGGAACATCACGTCGGACACTATTGTGAGCAGCATGGGGGCGCCACAGGGGACGGTCCTGTCTCCCTTCCTGTTTACGCTCTACACCTAGGACTTCAGGTTCTCCTCACAGTCCAGCCACCTGCAGAAATTCTCAGATGACTCTGCCATCGTGGGCTGCATCAAACGAGGCCAGGAGGAGTACAGGAGGGTGGTGGACAGGTTTGTGGAGTGGTGTGGGCTGAACCACCTGCAGCTCAATGTGTCTAAGACAAAGGAGCTGGTGGTGGATTTCAGGAAACAAAGGACCCACCTGAATCCGGTCACCATCAGGGGTACAGAAGTGGATATTGTGGACACCTACAAATACCTGGGTGTCCAAAGTATGTATATTTTTGTGTAAAGTTAGCAGAATGTTTGAGTTGTATTTTTAAATGCTTGTAGTTTTCCTGTTTTGAACATAAAGTGTCCATGTACACCCTGAAATCAGTCACTGTTTGAAAAATCCTTGTTTTAATGATCCTTTGCCCCTGTATCAAACCTTTCTCTGGGGTTTGACACAGCGACTCGTGTTCTTTTGGGCCAAAGATAATCTTCAGTGTTTCTTCCAAACATTGCACTTGGAAAAAATCTTTCACTTTAAGATTTGGTCCGATTCCAAGACAGCGTTCTTTTCAGTCTGCAAATGTGGCAGGCAAGGTCTTCAACAATCTGACAGGTCTAAAGTGACATCAGACTGAGGAATCCCGCAGTGCAACGCACAGTCTCACTACCTAGTACGCCATCTGATCCAGGCCCCCGAGACACCACCGGCACACCGTCAGAACATCGTCTGATTTTGTGGCCTAACAAGGAGTCTGAGTGGCAACCATTAGATGTTGACTCAGCCCTGGAAGAAACAGCAGAAGGTAGGGTGGACCAGAGGCTGAAGACAAAGAGTACATTCATAACACACTTTGCATCAGAAAGGTTCCGTGTCCAAGAACACGGAGCCACCAAGCCTGCGACAGCACCAATTCCAAACCAGCGTGAGGGGGGGGATTTTTAACTCAGGCAAGAGCTGAGGACACTTGAGGAGCTGACACAGGAAGGTGAGTGACAAGGAGAAGGAAGCCTCGGCAGACCTGAGGGTTGTGGTGAGGGAGAGGCTGCTCGCCTTCTGTCGGGCTGAGTGATGCAAGGAGGGGGCTCGCAAGTGCAGCACCTTCGTCGCGAACCCTTCTTAGTGTAAAGTGCAAGGCCTTCAAGATCCTTTCCAACCACCTCATGAGAAGAACATCTCCATCTATACCTCTGTGCAGAAGGGAGGAGTCCCAGGAGTGACCCGGCTGATCCGTGAAGCCAGAGAGCCGGGGCGGTCGTCCAAACCCTCTTCGGACACTCAAATCAGACAAATGAGCTGCTCTTTCCATCGAGGTTCTTGGGGTGTTTGCAAAGGTCTCTTATTGCAGAAAGAAGATAAAACCAGATTTTCAGGGGGCTACAATTTGCAGATATTGACAAATCAGTCAGCATTCTGCCTGCAGATGCTGATCTTTGACTGGGTTGGAGTGCAGAACTGCAAGACAGACTTGATACTACCTGGGTGAAGAAGCACAACCCCAATTTTTTTTTTGGACCAAAATGTAAATAAGCTTTCGAGCTTTACAGCCTCAAAGTCCAGGATTCAAGTCCGAGGTCTGGATAGATATGTGTGCCATTTTTAAAGTGTCTGATTCTGTCAAATAACCCAGAACACACAATCACCAGTCCGGGCAATTTATTGAGTGTTTGCTTGTCAACTCTTCTACAACCAAGATGTTCTAATCTCAGGGGATGGACTGGTGTTCTGTCCTGTTGATCTTTTCCTTGTGATGAGTTCATAGATGTACGTGCACATCTGGATACACAAGTCAATATCCACATTGTGGAGAAGGTTCCATTCTTAGACAGGATATGGATGTTTTTATACATGCCCACGTTTGTGTGTAGAGAAATGACAATTCTCTTTTTTTTCACCCTTCCTAGGTGTTTTGTGTAAAGTCAGCAAGCTGTTTTTTAATGCTTGTAGCTGAAGTAAAATAAGGTATCCATGTGCAAAATCAGTGTCCCCTATATGGTTCAAAACCTAAGTGCCTCACCCAATTTTTTTCTGAGTGCTGAGCCGCCCTGCTGGAGAAAATAAAAAAAAAAAACAGCCGTGGGACTTACGGTTTTCATCCACATAGGGGCCCCACAAACACATTTGGAGGGGGAGGGTACTTTATTATTTGTTTTTGTGCTTCTTCACACAGGTAGTAACAAAGAAAAAAAAGAAAATTAAAAGCAGAAAAGAGAAAAAAAAATAGGAAAAAATAAAGATAAGAAAATAAAAAATTAGGAAAAACAGAAAAATAAAAAAAAATAAAAAACAAGACAAAAAAAGAACGAGAAAAAATAAAGATAATAGAAAATAAAATACAAATTAAAAAAAGACTAGAAAAAATTGAAGAAAAAATCAGAGTTACAATATAAAACACTAATTTAAAAACAACCATTTACAATTAGGAAAAACATACAGCAACGTGATTTGCTAACTTTACACCAAACTATCCAGACTGCAGACACTACCTTGGCTCTCTTACAGACGCTACTTCTGGGGCTCACCACACCTACAATCACAAACACAACATTTAGGCATGCAGTGTCAAACAACACCTTACAATTAAACACAGAACATTGATTTGCACACATGTTGTTAACTGAGAAATATGCTCTCGATTATTTTCCGTTTTATTTTGAAGGGCCAGTCCCAGCTTCTGGTCTGTCCGTTGTGTTTTTATTTGCTTGAAAATAAACTTAACTTCTTCCAGTTCTGCAAAGCAAGGGACGTGTCACATATATTAGACCCAGCCGGTATTAAGGGGTAACACGCAGATCTACTGCACAGATAACCTCTGACAACAGCTTATGGGCCCAGGAAACCCCCAAAGACGGCTGAAGACAGTTTGGAGCCGCTTAGAAGAGCGACGATACTGTGAACTCGGCGTGAAGGTTAGCTTGATTAGCTAGTAGCTGCTAACAGTGCTACCACGTGCTCTATCTAGCAAGCAATGGAGCGGCCAAGTAGATGGTCACGGCTAGTTTTTACCGGAGATGAGAAGCAGTATGAACTCTGGGAGACTAAATTCTTGGCCTACATGCGGCTGCAGGGGCTCAAAGACACAATTCTGAGTGAAACTGCAGAATTTGATGACGATGAGGCAAAGGACAAGGAGCAGAATGAAATGGCCTATGCCCAGCTGATCCAGTTTTTAGACAACTAAAGTCTAGGCCTGGTCATGCGCGAAGCTGCAGATGATGGGAGAAAGGCACTGAAGATGCTACGAGAGTATTATGCAGGTAAAGGGAAGCCTCGCATTATAAACCTGTATACTGACCTGACAAAACTGCAGAAAGGAAGCAATGAAACCGTAACAGACTTTGTGATTAGGGCAGAGACTATAATCACAGCGCTAAGAAATGCAGAGGAAGTCTTGAGTGATGATCTTCTCATAGCTATGGTGCTAAAGGGACTTCCAGAATCGTTCAAACCATTTGCAGTACATGTGACTCAAAGTGAAGAAAAGCTAAAATTTGCTGATTTTAAAACGAGATTGCGTTCATATGAAGACACTGAAAAACTCTGCGCTCATGTGTCAGATAATGTTATGAAAGTGAACACGAAAGTAAATGACACCTCAAGGGGCAATGACAAAAACAAAATGGCGGATATGGTGTGCTTTAAATGTGGTGTGAAGGGGCACAAAGCAAGAACATGCCAAAGAAGACAGTGGTGCGGTTTTTGCTAAAGCTCGACGCACAGAGATGCAAACTGCAGGCGTCGTCCAAAGAGTGAACAAGCTCGACAAGCCGCAGAGGGAGACGGCAACACATCGTATGTTTTCTTGACCGAAGAGCGGACATCGTTCCAGAGCGTGGTGTGACGATGAAAGGCCTAATGGGCGCTACTTCCCTTATCATCACGGATGAGACAAAGTTCAAGAGATTCGATGAGACTTTCAGAGCTGACACACACCATGTTGAGCTGGCAGGCGGGACCAAGTGTCAAGGCGTGGCCAAGCAGCGGGGAGAGGCAGCGGTGATCCTCATAGACAGCAGAGGACGTCACCACACAGCAACACTGAGAAACGCGCTGTTCATCCCTTCCTATCCACAGGACATTTTTTCTGTCATGGCCGCCACAGCAAGCGGAGCAACGGTAATCTTCAATGAAGGAAAAGACATGGTCAAAATGAGTGACGACTGGCGTGTGGTGTCCCACAGACATTTAAAGAGGCAAGGAGTTCACTTAATGCTGACAAGTGGATGAAAGCTATGGACGAAGAGATGGAGTCATTGAGAGAGAACAACACTTTTACCCTAACACAGCTACCCCAAGGCAAGTGTGCAGTGGGGGAAAGGTGGGTGTATGGACTAAAAAAAAGAAGATGGCACAAACAAATGTAAAGTTCGTTATGTTGCTAAGGGCTACAGTCAAAAGTATAGCACAGATTTTGAGGAAACATTTTCTCCAACAGCAAATATGACAAGTGTAAGGGTGTTAATGCAGAAATCAGTTCAGGAAAATTTGTTACTACACCAAATGGATGTAAAGATAGCCTATCTTCATGCACCCATGGATTATGAGCTCTATGTAGAACAACCAGAAGGGTATGAAGTAACAAATACAAAACAGAAGCTGGTGTGTAAACTGGAAAAGTCACTATACGGCCTTAAACAGGCAGGTCGTAATTGGAATCCGATGCTCCATTCTTACTTGATTGACAATGACTTTATTTAGAATGAAGCAGATCATTGTGTCTATGTCAAAGAAAACCAAAATGACAAAGTCATCATCATAGTATGGGTAGATGATTTAATCATCGCTGCTAGTGATGAGGAAGTAATGAAAGAGGTGAAAATCATGCTCACAGCTAGATTTAAAATGAGGGACTTGGGCAAACTGACATATTTTCTGGGTATTGACTTTGATCAGTCAGAAGAGTGTGTTAAGATGTCACAAAGAAAATATGTGGAAAGGTTATTTGTGAAATTTGACATGCAGGATTGTAAACCCAGAAAAACGCCATGTGAACAGAAACTTGATTACTCAGATGATGCAAGTGCATTAAGTGATGTCAAGAAGTACAGAGAAATAGTTGGAAGTTTCATTTATTTATCTATGTGCCCAAGGCCCGATTTGAGTTTTATAGTTAGTAGGTTATCACAGTCATTTGCAAATCCCACTGAAGAGCATTGGGTGACTGCTAAACATGTGCTAAGATATCTGAAAGGTACTACAAACAAAGAACTATGCTACCGAAAATGTGACAAACTAGAGATACAAGCCTGCAGTGATGCTGACTGGGCAGCAGATGTTACTGATAGACGCAGCATAACAGGGTGTTGTGTATGTCTAAATGAAAGTGGCCCTGTTGTGCAACATTCCATCAAGGCTTCTTACCTTCAAGGTTGTTTCTGGATGCAAATTCTCAGTCTGCATTCAAATCCAATACACAATCGCTTCGGTGGCCAGTCAGCTTTAGTGACAATTTGTTTTGACTATTTCATATTTGTGAATGTCCAGACGGAGTCTACTTTTGGTACATTAAGCCAATTTCTAGTTTGCCGTTCAGTCAAACAGTAGCGCCCAGAGGAATGAATGTAATCCAGCAAGTTGTTTTCGATGATATACAGGATTACTTATCTCCTTACAGACGACAAAGATATATATATATACTATATACATGGACTTGAACCAGTACCTTCTGCTTCAGAGGATCAGCCCACTGGTGCCAGATCTCCTAAACATATATCCACATAAACATGTGTTAAATATCAAGCAAGTGCACTGGGATCCTTCCTGCCAAGCTGATTTGAAGTATTATTGATATGCAGGAACACAACCTTCTTTCTGAGCCAGATTTTACATCCTGTGTCCAACAGCTATATAGTTGAATAGATTCACATAAACCAGCTAGTAGACGACATTCCAAGAAACCGGATGAATGTCAGCGAGAACATTTCAATCTACAAAATAGTTGACTCTGATCTTCAGATGACCTCATGTGTACAAGAGGTAGTCTACCTGCGCTCTTAAGTTACTTTATAAAACACCAAACTTGCATGGGACTTCCTCTAACTCCATCGCCCTGTAGCCGCTAACATTTAGCATCACAGCTTCAGACTCAATTTCCCCTCCAGAACATTCCTCCATCAAGGTAACTCCAATCACTTCTTGTCATCACAACAAAATCTTCGAAGTGTCGAGGTTTGCACCTGTTCTCCTGGACACACAGTACATCCACCTTCCTTCTCTGCAACACATTAGCCAACTCTACCTTTCCCAGTTACCGTCCCTGGCTCTTTTCCTCCCTTGTAGCCTATCGGCACCAATGGCAGTTGTTAAACCGGGCCTCTACTGATCTGGTCCAAGTTGTCTGATCCAACCCTGTGCATTCATCTGCGCTCAGAGACCCTGCCCATGCCCCACCGAGGAGCCATTAATGGCATTCGTTAATTCCCGGTCTAGGTCAGGGAGACCAAACAAGAGAAAGTATGCAGACAAGAGTTACGGGAAAGCGTATTTATTAACAGCTTGTAAACAATGGTAAAAAGTGGAAAGTCCTTGGCTCCTAAGCAGTCTGGCTTAACGACAACCGCTGCCGCCTCCAAAAGCAATTCCAGTTAAGAGACCTCGCAGCACTCACCGGCTCCCAGAGGGTATCTCACATCCCTGGCGTCGCCCAGGACCAATAGGGGACTGCGACTGGTTACCATTTACTAAACGCTCTCAGCTGCTCAGAACTACCTGCAACATAGAGGGAAACAGTGCCAATTGAACAGATGAATAAACAGGTGCTGCAGTGACGTACAACCGACGTACAACTCATGGTTACAAAGCTAAATCACTCCCAGCGATTAACGGTCAGCCAATTTAACAATCCAACACTAAATGACTCCAGACATGAACGATGTGCAAAACCAGAGCTTTTTGGGAGCTGCTCCTGTTGAACAAGAAATGACCAAGAAACAGTCTAACTTGATTTTAGTTTTTAAAGTGATATCAGCTCTTGTGTTGGAAAGTTCTAAGTGCACCAACTCTCAGACACCTTCTATTGCAAAAACAAAATTTGTCTACGCCTCCGGTAACAACTTTTAGGCAGTACTGCCTGATACTCTGAGCCCTGTTACATTAATGCAAAATATACAGACTGCACCTTGTCACTCAGGACAGTTTGGAATAGCAATGTCCAAATGTCTACAGGCCACTCGTGCCACTCTACTCTCTCAAAACAGGCAATTTCTCCACCTCACGTGCATTGAAAGGGGAACCATGCCAACATAGCAACTGACATCCACTGGCAGCACAAATGAAGCTGAAGCATTCAAGACGGACGAGCCGGTTTGTGAAGGTACAGTGTCACGATCGCCAAGCAGAGAAGAAAAAGCACCACCTACTTGGACAGAAAAAAAAAAGGAGAGCGAAACAGCAAACCTGTCTTTCATCCTATGCTGTCTGGCTACACTCTCACCTACAACTACTTTGCATTCACTGATCTCTTTCAGGTTACCTCGTCTATACAAGATGTAGTCTACCTGCGTGCTCCTACCTCTGCTCTTATAAGTAAACAATGTTCCTGTTTTTTTTTCTGGAAAAAGGTATTCACTACAGCCATTTCCATCCTTTTTGCAAAATTGACCACCATCTGTCCCTCTGTGTTCCAAATCTGCCCATCACTTCCTCACCCCCTCTATTGCCTTAACCTACATGTCCATTGAAGTCTGCACCAATTACCACTCTCTCATTTCTGGGAATATTCTGCATCACTTCATCTAACTCATTCCAGAACTTCTCCTTCTCTTCAGATTCACATCCCACCTGCGGGGCATAGCCACTAACAACATTTAACATCACACCTTCAATGTCCAGTTTCAGACTCATCAGTCTATCTGACATTCTTTTCACCTCTAGGACATTCCTAACAAACTCCTCCTTCAAGATAACTCCAACTCCATTTCTCTTCTTGTCATTACCATAATAGTACAACTTAAAGCCTGCTCCTGAGCTTCTAGCCTTACTACCTTTGCACCTGGTCACCAGGACACACAGTATATCCACCTTCCTTATCTGCATCATGTCGACCAACTCTCTACCTTTTCCTGTCATAGTCCCAATATTCAGAGTCCCTACTCTCAGTCCCAGACTCTTGCCTTTCCTCTTCTCTCTCTGCTTCCGAACAAGCCCTCCTCCTCTTCTTCTTGTTCTTGTTCTTCGACCCACAGAAGCCCAATTTCCATTAGTATCCTGTAGGTCATCAGTACCAATGGCGGTCGTTATTAACCTGGTCCACTACATCCGCTATGATATAGTTATAGTTGACTCGCATGTTTGGTTTTGGCAAAAGTTTTACGCCGGATGCCCTTCCTGACGCAACCCTCTGCATTTATCCAGGCTTGGGACCGGCACAGGGAGACACTGCTCCGTGTCCCCCCAAGGCAGGCTTGGAGAGACACGGCCCAGTGCCGCCCTGAGGCTGCATTATTCTCAGAAAATACAATGGTGTAGGAAAATTATCTGACTCTTTGTTCAAACTACTGGTGGAAAATGAAGATTGTGCATCTTTGAAATGTGTCTTTACACTCAGAGGTTTTTGTACGACGGCTCAATGAGTTTGTGTCACTGTGGTTGACGTTCGGCGGTGGAACCAGACTGGATGTTGGAGGTGAGTGAAGTCTTTGACTTTATCGATTTTACTCCAGACTTTTTTTGAGTTTTCCCGTGAAAAGAGTTGGTTCTCCAGTGAGATCAGGTTGATTTGAGCTGAAAGACAAAGCGGACGGAGGCTTTCAGGTTGAAGAGAGGGGATAGAAGCAGTCAGACGTACAAGAAGAGCCTGAATCCTGGCTGATATTAGACTCTGATCTTCAGGCTGGTAGGTTGAGTTTGTGCCGATAAAGTCCGAGAGTCGTCTCTCTCTCCGGTCGGAGGGGTTTGTCGGGCTTCTCCATCACTTTGTGTCGCTGTGGTGGACTTTTGGTGGAGGAACCAGACTGTCAAAGCCACACTGAAGCTGCTGAAGTGAAATGAGGTTCTCAAACGTGTGAAGTCGTGGCTGTTTTTCTGCAGAATTTCTGTGAAGACGCGGGTGTTTGAACATGTGCTGAACTGCTTTATCAGCTTGGATACTGATGGAAATGTGGATGGAAAAGAAGTCCAGTCCTTCATAGACGATTGAAATCCTTGTGAAGACGGACTGATGGTCGTCATTGCACGTCGGATTTCTTCTCATTATTTTTACACTTTGGAGGGATTTGATAGAAGGTCGTGTGAAACTGTTTCTGCTCGATCTGCCTGTTTGCAGACTTTCAGACGATTTGCATGAGAGGCAAGTAGTTTGTACATTTCAGCAGATACTTTGGTCACAGGGTTTGAGGAGGTTAATGTCACATTTGCTCAACCAGCAGAGAGGTGTCCTAAAAGGATCCATGTCAGGACCACTATCTGCCACCTTTTGTCACCGGTAGAATAAATGGTGTTCAGTCACCTCAGTAAAGAGGAACCCTTTGGGCAGATCTGCGTCATAGGACATCAGTGCCGGATGACTTTCGATGGCCTTTCTGCTCCACCTGCTTTAAGGGACTTCTCATAAACATCTTCCAGCTATCTCTTCTTCTGATGACACACTGCTTGACCAGAGAGTATTCTGAAGATCACTGTGTTTCTGATAGTTACAAACCCTTGCTGCTAGATGTTCTCTCTCTTTCTTATCCTCCCTCAGGCCTGGTTCTCCACCTCTTTCTGCTCCTCCATCTTTTCTAAAGAGTATCAAAGAAAGACATTGAGCGTCTTTATTGGACTTTTGTTAATGGGAGCTCTCTGATGTTGGATTGCTGACAAAAGGATATTTGTGGATGAATGTAATGAAATCATTTCATGAGGGAGTCTTGTTTTACAAAGAATGACAGATGTCACACAACTTGTGGTGAGCAGAGACCCGACACTGGTCCTCAGTGAAGTGTGTCAGTCTCTGCAGCAGCAGACACTTCACTTTCACTTCAGTCTGACTGAGGGGGTTTTTGTACGACGCTTTTTCACTGTGTGAACGTCCACTGACTGTTGATGTAATGTGCACTCTGACAGTAATAAACTGCTGCATCTTCAGTCTGGACTCCTCTGATGGTCAGCGTGAAGTCCGAGTTTGATCCACTGCCTGAAAAACGATCTGGAATTCCTGATGCTCGAGTTGTAGCATAATAGATGAGGAGTTTAGGAGCTTGTCCTTCTTTCTGTTGGTACCAGGCTAATCTCGGTCCATGGTTATCAGAGTACACATTCTGACTGGTCCTACAGGAGATGGAGACGGCGTCTCCTGGAGCAGAGCTCTTTGCTGCAGGCTGAGTCACCGTGAACTGACCTCTGGATTCTGAGGATACAGACACACAAAGTGAAAGAGACTCCACGGCTTTGCGGGCTTCATCTCACACATAGTGATGTTGAGAGAGGAGAGGAGGTGGACTCTCTGGACTTTACCTGTGAAGCAGCAGCAGAGGAGAGTCCAGATGAGGACGGAGACCCGCGTCATGTTTGTGATGAGGAGGATTTGTGATGAAGGACGGCTGTCAGTCATCCAGGGTCCAAGTGTCAGGACTATAAAGAGTCCCAGAGCACTGGAGCATGGAGCTGCTGATGCAAAGTGTCTGTATGGAAATCAACGCCTGACTCCAGCCAGCACTTTCAGGGAGGTCTCATCCATGCAGATGGTTGGTTTTTTCACCGTTTCTTGATCAAATCTCAACCAGAATATGAAGGGTCATTTTTTTTTTTATTTGAACATTTATTAGAACAGGTTCCTTAACAGAGTCACACACATTCTTACAAAACCTCATAACAAGATACACGTTATACTATATTCTTTATAGGTCACTTATTTCCTCACTAGTGTGCGAAAAAAAAACAAAATAATAATAAAAAAAAAAAAACATCTAGCTCAGTCAAATAGAGATAATATCTTCAACTCTCCAAATATTTTTTAATGGCTGCCCATTTGTCCAGATATAGGTCTGTCTGAAGTCGTAAGTTTGCTGTTATGCGTTCCATGCAGTTTACCTCCTTAAGCCTCTGACGCCACTGGTCCAGGGTAGGTGGGTGGGGTTTGAGCCAGTTTACTGTGATCATTTTATGTGCAATTAATAGAAGAACTCTAAGCGAAAACACCTGGTTTTTCCTTAAATCGCTTGTTGAAGCTGTATCATAATAAATTGCTGTGGATCAATTGGTCTGTTTAATTTTAAAATCTCACTTATTTGTTTTTTTTACCTCTTCCCAGAATTTCATCAGTTTAGGGCAGTCCCAAAAGATGTGGTAAAAGTCCCCCGTTATGCCACAGCCCCTCCAACACAGGGGAGAACAGTTATTAATCAATAGAAGCTATTATCAAGGGAGTTTTAAAATACCTTATTCTTAACTTCCAGCTGAACTCCCTCCATGTTGGGCTGCTTAAACATTTTTGCCAGGGCAACCAAGAACTCTCCCATTCTCCATCAGCAACCACGGCATGAGATTCCAGTTCCCACTTAGCTTTCACATCCAGTGTGTCCACTAAAGTGTCCATACGTATCCTGCCATATATATCTGATATTGTATTTTTAATGTTCATTTTGTTCTCAACTATCTCAATCCAATATTGTTCAAAATTAGTTGAAGATTCTTTAATATTGTCCCATTCTTTGTGTGTCATCAAATAATGTTGAATTTGAAAATATCTAAATAAATCCTTAGAGTCAATGTTGTATTTTGCCTGAAGTTGTGAAAAAGCCCTCAGAGTTCTTCCTTCAAATAACTGATTTATTGTGATTAAACCTTTCCCTGCCCATCTAATGAAACCACCGTCCATCTTTGCTGGCAGAAAGTCACCTGCTGCTGTTATTTTTGCTGCCCTCGATAGAGATAGAGGTAGATTCAGGGATCGTCTTGTCTTTTCCCAAACCTTAAGTGTATGGTTGACATATTCATTTTGTATCTTAAGTCAACGTCTTGGTTTTGAATTTAGAAAGGGAAGAGTTGAAAGCCACACATTTTTAACTGAACCTTGCTCTATATGCACCCATCTTGTGTCCATATCTAGTTTTATCCATGAGACCAATTTTCCAAGTTGTGCTGCCAGGTAGTTACTTCAGAAGTGTGGCAAAGCCAATCCGCCCTTATCTCTGGGTGCACAGAGTATTTTCAATCTCACTCTGGGCCTCTTGTTCTGCCATATATATTTGGAAATGAGCTTATCCAGTGATGTAAAGGTAGATACAGGAGCAGTGATAGGCAGAGCATTGAACAGAAACAGCATTCTAGGTAGGACATTCATCCTGATACTTTCTATCCTCCCAACTAAGGACAAAGGAAGCACCTCCCATCTTTCCATGTCATTCTTGATCTGAGAAATGAGTTTACCATAATTTGCCTTATATAGCTGACTTGTGTCGTGTGTGAGAATGATTCCCAGGTATCTAAAGCCCCCTTTTGACCACTTGAATTTCACCTCTCCATCCAAGCATGTCGGCCAGCATCCTGTTATCATCATTGCTTCTGATTTCCCCTCATTCACCTTGTACCCTGACACCTCCCCATAGTCCCTCAGGCATTGCATAAGGGCCGGTATAGATGACTGAGGATTTCTTATAAACAAAAGAACGTCATCCGCGCACAACAAAATTTTGTGCATCTCCCCTCCTTCATCCACTATTCCCTCGATCTGATCGTTTGTCCTTATCAATTCAGCAAGCGGCTCAATACACAATAACAAAATAGGCGAGATTGGGTTCCCCTGCCTGACTCCTATTTTAAGGTGAAAAAATTGGGAGCAGCACCCATTCACTCTGACCCTTGATATTGGGTCTTTATTCAGTGTTTCAATCCATTTTATAAATGTCAAATTAAAACCCATTTGTTCCATAGTAAATTTCAGATATGTCCAGTCCACCCTGTCGAACGCCTTCTCAGCATCTAGACTGAGAAGCATTGACGGGTGAACTGAATGTCTTGCCACTGGTTGTACATTTAATGCTCTTCTAATATTATTTGCTCCTTGTCGACCGGGTATGAAACCGGTCTGGATTAATCCATTTACCTAAGTACTTCTGCATTCTATTTGCTAATATGGCACTAATAATCTTTACGTCATTCCCCAACAAACTGATCGGCCTATAGGCACCACAGTCTAATGGATCTTTCCCCTCTTTGTGTATAACCGTTATTACTGCCTCAGACCAGCTCTCAGGTGGGTCATTTTCCTATAAGGCATAATTAAAGATCTGGCAAAGTTTTGGCACGAGCTCCTCTCCAAAGGCCTTATAAAATTCACCTGGTAGACCGTCTGTGCCAGGGGATTTGTTGTTTTTTAATGACTTAATAACGTCTTGTATCTCGTTTTCTTGGATAGGAGCTATTAATTCGTCTGCCTCAGATGCAGAGAGTTTTATTAAATTAAGATTTTTGAATATATCTTCTAATTTCCTTTTGTCTTGTGTTTCTCCTGATGTATCATAAAGATTTTTATAGTAAGTCTGGAATGCCTCAGCTATCTCCTCTGGGTGGGAGACCTCGGTCAGAGAGGAGGGGTGTTTTATCTCAGGGACAATACGGCTTGATTGTTGTTTCCTCAGTTGAAAGGCAAGTAGCCGGCTCGCCCGATTTCCCTTTTCATAGTACCTTTGGCTTGTGTATCGAAGTGCTCCCTCTGCTTTTTGAGTGAGAAGTTCATCCAAGGAGGTTTTACTTTCTTGTATTTGTTTAGACATTTTTGTCCCTTGTCATTTTGTGTTCACGTACTAGTCTTTTTATGTCACTTTCCAGCTCTTTTTCCCTTTTCCAGTCTCTGTCTGTTTAATCTAACCACAATTTCAATACATTTACCTCTCAGCTCCGCCTTTGCCCCCTCCAAAAGAGTCAAGGGGGATACTGATCCATTATCATTAATTTTGAAGTATTCACCAATTGTTTTTTTACATGTTCCTTTATATTTGGATCTGTCAACAGTGATATATTTAGTCTCCAGTATTTGAAGTGCCAACCAAAGCCTAAATTTAATTTCATATATACAGGACCATGATCAGATAGGGTACCAGGTTCAATAACACATTCTCTGACTTTATATAAGCTTTGTTTTGAGATGCAAATCAAATCAATTCTTGAATATGACCCATGTACCATGGACAGAAAGGTGAAATCTCTCGTGGTTGGGTTCTTAGCCCTCCAAACATCCACAAGTCCTAGTTCTTCCAACATATGTTTTGCTGCCCTGGATTTCCTGCTAATGGGCCCATAATCAGAAGGAGTTTTATCCATTTAAAACACAATTGAAATCACCTTCTAAAATTATGGTAACTCTGGCTTCTCTTGCCATTACAGTTGCCACTTCTTTAAAGAAATTGGGGTCATCTTCATTAGGGGCATAGATATTCATGATAGTTAGCTCTACTGTTCCCATAATAAGTATATATCTCCCCGCTTTATCCTTCACTTCTCTCTGAATTGCAAAACTAATTGAATGACTAATTAAAATTGCTACTCCTCTCTTTCTGCTGTTTGAACAAAAAGCATAAAATACCTGTGCAACCCAGTCTCTCCTCAATATCTTATGTTCTACCTCATTTAAGTGAGTTTCCTGTAGTAACGCTATTGAGCAATTAAATTTCTTCAACTGAGTCAGCATTTTCTTTCTTTTTATAGGATTATTTAATCCTTTGACATTATAACTGACAATCCCTACCTCTGACATAAATTGGTATTTCCTATTTTCATTTTACTCTCCCCAGATTCACCTTTGCATAAAGTAACTATCCTTGCCGTAGTAGTAACAAAAATCACTTGTGCCCGACCTAACCGACATGTCAAGGAAATAAGAACTCTTAAAACACAGAACAGAAAAAATAAAGTAAACATATGTGACTTCCAATAGTCCAGCTGAGTACAGAGATCTGTCCAGCTCCTGTTGTAATGCAGACAGAGGGTTGTGATTTAAGATTCCCTCTGGGCAAAGTGCACTAAGTGCTGTCCAAACCACTGACCAAAGAAAAAAACAAAATCTTTGGTGAGGCGGTGATCCCAACACGGGTCTCATCTTAAAAAAATATAATTTGAAAATAATAGCAGAGTTAACTCTCCTCTCCTCTCAATAACTTTACAATATGATTCACTTAACTTCATATTTTGCTGTTTAAACTATGAACAGTAATACACATAGAACTTTAAGATTGACAGTAATAACGTTATCTAATTATTTTAACATTACCCGGGCACAGAACTCCTCATCATTTTAGTCCAGCAAAACAGCCGCAGGTCTGCGGCGGACAGTGATGTGTCCTTTCTTTCTCTCTTCCCACCATCCTGTCTTTGCCATGTATCTTTTGAGAGTTCCCATTCCAGTCTCTCTCTCTCACTAACCTGCAACTCGATGCCCGGCTTCTTCAACGTTGGCACAGCATCCACCAGCGTAGGAAATGTTTTCACTCCCGAGTCCAAGTTGATTCTCAGCTGCGCCGGATAGCGGCACATTGCCCGGATCTCCTTGTCCTTCAGCTGCTTGATCACTCCTCGGACCCGCGTTCTCTTCCTCTGTATTTCCGGAGAGTAATCCTGGTCGAAGTAAATCACTCCTTTTTGGAACTTCACTCGTTTTCGGGCCCATGCTTGTCGCATCACTGCTTCCTTTACTGTATAATCCAGAAACCTCACGATAATGGAGCGCGGAGGCGCTGAACTCGCAGGCTTTAGCCCCAGTGATCTGTGTGCCCTCTCCATTTTTACATTTAGCTCGGGCGGGAGTTGTAGCGCCGTCTCAATTAAGTCCCTCACAAAACCAATCATGTCACCTTTCTCACTTTCCTCTGGGACTTGATAAATTCCAAGATTGTTGCGGCGCATCCGGTTCTGTAGATCGTCGCACATGTTCGTCAGGGCCGCCTCCCGTTTCAACAGGTGCCTCAGCATCCTCTCATGGCGCTGGCCTGTGTCCTCCACCTGGCCTACCCTGGTCTCCGCTTCCTCAGTTCTCCGCTCTAGCTTCTCCATCCTTTGAGTCAAGTCCTTGACCGACACCTCCAGTCTAGTTAATTGTTCCTTAGTGTCTGCAAATGCTTGCTTATTTTCTTTCCTCAACTCTTTCAACTCGCGAAGAATGTTTTCCATGTTCTGTTCAACCGTTTTTCCGCTCACCTGGCTTGGGGAAGATGGCGGTCGATTTTTTCCTTTCGCTTCTTCTTGCTGTTTTTGCTGTTTTGCTGCGTTCCGTGTGTCTCTGACTGTGCTCATCCTAATCTGCAATGCTTCAGACTCACTCTTCCACCATTAAACTGTCAAGTATTTTTTCATAAACAGCCGAATACTACCAATTTTCAGGAGAGCTCAACTCCATGCGTGTGTCTCAGTACATTGCGTCACCAGAAGTCCCACACATGCAGATTATAGGCAACTAAATGACCATCAGTGGCCGCTGGACTTGGCATTTTGAACCAATCTGACCAACATGCTGAATGACCTTAATCTAGAGCTGCAAGGAAAGGACAAAACTGTGATCAATATGATCAGCTCAGTTAATGCTTTCAAACGCAAAATGCAACATCTCTTCTCGAAGCTCCACCGCCATGATTCGGCAAACTTCCAGAACTTCCAGTTACTATCAGCAGTTACTGTCCGGACTATGCAACTTTGGCTAATTCCATTCAGTGTAAGTCATCTGAGTAAGGTAATGACAAAAAACATGTACAGAGTTGTATTGTGCAATATAGGTTGATGCAGTAATGCAAGGCATATAGTGTACATATAAAAATGATTCTCAATATATTAAGATATAATGTGTTTTGCATTTTGAGTGGGCGGTAGATCATTTTGACTCGGTCATGTCATAAGTAGCTGTCAGGTTGAAAAAGTGTGGGCGCCCCTGGTTTAGGAGGTCAGTGTCACATTTGCTCAACCAGCAGAGAGGTGTCCTAAAAGGATCCATGTCAGGACCCCTATCTGCCACCTTTTGTCACCAGTAGAATAAATGGTGTTCAGTCACCTCAGTAAAGAGGAACCCATTGGGCAGATCTGCGTCATAGGACATCAGTGCCGGATGACTTTCGATGGCCTTTCTGCTCCACCTGCTTTAAGGGACTTCTCATAAACATCTTCCAGCTATCTCTTCTTCTGATGACACACTGCTTGACCAGAGAGTATTCTGAAGATCACTGTGTTTCTGATAGTACATCCAGCAGCAAGGGTTTGTAACTCTCTCTTTCTTATCCTCCTTCAGGCCTGGTTCTCCACCTCTTTCTGCTCAATAGCCTCCATCTTTTCTAAGAGTATCAAATAAAGAAATTGAGTGTCTTTATTGGACTTTTGTTGATGGGAGCTCTCTGATGTTGGATTGCTGACAAAAGGACATTTGTGGATGAATGTAATGAAATCATTTCATGAGGGAGTCTTGTTTTACAAAGAATAACAGATCTCACACAACTTGTGGTGAGCAGAGACCCGACACTGGTCCTCAGTGAAGTGTGTCAGTCTCTGCAGCAGCAGACACTTCACTTTCACTTCAGTCTGACTGAGGGGGTTTTTGTACGACGCTTTTTCACTGTGTGAACGTATCCTTGCTGTTGATGTAATGGTAACTCTGACAGTAATAAACTGCTGCATCTTCAGTCTGGACTCCTCTGATGGTCAGAGTGAAGTCAGAGTTTGATCCACTGCCTGAAAAACGATCTGGAATTCCTGATGCTCTAGTTGTAGCCCTATAAATGAGGAGTTTAGGAGCTTGTCCTTCTTTCTGTTGGTACCAGGCTAGAAAGTTCCCACCATAAACGTTCTGACTGGTCCTACAGGAGATGGAGACGGCGTCTCCTGGAGCAGAGCTCTTTGCTGCAGGCTGAGTCACCGTGAACTGACCTCTGGACTCTGAGGATACAGACACACAAAGTGAAAGAGACTCCACGGCTCTGCGGGCTTCATCTCACACATAGTGATGTTGAGAGAGGAGAGGAGGTGGACTCTCTGGACTTTACCTGTGAAGCAGCAGCAGAGGAGAGTCCAGATGAGGACGGAGACCCGCGTCATGTTTGTGATGAGGAGGATTTGTGATGAAGGACGGCTGTCAGTCATCCAGGGTCCAAGTGTCAGGACTATAAAGAGTCCCAGAGCACTGGAGCATGGAGCTGCTGATGCAAAGTGTCTATGGAAATCAACGCCTGACTCCAGCCAGCACTTTCAGGGAGATGCAATATATGCAAATATAGGATATAGATACCGAGGAACAGGATTATGTATAATAATATGAACAACAGACAAACAAAATCTAAACATCTGAGAAGAAAAAAGAAAGTCCTTGTGAGGAGAATGGTGATAGAAACAGCAGGTGTACAGTAGGGATGAGGATCCTGAAAGAGACATGATGAGCAAGGTGTCTCGGAGAATGTATAGATATCAATATTGCACTTATAACAGTGCTAAGTTGAGCTGGAGGTAGTGCTCATGGAGGTCATGAGCCGGTGCATCAAAGAGTGTTTTGAGATGTTTGTGAGCAGCATCTGCACTGAGCTTTATGTGCTTGTTGCATTGAACAGTCTGACAGCCGATGGGATGAAGGACCTGCAGTGGCGTTCCTTCTTGCAGCGATGATGCAACAGTCTTTGGTTGAAGGAGCTGCTTAGATCCCTGCAGGGTCATGCAGAGGCTGAGAGGAGGCTGTTGTCAGTCCTCCCACTCTTAGACTTATTGGAAAGAGTTCCCTGTTGACAGTCGCCACTAAAATGGTTCAGTGCTGAACATGTGCAGAGGTGTATCCCAGGGTTCCCTCTATAAATTCAGACAACCAAGTCCAAAAGCTCCCAATTTTACCCTTGTATGCTGATGATATGGTATATTTTGGAAATCTGCTCCAATGTTCATATTATCTATTGATCTTGTCATTGTTACCAACAGTGTGATGGATCACTGTTTCTTTAGAACTGCTCCACACGTGTCTTGGACGTAGAATTAAAGTCAGTATGTTTCCAATGTCATATTTAAATTGTGATTGTTTCATGTTGTTTGTGTTTGTCTTCCTTTGGTTTCCCTCCTGTGTGATTCATCAGTCCTGCTCAGTCCAACCCTGTTCCTCATGTCTTGACCAATCAGCTCCCTGCCTGCTCACCTGTCTCTTGTTGTATCCCGTCAGTGTCGTATCTTTGCGACTTTTGTCCCAGAGGACTTGTTGTTTAAACACCAGGAAAGTCTTTGGTGTGAAGATCAGGTATTTTCTTTCATTTCATGATTGGATTCTGAAGGAGGCTCACTGAACTCTCTCTTGTGTTGAAAAGAAATAATTTGATTTTATTTCTATAAATAACTAGAATGCTACAATCCAGAATGTTGTTGCGGCTGCATCAGTTCCTCTTTAGCTGAGGGAGGTTTTTGTACGACGTTGTATCACTGTGTGAACGGTAAGCTGTTACCCTGCTGACAATAATAAACTCCTGCATCTTCATTCTGGACTCTGCTGATGGTCAGAGTGAAGTCAGTCCCAGACTGACTCCCACTAAAACGATCAGACACTCCAGAGAAACGGCTCGTGGCTTCATAAATAAGAAGCTTTGGAGCTTCTCCAGGTTTCTGAAGGTACCAGTGAATATTATTGCTAACTCCTGTACTTGCTTTACATCTCATGGAGACGGTCTCTCCTGGAGCAGCAGACGGAGGTCCAGACTGAGTCAGGATAACCTCTCCAGATGAACCTGCAAAACAAGATTTTAGGAGAGAAATTGACGGACGTGGCAACAAAGGAGCACCGTTTCTCCAAGGTGGATGCTGCTCATTTGGGTGTTCCTGCTCGGCATCGGAACTTGATGGCGGTGAACCTGGAGCAACGTCTCCAGAGGAGAGTCTCACCCTGGACGAGGAGCCCCAGGGTGGCCAGCTGGAGGATCAGTGACTTCATCATGGTGCTGCCGGTATGTCGGTGCTTCTGAAAGGTCTGGAGCTCTTAACAGCTGGGAGCGGAGAGGCAGGACATGTATGCAAACACAGAGTCAGTCAGCTGGAGCTGTCCTCAACATGTCCTGCTGTGTCCTCCTCACTGCTCCACACATACGCATTTGCCAGTTTCAAAGGTCTGAAGCTCAAGATGTTTGACTGTCACCGTGCATTTATTGTCGTGAATCTTCCTGCTGCTCATAGAGTTCATGTTTGCGCAACACCCTGTAGCTTTCTTGGATCCAGGAAAACAGCTCCCTTAGTAATATTCTTTGTCCACTGCTGTGACTGACTGTGGATCAATATGTTTCAGTCCAGTCACTCCTGGAGCCACAGAAGAACTGATGAACAAACAACGGTCCATTTTGACCGAGCCCATCTTCCTCTGAGCCTTCTGCTTTTTGGATTCAGGGAGCCTGATTCCAGATGTATCCTTCTTAAGAGACAGAGAATCCACCACTTCATTCAACAGGTCCAGTGCAGAGCATCTTGAGGTTCAGTGGTTCGGCCCGTCTCCTCACAGCAAGAAGGTTCCAGGTTCCACCTGGTGAGTGACTGCGTTCTCTCTGTTTGAGGTCGTCATTGTTCAAGAACTAACCAGTCATACTTGCACTCATCCTCTGCTGCCGCTTCTTTGGGGTCCCTCATCTTCGGTCCAATTCTATTCAGTTCCTACTTCGTTGATCTGCTTCTGATTTACCCAGAGGTCCAAATCCTGATGTATGCCGATGACACTGTTCTTTGCAACCAATGCGGTCCAACTGATTGTTGTCGTAGCCAGTTTAATACATAAATAAAGAGCATCCTTATTAAGTTTTAGAGCCTTTAAAGTGAACTTTAGACACATCAGCCTGCTGGAAACAGCTTCACCTCTTCAGCATTGGAGGTTTTCAGCAGGTGCAAGGCTGGGGAGAATAGACATTTGACATTTTCAGTCAGGTAACTCAGTCTTGTGATCAAATTTTGAGAACTTTTGCCTAACTATTAGCCCTTTGTACAATTCGAAAATGTATACATTTTTCTTTCCACGTTAACATCGACATGGTAGCTGACACAAGTTTTCACATAAGAAGTCCCCCTGTTTTGTGGATGATAAATCTTCAGTTTGGCGAGAAAAAAAGTTTCATTTAAAAGCAAACGCCACACCATGTTAATCTGAACTCCAAAGGTCGACTGACAGACTTGAAAGATCATCAAAGTAAATTGTTAAACACAAACAGTTAAAAGTAAATACCGTATTTTCACGACCATAAGGCGCACCGCACTAAAGTCTCAGTTATGTGTGGCATTACTGTATTTAACACACATATAAGGTTCACCTGATTATAGGGCGCGCGTTTTATATACAATCCACACCCACACTTTAACATTCTCATGGTGTCCTCTACTACGTCCGTCTTACAACAACAACAACAACAACAACAACAACAACAACAACAACAACAACACACACAAGCATACAAGTGTCCCTTTTTAAAAACAGAGCGGGAGCTAAACTGAGTTTGGTATTCATATTTTTTTACCGGTAATCGTCATCCATCGAACCCATGGAAGTCCTCATCCTCTGTTTCTGATTTGAACAGCTGCGCTAAATATCCGTCCAACATGCTCGCTTCACTTTCTTCACTGTCACAGTCGCTTTCCTTGGAAATGATGCCGGCTTTTGCGAAAGCTGGAACAAAAGTGCCGGCGGACACGTTAGCCTGAGCAGCTACAATCCATTCGCAAATTTTGGCGTAACTCGCCTTCCACTCTCAGTGAAACCGTGGTCTCAAAGAAGACTTTTCGTACCCCGTTGTGCGTCTCGCTACCGTGCTGGTCCCCTTCTTCTCCACTGGGATGTGGAAAGCGAGCGGCACCTCGTCCATGTTGGTGACGAGGCCGGGCTGGATGTGTTTGTCGGCCATGTTTTCAGGGTTGTTAAAACAAGGATGTTCTGCACATACCTGTTCTTTTATTATACAATCAACGTCCACACTTCCCCCTATAACGCTCTCATGGTGTCTCTACGACACACACAGGGTGCACTGCACTATAGGGCGCGCTTCACATTTTGGAGAAAATCTAAGACTTTTATGTGCACCTTATAGTCGTGAAAATACCGTAAGTTAAACATTTTAATTTATCAACCGCCAACTTAGTGTTTAGTGAATATATTTGGTGTTTGTTTTCTTAAAAAAACAACTTACACTGGGTTTCTGTTAAATGTTTGTAAAAATCACTGTTTATTTTCAGAGACCTTCAGTTGTTTGATTGCGGAGTTCCTCAACGTTCAATTCTGGCGCCTCGAGATCTTTCACATTGACTTTTTCCTTTTCAACTGAACTTTTCAAACTATTTGTTAAAGAATCCACGTGCAATATCACGTCTTGTAGTGACCGCAGTGGTTTTGTTCTTTGAAATTTACCAGGTTATTTTCTTGCGTTTCATTACTATTTTATTGACTGTTTGCTGAATCCTGGTTTGATTTCACTGAGAAGCACTTTGTGACTGGAAAAGATTGGACTCAAAGAGAGTGTCATTGAAATGGGAACGCCTGCAGCTACATCTGTGTGTGATATAAAACCCTTCCAGGAGTGTCATGATGAAGACCTGGTGTGTGGAAATGATGCTCCAGCTGCAGCAGCAGACACTTCACTTTCACTTCAGTCTGACTGAGGGGGTTTTTGTACGACGCTTTTTCACTGTGTGAACGTCCACTGACTGTTGATGTAATGTGCACTCTGACAGTAATAAACTGCTGCATCTTCAGTCTGGACTCCTCTGATGGTCAGAGTGAAGTCAGAGTTTGATCCACTGCCTGAAAAACGATCTGGAATTCCTGATGCTCGACGTGTAGCATAATAGATGAGGAGTTTAGGAGCTTGTCCTTCTTTCTGTTGGTACCAGGCTAGAAAGTTCCCGCTGCTATCAGAGTACACATTCTGACTGGTCCTACAGGATATGGAGACGGCGTCTCCTGGAGCCGAACTCTTTGCTGCAGGCTGAGTCACCGTGAACTGACCTCTGGACTCTGAGGATACAGACACACAAAGTGAAAGAGACTCCACGGCTTTGCGGGCTTCATCTCACACATAGTGATGTTGAGAGAGGAGAGGAGGTGGACTCTCTGGACTTTACCTGTGAAGCAGCAGCAGAGGAGAGTCCAGATGAGGACGGAGACCCGCGTCATGTTTGTGATGAGGAGGATTTGTGATGAAGGACGGCTGTCAGTCATCCAGGGTCCAAGCGTCAGGACTATAAAGAGTCCCAGAGCACTGGAGCATGGAGCTGCTGATGCAAAGTGTCTCTATGGAAATCAACGCCTGACTCCAGCCAGCACTTTCAGGGAGGTCTCATCCATGCAGATGGTTGTTTTTTTGTGTGTCTTTTTGTTTCACGACAGCAACTCAGCCACCAAGTGGTAAAGTGACATATAGTGCCAAGAGGTCACCAACTTTCTGCAGAGTCAGTCGCAAACTTTATTTTCGCGTCTGGTGTGGATGAACTTGCCTGGCCATCACAGTCCTGACCTCAACCTGCTATAAGACCTTTGGGAAGAATTAGAGCAGAGGCTGAGATCCAGGCCTTCTGGTCTAACATCAGTGTGTGACATCACTAATGTGCTTCTGGAAGAATGGTCCAAAATTGCCATAAACACACTCCTGATCCTTGCGGGCAGCCTTCCCAGAAGAGTTGAAGCTGTTCTCGCTGCAAAGCCTTGATCCGTGTCATATTGAACCCTATGGATTCGGAATGGGATGCCACTGAAGTTCATATGCGAGTATATTGGCTGGTAGTTTAGATGTTGTTCTAAAGTGCAATGGACATCCACATGACCAAAGAATATGAGCCATGGATGAGGAACACACATGCTCAGCTTGACCTTGTCTGCCAGTACAGTTAAGATGGAGATTATCTTTAATTCATCGTACAAATAAGCAGAAACGTTACGTGTTTTGAGCATACGACTGACGCCCCCCTAACATTTATGTTCCGTCTCATCAGTAAAAACTCACACATCCCCGTCCTGTTTTAGTCGTCAAAGACTCATGTTTATCCCATCACCGTCTGGTTGCATCCTGAAAAATATTTGCATCGGCAAAGTCATTTCATCAGGGGTCGTCGTTGATGAACTCCGCAGTGGAGAGGATGTAGGTTGACTTTTCTAGCTGACCAGAGGAGGTCCCGCAAGGATCGAGAGAAGTACCACTCTTTCCTTCACGTTTCCCTTCACGTTCAGATATGCTGAACTTGTCACAAGGCTGGAAAGTGAAGGTTCGTCCAGTGGAAGTAGGCTGCAGAGGTTTCATAGCCACTTCAACATCTAGGCTACTCAGGGAGGTGGGAGTTAAAGGACGTGCCCACGGACAGAGAGTCAAGAACTTCTCCAGGGCTGCTGAAAATGGGAGCCAGTGGCTGTGGCTGAACAGAAGTGATCCAACGTGGGTCTTCAGGTGAGCTGATGGCATCTAGGGAGTGAACCTGGGGCGCTGGGATTCACTGCTGAACCCTCTGGTGATGTAGTGGGCCAATCAGTGAAACATTTATGAAGGAGGGCGCTAACTTGACAACCCGAAGGAGGCCATCGCTCACTTGAAACCCCACAGGGTCTCATCGGTGCCTTAGGTATGCTTTCATCAAGGGATATCAACACCTAGTCCTACACAACAGATCTGCTCTGGACTGTTGACGCAAAATACTTGAAATCCTCCAGCCTCTTGATCTCCACTCCCTGTAGCCTCACCGTTCCACCCGAGTTCCCCTCATTCACACACATATATTCTGTCTTGCTGAGACTAGCTTTCATTCCTCTACTTTCCAGAGCATACCTCCACCTCTCTAGATGTTCCTCCCCCTGTTCCCTGCTCTCACTACAGATCACAATGTCATCTGCAAACATCATGGTCCATGGAGATTCCTGTCTAACCTCATCTGTCAGCCTTTCCATCATCACTGCGAACAAGACGGGGCACAGAGCTGATCCCTGATGGAGGCCCACCTCCACCTTGAACTTCTCTGTTACCCCTACAGCACACTGTACCAATGTTTCACAGGCAGCACACATGTCTTGCACCGGTTTAACATATTGCTCTGACACTCCAGACTTCCTCATACAATACTCTTTAAAGTACTCTTTCCATCTTCTCATCACTCTTCAAGCATCTGTCAATTCATTTCCCTCTGTATCCTTAATCACCCGGACCTGTTGTACATCCTTTCCATCTTTATCTCTGTGTTTTGCCAACCTGTATAGATCATTCTCACCCTCCTTACTATCCAACCGAGCATACAAGTCATGGTACGCCCTTTGTTTTGCCTTTGCTACCTCTATCTTTCCTTCCGCTACATCTCCCTGAACTCTTGGCTGTTCTCTTCAGTCCTCTCAGTATCCCACTTCTTCTTTGCTAACTGCTTTCTCTGTATATACTCATGCACTTCCTCATTCCACCACCAAGTCTCCTCTTCTACTTTCCGTCCAGATGACACACCAAGTACTCTTCTACCTGTCTCCCTGATAACACGAGCTGTTGTTGTCCAATCATCTGGAAGCTCTTCCTGACCGCCCAAACACTTTCTCAACTCCTCCCTGAAAACGAAGCAACATTCCTCCCTTTTCAGCTTCCATCACTTTGTCCTCTGCTCTGTCTTTGTTCTCTTCATCTTCCTTGTCACCAGAGTCATCCTACAAACCACCATCCTATGCTGTCTGGCTACACTCTCACCTGCAACTTCTTTGCAGTAACTGATCTCTTTCAGGTTACCTCGTCTATACAAGATGTAGTCTACCTGCGTGCTCCTACCTCCGCCCTTATAAGTTACCCTATGTTCCTGTTTTTTTCTGGAAAAAGGTGTTCACTACAGCCATTTCCATCCTTTTTGCAAAATCTACCAGCATCCGTCCCTCTTTGCTCCAAATCTGCCCATCACTTCTTCATCCCCTCTATTGCCTTCACCAACATGTCCATTGAAGTCTGCACCAATTACCACTCTCTCATTTCTTGGAAGATTCTGCATCACTTCATCTAACTCATTCCAGAACTTCTCCTTCCCTTTAGATTCACATCCCACCTGCGGGGCATAGCCACTAACAACATTGAGCATCACACCTTCAATGTCCAGTTTAAGACTCATCAGTCTATCTGACATTCTTTTCACCTCTAGGATGTTCCTAACAAACTCCTCCTTCAAGATAACTCCTTCTCCATTTCTCTTCTTGTCAGTACCATAATAGTACAACTTAGAGCCTGCTCCTAAGCTTCTGGCCTTACTACCATTCCACCTGGTCTCCTGGACACACAGTATATCCACCTTCCTTCTCTGCATCATGTCGACCAACTGTCTACCTTTTCCTGTCATAGTCCCAATATTCAAAGTCCCAACTCTCAGTCCCAGACTCTTTCCTTTCCTCCTCTCTCTCTGCTTCCGAATAAGCCCTCCACCTCTTCTTCTTGTTCTTGTTCTTCGACCCACAGTAGCCCAATTTCCATTAGTACCCCGTAGGTCATCAGTACCAATGGCGGTCGTTGTTAACCCGGTCCACGGTATGATATAGTTATGGTTGACTCGCATGTTTGGTTTTGGCAAAAGTTTTACGCTGGATGCCCTTCCTGACGCAACCCTCTGCATTTATTGGAGAGACACGGGCCAGTGCCGCCCTGAGGCTGCATTATTCTCCGAAAATACAATGGTGTGGGAAAATTATCTGACACTTTGTTCAAACGACTGGTGGAAAATGAAGATTGTGCATCTTTGAAATGTGGCTCCAAGTTTTCCTGCCTGTTAGTGAAGTGTTTGTGTGAGAGTCAGAGAACCGTGTCTTTACACTCAGAGGTTTTTGTACGACGGCTCAATGAGTTTGTGTCACTGTGGTTGACGTTCGGCGGTGGAACCAGACTGGATGTTGGAGGTGAGTGAAGTCTTTGACTTTATCGATTTTACTTCAGACTTTTTTTGAGTTTTCCCGTGAAAAGAGTTGGTTCTCCAGTGAGATCAGGTTGATTTGAGCTGGAGGACAAAGCGGACGGAGGCTTTCAGGTTGAAGAGAGGAGGGATAGAAGCAGTCCGACGTACAAGAAGAGCCTGAATCCTGGCTGATATTAGACTCTGATCTTCAGGCTGGTAGGTTGAGTTTGTGCCGATAAAGTCCGAGAGTCATCTCACTCTCCAGTCGGAGGGGTTTGTCGGGCGCTTCCATCACTTTGTGTCGCTGTGGCGGACTTTTGGTGGAGGAACCAGACTGTCAAAGCCACACTGAAGCTGCTGAAGTGAAATGAGGTTCTCAAACGTGTGAAGTCGTGGCTGTTTTTCTGCAGAATTTCTGTGAAGACGCCGTCGCAGAGAGAGCAGATTAAGGCGGGTGTTTGAACATGTGCTGAACTGCTTTATCAGCTTGGATACTGATGGAAATGTGGTTGGAAAAGAAGTCCAGTCTTTCATAGACGATTGAAATCCTCGTGAAGACGGACTGATGGTCGTCTCTGCACGTCGGATTTCTTTTCATGATTTTCACACTTTTGAGGGATTTGATAGAAGGTCGTGTCAAACTGTTTCTGCTATATCTGCCCGTTTGCAGACTTTCAGACGATTTGCATGAGAGGCTTCTTGCAGGGAAGTGAAACACTGTGTGAGTGAGTGAGTGACTGGTGGAGCAGAACAACATCTGACAGGAACTCCTTAGGAGGAGATGGACTCTCACACAGGAAAGAGGTTTGATTGACAGCTGGGACAGAGTCAGACGTCAGATCATGGTAGCACTTGTAAGCTTCAAGCACTTCCGGGTCGCAAGTATCACCCTCATCTCCTCGGCCGCGGAGTGCCGATTGAAAGTTGTCGAGGTCCCGCTCTAACCTGCCCGCCTTCTTCTAGGTGATGTTGTCCGTCCGACCCTGACGGTACTGCCCCCGTCCAGTGAGGAGCTGGAGGACGGCGACGCCACCGTCACCTGTCTGGCCGACAACGGCTTCCCCTCAGACTGGAGTCTGGCCTGGAAGGTGAACGGAGGAAGCAGCGGCAACTGGGAGCAGATCGAGAGCCGTGGGCCGCCGGGGAAGGACGGCCGCTACAGCTGGAGCAGCACCCTGAGGCTCTCTGCAGACCAGTGGACCAAGGTGGACTCTGTGACCTGTGAGGCCACCAAGAGCTCCCAGACTCCACTCAGTGAGACACTGACCACAGCCCAGTGTCTCCAGTCCTGACCCCTCTCTCTGCTCGGACCTCCACACCTATTTCTCTTGGCTACTCTTTGCCCTCCTCTGTCCCATCACATGTTGATTTCCTTTGATTCAAGACAATAAACACCTTCTCATCAAATCGACACTTGTTGTTGTCTCTCACTTCGAGTGTTTCTGGAATTTTTTGCGTTGATTGACCAAAGACACAGGCAGAAGAGAGTCAAGAGTGGAGGTAGTAGTTGTTTGGGGTTCTTAGTCAACAGAAGGTGACCTACTGGAAACTGGGTGAGTCTGAGGCTGCTGCCTTGATAATGGTCATGATTGCTGGCCATCAAGTAGAGGTGAGTGCAATCAGGTGAGGACAGGAGTGCAGCTTGAGCAAGAAGACAAAGAGCACACGGAAAGTACAGTGTCGTCATGGACCAAAGATGTGTACAAGTCAAAATGTTTCTTCTGTGTCTTTTCGTTTCTCCTCAGTCACAGTGAGTCTGAAGATAGTTTGTACATTTCAGCAGATACTTTGGTCACAGGATTTAGGACAGGGGTGCCCTTTACGTCGATCGCGATCGACCGGTCGATCGCAAAGGCATTGTTGGTCGATGGCATGGCATTGAAAAAAAAAGTTGGCGCCGGCCTATCATGGGTTCTCACAATGACATCTGACCTGACCTTTCTCTGACTCACGCTTCGCTGCGCATTCGCATATAATTACGCTAAGTGCAGCAAAACTCTAACAAGTTAGCGAGTAAGAAAGGGGATTAAATGTGTGGAAAAGCTGGACCAAGTAAAACACCGAAGACCGACCACTACCATACGTAGTGGGAGGAGGACTTCTTTTTCACAATGTCATTTTTGAAGTGCGTTTGCCTCATCTGTCAGTCTACAATTGCTGTACCGAAGAAGGGAAATGTGGAGCGCCACTTTCGGACTGTTCATAAAAACTATGACACCGAGTTCCCTCCGAAAAGCGAGCTGAGAAGGAGAAAGTTGAAGGAACTAAAATCACAGCTCATTTTTCACACAGCTAAGGGCAAAGCATTGTTCCGGGTGAGTCACTACATCGTTAAAAACAAGAAATCCTTCCAGGACGGAGAGATGGTAAAAGAAGCATTCGTTGAAGCGGCCGACTCGTTGTTCGGAGACTTTAAAAACAAACCAGAAATACTAGCTTCGATCAAAGCTCTCCGGCTATCAAGAAGTCCAGTAACCCGGCGCAGTGAAGGCATGGCTGAGGATTTGACCCAGCAACTTTGGAAGGACATCGCAGATCGTGAGTGTTTCTCACTGCAGATGGACGAGTCTACGGACGTGAGTGACACAGCACAATTGTGCATTTTTATTCGGACGGTGTTTACTGACATGACTGCAAAAGAGGAGCTGTTAACAGTACTGCCCATGAAAGAAGACACGCCAGGAGAGGACATATTTCAGTCTCTCAAAACCTTTATGGAGAAAACCCAGCTCACAGTCTGCAAATTGGTGTCCATCACCACGGATGGCGCACCCGCCATGGTTGGCTGCTAGAATGGATTTCTCGCCAAGTGCAGGGAGGATGATGATTTTCCGGACTTCCTCGATCACCACTGTATTATACACCGACAAGCATTATAACATGAAAGAGATAATGGATGTGGCAACAAAGATGGCCTGTTCTATTCGGACCAGATCTCTTCAAAGACGGCTGTTCCGTGCACATCTGGAGAAGGCTGAGTGCGACCACTCAGAGTTGTTGTTGCACACCGACGTGAGATGGCTGAGTCGGGGAAATTCCTGCAAAGATTTCCAGAGCTGTTGCCGGAGATGGAGGAGTTTTTCCGTGAAGGTAAACATGCAGATTATAGGCAACTAAATGACCATCAGTGGCCGCTGGACTTGGCATTTTGAACCGATCTGACCAACATGCTGAATGACCTTAATCGAGAGCTGCAAGGAAAGGACAAAACTGTGATCAATATGATCAGCTCAGTTAATGCTTTCAAACGCAAAATGCAACATCTCTCCTCGAAGCTCCACCGCCATGATTCGGCAAACTTCCAGAACTTCCAGAGCTGGAGACACAAGAGCAGTCATGTGAGCAGCTTGACAGTGCACGCTACATAAAGCAAATTGACAGTTGTCCGTCAGAGTTCAACAGACGCTTTCAAGACTTTGCTGCACTCGAGCCTGTTGCTACGTTCATGTGCTACCCTTTCCAAGAAGATGCTGAGGTTGTTTCACTGGCATCAAAAGTTGCAACCCTATTTGCCCTGAACTCTTCTGGAGTGGAGGATGAGATTCTGTCACTTCAAGTCGACATTCAGCTGAAGGTCAGAGCTCATGGACAATTCTGGAACCTACTCACAGAGAACAAGTACCCCAACATCAGAAAATGTGCTACCTTCTTGACTGCATTATTTGGCTCCACTTATTTATGTGAGTCAGCTTTTTCCCACATGAAGATCATGAAGTCAAAGTACCGTTCCACAATGACTGGTGAGCATCTGGAATTCTGCTTGAGGCTGGCTATCAGCAGTTACTGTCCGGACTATGCAACCCTGGCTAATTCCATTCAGTGTAAGACATCTGAGTAAGGTAATGACAAAAAACATGTACAGAGTTGTATTGTGCAATATAGGTTGATGCAGTAATGCAAGGCATATAGTGTACATATAAACAATGATTCTCAATATATTTAGAAATAATGTGTTTTGCATTTTGAGTGGGCGGTAGATCATTTTGACTCGGTCATGTCATAAGTAGCTGTCAGGTTGAAAAAGTGCGGGCACCCCTGGTTTAGGAGGTCAGTGTCACATTTGCTCAACCACCAGAGAGGTGTCCTAAAAGGATCCATGTCAGGACCACTATCTGCCACCTTTTGTCACCAGTAGAATAAATGGTGTTCAGTCACCTCAGTAAAGAGGAACCCTTTGGGCAGATCTGCGTCATAGGACATCAGTGCCGGATGACTTTTGATGGCCTTTCTGCTCCACCTGCTTTAAGGGACTTCTCATAAACATCTTCCAGCTATCTCTTCTTCTGATGACACACTGCTTGACCAGAGAGTATTCTGAAGATCACTGTGTTTCAGATAGTTACAAACCCTTGCTGCTAGATGTACTCTCTCTTTCTTATCCTCCTTCAGGCCTGGTTCTCCACCTCTTTCTGCTCCTCCATCTTCTCTAAAGAGTATCAAAGAAAGATATTGAGCGTCTTTATTGGACTTTTGTTAATGGGAGCTCTCTGATGTTGGATTGCTGACAAAAGGATATTTGTGGATGAATGTAATGAAATCATTTCATGAGGGAGTCTTGTTTTACAAAGAATGACAGATGTCACACAACTTGTGGTGAGCAGAGACCCGACACTGGTCCTCAGTGAAGTGTGTCAGTCTCTGCAGCAGCAGACACTTCACTTTCACTTCAGTCTGACTGAGGGGGTTTTTGTACGACGCTTTTTCACTGTGTGAACGTCCACTGACTATTGATGCTATGTAAACTCTGACAGTAATAAACTGCTGCATCTTCAGTCTGGACTCCTCTGATGGTCAGCGTGAAGTCAGAGTTTGATCCACTGCCTGAAAAACGATCTGGAATTCCTGATGCTCTAGTTTTAGCCCTATAAATGAGGAGTTTAAGAGCTTGTCCTTCTTTCTGTTGGTACCAGGCTAGACGGTCCCAACTGTAAACGTCCTGACTGGTCCTACAGGAGATGGAGACGAGGTCTCCTGGAGCAGAGCTCTTTGCTGCAGGCTGAGTCAGTGTGACCTGACCTCTGGACTCTGAGGATACAGACACACAAAGTGAAAGAGACTCCACGGCTTTGCGGGCTTCATCTCACACATAGTGATGTTGAGAGAGGAGAGGAGGTGGACTCTCTGGACTTTACCTGTGAAGCAGCAGCAGAGGAGAGTCCAGATGAGGACGGAGACCCGCGTCATGTTTGTGATGAGGAGGATTTGTGATGAAGGACGGCTGTCAGTCATCCAGGGTCCAAGTGTCAGGACTATAAAGAGTCCCAGAGCACTGGAGCATGGAGCTGCTGATGCAAAGTGTCTCTATGGAAATCAACGCCTGACTCCAGCCAGCACTTTCAGGGAGGTCTCATCCATGCAGATGGTTGGTTTTTCATGCTTCTTTTTGTTTTTGGATTTGTTTTTTTTATTTAACCTTTATTTAACCAGGAAAAAAAGTCCCATTGAGATTAAAAACCTCTTTTACAAGGGAGTCCTGGCCAAGAGGCAGCAGTAAGTTACAGACAGAACAACATTACAAACAGTTAAAAGAAGCAATTACATTATGACAAGTTGACCTCTAGTGTTCTTAGTTTGGTTTTAAAAGCATAAGTCTGTTCCATGCAGTGGGGGCAGCACAGGCAAAAGCCCTTTTCCTTTGTTCTGTGCTTGCAAAAGGGACATAAAGCAACAGTCGATCATGTGACTGCAGCAGGTGAGAATCAACAGTCCGCCTTGTGACTCAGTCACAGATGTACGAGGGCAGCAGCCCGAGCAAGGCCTTATAAATAAAAGTGTACCGATGCCCCGACTTCCCGGTGCACAAAGAAGGCCATCCAACACGGGAATATAGTTCACAATGATGTGTTAACCATCTAGCGAGGCGTGATACGCGGTGTCGACTTTTTGAAGACTTTGAGCAGAGGCGTTCATGTACAGCAGATCACCATCATCTAAAATAGCTAAAAAAGTTGCTTCTTAACATTAGAGGAGAAACACACCTTGTTTCGAAAAAGAAAACCCAGTTTAGATTTAATGTTTTTCACAAGACAGTCAATATGGGGCTTGAATGTCAAAGAGTCATCAAGTAAAACCCCGAGGTATTTCTGTTCATGCACCCGCTCATTAACACTTCCCTTGAAAGTTGACACCATGGGAAGATCTGTAGGGACCGTCTTGCTTTTTGGAAAGATCATGAGCTTTGTTTTGTCAGCATTTAGAATCAGTTTTAGCTGCACGAGTGCGAGCTGAATCACATCAAAAGTTTCTGCACAGATTCAATTGCTTTCACAGGGGTGGATCCAAAGCAGTAGATGATTGTGTCATCAGCATAAAGATGAACATTGGCATCTGACAGATTTTTTCCTAGTTCATTAATGTTCAAAATGAACAAGAGGGGTCCTAATATTGAACCCTGTGGCACCCCCTTTTGGACACTCAAAGAGAAACCAGAAACCAGACCATCACATTTAACGCACTGAGTCCTGTCACTCAAGTAATTTCTAAACCAAGAAAGTAAAGAGCTTAAAAATCCAAAACTGCTGATCCGATGCATTAAAACAGCATGATCTACAGTATCAAAAGCTTTCGACAAATCAATAAAAAGCCAGGCATAATATTGCTTCTTATCAAGAGCAGGATGTATGTCATTGACCACCTTTGTGGCTGCTGTGATGCTACAATGTTTTTTTTCCTGAAACCTGATTGCAAATTTGAAAGAAGTTCACTAGAAAAAACTTTTAGCTGATCACAGACAAGGGGTTCAATAATTTTTGATGAGAAACACAAATTGGATATTGGTCTGTAGTTAGTTAAAACCGCTGGGTCACCTCCCTTTAGTAAAGGAGTAACAAAAGCCGATTTCCAAATGGCTGGAATTTCACTATTTTGGGTGAAAAGATTGAAGAGGACTGTAAGGGGCTGTGCTCCAAAATATGCTGCTATTTGCAGAAAATAAGATTCTATCATATCTGGACCAGAGGGTTTTTCTATGATCTAAAGTTTTGAGTGCTTTATGCACTTGTTGCACGGTAAAAGGAATAAAATCGGAAGGGATCCCCAGAAAACATTTGAGGATCTGTGCAGGAGTTTACAGAAGCTGCACCTTTTTAATCAAACAAAGATCCGCACAAGATGAAATGTTTGTTAAAGCAATTTAACATTTCAGCTTTTGCATGGACCGGGACCGAGTCCTTCAGAACAAATTTTGGAAGGGTCTGTGCAGACTTAATTACTGATAAAAACTGTATCACCTTCCAAAATTTGTGTGGATTATTGAGATTGTCAGTTGTGACGGATAAGTAATATTCCGATTTGGCCTTTTTGATAAGAGAAGTGCATTTATTTCTGAGTTGGCTGAAAACAGTCCACTCGGCTGCAGCATCACTTCTCCTAGCTTTGGCCCATGCCAAGTTGCACTGATGGACCATGTCTGACAACTCTGGAGAAAACCAGGGATTTTCACGTCCTTAAATTTCCTGATCGGAGCATGCTTGTTCACAATACTTATAAAAGTTTCCTTAAAGAAAGTCCAAGCAAGCTCGACATCTGGGAGAAGCTCCATCTGTTTCCAATTAACTAGGGACAAATCACGGTGAAATGCTCGTTCACTGAATTGTTTAAAGTTTCTCTTGTGGCAGTGGTGGGCTGTCAGGGCCTGCAATGCCTTCTCTGCTGGCCTAAAGAATATCTGAATCACAAAGGTTAATAATATTTTGTCCATGAATACTCATGAAATAATTCCAAATGGACTGTTCACTTCCTTTCATAGCTTTTCTCCTGGTTGTGCCACTTCCAGACAATCATTTTCATATAAAAGCATTTAACCAATCACATTTCAGCCATTATCTGTTGCCAGGCAGGGTCAAAGTCAAAGGAGTCTGGCTGGGGGGGGGTTAGTTCTGCAAGCCCTTTACGGATAAAAACAAGTGTTGATGACACGGTTGCTTCAACCAGTCAGATTTTGAGTTGGCAACATCAAAGCCTTCTAGCAGGCTACAGCAACGTCAGCGTACTCACGCCCTCTGATTGGATGGGTTTGAGTACGTAATCTGATTGGATTACTAGCCAGCTGCGAACAGAAATATAGATGTGTTTGTTTAATATAGTTTTTTTCAACCCACAATGGCTACAGGAGAAGAAACGGATTTAGTTACCAATATATTGTTAAAGCAATTTTTGTTTTGAAGAAAAGCTGGACATAGTAAAGAAAGGTCGGGCAACTCCTAAGCTAGTGAACCTGTCACAACCAGGAAAAGGATTTGTCCGACATTTTCAAGCCACGAACTACGACTGGTACCCCTGGCTCACAGGATCCGAGGTTCACTGCAAATTGTATTGCTGGGAGCGTTTGGAGCCGAAGCGCACGGATAATCTGTATGAGGGAATAATTGAACTCTTTTTGGGGAAGGAAAGGAGGATGGATTTGATGGTGAGTAAAATGCTGCTATTTTCCTAAATAATGCTGCCAGTTTATAAGGTTATTATTGGTGCTTTTTATGTGTCGAGGCTGTTTGATATAAAGGCATTTATTGTGGCTACTGTCCGTTTTTGTGGCTCCCGCCATGCGACTCTTTATACCGCATTTCTGCATAATAAGATGTTTTTTTTTTTATAGCCTTAAACTAATTATGGGGGGTGGATTCATTCGGAGCACTACTGAAGGCCTAGGTGTAAAATGCACGGCCCGCCACTGTCTTGTGGATAACGAGCGGATTACTTTTAGGGATTTTAGTGTCTCGGCAAGCAGCAACAGCGCAGTGATCACTCATATCATTGCAGAAAACTCCCAGAGCTGAGAATTTATGAAGAACATTTGTAAGGATTAAATCAAGTCAAGTGGATATATCAGGACTTCTGATATTTGGCCGAGTAGGTAGATTGACCGATTGACTTAGATTATTTGAGTCACAGAAGCATTTAAACTCATCCAAAACTGAGGTTAACCAGTCCCAATTTAAGTCCCCGGACAGCAAGAGTTCGTTAGACTTAAACCTAGATAAAAGATGTCTTAATGTTGACAAAGCTTCCTTTTTGGCAGAAGGAGGCCGATAGCAACCAACAACAGTTAAACGCAGGGATTTTGCAATTTCTATATTTAAAGCCAAAAACTCCAATTGCTAACAGATGGATTCAGATAGAAGAACTACAACAACAAATCTTGATTTCACATAAATTGCTACACCTCCACCTTTCTTGGGCCTGTAATTAGGAAACATATCATACCCAGGAATGTTTATGCTCTCATTTGGAGTAGAATTAGAAAGCCATGTTTCAGAGATGATCACAATATCAGCACAATATCAGCTCCTCAGTCACAGTCCACCGTAAACTAGTCTTTAAATCAGATTTGTCAGAAAAAAATATGCAAACATAGATATAGATACCAAGGAACAAGATGGTGTATAACATGAACAAAAGACAAACAAAATCTTAACATCTGAGAAGAAACAAGAAAGTCCTTGTTCAGAGAATGGTGATAGAAACAGCAGGTGTACAGTAGGGATGAGGATCCTGAAAGAGACATGATGAGCAAGGTGTCCTAGGGAATGTGTAGATATCAATATTGCACGGATAACAGTGCTAAGTAGAGCTGGAGGTAGTGCTCATGGAGGTCGTGAGCCGGTGCAACAAAGAGTGTTTTGAGATGTTTGTGAGCAGCATCTGCACTGAGCTTTATGTGCTTGTTGCATTGAACAGTCTGACGGCCGATGGGATGAAGGACCTGCAGTGGCGTTCCTTCTTGCAGCGAGGATGCAAGTCTTTGGCTGAAGGAGCTGCTTAGATCCCTGCAGGGTCATGCAGAGGCTGAGAGGAGGCTGTTGTCAGTCCTCCCACTCTTAGACTTATTGGACAGAGTTCCCTGTTGACTGTCGCCGCTAAAATGGTTCAGTGCTGAACATGTGCAGAGGTGTATCCCAGGGTTCCCTCTATAAATTCAGACAACCAAGTCCAAAAGCTCCCAATTTTACCCTTGCATGCTGATGATATGGTATATTTTGGAAATCTGCTCCAATGTTCATATTATCTATTGATCTTGTCATTGTTACCAACAGTGTGATGGATCACTGTTTCTTTAGAACTGCTCCACACGTGTCTTGGACGTAGAATTAAAGTCAGTATGTTTCCAATGTCATATTTAAATTGTGATTGTTTCATGTTGTTTGTGTTTGTCTTCCTTAGCTTTCCTTCCTGTGTGATTCATCAGTCCTGCTCAGTCCAACCCTGTTCCTCATGTCTTGACCAATCAGCTCCCTGCCTGCTCACCTGTCTCTTGTTGTATCCCGTCAGTGTCGTATCTTTGCGACTTTTGTCCCAGAGGACTTGTTGTTTAAACACCAGGAAAGTCTTTGGTGTGAAGATCAGGTATTTTCTTTCATTTCATGATTGGATTCTGAAGGAGGCTCACTGAACTCTCTCTTGTGTTGAAAAGAAATAATTTGAATTTATTTCTATAAATAACTAGAATGCTACAATCCAGAATGTTGTAGCGGCTGCATCAGTTCCTCTTTAGCTGAGGGAGGTTTTTGTACGACGTTGTATCACTGTGTGAACGGTAAGCTGTTGTCCTGCTGACAATAATAAACTCCTGCATCTTCATTCTGGACTCTGCTGATGGTCAGAGTGAAGTCAGTCCCAGACTGACTCCCACTAAAACGATCAGACACTCCAGAGAAACGGCTCGTGGCATAATAAATAAGAAGCTTTGGAGCTTCTCCAGGTTTCTGAAGGTACCAGTGAATATTATTGCTAACTCCTGTACTTGCTTTACATCTCATGGAGACGGTCTCTCCTGGAGCAGCAGACGGAGGTCCAGACTGAGTCAGGATAACCTCTCCAGATGAACCTGCAAAACAAGATTTTAGGAGAGAAATTGACGGACGTGGCAACAAAGGAGCACCGTTTCTCCAAGGTGGATGCTGCTCATTTGGGTGTTCCTGCTCGGCATCGGAACTTGATGGCGGTGAACCTGGAGCAACGTCTCCAGAGGAGAGTCTCACCCTGGACGAGGAGCCCCAGGGTGGCCAGCTGGAGGATCAGTGACTTCATCATGGTGCTGCCGGTATGTTGGTGCTTCTGAAAGGTCTGGAGCTCTTAACAGCTGGGAGCGGAGAGGCAGGACATGTATGCAAACACAGAGTCAGTCAGCTGGAGCTGTCCTCAACATGTCCTGCTGTGTCCTCCTCACTGCTCCACACATACGCATTTGCCAGTTTCAAAGGTCTGAAGCTCAAGATGTTTGACTGTCACCGTGCATTTATTGTCGTGAATCTTCCTGCTGCTCATAGAGTTCATGTTTGCGCAACACCCTGTAGCTTTCTTGGATCCAGGAAAACAGCTCCCTTAGTAATATTCTTTGTCCACTGCTGTGACTGACTGTGGATCAATATGTTTCAGTCCAGTCACTCCTGGAGCCACAGAAGAACTGATGAACAAACAACGGTCCATTTTGACCCAGCTCATCTTCCTCTGAGCCTTCTGCTTTTTGGATTCAGGGAGCCTGATTCCAGATGTATCCTTCTTCAGAGACAGAGAATCCACCACTTCATTCAACAGGTCCAGTGCAGAGCATCTTGAGGTTCAGTGGTTCGGCCCGTCTCCTCACAGCAAGAAGGTTCCAGGTTCCACCTGGTGAGTGACTGCGTTCTCTCTGTTTGAGGTCGTCATTGTTCAAGAACTAACCAGTCATACTTGCACTCATCCTCTGCTGCCGCTTCTTTGGGGTCCCTCATCTTCGGTCCAATTCTATTCAGTTCCTACTTCGTTGATCTGCTTCTGATTTACCCAGAGTTCCAAATCCTGATGTATGCCGATGACACTGTTCTTTGCAACCAATGCGGTCCAACTGATTGTTGTCGTAGCCAGTTTAATACATAAATAAAGAGCATCCTTATTAAGTTTTAGAGCCTTTAAAGTGAACTTTAGACACATCAGCCTGCTGGAAACAGCTTCACCTTTTCAGCATTGGAGGTTTTCAGCAGGTGCAAGGCTGGGGAGAATAGACATTTGACATTTTCAGTCAGGTAACTCAGTCTCGTGATCAAATTTTGAGAACTTTTGCCTAACTATTAGCCCTTTGTACAATTCGAAAATGTATACATTTTTCTTTCTACGTTAACATCGACATGATAGCTGACACAAGTTTTCACATAAGAAGTCCTCCTGCTTTGTGGACGATAAATCTTCAGTTTGGCGAGAAAAAAAGTTTCATTTAAAAGCAAACGCCACACCATGTTAATCTGAACTCCAAAGGTCGACTGACAGACTTGAAAGATCATCAAAGTAAATTGTTAAACACAAACAGTTAAAAGTAAATACCGTATTTTCACGACCATAAGGCGCACCGCACTAAAGTCTCAGTTATGTGTGGCATTACTGTATTAAACACAGATATAAGGTTCACCTGATTATAGGGCGCGCGTTTTATATACAATCCACACCCACACTTTAACATTCTCATGGTGTCCTCTACTACGTCCGTCTTACAACAACAACAACAACAACAACAACAACAACAACAACAACAACACACACAAGCATAAAAGTGTGCGTTTTTAAAAACAGAGCGGGAGCTAAACTGAGTTTGGTATTCATATTTTTTTACCGGTAATCGTCATCCATCGAACCCATGGAAGTCCTCATCCTCTGTTTCTGATTTGAACAGCTGCGCTAAATCTCCGTCCAACATGCTAGCTTCACTTTCTTCACTGTCACAGTCGCTTTCCTTGGAAATGATGCCGGCTTTTGCAAAAGCTGGAACAAAAGTGCCGGCGGACACGTTAGCCTGAGCAGCTACAATCCATTCGCAAATTGTGGCGTAACTCGCCTTCCACTCTTAGTGAAACTGTGGTCTCAAAGAAGACTTTTCGTACCCCGTTGTGCGTCTCGCTACCGTGCTGGTCCCCTTCTTCTCCACTGGGATGTGGAAAGCGAGCGGCACCTCGTCCATGTTGGTGACGAGGCCGGGCTGGATGTGTTTGTCGGCCATGTTTTCAGGGTTGTTAAAACAAGGATGTTCTGCACATACCTGTTCTTTTATATACAATCAACGTCCACACTTCCCCCTATAACATTCTCATGGTGTCTCTACGACACACACAGGGTGCACTGCTCTATAGGGCGCACTGCACATTTTGGAGAAAATCTAAGACTTTTATGTGCACCTTATAGTCGTGAAAATACCGTAAGTTAAACATTTTAATTTATCAACCGCCAACTTAGTGTTTAGTGAATATATTTGGTGTTTGTTTTCTTAAACAAACAACTCACACTGGGTTTCTGTCAAATGTTTGTAAAAATCACTGTTTATTTTCAGAGACCTTCAGTTGTTTGATTGCGGAGTTCCTCAAGGTTCAATTCTGGCGCCTCGAGGTCTTTCACATTGACTTTTTCCTTTTCAACTGAACTTTTCAAACTATTTGTTAAAGAATCCACGTGCAATATCACGTTTTGTAGTGACCGCAGTGGTTTTGTTCTTTGAAATTTACCAGGTTATTTTCTTGCGTTTCATTACTATTTTATTGACTGTTTGCTGAATCCTGGTTTGATTTCACTGAGAAGCACTTTGTGACTGGAAAAGATTGGACTCAAAGAGAGTGTCATTGAAATGGGAAACCCTGCAGCTACATTTGTGTGTGATATAAAACCCTTCCAGGAGTGTCATGATGAAGACCTGGTGTGTGGAAATGATGCTCCAGCTGCAGCAGCAGACACTTCACTTTCACTTCAGTCTGACTGAGGGGGTTTTTGTACGACGCTTTTTCACTGTGTGAACGTATTCTTGCTGTTGATGTAATGTAAACTCTGACAGTAATAAACTGCTGCATCTTCAGTCTGGACTCCTCTGATGGTCAGAGTGAAATCCAGAGTTTGATCCACTGCCTGAAAAACGATCTGGAATCCCTGATGCTCGACGAGTAGCAAGGTAAATGAGGAGTTTAGGATCTTGTCCTTCTTTCTGTTGGTACCAGGCTAGAAAGTTCCCGTTGCTATCAGAGAACACATTCTGACTGGTCCTACAGGAGATGGAGACGGCGTCTCCTGGAGCAGAGCTCTTTGCTGCAGGCTGAGTCACCGTGAACTGACCTCTGGATTCTGAGGATACAGACACACAAAGTCAAAGAGACTCCACGGCTTTGCGGGCTTCATCTCACACATAGTGATGTTGAGAGAGGAGAGGAGGTGGACTCTCTGGACTTTACCTGTGAAGCAGCAGCAGAGGAGAGTCCAGATGAGGACGGAGACCCGCGTCATGTTTGTGATGAGGAGGATTTGTGATGAAGGACGGCTGTCAGTCATCCAGGGTCCAAGTGTCAGGACTATAAAGAGTCCCAGAGCACTGGAGCATGGAGCTGCTGATGCAAAGTGTCTCTATGGAAATCAACGCCTGACTCCAGCCAGCACTTTCAGGGAGGTCTCATCCATGCAGATGGTTGCTTTTTTGTCTGTCTTTTTGTTTCACGACAGCAACTCAGCCACCAAGTGGAAAAGTGACGGAGTGGGGTCAGCGGATGCTGAGCATATAGTGCCAAGAGGTCACCAACTTTCTGCAGAGTAAGTCGCAAACTTCATTTTCCTATTTGACTGTGCACCAGTGCACAAAGCAAGCGCCATAAAGACGTTAATGACAGCGTCTGGTGTGGATGAACTTGCCTGGCCATCACAGAGTCCTGACCTCAACCTGCTATAAGACCTTTTTGGAAGAATTAGAGCAGAGGCTGAGATCCAGGCCTTCTGGTCTAACATCAGTGTGTGACATCACTAATGTGCTTCTGGAAGAATGGTCCAAAATTGCCATAAACACACTCCTGATCCTTGCGGACAGCCTTCCCAGAAGAGTTGAAGCTGTTCTCGCTGCAAAGCCTTGATCCGTGTCATATTGAACCCTATGGATTCGGAATGGGATGCCACTGAAGTTCATATGCGAGTATATTGGCTGGTAGTTTAGATGTTGTTCTAAAGTGCAATGGACATCCACATGACCAAAGAATATGAGCCATGGATGAGGAACACACATGCTCAGCTTGACCTTGTCTGCCAGTACAGTTAAGATGTAGATTATCTTTAATTCATCGTACAAATAAGCAGAAACGTTACGTGTTTTGAGCATACGACTGACGCCCCACTAACATTTATGTTCCGTCTCATCAGTAAAAACTCACACATCCCCGTCCTGTTTTAGTCGTCAAAGACTCATGTTTATCCCATCACCGTCTGGTTGCATCCTGAAAAATATTTGCATCGGCAAAGTCATTTCATCAGGGGTCGTCGTTGATGAACTCCGCAGTGGAGAGGATGTAGGTTGGCTTTTCTAGCTGACCAGAGGAGGTCCCGCAAGGATCGAGAGAAGTACCACTCTTTCCTTCACGTTTCCCTTCACGTTCAGATATGCTGAACTTGTCACAAGGCTGGAAAGTGAAGGTCGTCCAGTGGAAGTAGGCTGCAGAGGTTTCATAGCCACGTCAACATCTAGGCTACTCAGGGAGGTGGGAGTTAAAGGACGTGCCCACAGACAGGGAGTCAAGGACTTCTCCAGGGCTGCTGAAAATGGGAGCCAGTGGCTGTGGCTGAAGAGAAGAGATCCAACGTGGGTCTTCAGGTGAGCTGATGGCATCTAGGGAGTGAACCTGGGGCGCTGGGATTCACTGCTGAACCCTCTGGAGATGTAGTGGGCCAATCAGTGAAACATTTATGAAGGAGGGTGCTCACTTGACAACCCGAAGGAGGCCATCGCTCACTTGAAACCCCACAGGGTCTCATCGGTGCCTTAGGTATGCTTTCATCAAGGGATATCAACACCTAGTCCTACACAACAGATCTGCTCTGGACTGTTGACGCAAAATACTTGAAATCCTCCAGCCTCTTGATCTCCACTCCCTGTAGCCTCACCGTTCCACCCGAGTTCCCTTCATTCACACACATATATTCTGTCTTGCTGAGACTAGCTTTCATTCCTCTACTTTCCAGAGCATACCTCCACCTCTCTTGATGTTCCTCCCCCTGTTCCCTGCTCTCACTACAGATCACAATGTCATCTGCAAACATCATGGTCCATGGAGATTCCTGTCTAACCTCATCTGTAAGCCTTTCCATCATCACTGCGAACAAGACGGGGCACAGAGCTGATCCCTGATGGAGGCCCACCTCCACCTTGAACTTCTCTGTTACCCCTACAGCACACTGTACCAATGTTTCACAGGCAGCACACATGTCTTGCACCGGTTTAACATATTTCTCTGACACTCCAGACTTCCTCATACAATACTTTTCAAAGTACTCTTTCCATCTTCTCATCACTCTTCAAGCATCTGTCAATTCATTTCCCTCTGTATCCTTAATCACCCGGACCTGTTGTACATCCTTTCCATCTTTATCTCTGTGTTTTGCCAACCTGTATAGATCATTCTCACCCTCCTTACTATCCAACCGAGCATACAAGTCATGGTACGCCCTTTGTTTTGCCTTTGCTACCTCTATCTTTACCTTCCGCTACATCTCCCTGAACTCTTGGCTGTTCTCTTCAGTCCTCTCAGTATCCCACTTCTTCTTTGCTAACTGCTTTCTCTGTATATACTCATGCACTTCCTCATTCCACCACCAAGTCTCCTCTTCTACTTTCCGTCCAGATGACACACCAAGTACTCTTCTACCTGTCTCCCTGATAACACGAGCTGTTGTTGTCCAATCATCTGGAAGCTCATCCTGACCACCCAGACCCTTTCTCAACTCCTCCCTGAAAACAAAGCAACATTCCTCCCTTTTCAGCTTCCATCACTTTGTCCTCTGCTCTGTCTTTGTCCTCTTCATCTTCCTTGTCACCAGAGTCATCCTACAAACCACCATCCTATGCTGTCTGGCTACACTCTCACCTGCAACTTCTTTGCAGTAACTGATCTCTTTTCGGTTACCTCGTCTATACAAGATGTAGTCTACCTGCGTGCTCCTACCTCCGCCCTTATAAGTTACCCTATGTTCCTGTTTTTTTCTGGAAAAAGGTGTTCACTACAGCCATTTCCATCCTTTTTGCAAAATCTACCAGCATCCGTCCCTCTTTGCTCCAAATCTGCCCATCACTTCTTCATCCCCTCTATTGCCTTCACCAACATGTCCATTGAAGTCTGCACCAATTACCAGTCTCGCATTTCTGGGAATATTCTGCATCACTTCATCTAACTCATTCCAGAACTTCTCCTTCCCTTTAGATTCACATCCCACCTGCGGGGCATAGCCACTAACAACATTGAGCATCACACCTTCAATGTCCAGTTTAAGACTCATCAGTCTATCTGACATTCTTTTCACCTCTAGGATGTTCCTAACAAACTCCTCCTTCAATATAACTCCTACTCCATTTCTCTTCTTGTCAGTACCATAATAGTACAATTTAGAGCCTGCTCCTAAGCTTCTGGCCTTGCTACCATTCCACCTGGTCTCCTGGACACACAGTATATCCACCTTCCTTCTCTGCATCATGTCGACCAACTGTCTACCTTTTCCTGTCATAGTCCCAATATTCAAAGTCCCAACTCTCAGTCCCAGACTCTTTCCTTTCCTCCTCTCTCTCTGCTTCCGAATAAGCCCTCCTCCTCTTCTTCTTGTTCTTGTTCTTCGACCCACAGTAGTCCAATTTCCATTAGTACCCTGTAGGTTATCAGTACCAATGGCGGTCGTTGTTAACCCGGTCCACGGTATGATATAGTTATGGTTGACTCGCATGTTTGGTTTTGGCAAAAGTTTTACGCTGGATGCCCTTCCTGACGCAACCCTCTGCATTTATTGGAGAGACACGGGCCAGTGCCGCCCTGAGGCTGCATTATTCTCCGAAAATACAATGGTGTGGGAAAATTATCTGACACTTTGTTCAAACGACTGGTGGAAAATGAAGATTGTGCATCTTTGAAATGTGGCTCCAAGTTTTCCTGCCTGTTAGTGAAGTGTTTGTGTGAGAGTCAGAGAACCGTGTCTTTACACTCAGAGGTTTTTGTACGACGGCTCAATGAGTTTGTGTCACTGTGGTGGACGTTCGGCGGTGGAACCAGACTGGATGTGGGAGGTGAGTGAAATCTTTGACTTTCTCGATGTTACTCCAGACTTTTTTTGTGTTTTCCCGTGAAAAAAGTTGGGTCTCCAGTGAGATCAGGTTGATTTGAGCTGAAGAACAAAGTGGACAGAGGCTTTCATGTGGAAGAGTGGGGATAGAAGCAGTCAGATGTAGAAGAAGAGCCTGAATCCTGGCTGATATTAGACTCTGATCTTCAGGCCGGTAGGTTGAGTTTGTGCCGATAAAGTCCGAGAGTCGTCTCTCTCTCCAGTCGGAGGGGTTTGTCGGGCGCCTCCATCACTTTGTGCCGCTGTGGTGGACTTTTGGTGGAGGAACCAGACTGTCAAAGCCACACTGAAGCTGCTGAAGTGAAATGAGGTTCTCAAATGTGTGAAGTCGTGGCTTTTTTTCTGCAGAATTTCTGTGAAGACGCCGTCGCAGAGAGAGCAGATTAAGGCGGGTGTTTGAACATGTGCTGAATTGCTTTATCAGCTTGGATACTGATGGAAATGTGGTTAGAAAAGAAGTCCAGTCTTTCAGAGACGATTAAAATCCTTGTGAAGACGGACTGATGGTCGTCTCTGCACGTCGGATTTCTTTTCATGATTTTCACACTTTTGAGGGATTTGATAGAAGGTTGTGTCAAACTGTTTCTGCTCAATCTGCCCGTTTGCAGACTTTCAGTCGATTTGCATGAGAGGCTTCTTGCAGGGAAGTGAAACACTGTGTGAGTGAGTGAGTGACTGGTGGACCAGAACAACATCTGACAGGAACTCCTTAGGAGGAAATGGACTCTCACACAGGAAAGAGGTTTGATTGACAGCTGGGACAGAGTCAGACGTCAGATCATGATAGCCTTTTTAAGCTTCAAGCACTTCCGGGTCGCAAGTATCACCCTCATCTCCTCGGCCGCGGAGTGCCGATGGAAAGTTGTCGAGGTCCCGCTCTAACCTGCCCGCCCTCTTCTAGGTGATGTTGTCCGTCCCACCCTGACGGTACTGCCCCCGTCCAGCGAGGAGCTGGAGGACGGTGACGCCACCGTCACCTGTCTGGCCGACAACGGCTTCCCCTCAGACTGGAGTCTGGCCTGGAAGGTGAACGGAGGAAGCAGCGGCAACTGGGAGCAGATCGAGAGCCGTGGGCCGCCGGGGAAGGACGGCCGCTACAGCTGGAGCAGCACCCTGAGGCTCTCTGCAGACCAGTGGACCAAGGTGGACTCTGTGACCTGTGAGGCCACCAAGAGCTCCCAGACTCCACTCAGTGAGACACTGACCACAGCCCAGTGTCTCCAGTCCTGACCCCTCTCTCTGCTCGGACCTCCACACCTATTTCTCTTGGCTACTCTTTGCCCTCCTCTGTCCCATCACATGTTGATTTCCTTTGATTCAAGACAATAAACACCTTCTCATCAAATCGACACTTGTTGTTGTCTCTCACTTCAAGTGTTTCTGGAATTTTTTGCGTTGATTGACCAAAGACACAGGCAGAAGAGAGTCAAGAGTGGAGGTAGTAGTTGTTTGGGGTTCTTAGTCAACAGAAGGTGACCTACTGGAAACTGGGTGAGTCAGAGGCTGCTGCCTTGATATTGGTCATGATTGCTGGCCATCAGGTAGAGGTGAGTGCAATCAGGTGAGGACAGGTGTGCAGCTTGAGCAAGAAGACAAAGAGCACATGGAAAGTACAGTGTCGTCATGGACCAACGGTGTGTACAAGTCAAAATGTTTCTTTTGTGTCTTTTCGTTTCTCCTCAGTCACAGTGACTCTGAAGATAGTTTGTACATTTCAGCAGATACTTTGGTCACAGGGTTTAGGACAGGGGTGCCCATTACGTCGATCGCAAAGGCATTGTGGGTCGATGGCATGGCATTGAAAAAAAAAGTTGGCGCCGGCCTATCATGGGTTCTCACAATGACATCTGACCTGCCCTTTCTCTGACTCACGCTTCACTGCACATGCGCATATAATTACGCTAAGTGCAGCAAAACTCTAACAAGTTAGCGAGTAAGAATGGGGATTAGATGTGTGGAAAAGCTGGACCAAGTAAAACGCCGAAGACCTACCACTACCATACATGGTGGGAGGAGGATTTCTTTTTCACAATGTCATTTTTGAAGTGCGTTTGCCTCATCTCACAGTCTACAATTGCTGTACCGAAGAAGGGAAATGTGGAGCGCCACTTTCGGACTTTTCATAAAAACTATGACACCGAGTTCCCTCCGAAAAGCGAGCTGAGAAGGAGAAAGTTGAAGGAACTAAAATCACAGCTCATTTTTCACACAGCTAAGGGCAAAGCATCGTTCCGGGTGAGTCACTTCCTCGTTAAAAACAAGAAATCCTTCCAGGACGGAGAGATGGTAAAAGAAGCATTCGTTGAAGCGGCCGACTCGTTGTTCGGAGACTTTAAAAACAAACCAGAAATACTAGCTTCGATCAAAGCTCTCCGGCTATCAAGAAGTCCAGTAACCCGGCGCAGTGAAGGCATGGCTGAGGATTTGACCCAGCAACTTTGGAAGGACATCGCAGATCGTGAGTGTTTCTCACTGCAGATGGACGAGTCTACGGACGTGAGTGACACAGCACAATTGTGCATTTTTATTCGGACGGTGTTTACTGACATGACTGCAAAAGAGGAGCTGTTAACAGTACTGCCCATGAAAGAAGACACACCAGGAGAGGACATATTTCAGTCTTTCAAAAACTTTATGGAGAAAACCCAGCTCCCAGTCTGCAAATTGGTGTCCATCACCACGGATGGCGCACCCGCCATGGTTGGCTGCTAGAATGGATTTCTCGCCAAGTGCAGGGAGGATGATGATTTTCCGGACTTCCTCGATCACCACTGTATTATACACCGACAAGCATTATAACATGAAAGAGATAATGGATGTGGCAACAAAGATGGCCTGTTCTATTCGGACCAGATCTCTTCAAAGACGGCTGTTCCGTGCACATCTGGAGAAGGCTGAGTGCGACCACTCAGAGTTGTTGTTGCACACCGACGTGAGATGGCTGAGTCGGGGGAAATTCCTGCAAAGATTTCCAGAGCTGTTGCCGGAGATGGAGGAGTTTTTCCGTGAAGGTAAACATGCAGATTATAGGCAACTAAATGACCATCAGTGGCCGCTGGACTTGGCATTTTGAACCGATCTGACCAACACGCTGAATGACCTTAATCGAGAGCTGCAAGGAAAGGACAAAACTGTGATCAATATGATCAGCTCAGTTAATGCTTTCAAACGCAAAATGCAACATCTCTCCTCGAAGCTCCACTGCCATGATTCGGCAAACTTCCAGAACTTCCAGAACTTCCAGAGCTGGAGACACAAGAGCAGTCATGTGAGCAGCTTGACAGTGCACGCTACATAAAGCAAATTGACAGTTGTCCGTCAGAGTTCGACAGACGCTTTCAAGACTTTGCTGTACTCGAGCCTGTTGCTACGTTAATGTGCTACCCTTTCCAGGAAGATGCTGAGGTTGTTTCACTGGCATCAAAAGTTGCAACCCTGTTTGCCCTGAACTCTTCTGGAGTGGAGGATGAGATTCTGACACTTCAAGTCGACATTCAGCTGAAGGCAAGAGCTCATGGACAATTCTGGAACCTACTCACAGAGAACAAGTACCCCAACATCAGAAAATGTGCTACCTTCTTGACTGCATTATTTGGCTCCACTTATTTATGTGAGTCAGCTTTTTCCCACATGAAGATCATGAAGTCAAAGTACCGTTCCACAATGACTGGTGAGCATCTGGAAGTCTGCTTGAGGCTGGCTATCAGCAGTTACTGTCCGGACTATGCAACTCTGGCTAATTCCATTCAGTGTAAGACATCTGAGTAAGGTAGTGACAAAAAAACATGTACAGAGTTGTATTGTGTAGTAAAGGTTGATGCAGTAATGCAAGGCATATAGTGTACGTATAAAAATGATTCTCAATATATTTAGATATAATGTGTTTTGCATTTTGAGTGGGCGGTAGATCATTTTGACTCGGTCATGTCATAAGTAGCCTTCAGGTTGAAAAAGTATGGGCACCCCTGGTTTAGGAAGTCAGTGTCACATTTGCTCAACCAGCAGAGAGGTGTCCTAAAAGGATCCATGTCAGGACCACTATCTGCCACCTTTTGTCATCAGTAGAATAAATGGTGTTCAGTCACCTCAGTTAAGAGGAACCCTTCGGGCAGATCTGCGTTATAGGACATCAGTGCCGGATGACTTTCGATGGCCTTTCTGCTCCACCTGCTTTAAGGGACTTCTCATAATAATCTTCCAGCTATCTCTTCTTCTGATGACACACTGCTTGACCAGAGAGTATTCTGAAGATCACTATGTTTCTGATAGTTACAAACCCTTGCTGCTAGATGTACTCTCTCTTTCTTATCCTCCTTCAGGCCTGGTTCTCCACCTCTTTCTGCTCAATAGCCTCCATCCTCACTAAAGAGTATCAAAGAAAGACATTGAGCGTCTTTATTGGACTTTAGTTGATGTGAGCTCTCTGATGTTGGATTGCTGACAAAAGGACATTTGTGGATGAATGTAATGAAATCATTTCATGAGGGAGTCTTGTTTTACAAAGATTGACAGATGTCACACAACTTGTGGTGAGCAGAGACCCGACACTGGTCCTCAGTGAAGTGTGTCAGTCTCTGCAGCAGCAGACACTTCACTTTCACTTCAGTCTGACTGAGGGGGTTTTTGTACGACGCTTTTTCACTGTGTGAACGTAGCCTGACTGTTGATGATATGGTAACTCTGACAGTAATAAACTGCTGCATCTTCAGTCTGGACTCCTCTGATGGTCAGAGTGAAGTCAGAGTTTGATCCACTGCCTGAAAAACGATCTGGAATTCCTGATGCTCGACTCGTAGCCCAATAAATGAGGAGTTTTGGAACTTGTCCTTCTTTCTGTTGGTACCAGAATAGATAGTTCCCATCATAAACCTTCTGACTGGTCCTACAGGAGATGGAGACGGGGTCTCCTGGAGCAGAGCTCTTTGCTGCAGGCTGAGTCAGTGTGACCTGACCTCTGGACTCTGAGGATACAGACACACAAAGTGAAAGAGACTCCACGGCTTTGCGGGCTTCATCTCACACATAGTGATGTTGAGAGAGGAGAGGAGGTGGACTCTCTGGACTTTACCTGTGAAGCAGCAGCAGAGGAGAGTCCAGATGAGGACGGAGACCCGCGTCATGTTTGTGATGAGGAGGATTTGTGATGAAGGACGGCTGTCAGTCATCCAGGGTCCAAGTGTCAGGACTATAAAGAGTCCCAGAGCACTGGAGCATGGAGCTGCTGATGCAAAGTGTCTCTATGGAAATCAACGCCTGACTCCAGCCAGCACTTTCAGGGAGGTCTCATCCATGCAGATGGTTGGTTTTTTATGCTTCTTTTTGTTTCTCCATTTGTTTTTTTTTTTTTTATTTAACCTTTATTTAACCAGGAAAAAAGTCCTGTTGAGATTAAAAAACCTCTTTTACAAGGGAGTCCTGGCCAAGAGGCAGCAGTAAGTTACAGACAGAACAACATCACAAACAGTTAAAAGAAGCAATTACATTTTGACAAGTTGACCTCTAGTGTTCTCAGTTTGGTTTTAAAAGCATTTAGTGAGATAAAATAAGGGAGTTCCCAGTCTTTTTGAAGTCTGTTCCATGCAGTGGGGGCAGCACAGGCAAAAGCCCTTTTCCTTTGTTCTGTGCTTGGTAAAAAGGGAGGTAAAGCAACAGTCGATCATGTGATCGCAGCAGGTGAGAATCAACAGTCCGCCTTGTGACTCAGTCACAGATGTACGAGGGCAGCAGCCCGAGCAAGGCCTTATAAATAAAAGTGTACCAATGCCCCGACCTCCCGGTGCACAAAGAAGGCCATCCAACACGGGAATACAGTTCACAATGATGTGTTAACCATCTACAATTTGTTATGAACCTCAGCGAGGCGTGATACACGGTGTCGACTTTTTGAAGACTTTGAGCAGAGGCGTTCATGTACAGCAGATCATCGTCATCTAAAATAGCTAAAAAAGTTGCTTCTCAACATTAGAGGAGAAACACACCTTGTTTCGAAAAAGAAACCCCAGTTTAAATTTAGTTTTTTTCACAAGACAGTCAATATGGGGCTTGAATGTCAAAGAGTCATTAAGTAAAACCCCGAGGTATTTCTACTCATGCACCCGCTCGATGACACTTCCCTTGAAAGTTGACACCACGGGAAGATCTGTAGGGACCTTCTCGCTATTTGGAAAGATCATGAGCTTTGTTTTGTTAGCATTTAGAATCAGTTTTAGCTGCACTAGTGCGAGCTGAATCACATCAAAAGATTTCTGGGCAGATTCAATTTCTTTCACAGGGGTGGATCCAAAGCAGCAGATGATTGTGTCATCAGCATAAAGATGAACATTGGCATCTGACAGATTTTTTCCTAGTTCATTAATGTACAAAATGAACAAGAGGGGTCCTAATATTGAACCCTGTGGCACCCCCTTTTGGACACTCAAAGAGTCAGAAACCAGACCATCACATTTAACGCACTGAGTTCTGTCACTCAAGTAATTTCTAAACCAAGAAAGTACAGAGCTACAAAATCCAAAACTGCCGAGACGATGCATTAAAACAGCATGATCTACAGTATCAGAAGCTTTCGACAAATCAATAAAAAGCCAGGCACAATATTGCTTCTTATCAAGAGCAGAATGTATATCATTGACCACCTTGTGGCTGCTGTGATGGTACAATGTTTTTTCCTGAAACCTGATTGCAAATTTGAAAGAAGTTCACTAGAAAAACTTTTAGCTGATCACAAACAAGGGGTTCAATAATTTTTGATAAGACACACACATTGGATATTGGTCTGTAGTTAGTTAGTTAAAACCGCTGGGTCACCTCCCTTTAGTAAAGGAGTAACAAAAGTCGACTTCCAAATGGCTGGAATTTCACGACTTTGTGTGGAGAGATTGAAGAGGACTGTAAGGGGCTGTGCTCCAAAATCTGCTGCTATTTGAAAATAAGATTCTATCATATCTGGACCAGAGGGTTTTTCTATGATCTAAAGTTTTGAGTGCTTTATGCACTTGCTGCACGGTAAAAGGAATAAAATTGAAGGGATCCCCAGAAAACAATTGAGGATCTGTGCAGGAGTTTACAGAAGCTGCACCTTTTTGATCAAACAAAGATCCGCACAGGATAAAATGTTTGTTACAGCAATTTAACATTTCAGCTGTTGCATGGACCGGGACCGAGTCCTTCAGAACAAATTTTGTGCAGACTTAATTACTGATAAAGACTTTATCACCTTCCAAAATTTGTATGGATTATTGAGATTGTCAGTTGTGACGGATAAGTAATATTCCGATTTGGCCTTTTTGATAAGAGAAGTGCATTTATTTCTTAGTTGGCTGAAAACAGTCCACTCGGCTGCAGCATCACTTCTCCTAGCTTTGGCCCATGCCAAGTTGCGCTGATGGATCATGTCTGACAACTCTGGAGAAAACCAGGGATTTTCACGTCCTTTCACTCCAAATTTCCTGATCGGAGCATGCTTGTTCACAATACTCATAAAAGTTTCCTTGAAGAAAGTCCAAGCAAGCTCGACATCCGGGAGCTTGTTCACTGAATTGTTTAAAGTTTCTCTTGTGGCGGTGGTGGGCTGTCAGGGCCTGCAAGGCCTTCTCTGCTGGCCTAAAGAATATCTGAATCACAAAGGTTAATAATATTTTCTCCATGAATACTTATGAAATAATTCCAACTGGTCTGTTCACTTCCTTTCACAGCTTTTCTTCTGGTTGTGCCGCTTCCACACATGCATTTTCATATAAAAGCATTTAACCAATCACATTTCAGCCATCATCTGTTGCCAGGCAGGGTCAAAGTCAAAGGAGTCTGGCTGGGGGGGGTTAGTTCTGCAAGCCCCGTTCTGCAAACGGAGAAAAAACAAGTGTTGATGACGTGGTTGCTTCAACCAATCAGATTTTGAGTTGGCGACATCAAAGCCTTCTAGCAGGCTACAGCAACGTCAGCGTACTCACGCCCTCTGATTGGATAGTCAGAGAGTACTAGCCAGCTGCGAACAGAAATATAGTTGTGTTTGTTTCATATCGTTTTTTTCAACCCACAATGGCTACAGGAGAAGAAACGGATTTAGTTACCAATATATTGTTAAAGCGATTTTCGTTTTGAAGAAAAGCTCGACATAGGAAAGAAAGGTCGGGCAACTCCAAAGCTAGTGAACCTGTCACAACCAGGAAGGGATTTGTCCGACATTTTCAAACCACGAACTACAACCGTTACCCCTGGCTCACAGGATCCGAGGTTCACTGCAAATTGTATTTCTGGGAGCGTTTGGAGCCGAAGCGCACGGATAATCTGTGCAACGGAATAATTGAACTCTTTTTGAGGAAAGAAAGGAGGATGGATTTTGTCTACAAATGATCAGAATTTCTGGTGAGTAAAATGGTGCTATTTTCCTATATAATACTGCAAGTTTATAAGGTTATTATTGGTGCTTTTTATGTGTTGAGGCTGTTTGATATAAAGGTATTTATTGTGGCTACTTTTCGTTTGTGTGGCTCCCGCCATGCGACTCTCTTTATACCGCATTTCTGCATAATAAGTATGTTTTTTTTTTTTTATAACCATAAACTAATTATGGGGGGTGGATTGATTCGGAGCACTACTGAAGGCCGAGGTGTAAAATGCACGGGCCGCCACTGTCTTGTGGATAACGAGCAGATTACTTTTAGGGATTTTAGTGTCCCGGCAAGCAGTAACAGCGCAGTGATCACTCATATCATTGCAGAAAACTCCCAGAGCTGAGAATTTATGAGGAACATTTGAAAGGATTAAATCAAGTCAAGTGGATTTATCAGGACTTCTAATATTTGGCCGAGTACATAGATTGACCGATTGACTTAGATTATTTGAGTCACAGAAGAATTTAAACTCATCCGAAACTGAGGTTACCCAGTCCCAATTTAAGTCCCCGGACAGCAAGAGTTCGTTAGACTTAAGCCTAGATAAAAGATGTCTTAATGTTGACAAAGCTTCCTTTTTGGCAGAAGGAGGCCGATAGCAACCAACAACCGTTAAACGCAGGGATTTTGCAATTTCTATATTTAAAGCCAAAAACTCCAATTGCTTACAGATGGATTCAGATAGAAGAACTACAACAACAAATCTTGAGTCCACCGTAAAATAGTCTTTAAATCAGATTTGTCAGAAAAGAATATGCAAACATAGATATAGATACCAAGGAGCAAGATGGCGTAAACATGGACAACAGACAAACAAAATCTTAACATCTGAGAAGAAAAAAGAAAGTCCTTGTGCAGAGAATGGTGATAGAAACAGCAGGTGTACAGTAGGGATGAGGATCCTGAAACAGACATGATGAGCAAGGTGTCCTGGAGAATGTGTAGATATCAATATTGCACGGATAACAGTGCTAAGTAGAGGTGGAGGTAGTGCTCATGGAGGTCGTGAGCCGGTGCAACAAAGAGTGTTTTGATATGTTTGTGAGCAGCATCTGCGCTGAGCTTTATGTGCTCGTTGCATGGAACAGTCTGACAGCCGATGGGATGAAGGACCTGCAGTGGCGTTCCTTCTTGCAGCGAGGATGCAAGTCTTTGGCCGAAGGAGCTGCTTAGATCCCTGCAGGGTCATGCAGAGCTGAGAGGAGGCTGTTGTCAGTCCTCCCACTCTTAGACTTATTGGAAAGAGTTCCCTGTTGACAGTCGCCGCTAAAATGGTTCAGTGCTGAACATGTGCAGAGGTGTATCCCAGGGTTCCCTCTATAAATTCACAGAACCAAGTCCAAAAGCTCCCGATTTTACCCTTGTATGCTGATGACACTGTCATTTCCTGCTGTGTCTCATATTATTTCATGCATAAATGTATTGATCTTGTCATTGTTACCAATAGTGTGATGGATCACTGTTTCATTAGAACTGCTCCAAACGTGTCTTGGACGTAGAATTAAAGTCAGTATGTTTCCAATGTCATATTTAAATTGTGATTGTTTCATGTTGTTTGTGTTTGTCTTCCTTTGCTTCCCTCCTGTGTGATTCATCAGTCCTGCTCAGTCCAACCCTGTTCCTCATGTCTTGACCAATCAGCTCCCTGCCTGCTCACCTGTCTCTTGTTGTATCCCGTCAGTCTCATATCTTTGCGACTTTTGTCCCAGAGGACTTGTTGTTTAAACACCAGGAAAGTCTTTGGCTTGAGATTCAGGTATTTTCTTTCATTTCATGGTTGGACTCTGAAGGAGGCTCACTGAACTCTTCTCATGTGTAGAGAAGAAATAATTTGAATTTATTTCTCTAAATAACTTGAATGCTACAATCCAGAATGTTGTTGCGGCTGCATCAGTTCCTCTATAGCTGAGGGAGGTTTTTGTACGACGTTGTATCACTGTGTGAACGGGTAGCTGCTACCCTGCTGACAATAATAAACTCCTGCATCTTCATTCTGGACTCTGCTGATGGTCAGAGTGAAGTCAGTCCCAGACTGACTCCCACTAAAACGATCAGACACTCCAGAGAAACGGCTCGTGGCATAATAAATAAGAAGCTTTGGAGCTTCTCCAGGTTTCTGAAGGTACCAGTGAATATTATTGCTAACTCCTGTACTTGCTTTACATCTCATGGAGACGGTCTCTCCTGGAGCAGCAGACGGAGGTCCAGACTGAGTCAGGATAACCTCTCCAGATGAACCTGCAAAACAAGATTTTAGGAGAGAAATTGACGGACGTGGCAACAAAGGAGCACCGTTTCTCCAAGGTGGATGCTGCTCATTTGGGTGTTCCTGCTCGGCATCGGAACTTGATGGCGGTGAACCTGGAGCAACGTCTCCAGAGGAGAGTCTCACCCTGGATGAGGAGCCCCAGGGTGGCCAGCTGGAGGATCAGTGACTTCATCATGGTGCTGCCGGTATGTCGGTGCTTCTGAAAGGTCTGGAGCTCTTAACAGCTGGGAGCGGAGAGGCAGGACATGTATGCAAACACAGAGTCAGTCAGCTGGAGCTGTCCTCAACATGTCCTGCTGTGTCCTCCTCACTGCTCCACACATACGCATTCGCCAGTTTCAAAGGTCTGAAGCTCAAGATGTTTGACTGTCACCGTGCATTTATTGTCGTGAATCTTCCTGCTGCTCATAGAGTTCATTTTTTGCGCAACACCCTGTAGCTTTCTTGGATCCAGGAAAACAGCTCCCTTAGTAATATTCTTTATCCACTGCTGTGACTGACTGTGGATCAATATGTTTCAGTTCAGTCACTCCTGAAGCCACAGAAGAACTGATGACCAATCGATGGTCCATTTTGACCGAGCCCATCTTCCTCTGAGCCTTCTGCTTTTTGGATTCAGGGAGCCTGATTCCAGATGTATCCTTCTTAAGAGACAGAGAATCCACTACTTCGTTCAACAGGTCCAGTGCAGAGCAACTTGAGGTTCAGTGGTTCGGCCCGTCTCCTCACAGGAAGAAGGTTCCAGGTTCCACCTGGTGAGTGACTGCGTTCTCTCTGTTTGATGTCGTCATTGTTCAAGAACTAACCAGTCATACTTGTACTCATCCTCTGCTGCCGCTTCTTTGGGGTCCCTCATCTTCGGTCCAATTCTATTCAGTTCCTACTTTGTTGATCTGCTTCTGATTTACCCAGAGGTCCAAATCCTGATGTATGCCGATGACACTGTTCTTTGCAACCAATGCGGTCCAACTGATTGTTGTCGTAGCCAGTTTAATACATAAATAAAGAGCATCCTTATTAAGTTTTAGAGCCTTTAAAGTGAACTTTAGACACATCAGCCTGCTGGAAACAGCTTCACCTCTTCAGCATTGGAGGTTTTCAGCAGGTGCAAGGCTGGGGAGAATAGACATTTGACATTTTCAGTCAGGTAACTCAGTCTCGTGATCAAATTTTGAGAACTTTTGCCTAACTATCAGCCCTTTGTACAATTCGAAAATGTATACATTTTTCTTTCCACGTTAACATCGACATGATAGCTGACACAAGTTTTCACATAAGAAGTCCTCCTGCTTTGTGGACGATAAATCTTCAGTTTGGCGAGAAAAAAAGTTTCATTTAAAAGCAAACGCCACACCATGTTAATCTGAACTCCAAAGGTCGACTGACAGACTTGAAAGATCATCAAAGTAAATTGTTAAACACAAACAGTTCAAAGTAAATACCGTATTTGCACGACCATAAGGCGCCCCGCACTAAAGTCTCAGTTATGTGTGCCATTACTGTATTTAACACACATATAAGGTTCACCTGATTATAGGGCGCGCGTTTTATATACAATCCACACCCACACTTTAACATTCTCATGGTGTCCTCTACTACGTCCGTCTTACAACAACAACAACAACAACAACAACAACAACAACAACAACAACAACAACAACACACACAAGCATAAAAGTGTGCGTTTTTAAAAACAGAGCGGGAGCTAAACTGAGTTTGGTATTCATATTTTTTTACCGGTAATCGTCATCCATCGAACCCATGGAAGTCCTCATCCTCTGTTTCTGATTTGAACAGCTGCGCTAAATCTCCATCCAACATGCTAGCTTCACTTTCTTCACTGTCACAGTCGCTTTCCTTGGAAATGATGCCGGCTTTTGCAAAAGCTGGAACAAAAGTGCCGGCGGACACGTTAGCCTGAGCAGCTACAATCCATTCGCAAATTGTGGCGTAACTCGCCTTCCACTCTCAGTGAAACCGTGGTCTCAAAGAAGACCTTTCGTACCCCGTTGTGCGTCTCGCTACCGTGCTGGTCCCCTTCTTCTCCACTGGGATGTGGAAAGCGAGCGGCACCTCGTCCATGTTGGTGACGAGGCCGAGCTGGATGTGTTTGTCGGCCATGTTTTCAGGGTTGTTAAAACAAGGATGTTCTGCACATACCTGTTCTTTTATATACAATCAACGTCCACACTTCCCCCTATAACGTTCTCATGGTGTCTCTACGACAGACACAGGGTGCACTGCTCTATAGGGCGCACTGCACATTTTGGAGAAAATCTAAGACTTTTATGTGCACCTTATAGTCGTGAAAATACCGTAAGTTAAACATTTTAATTTATCAACCGCCAACTTAGTGTTTAGTGAATATATTTGGTGTTTGTTTTCTTAAAAAAACAACTCACACTGGGTTTCTGTTAAATGTTTGTAAAAATCACTGTTTATTTTCAGAGACCTTCAGTTGTTTGATTGCGGAGTTCCTCAAGGTTCAATTCTGGCGCCTCGAGGTCTTTCACATTGACTTTTTCCTTTTCAACTGAACTTTTCAAACTATTTGTTAAAGAATCCACGTGCGATATCACGTCTTGTAGTGACCGCAGTGGTTTTGTTCTTTGAAATTTACCAGGTTATTTTCTTGCGTTTCATTACTATTTTATTGACTGTTTGCTGAATCCTGGTTTGATTTCACTGAGAAGCACTTTGTGACTGGAAAAGATTGGACTCAAAGAGAGTGTCATTGAAATGGGAAACCCTGCAGCTACATTTGTGTGTGATATAAAACCCTTCCAGGAGTGTCATGATGAAGACCTGGTGTGTGGAAATGATGCTCCAGCTGCAGCAGCAGACACTTCACTTTCACTTCAGTCTGACTGAGGGGGTTTTTGTACGACGCTTTTTCACTGTGTGAACGTCCACTGACTGTTGATGTTATGGAAACTCTGACAGTAATAAACTGCTGCATCTTCAGTCTGGACTCCTCTGATGGTCAGAGTGAAGTCAGAGTTTGATCCACTGCCTGAAAAACGATCTGGAATCCCTGATGCTCGATGAGTAGCAAGGTAAATGAGGCGTTTAGGATCTTGTCCTTCTTTCTGTTGGTACCAGGCTAGATAGTTCCCATTGCTATCAGAGTACACATTCTGACTGGTCCTACAGGATATGGAGACGGCGTCTCCTGGAGCAGAGCTCTTTGCTGCAGGCTGAGTCACCGTGACCTGACCTCTGGACTCTGAGGATACAGACACACAAAGTGAAAGAGACTCCACGGCTTTGCGGGCTTCATCTCACACATAGTGATGTTGAGAGAGGAGAGGAGGTGGACTCTCTGGACTTTACCTGTGAAGCAGCAGCAGAGGAGAGTCCAGATGAGGACGGAGACCCGCGTCATGTTTGTGATGAGGAGGATTTGTGATGAAGGACGGCTGTCAGTCATCCAGGGTCCAAGTGTCAGGACTATAAAGAGTCCCAGAGCACTGGAGCATGGAGCTGCTGATGCAAAGTGTCTCTATGGAAATCAACGCCTGACTCCAGCCAGCACTTTCAGGGAGGTCTCATCCATGCAGATGGTTGTTTTTTTATGCTTCTTATTGTTTCTCCTTTTGTTTTTTTATCTCAACTTTATTTAACCAGGAAAAAAAGTCCCGTTGAGATTAAAAACCTCTTTTACAAGGGAGTCCTGGCCAAGAGGCAGCAGTAAGTTACAGACAGAACAACACAACAAACAGTTAAAAGAAGGAATTACATTTTGACAAGTTGACCTCTAGTGTTCTCAGTTTGGTTTTAAAAGCATTTAGTGAGATAAAATAAGGGAGTTTCCAGTCTTTTTGAAGTCTGTTCCATGCAGTGGGGGCAGCACAGGCAAAAGCCCTTTTCCTTTGTTCTGTGCTTGCAAAAGGGACATAAAGCAACAGTCGATCATGTGATCGCAGCAGGTGAGAATCAACAGTCCGCCTTGTGACTCAGTCACAGATGTACGAGGGCAGCAGTCCGAGCACGGCCTTATAAATAAAAGTGTACCAATGCTCCGGCCTCCCGGTGCACAAAGAAGGCCATCCAACATGGGAATATAGTTCACAATGATGTATTAACCATCTACAATTTGTTACGAACCTCAGCGAGGCGTGATACACGGTGTCGACTTTTTGAAGACTTTGAGCAGAGGCGTTCATGTACAGCAGATCACCGTCATCTAAAATAACTAAAAAAGTTGCTTCTTAACATTAGAGGGGAAACACACCTTGTTTCGAAAAAGTAAACACAGTTTATGTTTAAGTTTTTTCACAAGACAGTCAATATGGGGCTTGAATGTCAAAGAGTCATCAAGTAAAACCCCGAGGTATTTCTATTCATGCACCCGCTCGATGACATTTCCCTTGAAAGTTGACACCACGGGAAGATCTGTAGGGACCTTCTTGCTTTTTGGAAAGATCATGAGCTTTGTTTTGTCAGCATTTAGAATCAGTTTTGGCTGCACTAGTGCGAGCTGAATCACATAAAAAGTTTCTGCACAGATTCAATTGCTTTCACAGAGGTGGATCCAAAGCAGCAGATGATTGTGTCATCAGCATAAAGATGAACATTGGCATCTGACAGATTTTTTCCTAGTTCATTAATGTACAAAATGAACAAGAGGGGTCCTAATATTGAACCCTGTGGCACCCCCTTTTGGACACTCAAAGAGAAACCAGAAACCAGACCATCACATTTAACGCACTGAGTTCTGTCACTCAAGTAATTTCTAAACCGAGAAAGTACAGAGCTACAAAATCCAAAATTGCAGAGCCGATGCATTAAAACAGCATGATCTACAGTATCAAAAGCTTTCGACAATTCAATAAAAAGCCAGGCACAATATTGCTTCTTATCAATAGCAGAATGTATGTCATTGACCATCTTTGTGGCTGCTGTGATGGCACTTTTTTTTTTTCCTGAAACCTGATTGCAAATTTGAAAGAAGTTCATTAGAAAAACTTTTAGCTGATCACAGAAAGGGGTTCAATAATTTTTGATAAAACACACAAATTGGATATTGGTCTGTAGTTAGTTAGTTAAAACCGCTGGGTCACCTCCCTTTAGTAAAGGAGTAACAAAAGTCGACTTCCAAATGGCTGGAATTTCACGACTTTGTGTGGAGAGATTGAAGAGGACTGTAAGGGGCTGTGCTCCAAAATCTGCTGCTATTTGAAAATAAGATTCTATCATATCTGGACCAGAGGGTTTTTCTATGATCTAAAGTTTTGAGTGCTTTATACACTTGCTGCACGGTAAAAGGAATAAAATTGAAGGCATCCCCAGAAAACAATTGAGGATCTGTGCAGGAGTTTACAGAAGCTGCACCTTTTTGATCAAACAAAGATCCGCACAAGATAAAATGTTTGTTACAGCAATTTAACATTTCAGCTGTTGCATGGACCGGGACCGAGTCCTTCAGAACAAAGTTTGGAAGGGTCTCTGCAACTTAATTACTGATAAAGACTTTATCACCTTCCAAAATTTGTATGGATTATTGAGATTGTCAGTTGTGACGGATAAGTAATATTCCGATTTGGCCTTTTTGATAAGAGAAGTGCATTTATTTCTTAGTTGGCTGAAAACAGTCCACTCGGCTGCAGCATCACTTCTCCTAGCTTTGGCCCATGCCAAGTTGCGCTGATGGATCATGTCTGACAACTCTGGAGAAAACCAGGGATTTTCGCGTCCTTTCACTCTAAATTTCCTGATCGGAGCATGCTTGTTCACAATACTCATAAAAGTTTCCTTAAAGAAAGTCCAAGTAAGCTCGACATCCGGGAGCTTGTTCACTGAATTGTTTAAAGTTTCTATTGTGGCAGTGGTGGGCTGTCAGGGCCTGCAAGGCCTTCTCTGCTGGCCTAAAGAATATCTGAATTACAAAGGTTAATAATATTTTCTCCATGAATACTTATGAAATAATTCCAAATGGTCTGTTCACTTCCTTTCACAGCTTTTCTCCTGGTTGTGCCGCTTCCAGACATGCATTTTCATGTAAAAGTATTTAACCAATCACATTTCAGCCATCATCTGTTGCCAGGCAGGGTCAAAGGGTCAACGGAGTCTGCCTGGGAGGGGGGTTAGTTCTGCAAGCCCTTTACGGAAAAAAACAAGTGTTGATGACGCGGTTGCTTCAACCAATCAGATTTTGAGTTGGCGACATCAAAGCCTTCTAGCAGGCTACAGCAACCTCAGCGTACTCACGCCCTCTGATTGGATAGTCAGAGTGCTAGCCTGCTGCGAACAGAAATATAGTTGTGTTTGTTTAATATAGTTTTTTTCAGCCCACAATGGCTACAGGAGAAGAAACGGATTTAGTTACCAATATATTGTTAAAGCCATTTTCGTTTTGAAGAAAAGCTCGACATAGGAAAGAAAGGTCGGGCAACTCCTAAGCTAGTGAACCTGTCACAACCAGGAAAAGGATTTGTCCGACATTTTCAAGCCACAAACTACGACCAGTACCCCTGGCTCACAGGCTCCGAGGTTCACTGCAAATTGTATTGCAGGGAGCGTTTGGAACCGAAACGCACGGATAATCTGTACGACGGAATAATTGAACTCTTTTTGGGGAAAGAAATGAGGATGGATTTTGTCCACAAATGATCAGAATTTCTGGTGAGTAAAATGCTGCTATTTTCCTAAATAATACTGCAAGTTTATAAGGTTATTATTGGTGCTTTTTATGTGTCGAGGCTGTTTGATACGAAGGCATTTATTGTAGCTACTGTCCGTTTTTGTGGCTCCCGCCATGCGACTCTCTTTATACCGCATTTCTGCATAATAAGATGTTGTTTTTTATTTATAGCCATAAACTAATTATGGGGGGTGGATTGATTCGGAGCACTAATGGAGGCCTAGGTGTAAAATGCACGGGCCGCCACTGTCTTGTGGATAACGAGCGGATTACTTTTGGGGATTTTAGTGTCCCGGCAAGCAGCAACAGCGCAATGATCACTCATATCATTGCAGAAAACTCCCAGAGCTGAGAATTTATGAGGAACATTTGTAAGGATTAAATCAAGTCAAGTGGATTTATCAGGACTTCTAATATTTGGCCGAGTAGATAGATTGACCGATTGACTTAGATTATTTGAGTCACAGAAGCATTTAAACTCATCCAAAACTGAGGTTAACCAGTCCCAATTTAAGTCCCCGGACAGCAAGAGTTCGTTAGACTTAAGCCTAGATAAAAGATGTCTTAATGTTGACAAAGCTTCCTTTTTGGCAGAGGGAGGCCGATAGCAACCAACAACCGTTAAACACAATTTCTATATTTAAAGCCAAAAACTCCAATTGCTTACAGATGGATTCAGATCAGAAGAACTACAACAAAAAAATCTTGATTTCACATAAATTGCTACACCTCCACCTTTCTTGGGCCTGTAATTAGGAAACATATCATACCCAGGAATGTTAATGCTGTCCTTTGGAGTAGAATTTGAAAGCCACGTTTCAGAGATGATCACGATATCAGCACAATATCAGCTCCTCAGTCACAGTCCACCGTAAAATAGTCTTTAAATTAGATTTGTCAGAGAAGAATATGCAAACATAGATATAGATACCAAGGAGCAAGATGGCGTAAACATGGACAACAGACAAACAAAATCTTAACATCTGAGAAGAAAAAAGAAAGTCCTTGTGCAGAGAATGGTGATAGAAACAGCAGGTGTACAGTAGGGATGAGGATCCTGAAAGAGACATGATGAGCAAGGTGTCCTGGAGAATGTGTAGATATCAATATTGCACGGATAACAGTGCTAAGTAGAGCTGGAGGTAGTGCTCATGGAGGTCGTGAGCCGGTGCAACAAAGAGTGTTTTGAGATGTTTGTGAGCAGCATCTGCACTGAGCTTTATGTGCTTGTTGCATTGAACAGTCTGACGGCCGATGGGATGAAGGACCTGCAGTGGCGTTCCTTCTTGCAGCGAGGATGCAACAGTCTTTGGCCGAAGGAGCTGCTTAGATCCCTGCAGGGTCATGCAGAGGCTGAGAGGAGGCTGTTGTCAGTCCTCCCACTCTTAGACTTATTGGAAAGAGTTCCCTGTTGACTGTCGCCACTAAAATGGTTTAGTGCTGAACATGTGCAGAGGTGTATCCCAGAGTTCCCTCTATAAATTCACAGAACCAAGTCCAAAAGCTCCCAATTTTACCCTTGTATGCTGATGACACTGTCATTTCCTGCTGTGTCTCATATTATTTCATGCATAAATGTATTGATCTTGTCATTGTTACCAATAGTGTGATGGATCACTGTTTCATTGGAACTGCTCCACATGTATCTTGGACGTAGAATTAAAGTCAGTATGTTTCCAATGTCATATTTAAATTGTGATTGTTTCATGTAGTTTGTGTTTGTCTTCCTTTGGTTTCCCTCCTGTGTGATTCATCAGTCCTGCTCAGTCCAACCCTGTTCCTCATGTCTTGACCAATCAGCTCCCTGCCTGCTCACCTGTCTCTTGTTGTATCCCGTCAGTGTCGTATCTTTGCGACTTTTGTCCCAGAGGACTTGTTGTTTAGACACCAGGAAAGTCTTTGGCCTGAAGATCAGGTATTGTCTTTTATTTCAGGATTGGACTCTTAAGGAGGCTCACTGAACTCTCTCTTGTGTTGAAAAGAAATCATTTGAATTTATTTCTATAAATAACTAGAATGCTACAATCCAGAATGTTGTTGCGGCTGCATCAGTTCCTCTTTAGCTGAGGGAGGTTTTTGTACGACGTTGTATCACTGTGTGAACGGTAAGCTGTTGTCCTGCTGACAATAATAAACTCCTGCATCTTCATTCTGGACTCTGCTGATGGTCAGAGTGAAGTCAGTCCCAGACTGACTCCCACTAAAACGATCAGACACTCCAGAGAAACGGCTCGTGGCATAATAAATAAGAAGCTTTGGAGCTTCTCCAGGTTTCTGAAGGTACCAGTGCAACTCATTGCTAACTCCTGTACTTGCTTTACATCTCATGGAGACGGTCTCTCCTGGAGCAGCAGACGGAGGTCCAGACTGAGTCAGGATAACCTCCCCGGATGAACCTGCAAAACAAGACGGCGGAAGATTTTAGGAGACAAATTGACGGACGTGGCAACAGAGGAGCCCCGTTTCTCCAAGGTGGATGCTGCTCGTTTGAGTGTTCCTGCTTGGCATCGGAACTTGATGGCGGTGAACCTGGAGCAACGTCTCCAGAGGAGAGTCTCACCCTGGACGAGGAGCCCCAGGGTGGCCAGCTGGAGGATCAGTGACTTCATCATGGTGCTGCCGGTGTGTTGGTGGTTCTGAGAGGTCTGGAGCTCTTAACAGCTGGGAGCGGAGAGGCAGGACATGTATGCAAACACAGAGTCAGTCAGCTGGAGCTGTCCTCAACATGTCCTGCTGTGTCCTCCTCACTGCTCCACACATACGCATTTGCCAGCTTCAAAGGTCTGAAGCTCAAGATGTTTGACTGTCACCGTGCATTTATTGTAGTGAATCTTCCTGCTGCTCATAGAGTTCATTTTTGCACAACACCCTGTCGCTTTCTTGGATCCTGGAAAACAGCTCCCTTATTAATATGACTGACTGTGGATCAATATGTTTAAGTCCAGTCACTCCTGAAGCCACAGAAGAACTGATGACCCAGAGGTCCAAATCCTGATGTATGATGATGACACTGTTGTTTCCTCAACACTATTTGTCTTCATCAGTTTTAAGGATACATAAAGAGGATCTTTACAAGTTTTAGAGCTTGTCAAGTGAACCTCAGGCACATCAGCCTGCTGAATTCAGGTCTGTCTCTTCAACATTGGAGGTCAATCTGCAGGTGCAAGGTTTGGTAGACTAGACGTTTGACATTTTCATTCAGTGACAGTCAGGAAGCTCAGTTTTGTGATTGATAATCTAGGTTATTGCTCTACATGAAATTTGAGAGAATGTTTTCAGCATTCAATGCACAGTCCTAAATATTAGCCTTTTGTACTGTTGGTGTATGTAATGCAGAGTTCCTTAAAGTTCAATTCTGGAGCCTCGAGGTCTTTTATTATGACTTTTCTGTCCCTTTATGTTTGTTTCCTCTTGAATTGATTTCACTGAGAAGCACTTTGTGACTGGTGTCTGGAAAAGACTGGACTCAAAGAGAGTGTCATTGAAATGGGAAATCCTGCAGCTACATTTGTGTGATATAAAACCCTTCCAGGAGTGTCATGATGAAGACCTGGTGTGTGGAAATGATGCTCCAGCTGCAGCAGCAGACACTTCACTTTCACTTCAGTCTGACTGAGGGGGTTTTTTTACGACGCTTTTTCACTGTGTGAACGAAGCCTGACTGTTGATGATATGGTAACTCTGACAGTAATAAACTGCTGCATCTTCAGTCTGGACTCCTCTGATGGTCAGAGTGAAGTCAGAGTTTGATCCACTGCCTGAAAAACGATCTGGAATTCCTGATGCTCGACGAGTAGCAAGGTAAATGAGGAGTTTAGGAACTTGTCCTTCTTTCTGTTGGTACCAGGCCAGACAGTCCCCATCGTAAACGTCCTGACTGGTCCTACAGGAGATGGAGACGGGGTCTCCTGGAGCAGAGCTTTTTGCTGCAGGCTGAGTCACCGTGAACTGACCTCTGGACTCTGAGGATACAGACACACAAAGTGAAAGAGACTCCACGGCTTTGTGGGCTTCATCTCACACATAGTGATGTTGAGAGAGGAGAGGAGGTGGACTCTCTGGACTTTACCTGTGAAGCAGCAGCAGAGGAGAGTCCAGATGAGGACGGAGACCCGCGTCATGTTTGTGATGAGGAGGATTTGTGATGAAGGACGGCTGTCAGTCATCCAGGGTCCAAGTGTCAGGACTATAAAGAGTCCCAGAGCACTGGAGCATGGAGCTGCTGATGCAAAGTGTCTCTATGGAAATCAACGCCTGACTCCAGCCAGCACTTTCAGGGAGGTCTCATCCATGCAGATGGTTGTTTTTTTTGTTTCTCCTCAGTTGCAGTCCACCTGAAAACAGTCTTTAAATCAGATTTGTCAGAAAATAACATGCAAATATAGGATATAGATACCAAGGAACAAGATTGTGTATGATATGAACAACAGACAAACAAAATCTTAACATCTGAGAAGAAAAAGAAAATCCTTGTGCTGCGCCATAGGACTCTGGTGGGAGTCACACAAGGCCTAGCTGGTCTAGGTTCCTTCCCAACCCCCCAAATGAACACCAGGGGGAAAAAGAGGAGGCTTCTGGTCCAAGAGGAGGTGAGAGCAGCTGTGGAGGAATCAAGATCTTGCAAGGCGGTGGGCACGAGACAGCAGGGAGCCTGGACAAGATGGGAAAATGCTCATGAGAGGAAAGTTACCCGGATGGAGATCTGGAAAGCTGAGCCCCATCGCATCAAATTCCTTGTCCAGGCAGTGTATGATGTGCTGCCCAGTCATCGAACCTGCATACTTGGGGCTTAGCAGAGTCGCCAGCCTGCCCATTGTGTTTCAAGAGAGGCACCTTAGAACACGTCCTAAGCTGCTGCACCACAGCATTTGGAAAAGGGCGCTACCGATGGAGGCATGACCAAGTCCTGAAGACCATCGCTGAGGCAGTCAGCACAGGGTTGGTTTGGGCAAAGCAGTTCCGCCCTGCCAAGAACTCCATTGGCTTTGTCAGGGCTGAGGAGCGGGCGGCTACAGCTAAAAGAACACCAGCAGGCATCCTGACATCTGCAAGAGACTGGCAGTTGCTAGTGGACCTTGAAAAACAGCTAAAGTTCCCTAGCCATATTGCAACCACCACCCTCCATCCTGACATTGTCCTTGTACCAGAGGCCACCAAGCAAGTGATAATGCTGGAGTTGACTGTCCCATGGGAAGACCACCTGAAAGAGGCTTTTGAGAGGAAGCTCTCCAAGTACACAGGACAGTGAGGTCAGTGAGTGCCAGCAAGCAGGATGGAGGGCAAAATGCTTTCCAGTGGAAGTGGGCTGCAGGGGGTTTGCGGCCCGGTCCTATGCCAGCGCTCTGGGTTGTCTGGGCATTGTCGGGCAGCATAGGAGAAGAGCCATCCACAATACCACTGAAGCGTCAGAGAGGGCCTCAAGATGGCTGTGGCTCAAGAGAGGAGAGCCGTGGAGTCATGGTAGCTAGCATGCCAACTGGACACAAGCCGGGGTCTGATCAGCCCTGGCTGGGTCACCTGGATGAGGGTGTATGAAGTCGAAAGAACTGAAACACCCAATGATCCCAGGAACATCACTGAGGATGTGCATTAGTGCATGTACTTACACAGTAAATACTCCCACCGGAGTTGGGTCGTCCGCAAACTTGACCATGTGATCGGTGCTGTAGGTGGGTTTGCAGTCGTGAGTCAGCAGGCTGAAGAGCAGCCCTGAGGGCCTCTGCGCTGAGTGTGATGCTGCTCCAGATACTGTTCTGCTTGTGGCCTCTCACAGAGGAAGTCCAGCAGACAGTTGCAGAGGGAGGTGTTGAGTCCCAGGCGTTGTTGTATGTTGCGTAAAAGACGACCGGAGATATTAGGGTGTCAGTTAGTTATTTTACTGAAGAGCAGGGCACAGGTGATGATGGCAATTCGTACCAATAGACATGAGCCTGCCTACAGAGAGTGTGCGCATGTGCAGATTGCAAGTAAACATATATGGTTAATTGTTCAATATTACTGTGTCCAGTCAATATTCTACATCCCCTTTCCTTAGTTGGAACTTCTAACCATGAACACAGTTTCAACATCTTAATAGTAATACAGTGTTAAACTTATTCCATACTTGTGTGACTGCATGAAATATGACATATCCAAACAATGCAAAAAAGTGTGCAAATAACTGTGATAACCATTCAACGAGTCATCATGTAACCTAGTCAGACATTAACAAAAGACCCTCTTAGCAGTATAGATCTTTGTACTTGGGGTTTGGTTTACTGATGCGACCTGAGCGCGTTCTATAAACATCCACGTTTACAGACGGTTCAGAAGCAGAGGCTCGATCCGCCGGGCACTCAGAGTCCGCATGCTGTTCTGCATAGCCACGTGCGGTAACTGTCATACGACTTGTTGGATCAGGTCCTGTGTCCTGATAAGAGTCTCCCGGGTCAACCTGAGTCGATGCGGGTTCAGGAACAGTTAAGATGTGTTTTCTGTTTCTCCTGTATGTTTGTCCTTCCGACTGAATCAGGTATGATCTGGGCTCATTGCATGTTTCTTTCACAACTCCTGTGCGGTCGAATCCTTTCGGTGTTTGAAGCCTGACTACCTGTCCTTCTGTCAGAGCTTTCAGAGGTCGGCTCGTTTTGTCATAGACTTTTTTGCGCGAGTCTTTTATTTAGAAGTTGAGCACGTACGTCCTCTAGCTCGCACGTGACGGGTTCAAGCAGCTTTTTGGAGACAGGGAGAGTGTTGGAGAGTAATTCTAATTCATGCTAGTCTAAGTTAAAGCCTGTAAAGAGGAGACCGAGGTTATCATAAGAAATAACACAGACAAGCGACTATTCTTTTGTGCTCTGCAGACGGGGAGACTCAGCGCTCTTTGGAGGCGAGATCCAGAGAATCCCACCGAGTTCCTCCTTGCTCTGCTTTTTATTGTGTGAAAGTGTTTATTTACATAACAACATTCATTGGATAGTATAGTTCATGCATATGTTAAGTTGTCCAGGATGATATACAGTGGTGGGCAGGTTTCTGTCCAGAAGTGTTTATCCTCGTTAGATTTACATGTACGGAGGGTAGGTTCTTATCTAAAGATGTTTACGACCATTGGAATCTAAAATCTTGGAGGGCCCAATTCCTGTTTGAGGACAAAGGTCAGTTTAAGGACAAAAGTCATTTGTGCTCTAGCATGTCTGGCTAACTTCATGTGAGTAGTCGAAATAACATAGTTATAGAAATAGAGAGAAAACTCTAACAGAGAGTAGTGCGCGTCTGTCGCGACATTAGTCTTTGTGCAGGAGACCCAAGCTTAGTGTCACGAGGAATGTTTCTTAAATTGAGTAGGTTGAAAGATCTCGGTTTTGTCTCCGTGAGGCTTTCAGCACTACGGACAGCTCTCTCCACCAACCCATTTGATTGGGGATACTCAGGGCTGCCTGTCACATGAGTGAAGTCCCATTGCCTTGGAAAGTCCTTGAAACGCTGACTTGCGAACTGTCGTCCGTTGTCGGTGATGAGAGTGTGAAGTGCTCCGTAGACAGAGAAGTGACATTTCAACTTACCAATGACTGTTGTTGATGTGAGATTACGCAGCAGGTCAATCTAAACCAGCCTGAAAATGGATCTACAAGTACCAAGTATTGTCAGTTGTGCCAGTCAAAGATGTCCGCTGCCAAAGTCGACCAAGGTATCTCCGGAATAGGGTGGAGGAGAAGCGGCTTTGTTGGTGTGGTTTTGTGCTGTTGCACACCGAGCATGCTTGCACTTGCTCATCAATATCTCTAGTCATTGTCGGCCAAAACACTATTCCTCTTGCTCTCCGTTTCGTGGCCTCTGTACCTGGATGCCCTCTGTGTAAAACGCTAGTGTACAATTTTTGTAAGCAAAGAGGAATAACTGCTTTCTGTCCTTTCATGACAATGCCATCATCAATGATCAGTTCATCCCTGAAAGTAAAGTAGGGACGCACCGCATCTGGGAGATTATGAAGCTTGTCTGGCCGGCCATGTCTTATAAAGTTGCTGAGCATCTGGAGAGTCGGATCAGTGGCAGTGTGTTCTCTTAGTTTCCGTAAACGAGCAGAAGACACGTAACACACTGACATCACATCAAAATCATCAACTTCGTCCGCCAGCTGAGTTTTGGTGTTACTGGGAGCCCGTGATAAAGTATCAGTCAAGTGCATTTGTTTTCCACTTTTATACACGAGCTTGATGTTATACTTCTGGAGCTTCAACATCATGCGTTGTCGTCTTGCTGGTGTTGCATGAATAGGCTTTTTGATGATTGTAACCAGAGGTTGATGGTCAGTTTTATGGTGACTGGTTTGCCATAAATATAATCATGAAATTTTGAGCATGCAAAGACAACTGCTAGCAGCTCTTTTTCTATCTGTGCGTATCGAGTTTTTGTGTCCGTGAGGGTGCGCGAGGCATAAGCTACAGGTTTGCCTTCCTACAGGCACGCTGCACCAAGTCCAAATTGCGAAGCGTCACGTGTTTATGAACATCATAATATGACAGTACAGGGGGGTTGGACATGTGTTTCTTTAGAGTGTCGAAAGCACATTGCTGCTGTTCATACCTTGACCACTCAGTATCTTTGTGGGTGAGTTGACGAAGTGGAGCAGCGATTTGGCTAAAGTTGGGGATAAATTTCCCAAGGTAGTTCACCATACCAAGAAATCGTTGCACAGCCGCTACATTGGTTGGCACCGGCATGTCGCTAATCGCTTTAGTCTTAGATGGGTCAGCTTTTAGACCCTGAGCAGTGAAACATGACCAACATAACTGACCTGGTTCAGCCTGAACTTGCATTTTAGGGGGTCGAGTCTCAACTTTACCTCTCTAGCTCGGTTGAGTACTTTTCTCAGATGTGCATCATGTTCCTCAATGTCCTTGCCTCCAATCAGTACATTGTCCACGATGATTGCGCAGGGGTAACCAGCGAAAATCTGCACCATGGAGCGCTGGAACACCTCACTGGCGGAGCAGATTCCAAACGGCATCCGCAGGAACCTGTAACGGCCAAAACAGGTACTGAAAGTTGTTAACATTGAGGATTTCCGGTCCAGGGATATCTGCCAGAATGAGTTCTTTGCATCTGAGACTGAGAACACTGTTGCGTTGGACATTTGAGATGCAACCTCATCTACTGTTCTCATTGGGTGATGTGGTCTTTTCAAAGCAGCGTTCAAGTCTTCAGGATTGATACAGATCCTAATTTCCTTTTTTGTCCTTTTTGTTGGTAGCGACCATTGAGGAAACCCAGTCGGTGGGCTCTGAGACAGGTGTGATCACACCTAGCTCCTGCATTCTGTCCAGTTCAGCTTTGACTCGGTCTTTCATTGCAACTGGAATGCTGTGTGCTGGTCGAACTACGGGTCTTATCTCTGGGTCAAGGGTCATTGAATATGTGACAGGTAATTTTCCAAGCTCATTAGCAAAAAGGTCACTGTTTTCACCTTCGATTTGTCTTGTAAAATCTTGAACCGTTGAAACACTCACCTGGTGGACTTCACTGCTGAGAGACACAAGTCCCATTTGGAGTGAAGCACTGAGTCCTAGCAATGGTAGCACGTTCTCATTTATAATGAAGAAATGTAAAGAATAAGGTTTGACTCCTAGATGGCAACATATCTCAACAAGTCCTAGAGTCTGTATCTTACTACCACCGTATGCAACGAGGTTGGTGGGTTTACTGCATGGCATTATTTGTTCCTTTTTATCTTTTCAAAAGTCTTTACTGAGAGAACATTGCATTTAGCACCAGTGTCCACCTTCATTTCAACCGGATTGCCATTAATCTGTAAAGTGGTTTGAGTTTCTTCCCTCTCCAGCGTCTGTGCATCATCCGAATCTACGCTGTCCAATGTAATTCCATTTACATAGTAAGTATCACTATCACTGTCCTCTTTGTGGTCCATGTCCACCTGGTGGACTGCCTTCTTTTGTCTATGCCTCTGAAACTGAGGTCTGGATTTACAGCACTTTCTAAAGTGGTTCATCTTCTTGCATGCATTACACTGCTGGCCAAAAGCTGGGCATTTACTTCTTTTTGCAATATGACTACCACCGCAGTTGTTACAGTTGGAGATGTGCTGAGAAGCAACTGGTTTAGCATTAAACCTTGCCTTGTCACATTCTCTTTTCTTATATTTGTTTTGCACAGCATCCACGTATGTAAGTGTGCTACTTGGGGTCATTGGCATCATGTTGTGCTCCTCTGTCACTTCGTATGTTTGACACACAGAAATTGCTTTGGCTAAAGTTAAGCCACTGTCACGCAAAAGACTTTTCCTGAGATGGTCGTCCTCGCTCAGCTCCCCAAAGTTGCAGCTCCTAGCTATAATTGTCAAATCACTTACGTAAGATTCAATAGTCTCACCAGCCTTTTGGTTGCGCGTGTTAAACTTGTGCCGTTCCATCGTCATGTTTGTCTGTGGATTGCACATTTCTCTGAACTTTCTTTTGAGGCATTCAGGATCCTCCTTTGATTCTGCAGGAACGAGGACACGTCCATCGTCGGCACCACCTTCACGCACCTCCGCCGCGTACACGAAAGACCTTTCCCGCTCGATGGCTTCGGGTCCGGCAAGGTTTGAGAGGATATAGGCTCGACTCCGCGCTGGCTTGTCCGAGTGCGCTGCAGCGATAAAAATGTCATATTCCTGCTCGAATATGTACCAGTTTTCTGCCAAGTTGCCTTCAAACATTAGTGGGTCGGGTCGCCTGGAAAAAATGTAGCGTGGTAGCACGATGGTCCCGCTCAATAAGAAACAAGCCACTTACAACACACAGGTTTCCTGTGAAAAATGTGCGTCCGTAACTTCTGACACCATGTTGTATGTTGCGTAAAAGACGACCGGAGATATTAGAGTAGCACTTAGTTATTTTACTGAAGAGCAGGGCACAGGTGATGATAGCAATTCGTACCAATAGACATGAGCCTGCCTACAGAGAGGCTGCGCATGTGCAGATTGCAAGTAAACATATATGGTTAATTGTTCAATATTACTGTGTCCACAGTCAATATTCTACAGGCGTTGAACGCTGAGCTGAAGTCCGGGAATAACTTTTCTCTAATAAGAGTCTTTGGTGTCCAGGCAGGTGAGGGCCGGGTGGGGAGGTGAGCAGATGGCATCCTCTGTGGAACATTTGGCCTGGTATGCAAACCGGGAGGGATCTAGGGTAGGTTTTGGACTTGATCTGTACCATGACTAGCTGTTGAAAGCACTTCATGATGATGGGGGTCAGTGCTACGGGGCGATAGTTATTGTAACTGGAAGGGTCAGGTTTCCTCGACACGGGTACGACGACAGCGGATTTGAGGCATGACAGAACAGCCTCTTGCCTCAGGAAGATATTAAAGATGCCCCTGAAGTTCCTCTGCACAGTCTTTCAGCATGTTGTTTGGGTCTGCTGCCTTGTGGCTGTTGATGTTGGAGTGTTCTCTTCATGCAGGCAGCAGGCAGGTACAGGGCTCGCTGGTGGGTCTTCTGTGGATGAGTGTTGTTTTGAGCCTCAAACCGTGGGAAGAAGCTGTTGAGGTTGATCAGCAGAGAAATGTTTTCATGGCAGAGATGTGGCAGGGGTTTCTCGGTCCGGATGCCCCGCCAAGGGGCTCGTCGTGTCTATGCTGTCCTTGACTTGGCGGGTTATCTTGCCGGTGAATTTGTGTTTGGCTTTCCCGTTGCCACTCTTGCTGCTCTCGGGTCAGTTTCGTCCCTGGCTCTAAAGACTTGTCTCTTGCCCTCTATCCCATCAGTGTGGTTGCCGTGTTGCTTCTGTCCCAGAGGACTTGTTGTTTAAACACCAAGAAAGTCTTTGATGTGAGGATCAGGTATTTTCTTTTATTTCAGGATTGGGCTCTGAAGGAGGCTCACTGAACTCTCTCACTTGTGGAGAACAAATATTTTTGTCTTTTCTATTCATAACTTGAATGTACAATCCAGAATGATGTTTGAGCCGCTGCAGCTGTTGGAGCTCCATCAGTTCCTCTTTAGCTGAGGGAGGTTTTTGTACGACGTTGTATCACTGTGTGAACGGTAAGCTGTTGTCCTGCTGACAATAATAAACTCCTGCATCTTCATTCTGGACTCTGCTGATGGTCAGAGTGAAGTCAGTCCCAGACTGACTCCCACTAAAACGATCAGACACTCCAGAGAAACGGCTGGTGGCATCATAGATAAGAAGCTTTGGAGCTTCTCCAGGTTTCTGAAGGTACCAGTGAATATCATAGCTAACTCCTGTACTTGCTTTACATCTCATGGAGACGGTCTCTCCTGGAGCAGCAGATGGAGGTCCAGACTGAGTCAGGATAACCTCCCCGGATGAACCTGCAAAACAAGTCGGCGGAAGATTTTAGGAGACAAATTGAAGGACGTGGCAACAGAGGAGCACCGTTTCTCCAAGGTGGATGCTGCTCATTTGGGTGTTCCTGCTTGGCATCGGAACTTGATGGCAGTGAACCTGGAGCAACGTCTTTGGAGGAGAGTCTCACCCTGGACGAGGAGCCCCAGGGTGGCCAGCTGGAGGATCAGTGACTTCATCATGGTGCTGCCGGTGAGTCGGTGCTTCTGAAAGGTCTGGAGCTCTTAACAGCTGGGAGCGGAGAGGCAGGACATGTATGCAAACACAGAGTCAGTCAGCTGGAGCTGTCCTCAACATGTCCTGCTGTGTCCTCCTCACTGCTCCACACATACGCATTTGCCAGTTTCAAAGGTCTGAAGCTCAAGATGTTTGACTGTCACCGTGCATTTATTGTAGTGAATCTTCCTGCTGCTCATAGAGTTCATTTTTGCACAACACCCTGTCACTTTCTTGGATCCTGGAAAACAGCTCCCTGATTAATATTCTTTGTCCACTGCTGTGACTGACTGTGGATCAATATGTTTCAGTCCAGTCACTCCTGAAGCCACAGAAGAACTGATGACCCAGAGGTCCAAATCCTGATGTATGCTGATGACACTGTTGTTTCCTCAACACTTTTTGTCTTCATCAGTTTTAAGGATACATAAAGAGGATCTTTACAAGTTTTAGAGCTTGTCAACTGAACCTCAGGCACATCAGCCTACTGAATTCAGGTCCGTCTCCTCAACATTGGAGGTCAATCTGCAGGTGCAAGGTTTGGTAGACTAGACGTTTGACATTTTCATTCAGTGACAGTCAGGAAGCTCAGTTTTGTGATTGATAATCTAGGTTATTGCTCTACATGAAATTTGAGAGAATGTTTTCAGCATTCAATGCACAGTCCTAAATATTAGCCTTTTGTACTGTTGGTGTATGTAATGCAGAGTTCCTTAAAGTTCAATTCTGGAGCCTCGAGGTCTTTTATTATGACTTTTCTGTCCCTTTATGTTTGTTTCCTCTTGAATTGATTTCACTGAGATGCACTTTGTGACTGGTCTGGAAAAAGATTGGACTCAAAGAGAGTGTCATTGAAATGGGAAACCCTGCAGCTACATTTGTGTGTGATACAAAAACCTTCTAGGAGTGTCATGATGAAGACCTGGTGTGTGGAAATGATGCTCCAGCTGCAGCAGCAGACATTTCACTTTCACTTCAGTCTGACTGAGGGGGTTTTTGTACGACGCTTTTTCACTGTGTGAACGTAGCCTGACTGTTGATGATATGGTAACTCTGACAGTAATAAACTGCTGCATCTTCAGTCTGGACTCCTCTGATGGTCAGAGTGAAGTCAGAGTTTGATCCACTGCCTGAAAAACGATCTGGAATTCCTGATTCTCGACGTGTAGCCCTATAAATGAGGAGTTTTGGAGCTTGTCCTTCTTTCTGTTGGTACCAGGCTAATCTCGGTCCAAAGCTATCAGAGTACACATTCTGACTGGTCCTACAGGAGATGGAGACAGGGTCTCCTGGAGCAGAGCTCTTTGCTGCAGGCTGAGTCACCGTGACCTGACCTCTGGACTCTGAGGATACAGACACACAAAGTGAAAGAGACTCCACGGCTTTGCGGGCTTCATCTCACACATAGTGATGTTGAGAGAGGAGAGGAGGTGGACTCTCTGGACTTTACCTGTGAAGCAGCAGCAGAGGAGAGTCCAGATGAGGACGGAGACCCGCGTCATGTTTGTGATGAGGAGGATTTGTGATGAAGGACGGCTGTCAGTCATCCAGGGTCCAAGTGTCAGGACTATAAAGAGTCCCAGAGCACTGGAGCATGGAGCTGCTGATGCAAAGTGTCTCTATGGAAATCAACGCCTGACTCCAGCCAGCACTTTCAGGGAGGTCTCATCCATGCAGATGGTTGGTTTTTTGTGTGTCTTTTTGTTTCACGACAGCAACTCAGCCACCAAGTGGTAAAGTGACATATAGTGCCAAGAGGTCACCAACTTTGTTAATGACAGTGTCTGGTGTGGATGAACTTGCCTGGCCATCACAGAGTCCTGACCTCAACCTGCTATAAGACCTTTGGGAAGAATTAGAGCAGAGGCTGAGATCCAGGCCTTCTGGTCCAACATCAGTGTGTGACATCATTAATGTGTTTCTGGAAGAATGGTCCAAAATTGCCATAAACACACTCCTGATCCATGCGGACAGCCTTCCCAGAAGAGTTGGAGCTGTTCTCGCTGCAAAGCCTTGATCCGTGTCATGTTGAACCCTGTGGATTCGGAATGGGATGCCACTGAGGTTCATATGCAAGTATATTGGCTGTTAGTTCAGATGTTGCTCTAAAGTGCAATGGACATTCACATGACCAAAGAATATGAGCCATGGATGAGGAACAAACATGCTCAGCTTGACCTTGTCTGCCAGTATTTAAGATGTAGATTATCTTTAACTCGGACATTGTACAAAATAAGCAGAAACGTCACGTGTTTCGAGCATACGACTGACGCCCCACTAACATTTACGTTCCGTCTCATCAGTAAAAACTCACACATCCATGTCGTGTTTTAGTCATCAAAGACTCATTTTTGTCCCATCACCGTCTGGTTGCATCCTGAAAAACATTTGCATCGGCGAAATATTTCATCAGGGGTCGTCGTTAATTAACTCCGCAATGGATGTAGGTGGGCTTTTCCAGCCGACCAGAGGAGGCCTCACAAGGATCGAGAGAAGGACCACTCTTTCCTTCACGTTTCCCTTCACGTCCAGATATGCTGAACTTGTCAAAGATGCTCAGCGACAAGGCTGGAAAGTGAAGGTTCGTCCAGTGGAAGTAGGCTGCAGAGGTTTCATAGCCACGTCAACATCTGCAGGGAGATGGGAGTTAAAGGACGTCCCCACAAACAGGGAGTCAAGGACTTCTCCATGGCTGCTGAAAATGGGAGCCAGTGGCTGTGGCTGAAGAGAAGAGATCCAACGTGGGCCTTCAGGTGAGCTGATGGCATCTAGGGAGTGAACCTGGGGCGCTGGGATTCACTGCTGAACCCTCTGGAGATGTCGTGGGCCAATCAGCGAAACATCCGTGAAGGAGGGCGCTCACTTGACAACCCGAAGGAGGCCATCGCTCACTTGAAACCCCACAGAGTCTCATCGGTGCCTTAGGTATGCTTTCATCAAGGGATATCAACACCTAGTCCTACACAACAGATGTGCTCTGGACTGTTGACCATAAGTACCTAAAATCCTCCAGCTTCTTGATCTCCACTCACTGTAGCCTAACCGTTCCACCCGAGTTCCTCTCATTCACACATATATATTCTGTCTTGCTGCGACTAACTTTCATTCCTCTCCTTTTCAGAGCATACCTCCACCTCTCTCGATGTTCCTCCACCTGTTTTCTGCTCTCACTACAGATCACAATGTCATCTGTAAACATCATGGTCCATGGAGATTCTTGTGTAACCTCATCTGTCAGCCTATCCATCATCACTGCGAACAAGACGGGGCTCAGAGCTGATCCCTGATGGAGTCCCACCTCCACCTTGAACTTCTCTGTTACACCTACAGCGTACCAATGTCTCACAGAAAGAATACATGTCCATCACCAGTTTAACATACTTCTCTGCCACTCCAGACTTCCTCATACAATACCAGAGCTCCTCTCTTGGCACCCTGTCATATGCTTTTTCTAGGTCTACAAAAACACAAACCAGCTCCCTCTGGCCTTCTCTGTACTTCTCGAGTAGCATTCTCAACACAAATACTGCATCTGTAGTACTCTTCCTAGGCATGAAGCCATACTGCTGCTCACAAATGCTGACTTCTGCTCTCAGTCTACTTTCCACCAGTCTTTCCCATAACTTCATTGTATGGCTCATCAACTTTGTCCCTCTATAGATGCCACAATTCTGCACGTCCCCTTTATTCTTAAAAATAGGCACCATCACACTTTGTTGCCATTCCTCAGGCATCTTCTCACTCTCTAAGATCCTGTTGAATAATCTAGTCCAGGGGTGTCAAACTCATTTCTCATTGCGGGCCACATACGGCCTCGGTAGATGTCAAGTGGGCCGGACCATTAAAATTATATCATACTCTGCTATAAATAACTAAAATATCATGTGTTTCTTTTGTTTTGGTGTAAAGAAGCACAAGAACATTCAGAATTTTTTTTTAATTTAATGAACATTCCTTTTACAAAACATTTCATGAAACACCTTATATTTCCTTAGACAAATGTGCAAATTTCTTTTACCATTCACATATATGGATTGCAACTGATCCCACTGATTGTACAAAGGAACAAAACTTTAACAAGTAATTGTTATTGAAAAATACAGTAATGCACTGTAAGCATTTTAAAGGGGTTTGTCTAGTGTGGATTTGTTTTTATTCCTGATACTTGGCATCTTTTGGGCTGTACAAGTGCATCAAAATCCGGTGCCATGTCCTGACTAGCTGTCACTTTCAGAATGTCATTTAAGTGCTTGTTTGTGAGCCTTGAGCCATTTTCATTTTATTGATATTCATTACTGCGAAAATTTGTTCACAAAGGTAGATTTTCCCAAACATACACAAAATTTTAGCAGCCAGGGCTGTTAATTTGGGGTACCCTGGTAGTAGATACTGATAAAATTTGTCTAGACCTACAGAGACAAATTTGCCCTTCAAATCTGCATCACATTACAAATCAATTATTTCAAGCTGGATTTCAACCGGCAGATCAGAAGCTTTAACTGTGAAAGGTGAGCGAAAAACAGAAAATTCTGTCTCAAGTTCACCAAATACCTGAAAACGTTTCTCAAACTCCCACAGTAATCCTGCAATCTTGTCATTGTACTGTTTCACGTCCGCATCAGGTCTGGTCACACACACATCTCTCAGACAGGGGAAATGAGCAGGGTCGCCACTGGCCAGTTGCGTCTCCCACAAAGTCAGCTTCATCTTAAAAGCATGTATGTTGTCGAAAAACTGCGTGACAACTTTTTTTGCGGCCTTGCAACATTTTGTTCAGATTGTTCAAGTGCTCAGTAATATCCACCAAAAATGCAAGGTCCTGTAGCCATTCCTGAGATTGCAATTCCAACACGGGTTTTCCTTTTTTCTTCATGAACTGTCCGATTTCCTCTCGTAGATCAAAGAAACGCCTCAGCACAGCGCCTCTGCTGAGCCATCTCACCTCAGTGTGGTATGGCAGGCTGTGGGTAATGTTGCTGTCACTGAGAAGTTTGTCAAACTGACGATGGTTCAGTCCTCTGGATCGTATTGAATTTACAGTGTGATCAACCACCTCCAGAACGTGGTCCATTTTCAAGGACTTGCAACACAATGACTCCTGGTGCAAAATACAATGAAATGTCCAGAAACAATCTCCTCCATTAAGCACTTGTACTTTCTCTCTGAACTTTGTCGCGACAACACCGTGACAACGAGCATCGGACGGACCGTTGATTGGTCTGTCTGTGCTGATTGGTGCTGATTGATCCGTCTCAGAGAGGTGGATTGTCTTCTACTCGGACCTAAATAGTGTACCCCTAGTGGAAAATTCTTGAATTACATTTAATTGAAAAAATTAAATCCATGACTTTTATGCATTTTTTTCACTTTCAAATTATCCTGCGGGCCTAATCGATCCTCCTTGCGGGCCGTATGTTTGACACCCCTGATCTAGTCAGAAATTCTACCACTGGCCTCTCCTAGACACTTCCACACCTCCACAGGACCAACTGCTTTTCCACTCCTCATCCTCTTCAATAACCTTCCTCACTTCACTTTTACTAATTTTGCTACTTTGTGGTCTACAGTAGTCACCTCTTCTACCCTTGCCTCTCTTTCATTTTCCACATTCATCAGGTCTGCAAAGTACTCCTTCCATCTTCCCATCACTCTTCTGGCATCTGTCAATACATTTCTCTCTCTATCCTTAATCACTGCGGACCTGTTGTACATCCTTTCCATCTTTATCTCTCCATTTCGCCAACCTGTATAGATCATTCTCACCCTCCTTACTATCCAACCGAGCATAAAAGTCATTGTACGCCCTTTGTTTTGCCTTTGCTACCTCTATCTTTACCTTTTGCCGCATCTCCCTGAACTCCTGTCTGTTCTCTTTAGTCCTCTCAGTATCCCACTTCTGCTAACCGCTTTCTCTGTATATACTCCTGCACTTCCTCATTCCACCACCAATTCTCCTCTTCTACTTTCCTTCCAGATGACACACCAAGTACTCTTCTACCTGTCTCCCTGATAACACTAGCTGTTGTTGTCCAATCATCTGGAAGCTCACCACCCAGACCCTTTCCCAACTCCTCCCTGAAAACCATGCAACACTCCTCCCTTTTCAGCTTCCAAAACTTTGTCCTCTGCTCTGCCTTTGTCCTCTTCATGTTCCTTGTCACCAGAGTCATCCTACAAACCAGCATCCTATGCTGTCTGGCTACACTTTCACCTACAACTTCTTTGCAGTCACTGATCTCTTTCAGGGTACCTCGTCTATACACTGACTACAGCCCAGTGTCTCCAGTCCTGACCCCTCTCTCTGCTCAGATCTCCACACCTATTTCAATTGGCTACTCTTTGCCCTCGTCTGTCCCGTCACATGTTGATTTCCTTTGTTTCAAGACAATAAACACCTTCTCATCAAATCGAAAGTTGTTGTTGTCTCTCACTTCGACTGTTTCTGGAATTTTTTGCCTTGACTGACCAAAGACACAGGAAGAAGAGAGTCAAGAGTGCAGGTAGTAATTTTTGGGGGGTTATTAGTCAACAGAAGGTGACCTACTGGCAACTGGGCGAGTCTGAGTCTGCTGTCTCGATATTGATCATGATTGCTGGCCATCAGGTAGAGGTGAGTGCAATCAGGTGAGGACAGGTGTGCAGCTTGAGCAAGGAGACAAAGAGCGCACGAAAAGTACAGAGTTGTCATGGACCAAAGGTGTGTACAAGTCAAAATGGTCTTTTAGTTTCTCCTCAGTCACAGTGACCCTGAAGATAGTTTGTACATTTCAGCAGATACTTTGGTCATGGGGTTTTATGAGGTTAATATCACATTTGTTCAACCAGCAGAGAGGTGTCCTAAAAGGATCCATGTCAGGACCTCTACCTGCCACCTCTTGTCACCGGTAGAATAAATGGTGTTCAGTCACCTCAGTAAAGAGGAACCCTTTGGGCAGATCTGCGTCATAGGACATTAGTGCCGGATGACTTCCGATGGCCTTGCTGCTCCACCTGCTTTGAGGGACTTCTCATAAACATCTTCCAGCTATCTCTTCTTCTGATGACACACTGCTTGACCAGAGAGTATTCTGAAGATCACTGTGTTTCTGATAGTTACAAACCCTTGCTGCTAGATGTACTCTCTCTTTCTTATCCTCCTTCAGGCCTGGTTCTCCACCTCTTTCTGCTCAATAGCCTTCATCTTCTCTAAAGAGTATCAAAGAAAGACACTGAGCGTCTTTATTGGACTTTTGTAAATGGGAGCTCTCCGATGTTGGATTGCTGACAAAAGGACATTTGTGGATGAATGTAATGAAATCATTTCATGAGGGAGTCTTGTTTTACAAAGAATGACAGATGTCACACAACTTGTGGTGAGCAGAGACCCGACACTGGTCCTCAGTGAAGTGTGTCAGTCTCTGCAGCAGCAGACACTTCACTTTCACTTCAGTCTGACTGAGGGGGTTTTTGTACGACGCTTTTTCACTGTGTGAACGTCCACTGACTGTTGATGTTATGTGCACTCTGACAGTAATAAACTGCTGCATCTTCAGTCTGGACTCCTCTGATGGTCAGAGTGAAGTCAGAGTTTGATCCACTACCTGAAAAACGATCTGGAATTCCTGATGCTCGAGTTGTAGCATAATAGATGAGGAGTTTAGGAGCTTGTCCTTCTTTCTGTTGGTACCAGAATAGATAGTTCCCACTATAAACTTTCTGACTGGTCCTACAGGAGATGGAGACGGGGTCTCCTGGAGCAGAGCTCTTTGCTGCAGGCTGAGTCACCGTGACCTGACCTCTGGACTCTGAGGATACAGACACACAAAGTCAAAGAGACTCCACGGCTTTGCGGGCTTCATCTCACACATAGTGATGTTGAGAGAGGAGAGGAGGTGGACTCTCTGGACTTTACCTGTGAAGCAGCAGCAGAGGAGAGTCCAGATGAGGACGGAGACCCGCGTCATGTTTGTGATGAGGAGGATTTGTGATGAAGGACGGCTGTCAGTCATCCAGGGTCCAAGTGTCAGGACTATAAAGAGTCCCAGAGCACTGGAGCATGGAGCTGCTGATGCAAAGTGTCTCTATGGAAATCAACGCCTGACTCCAGCCAGCACTTTCAGGGAGGTCTCATCCATGAAGATGGTTGCTTTTTCATGCTTTTTTTTGTTTCTCCTTTTGTTTTTTTTATTTAACCTTTATTTAACCAGGAAAAAAAAAGTCAGTTGAGATTAAAAACCTCTTTTACAAGGGAGTCCTGGCCAAGAGGCAGCAGTAAGTTACAGACAGAACAACATTACAAACAGTTAAAAGAAGCAATTATATTTTGACAAGTTGACCTCTAGTGTTCTCAGTTTGGTTTTAAAAGCATTTAGTGAGATAAAATAAGGGAGTTTCCAGTCTTTTTGAAGTCTGTTCCATGCAGTGGGGGCAGCACAGGCAAAAGCCCTTTTCCTTCGTTCTGTGCCTGCAAAAGGGACATAAAGCAACAGTCGATCATGTGATCGCAGCAGGTGAGAATCAACAGTCCGCCTTGCGACTCAGTCACAGATGTACGAGGGCAGCAGCCCGAGCACGGCCTTATAAATAAAAGTGTGCCAATGCCCCGACCTCCCGGTGCACAAAGAAGGCCATCCAACATGGGAATATAGTTCACAATGATGTGTTAACCATCTACAATTTGTTTTTTTTTTTTATTTGAACATTTATTAGAACAGGTTCCTTGACAGAGTCACACACATTCTTACAAAACCTCATGACAAGATACACATTATACAATAATCTTTATAGGTCACTTATTTCCTCACTAGCAAGCGAAAAATTAAAAGAAAAAAAAACAAAAAACATTTAGCTCAGTCAAATAGAGATAATATCTTCAACTCTCCAAATATTTTTTAATGGCTGCCCATTTGTCCAGATATAGGTCTGTCTGAAGTCGTAAGTTTGCTGTTATGCGTTCCATGCAGTTTACCTCCTTAAGCCTCTGACGCCGCTGGTCCAGGGTAGGTGGGTGGGGTTTGAGTCAGTTTACTGGGATCATTTTATGTGCAATTAATAGAAGAACTCTAAGCGTAAACACCTGGTTTTTCCTTAGGCCGCTTGTTGATGCTGTACCCATAATAAATTGCTGTGGATCAATTGGTCTTTTTAATTTTAAAATCTCACTTATTTGTTTTTTTACCTCTTCCCAGAATTTCATCAGTTTAGGGCAGTCCCAAAAGATGTGGTAAAAGTCCCCCGTTATGCCACAGCCCCTCCAACACAGGGGAGAACAGTTATTATCATAAGAAGCTATTATCAAGGGAGTTTTAAAATACCTTATTCTTAACTTCCAGCTGAACTCCCTTCATGTTGGGCTGCTTAAACATTTTTGCCAGGACAACCAAGAACTCTCCCATTCTCCATCAGCAACCACGGCATGAGATTCCAGTTCCCACTTAGCTTTCACATCCAGTGTGTCCACTAAAGTGTCCATACGTATCCTGCCATATATATCTGATATTGTATTTTTAATGTTCATTTTGTTCTCAACTATCTCAATCCAATATTGTTCAAAATTAGTTGAAGATTCTTTAATATTGTCCCATTCTTTGTGTGTCATCAAATAATGTTGAATTTGAAAATATCTAAATAAATCCTTAGAGTCAATGTTGTATTTTGCCTGAAGTTGTGAAAAAGCCCTCAGAGTTCTTCCTTCAAATAACTGATTTATTGTGATTAAACCTTTCCCTGCCCATCTAATGAAACCACCGTCCATCTTTGCAGGCAGAAAGTCACCTGCTGCTGTTATTTTTGCTGCCCTCGATAGAGATAGAGGTAGATTCAGGAATCGTCTTGTCTTTTCCCAAACCTTAAGTGTATGGTTGACATATTCTTTTTGTATCTTAAGTCAACATCTTGGTTTTGAATTTAGAAAGGGAAGAGTTGAAAGCCACACATTTTTAACTGAACCTTGCTCTATATGCACCCATCTTGTGTCCATATCTAGTTTTATCCATGAGACCAATTTTCCAAGTTGTGCTGCCAGGTAGTTACTTCAGAAGTGTGGCAAGGCCAATCCGCCCTTATCTCTGGGTGCACAGAGTATTTTCAATCTCACTCTGGGCCTCTTGTTCTGCCATATATATTTGGAAATGAGCTTATCCAGTGATGTAAAGGTAGATACAGGAACAGTGATAGGCAGAGCATTGAACAGAAACAGCATTCTAGGTAGGACATTCATCCTGATACTTTCTATCCTCCCAACTAAGGACAAAGGAAGCACCTCCCATCTTTCCATGTCATTTTTGATCTGAGAAATGAGTTTACCATAATTTGCCTTATATAGCTGACTTGTGTCGTGTGTGAGAATGATTCCCAGGTATCTAAAGCTCCCTTTTGACCACTTGAATTTCACCTCTCCATCCAAGCATGTCGGCCAGCATCCCGTTATCATCATTGCTTCTGATTTCCCCTCATTCACCTTGTACCCTGACACCTCCCCATAGTCCCTCAGGCATTGCATAAGGGCCGGTATAGATGACTGAGGATTTCTTATAAACAAAAGAACGTCTTCCGCGAACAACGAAATTTTGTGCATCTCCCCTCCTTCATCTACTATTCCCTCGATCTGATCGTTTGTCCTTATCAATTCAGCAAGCGGTTCAATACACAATAACAAAATAGGCGAGATTGGGTTCCCCTGCCTGACTCCTTTTTTAAGGTGAAAAAATTGGGAGCAGCACCCATTCACTCTGACCCTTGATATTGGGTCTTTATTCAGTGTTTCAATCCATTTTATAAATGTCAAATTAAAACCCATTTGTTCCATAGTAAATTTCAGATATGTCCAGTCCACCCTGTCGAACGCCTTCTCAGCATCTAGACTGAGAAGCATTGACGGGTGAACTGAATGTCTTGCCACTGATTGTACATTTAATGCTCTTCTAATATTATTTGCTCCTTGTCGACCTGGTATGAAAGCGGTCTGGTCTGGGTTAATCAATTTACCTAAGTACTTCTGCATTCTATTTGCTAATATGGCACTAATAATCTTTACGTCATTCCCCAACAAACTGATCGGCCTATAGGCACCACAATCTAATGGATCTTTCCCCTCTTTGTGTATAACCGTTATTACTGCCTCAGACCAGCTCTCAGGTGGGTCATTTTCCTATAAGGCATAATTAAAGATCTGGCAAAGTTTTGGCACGAGCTCCTCTCCAAAGGCCTTATAAAATTCACCTGGTAGACCGTCTGTGCCAGGGGATTTGTTGTTTTTTAATGACTTAATAACGTCTTGTATCTCGTTTTCTTGGATAGGAGCTATTAATTCGTCTGCCTCAGATGCAGAGAGTTTTATTAAATTAAGATTTTTGAATATATCTTCTAATTTCCTTTTGTCTTGTGTTTCTCCTGATGTATCATAAAGATTTTTATAGTAAGTCTGGAATGCCTCAGCTATCTCCTCTGGGTGGGAGACCTCGGTCAGAGAGGAGGGGTGTTTTATCTCAGGGACAATACGGCTTGATTGTTGTTTCCTTAGTTGAAAGGCAAGTAGCCGGCTCGCCCGATTTCCCTTTTCATAGTACCTTTGGCTTGCGTATCGAAGTGCTCCCTCTGCTTTTCAAGTGAGACGTTCATCCAAGGAGGTTTTACTTTCTTGTATTTGTTTAAAGACATTTTTGTCCCTTGTCATTTTGTGTTCATGTACTAGTCTTTTTATGTCACTTTCCAGCTGTTTTTCCTTTTCCATTCTCTGTCTGTTTAATCTAACCGCAATTTCAATACATTTCCCTCTCAGCACCACCTTTGCCCCCTCCCAAAGAGTCGAGGGGGATACTGATCCATTATCATTAATTTTGAAGTATTCATCAATTGTTTTTTTTATGTTTTCCTTTATATTTGGATCTGTCAACAATTAAATATTTAGTCTCCAGTATTTGAAGTGCCAACCAAAGCCTAAATTTAATTTCATATATACAGGACCATGATCAGATAGGGTACCAGGTTCAATAACACATTCTCTGACTTTATATAAGCTTTGTTTTGAAATGCAAATCAAATCAGTTCTTGAATATGACCCATGTACCATGGACAGAAAGGTGAAATCTCTCGTGGTTGGGTTCTTCGCCCTCCAAACATCCACAAGTCCTAGTTCTTCCAACATATGTTTTGCTGCCCTGGATTTCCTGCTAATGGGTCCATAATCAGAAGGAGTTTTATCCATTTAAAACACAATTGAAATCACCTCCTAAAATTATGGTAACTCTGGCTTCTCTTGCCATTACAGTTGCCACTTCTTTAAAGAAATTGGGGTCATCTTCATTAGGGGCATAGATATTCATGATAGTTTGCTCTGCTCCACCTACTGTTCCCATAATAAGTATATATCTCCCCGCTTTATACTTCACTTCTCTCTGAATTGCAAAACTAATTGAATGACTAATTAAAATTGCTCCTCCTCTCTTTCTGCTGTTTGAACAAAAAGCATAAAATACCTGTGCAACCCAGTCTCTCCTCAATATCTTATGTTCTACCTCATTTAAGTGAGTTTCCTGTAGTAACGCTATTGAGCAATTAAATTTCTTCAACTGAGTCAGCATTTTCTTTCTTTGTATAGGATTATTGAATCCTTTGACATTATAACTGACAATCCCTACCTCTGAAATAAATCGGCATTTCTTATTTTCATTTTACTCTCCCCAGATTCACCTTTGCATAAAGTAACTATCCTTGCCCTAGTAGTAACAAAAATCACTTGTGCCGACCTAACCTACATGTGAAGGAAATAAGAACTCTTAAAACACAGAACAGAAAAAATAAAATAAGCATATGTGACTTCCAATAGTCCAGCTGAGTACAGAGATCTGTCCAGCTCCTGTTGTAATGCAGGCAGAGGGTTGTGATTTAAGATTCCCTCTGGGCAAAGTGCACTAAGTGCTGTCCAAACCACTGACCAAAGAAAAAAACAAAATCTTTGGTGAGGCGGTGATCCCAACACGGGTCTCATCTTAAAAAAATATAATTTGAAAATAATAGCAGAGTTAACTCTCCTCTCCTCTCAATAACTTTACAATATGATTCACTTAACTTCATATTTTGCTGTTTAAACTATGAACAGTAATACACATAGAACTTTAAGATTGACAGTAATAACGTTATCTAATTATTTTAACATTACCCGGGCACAGAACTCCTCATCATTTTAGTCCAGCAAAACAGCCGCAGGTCTGCGGCGGACAGTGATGTGTCCTTTCTTTCTCTCTTCCCACCATCCTGTCTTTGCCATGTATCTTTTGAGAGTTCCCATTCCAGTCTCTCTCTCTCACTAACCTGCAACTCGATGCCCGGCTTCTTCAACGTTGGCACAGCATCCACCAGCGTAGGAAATGTTTTCACTCCCGAGTCCAAGTTGATTCTCAGCTGCGCCGGATAGCGGCACATTGCCCGGATCTCCTTCTCCTTCAGCTGCTTGATCACTCCTCGGACCCGCGTTCTCTTCCTCTGTATTTCCGGAGAGTAATCCTGGTCGAAGTAAATCACTCCTTTTTGGAACTTCACTCGTTTTCGGGCCCATGCTTGTCGCATCACTGCTTCCTTTACTGTATAATCCAGAAACCTCACGATAATGGAGCGCGGAGGCGCTGAACTCGCAGGCTTTAGCCCCAGTGATCTGTGTGCCCTCTCCATTTTTACATTTAGCTCGGGCGGGAGTTGTAGCGCCGTCTCAATTTAGTTCCTCACAAAACCAATCATGTCACCTTTCTCACTTTCCTCTGGGACTTGATAAATTCTCAGATTGTTGCGGCGCATCCGGTTCTGTAGATCGTCGCACATGTTCGTCAGGACCGCCTCCCGTTTCAACAGGTGCCTCAGCATCCTCTCATGGCGCTGGCCTGTGTCCTCCACCTGGCCTACCCTGGTCTCCACTTCCTCAGTTCTCCGCTCTAGCTTCTCCATCCTTTGAGTCAAGTCCGTGACCAACAGCTCCAGTCTAGTTAATTGTTCCTTAGCGTCTGCAAATGCTTGCTTATTTTCTTTCCTCAACTCTTTCAACTCGCGAAGAATGTTCTCCATGTTCTGTTCAACCGTTTTTCCGCTCACCTGGCTTGGGGAAGATGGCGGACGATTTTTTCCTATCGCTTCTTCTTGCTGTTTTTGCTGTTTTGCTGCGTTCCGTGTGTCTCTGGCCGTGCTCATCCTAATCTGCAATGCTTTAGACTCACTCTTCCACCATTAAACTGTCAAGTATTTTTTCATAAACAGCCGAATACCAATTTTCGGGAGAGCTCAACTCCATGCGTGTTTCTCAGGACATTGCATCACCAGAAGTCCCACACATGCAGATTATAGGCAACTAAATGACCATCAGTGGCCGCTGGACTTGGCATTTTGAACCGATCTGACCAACACGCTGAATGACCTTAATCTAGAGCTGCAAGGAAAGGACAAAACTGCGATCAATATGATCAGCTCAGTTAATGCTTTCAAACGCAAAATGCAACATCTCTTCTCGAAGCTCCACCGCCATGATTCGGCAAACTTCCAGAACTTCCAGTTACTATCAGCAGTTACTGTCCGGACTATGCAACCTTGGCTAATTCCATTCAGTGTAAGTCATCTGAGTAAGGTAATGACAAAAAACATGTACATAGTTGTATTGTGCAATATAGGTTGATGCAATAATGCAAGGCATACAGTGTACATATAAAAATGATTCTCAATATATTAAGATATAATGTGTTTTGCATTTTGAGTGGGCGGTAGATCATTTTGACTCGGTCATGTCATAAGTAGCTGTCAGGTTGAAAAAGTGTGGGCGCCCCTGGTTTAGGAGGTCAGTGTCACATTTGCTCAACCAGCAGAGAGGTGTCCTAAAAGGATCCATGTCAGGACCACTATCTGCCACCTTTTGTCACCGGTAGAATAAATGGTGTTCAGTCACCTCAGTAAAGAGGAACCCGTTGGGCAGATCTGCGTCATAGGACATCAGTGCCGGATGACTTTCGATGGCCTTTCTGCTCCACCTGCTTTAAGGGACTTCTCATAAACATCTTCCAGCTATCTCTTCTTCTGATGACACACTGCTTGACCAGAGAGTATTCTGAAGATCACTGTGTTTCTGATAGTACATCCAGCAGCAAGGGTTTGTAACTCTCTCTTTCTTATCCTCCTTCAGGCCTGGTTCTCCACCTCTTTCTGCTCAATAGCCTCCATCTTTTCTAAGAGTATCAAATAAAGAAATTGAGTGTCTTTATTGGACTTTTGTTGATGGGAGCTCTCTGATGTTGGATTGCTGACAAAAGGACATTTGTGGATGAATGTAATGAAATCATTTCATGAGGGAGTCTTGTTTTACAAAGAATAACAGATCTCACACAACTTGTGGTGAGCAGAGACCCGACACTGGTCCTCAGTGAAGTGTGTCAGTCTCTGCAGCAGCAGACACTTCACTTTCACTTCAGTCTGACTGAGGGGGTTTTTGTACGACGCTTTTTCACTGTGTGAACGTATCCTTGCTGTTGATGTAATGGTAACTCTGACAGTAATAAACTGCTGCATCTTCAGTCTGGACTCCTCTGATGGTCAGAGTGAAGTCAGAGTTTGATCCACTGCCTGAAAAACGATCTGGAATTCCTGATTCTCGACTTGTAGCCCCATAAATGAGGAGTTTAGGAGCTTGTCCTTCTTTCTGTTGGTACCAGGATAGATAGTAGCCATTATAAACCTTCTGACTGGTCCTACAGGAGATGGAGACGGCGTCTCCTGGAGCAGAGCTCTTTGCTGCAGGCTGAGTCACTGTGACCTGACCTCTGGACTCTGAGGATACAGACACACAAAGTGAAAGAGACTCCACGGCTTTGCGGGCTTCATCTCACACATAGTGATGTTGAGAGAGGAGAGGAGGTGGACTCTCTGGACTTTACCTGTGAAGCAGCAGCAGAGGAGAGTCCAGATGAGGACGGAGACCCGCGTCATGTTTGTGATGAGGAGGATTTGTGATGAAGGACGGCTGTCAGTCATCCAGGGTCCAAGTGTCAGGACTATAAAGAGTCCCAGAGCACTGGAGCATGGAGCTGCTGATGCAAAGTGTCTATGGAAATCAACGCCTGACTCCAGCCAGCACTTTCAGGGAGATGCAATATATGCAAATATAGGATATAGATACCGAGGAACAGGATTATGTATAATAATATGAACAACAGACAAACAAAATCTAAACATCTGAGAAGAAAAAAGAAAGTCCTTGTGAGGAGAATGGTGATAGAAGCAGCAGGTGTACAGTAGGGATGAGGATCCTGAAAGAGACATGATGAGCAAGGTGTCTCGGAGAATGTATAGATATCAATATTGCACTTATAACAGTGCTAAGTTGAGGTGGAGGTAGTGCTCATGGAGGTCATGAGCCGGTGTAACAAAGAGTGTTTTGAGATGTTTGTGAGCAGCATCTGCACTGAGCTTTATGTGCATGTTGCATTGAACAGTCTAACGGCCATTGGGATGAAGGACCTGCAGTGGCGTTCCTTTTTGCAGCGAGGATGCAACAGTCTTTGGCTGAAGGAGCTGCTTAGATCCCTGCAGGGTCATGCAGAGGCTGAGAGGAGGCTGTTGTCAGTCCTCCCACTCTTAGACTTATTGGAAAGAATTCCCTGTTGACAGTCGCCGCTAAAATGGTTCAGTGCTGAACATGTGCAGAGGTGTATCCCAGGGTTCCCTCTATAAATTCAGACAACCAAGTCCAAAAGCTCCCAATTTTACCCTTGTATGCTGATGATATGGTATATTTTGGAAATCTGCTCCAATGTTCATATTATCTATTGATCTTGTCATTGTTACCAACAGTGTGATGGATCACTGTTTCATTAGAACTGCTCCACACGTGTCTTGGACGTAGAATTAAAGTCAGTATCTTTCCAATGTCATATTTAAATTGTGATTGTTTCATGTTGTTTGTGTTTGTCTTCCTTAGCTTTCCTTCCTGTGTGATTCATCAGTCCTGCTCAGTCCAACCCTGTTCCTCATGTCTTGACCAATCAGCTCCCTGCCTGCTCACCTGTCTCTTGTTGTATCCCGTCAGTGTAGTATCTTTGCGACTTTTGTCCCAGAGGACTTGTTGTTTAAACACCAGGAAAGTCTTTGGCTTGAGATTCAGGTATTTTCTTTCATTTCATGGTTGGACTCTGAAGGAGGCTCACTGAACTCTTCTCATGTGTAGAAAAGAAATAATTTGAATTTATTTCTATAAATAACTTGAATGCTACAATCCAGAATGCTGTCGCGGCTGCATCAGTTCCTCTTTAGCCGAGGGAGGTTTTTGTACGACGTTGTATCACTGTGTGAACGGGAAGCTGTTACTCTGCTGACAATAATAAACTCCTGCATCTTCATTCTGGACTCTGCTGATGGTCAGAGTGAAGTCAGTCCCAGACTGACTCCCACTAAAACGATCAGACACTCCAGAGAAACGGCTCGTGGAATAATAAATAAGAAGCTTTGGAGCTTCTCCAGGTTTCTGCAGGTACCAGTGCAGGTGATTGCTAACTCCTGTACTTGCTTTACATCTCATGGAGACGGTCTCTCCTGGAGCAGCAGACGGAGGTCCAGACTGAGTCAGGATAACCTCTCCAGATGAACCTGCAAAACAAGATTTTAGGAGAGAAATTGACGGACGTGGCAATAAAGGAGCACCATTTCTCCAAGGTGGATGCTGCTCATTTGGGTGTTCCTGCTCGGCATCGGAACTTGATGGCGGTGAACCTGGAGCAACGTCTCCAGAGGAGAGTCTCACCCTGGATGAGGAGCCCCAGGGTGGCCAGCTGGAGGATCAGTGACTTCATCATGGTGCTGCCGGTATGTCGGTGCTTCTGAAAGGTCTGGAGCTCTTAACAGCTGGGAGCGGAGAGGCAGGACATGTATGCAAACACAGAGTCAGTCAGCTGGAGCTGTCCTCAACATGTCCTGCTGTGTCCTCCTCACTGCTCCACACATACGCATTTGCCAGTTTCAAAGGTCTGAAGCTCAAGATGTTTGACTGTCACCGTGCATTTATTGTAGTGAATCTTCCTGCTGCTCATAGAGTTCATGTTTGCACAACACCCTGTTGCTTTCTTGGATCCTGGAAAAAAAGCTCCCTTATTAATATTATTTTATCCACTGCTGTGACTGACTGTGGATCAATATATTTCAGTCCAGTCACTCCTGAAGCCACAGAAGAACTGATGACCAATCGACGGTCCATTTTGACCGAGCCCATCTTCCTCTGAGCCTTCTGCTTTTTGGATTCAGGGAGCCTGATTCCAGATGTATCCTTCTTAAGAGACAGAGAATCCACCACTTCATTCAACAGGTCCAGTGCAGAGCATCTTGAGGTTCAGTGGTTCGGCCCGTCTCCTCACAGCAAGAAGGTTCCAGGTTCCACCTGGTGAGTGACTGCGTTCTCTCTGTTTGAGGTCGTCATTGTTCAAGAACTAACCAGTCATACTTGCACTCATCCTCTGCTGCCGTTTCTTTGGGGTCCCTCATCTTCGGTCCAATTCTATTCAGTTCCTACTTCGTTGATCTGCTTCTGATTTACCCAGAGGTCCAAATCCTGATGTATGCCGATGACACTGTTCTTTGCAACCAATGCGGTCCAACTGATTGTTGTCGTAGCCAGTTTAATACATAAATAAAGAGCATCCTTATTAAGTTTTAGAGCCTTTAAAGTGAACTTTAGACAAATTAGCCTGCTGGAAACAGCTTCACCTCTTCAGCATTGGAGGTTTTCAGCAGGTGCAAGGCTGGGGAGAATAGACATTTGACATTTTCAGTCAGGTAACTCAGTCTCGTGATCAAATTTTGAGAACTTTTGCCTAACTATTAGCCCTTTGTACAATTCGAAAATGTATACATTTTTCTTTCCACGTTAACATCGACATGATAGCTGACACAAGTTTTCACATAAGAAGTCCCCCTGTTTTGTGGACAATAAATCTTCAGTTTGGCGAGAAAAAAAGTTTCATTTAAAAGCAAACGCCACACCATGTTAATCTGAACTCCAAAGGTCGACTGACAGACTTGAAAGATCATCAAAGTAAATTGTTAAACACAAACAGTTAAAAGTAAATACCGTATTTTCACGACCATAAGGCGCACCGCACTAAAGTTTCAGTTATGTGTGGCATTACTGTATTAAACACACATATAAGGTTCACCTGATTATAGGGCGCGCGTTTTATATACAATCCACACCCACACTTTAACATTCTCATGGTGTCCTCTACTACGTCCGTCTTACAACAACAACAACAACAACAACACACACAAGCATAAAAGTGTGCGTTTTTAAAAACAGAGCGGGAGCTAAACTGAGTTTGGTATTCACATTTTTTTACCGGTAATCGTCATCAATCAAACCCATCGAACTCCTCATCCTCTGTTTCTGATATGAACAGCTGCGCTAAATCTCCATCCAACATGCTAGCTTCACTTTCTTCACTGTCACAGTCGCTTTCCTTGGAAATGATGCCGGCTTTTGCGAAAGCTGGAACAAAAGTGCCGGCGGACATGTTAGCCTGAGCAGCAACAATCCATTCGCAAATTGTGGCGTAACTCGCCTCCCCCTCTCAGTGAAACCGTGGTCTCAAAGAAGACTTTTCGTACCCCGTTGTGCGTCTCGCTACCGTGCTGGTCCCCTTCTTCTCCACTGGGATGTGGAAAGTGAGCGGCATCTCGTCCATGTTGGTGACGAGGCCGGGCTGGATGTGTTTGTCCGCCATGTTTTCAGGGTTGTTAAAACAAGGATGTTCTGCACATACCTGTTCTTTTATTATACAATCAACGTCCACACTTCCCCCTATAACGTTCTCATGGTGTCTCTACGACACACGCAGGGTGCACTGCACTATAGGGCGCGCTTCACATTTTGGAGAAAATCTAAGACTTTTATGTGCACCTTATAGTCGTGAAAATACCGTAAGTTAAACATTTTAATTTATCAACCGCCAACTTAGTGTTTAGTGAATATATTTGGTGTTTGTTTTCTTAAAAAAACAACTCACACTGGGTTTCTGTTAAATGTTTGTAAAAATCACTGTTTATTTTCAGAGACCTTCAGTTGTTTGATTGCGGAGTTCCTCAAGGTTCAATTCTGGCGCCTCGAGGTCTTTCACATTGACTTTTTCCTTTTCAACTGAACTTTTCAAACTATTTGTTAAAGAATCCACGTGCAATGTCACGTCTTGTAGTGACCGCAGTGGTTTTGTTCTTTGAAATTTACCAGGTTATTTTCTTGCGTTTCATTACTATTTTATTGACTGTTTGCTGAATCCTGGTTTGATTTCACTGAGAAGCACTTTGTGACTGGAAAAGATTGGACTCAAAGAGAGTGTCATTGAAATGGGAAACCCTGAGGCTACATTTGTGTGTGATACAAAAACCTTCTAGGAGTGTCATGATGAAGACCTGGTGTGTGGAAATGATGCTCCAGCTGCAGCAGCAGACATTTCACTTTCACTTCAGTCTGACTGAGGGGGTTTTTGTACGACGCTTTTTCACTGTGTGAACGTATTCTTGCTGTTGATGTAATGTAAACTCTGACAGTAATAAACTGCTGCATCTTCAGTCTGGACTCCTCTGATGGTCAGAGTGAAATCCAGAGTTTGATCCACTGCCTGAAAAACGATCTGGAATCCCTGATGCTCGACGAGTAGCAAGGTAAATGAGGAGTTTAGGATCTTGTCCTTCTTTCTGTTGGTACCAGGCTAGAAAGTTCCCGTTGCTATCAGAGAACACATTCTGACTGGTCCTACAGGAGATGGAGACGGCGTCTCCTGGAGCAGAGCTCTTTGCTGCAGGCTGAGTCACCGTGAACTGACCTCTGGATTCTGAGGATACAGACACACAAAGTGAAAGAGACTCCACGGCTTTGCGGGCTTCATCTCACACATAGTGATGTTGAGAGAGGAGAGGAGGTGGACTCTCTGGACTTTACCTGTGAAGCAGCAGCAGAGGAGAGTCCAGATGAGGACGGAGACCCGCGTCATGTTTGTGATGAGGAGGATTTGTGATGAAGGACGGCTGTCAGTCATCCAGGGTCCAAGTGTCAGGACTATAAAGAGTCCCAGAGCACTGGAGCATGGAGCTGCTGATGCAAAGTGTCTCTATGGAAATCAACGCCTGACTCCAGCCAGCACTTTCAGGGAGGTCTCATCCATGCAGATGGTTGTTTTTTTGTCTGTCTTTTTGTTTCACGACAGCAACTCAGCCACCAAGTGGAAAAGTGACGGAGTGGGGTCAGCGGATGCTGAGCATATAGTGCCAAGAGGTCACCAACTTTCTGCAGAGTAAGTCGCAAACTTCATTTTCCTATTTGACTGTGCACCAGTGCACAAAGCAAGCGCCATAAAGACGTTAATGACAGCGTCTGGTGTGGATGAACTTGCCTGGCCATCACAGAGTCCTGACCTCAACCTGCTATAAGACCTTTTTGGAAGAATTAGAGCAGAGGCTGAGATCCAGGCCTTCTGGTCTAACATCAGTGTGTGACATCACTAATGTGCTTCTGGAAGAATGGTCCAAAATTGCCATAAACACACTCCTGATCCTTGCGGACAGCCTTCCCAGAAGAGTTGAAGCTGTTCTCGCTGCAAAGCCTTGATCCGTGTCATATTGAACCCTATGGATTCGGAATGGGATGCCACTGAAGTTCATATGCGAGTATATTGGCTGGTAGTTTAGATGTTGTTCTAAAGTGCAATGGACATCCACATGACCAAAGAATATGAGCCATGGATGAGGAACACACATGCTCAGCTTGACCTTGTCTGCCAGTACAGTTAAGATGTAGATTATCTTTAATTCATCGTACAAATAAGCAGAAACGTTACGTGTTTTGAGCATACGACTGACGCCCCACTAACATTTATGTTCCGTCTCATCAGTAAAAACTCACACATCCCCGTCCTGTTTTAGTCGTCAAAGACTCATGTTTATCCCATCACCGTCTGGTTGCATCCTGAAAAATATTTGCATCGGCAAAGTCATTTCATCAGGGGTCGTCGTTGATGAACTCCGCAGTGGAGAGGATGTAGGTTGGCTTTTCTAGCTGACCAGAGGAGGTCCCGCAAGGATCGAGAGAAGTACCACTCTTTCCTTCACGTTTCCCTTCACGTTCAGATATGCTGAACTTGTCACAAGGCTGGAAAGTGAAGGTCGTCCAGTGGAAGTAGGCTGCAGAGGTTTCATAGCCACGTCAACATCTAGGCTACTCAGGGAGGTGGGAGTTAAAGGACGTGCCCACAGACAGGGAGTCAAGGACTTCTCCAGGGCTGCTGAAAATGGGAGCCAGTGGCTGTGGCTGAAGAGAAGAGATCCAACGTGGGTCTTCAGGTGAGCTGATGGCATCTAGGGAGTGAACCTGGGGCGCTGGGATTCACTGCTGAACCCTCTGGAGATGTAGTGGGCCAATCAGTGAAACATTTATGAAGGAGGGTGCTCACTTGACAACCCGAAGGAGGCCATCGCTCACTTGAAACCCCACAGGGTATCATCGGTGCCTTAGGTATGCTTTCATCAAGGGATATCAACACCTAGTCCTACACAACAGATCTGCTCTGGACTGTTGACGCAAAATACTTGAAATCCTCCAGCCTCTTGATCTCCACTCCCTGTAGCCTCACCGTTCCACCCGAGTTCCCTTCATTCACACACATATATTCTGTCTTGCTGAGACTAGCTTTCATTCCTCTACTTTCCAGAGCATACCTCCACCTCTCTTGATGTTCCTCCCCCTGTTCCCTGCTCTCACTACAGATCACAATGTCATCTGCAAACATCATGGTCCATGGAGATTCCTGTCTAACCTCATCTGTAAGCCTTTCCATCATCACTGCGAACAAGACGGGGCACAGAGCTGATCCCTGATGGAGGCCCACCTCCACCTTGAACTTCTCGGTTACCCCTACAGCACACTGTACCAATGTTTCACAGGCAGCACACATGTCTTGCACCGGTTTAACATATTTCTCTGACACTCCAGACTTCCTCATACAATACTTTTCAAAGTACTCTTTCCATCTTCTCATCACTCTTCAAGCATCTGTCAATTCATTTCCCTCTGTATCCTTAATCACCCGGACCTGTTGTACATCCTTTCCATCTTTATCTCTGTGTTTTGCCAACCTGTATAGATCATTCTCACCCTCCTTACTATCCAACCGAGCATACAAGTCATGGTACGCCCTTTGTTTTGCCTTTGCTACCTCTATCTTTACCTTCCGCTACATCTCCCTGAACTCTTGGCTGTTCTCTTCAGTCCTCTCAGTATCCCACTTCTTCTTTGCTAACTGCTTTCTCTGTATATACTCATGCACTTCCTCATTCCACCACCAAGTCTCCTCTTCTACTTTCCGTCCAGATGACACACCAAGTACTCTTCTACCTGTCTCCCTGATAACACGAGCTGTTGTTGTCCAATCATCTGGAAGCTCATCCTGACCACCCAGACCCTTTCTCAACTCCTCCCTGAAAACAAAGCAACATTCCTCCCTTTTCAGCTTCCATCACTTTGTCCTCTGCTCTGTCTTTGTCCTCTTCATCTTCCTTGTCACCAGAGTCATCCTACAAACCACCATCCTATGCTGTCTGGCTACACTCTCACCTGCAACTTCTTTGCAGTAACTGATCTCTTTCAGGTTACCTCGTCTATACAAGATGTAGTCTACCTGCGTGCTCCTACCTCCGCCCTTATAAGTTACCCTATGTTCCTGTTTTTTTCTGGAAAAAGGTGTTCACTACAGCCATTTCCATCCTTTTTGCAAAATCTACCAGCATCCGTCCCTCTTTGCTCCAAATCTGCCCATCACTTCTTCATCCCCTCTATTGCCTTCACCAACATGTCCATTGAAGTCTGCACCAATTACCAGTCTCGCATTTCTGGGAATATTCTGCATCACTTCATCCAACTCATTCCAGAACTTCTCCTTCCCTTTAGATTCACATCCCACCTGCGGGGCATAGCCACTAACAACATTGAGCATCACACCTTCAATGTCCAGTTTAAGACTCATCAGTCTATCTGACATTCTTTTCACCTCTAGGATGTTCCTAACAAACTCCTCCTTCAATATAACTCCTACTCCATTTCTCTTCTTGTCAGTACCATAATAGTACGATTTAGAGCCTGCTCCTAAGCTTCTGGCCTTGCTACCATTCCACCTGGTCTCCTGGACACACAGTATATCCACCTTCCTTCTCTGCATCATGTCGACCAACTGTCTACCTTTTCCTGTCATAGTCCCAATATTCAAAGTCCCAACTCTCAGTCCCAGACTCTTTCCTTTCCTCCTCTCTCTCTGCTTCCGAATAAGCCCTCCTCCTCTTCTTCTTGTTCTTGTTCTTCGACCCACAGTAGTCCAATTTCCATTAGTACCCTGTAGGTTATCAGTACCAATGGCGGTCGTTGTTAACCCGGTCCACGGTATGATATAGTTATGGTTGACTCGCATGTTTGGTTTTGGCAAAAGTTTTACGCCGGATGCCCTTCCTGACGCAACCCTCTGCATTTATTGGAGAGACACGGGCCAGTGCCGCCCTGAGGCTGCATTATTCTCCGAAAATACAATGGTGTGGGAAAATTATCTGACACTTTGTTCAAACGACTGGTGGAAAATGAAGATTGTGCATCTTTGAAATGTGGCTCCAAGTTTTCCTGCCTGTTAGTGAAGTGTTTGTGTGAGAGTCAGAGAACCGTGTCTTTACACTCAGAGGTTTTTGTACGACGGCTCAATGAGTTTGTGTCACTGTGGTGGACGTTCGGCGGTGGAACCAGACTGGATGTGGGAGGTGAGTGAAATCTTTGACTTTCTCGATGTTACTCCAGACTTTTTTTGAGTTTTCCCGTGAAAAAAGTTGGGTCTCCAGGGAGATCAGGTTGATTTGAGCTGAAGAACAAAGTGGACAGAGGCTTTCATGTGGAAGAGTGGGGATAGAAGCAGTCAGATGTAGAAGAAGAGCCTGAATCCTGTCTGATATTAGACTCTGATCTTCAGGCCGGTAGGTTGAGTTTGTGCCGATAAAGTCCGAGAGTCGTCTCTCTCTCCAGTCGGAGGGGTTTGTCGGGCGCCTCCATCACTTTGTGCCGCTGTTGTGGACTTTTTGTGGAGGAACCAGACTGTCAAAGCCACACTGAAGCTGCTGAAGTGAAATGAGGTTCTCAAATGTGTGAAGTCGTGGCTTTTTTTCTGCAGAATTTCTGTGAAGACGCCGTCGCAGAGAGAGCAGATTAAGGCGGGTGTTTGAACATGTGCTGAATTGCTTTATCAGCTTGGATACTGATGGAAATGTGGTTAGAAAAGAAGTCCAGTCTTTCAGAGACGATTAAAATCCTTGTGAAGACGGACTGATGGTCGTCTCTGCACGTCGGATTTCTTTTCATGATTTTCACACTTTTGAGGGATTTGATAGAAGGTCGTGTCAAACTGTTTCTGCTCAATCTGCCCGTTTGCAGACTTTCAGTCGATTTGCATGAGAGGCTTCTTGCAGGGAAGTGAAACACTGTGTGAGTGAGTGAGTGACTGGTGGACCAGAACAACATCTGACAGGAACTCCTTAGGAGGAGATGGACTCTCACACAGGAAAGAGGTTTGATTGACAGCTGGGACAGAGTCAGACGTCAGATCATGATAGCCTTTTTAAGCTTCAAGCACTTCCGGGTCGCAAGTATCACCCTCATCTCCTCGGCCGCGGAGTGCCGATGGAAAGTTGTCGAGGTCCCGCTCTAACCTGCCCGCCCTCTTCTAGGTGATGTTGTCCGTCCCACCCTGACGGTACTGCCCCCGTCCAGCGAGGAGCTGGAGGACGGCGACGCCACCGTCACCTGTCTGGCCGACAACGGCTTCCCCTCAGACTGGAGTCTGGCCTGGAAGGTGAACGGAGGAAGCAGCGGCAACTGGGAGCAGACCGAGAGCCGTGGGCCGCCGGGGAAGGACGGCCGCTACAGCTGGAGCAGCACCCTGAGGCTCTCTGCAGACCAGTGGACCAAGGTGGACTCTGTGACCTGTGAGGCCACCAAGAGCTCCCAGACTCCACTCAGTGAGACACTGACCACAGCCCAGTGTCTCCAGTCCTGACCCCTCTCTCTGCTCGGACCTCCACACCTATTTCTCTTGGCTACTCTTTGCCCTCCTCTGTCCCATCACATGTTGATTTCCTTTGATTCAAGACAATAAACACCTTCTCATCAAATCGACACTTGTTGTTGTCTCTCACTTCAAGTGTTTCTGGAATTTTTTGCGTTGATTGACCAAAGACACAGGCAGAAGAGAGTCAAGAGTGGAGGTAGTAGTTCTTTGGGGTTCTTAGTCAACAGAAGGTGACCTACTGGAAACTGGGTGAGTCAGAGGCTGCTGCCTTGATATTGGTCATGATTGCTGGCCATCAGGTAGAGGTGAGTGCAATCAGGTGAGGACAGGTGTGCAGCTTGAGCAAGAAGACAAAGAGCACATGGAAAGTACAGTGTCGTCATGGACCAACGGTGTGTACAAGTCAAAATGTTTCTTTTGTGTCTTTTCGTTTCTCCTCAGTCACAGTGACTCTGAAGATAGTTTGTACATTTCAGCAGATACTTTGGTCACAGGGTTTAGGACAAGGGTGCCCATTACGTCGATCGCAAAGGCATTGTGGGTCGATGGCATGGCATTGAAAAAAAAAGTTGGCGCCGGCCTATCATGAGTTCTCACAATGACATCTGACCTGCCCTTTCTCTGACTCACGCTTCACTGCACATGCGCATATAATTACGCTAAGTGCAGCAAAACTCTAACAAGTTAGCGAGTAAGAATGGGGATTAGATGTGTGGAAAAGCTGGACCAAGTAAAACGCCGAAGACCTACCACTACCATACATGGTGGGAGGAGGATTTCTTTTTCACAATGTCATTTTTGAAGTGCGTTTGCCTCATCTGTCAGTCTACAATTGCTGTACCGAAGAAGGGAAATGTGGAGCGCCACTTTCGGACTTTTCATAAAAACTATGACACCGAGTTCCCTCCGAAAAGCGAGCTGAGAAGGAGAAAGTTGAAGGAACTAAAATCACAGCTCATTTTTCACACAGCTAAGGGCAAAGCATCGTTCCGGGTGAGTCACTTCATCGTTAAAAACAAGAAATCCTTCCAGGACGGAGAGATGGTAAAAGAAGCATTCGTTGAAGCGGCCGACTCGTTGTTCGGAGACTTTAAAAACAAACCAGAAATACTAGCTTCGATCAAAGCTCTCCAGCTATCAAGAAGTCCAGTAACCCGGCGCAGTGAAGGCATGGCTGAGGATTTGACCCAGCAACTTTGGAAGGACATCGCAGATCGTGAGTGTTTCTCACTGCAGATGGACGAGTCTACGGACGTGAGTGACACAGCACAATTGTGCATTTTTATTCGGACGGTGTTTACTGACATGACTGCAAAAGAGGAGCTGTTAACAGTACTGCCCATGAAAGAAGACACGCCAGGAGAGGACATATTTCAGTCTTTCAAAACCTTTATGGAGAAAACCCAGCTCCCAGTCTGCAAATTGGTGTCCATCACCACGGATGGCGCACACGCCATGGTCGGCTGCTAGAATGGATTTATCGCCAAGTGAAGGGAGGATGATGATTTTCCGGACTTCCTCGATCACCACTGTATTATACACCGACAAGCATTATAACATGAAAGAGATAATGGATGTGGCAACAAAGATGGCCTGTTCTATTCGGACCAGATCTCTTCAAAGACGGCTGTTCCGTGCACATCTGGAGAAGGCTGAGTGCGACCACTCAGAGTTGTTGTTGCACACCGACGTGAGATGGCTGAGTCGGGGGAAATTCCTGCAAAGATTTCCAGAGCTGTTGCCGGAGATGGAGGAGTTTTTCCGTGAAGGTAAACATGCAGATTATAGGCAACTAAATGACCATCAGTGGCCGCAGGACTTGGCATTTTGAACCTATCTGACCAACATGCTGAATGACCTTAATCTAGAGTTGCAAGGAAAGGACAAAACTGTGATCAATATGATCAGCTCAGTTAATGCTTTCAAAGGCAAAATGCAACATCTCTCCTCGAAGCTCCACCGCCATGATTCTGCAAACTTCCAGAACTTCCAGAACCAACGTCCAGAGCTGGAGACAAAAGAGCAGTCATGTGCGCAGGTTGACAGTGCACGCTACATAAAGCAAATTGACACTTGTTAGACGGACGCTTTCATGACTTTGCTGTACTCGAGCCGGTCGCTACATTCATGTGCTACCCTTTCCAGGAAGATGCTGAGGTTGTTTCACTGGCATCAAAAGTTGCAACCCTGTTTGCCCTGAACTCTTCTGGAGTGGAGGATGAGATTCTGACACTTCAAGTCGACATTCAGCTGAAGGCCAGAGCTCATGGACAATTCTGGAACCTACTCACAGAGAACAAGTACCCCAACATCAGACAATGTGCTACCTTCTTGACTGCATTATTTGGCTCCACTTATTTATGTGAGTCAGCTTTTTCCCACATGAAGATCATGAAGTCAGAGTACCATTCCACAATGACTGATGAGCATCTGGAAGTCTGCTTGAGGCTGGCTATCAGCAGTTACTGTCCGGACTATGCAACCCTGGCTAATTCCATTCAGTGCAAGTCATCTGAGTAAGGTAATGACAAAAAACATGTACAGAGTTGTATTGTGCAATATAGGTTGATGCAGTAATGCAAGGCATATAGTGTACATATAAACAATGATTCTCAATATATTTAGAAATAATGTGTTTTGCATTTTGAGTGGGCGGTAGATCATTTTGACTCGGTCATGTCATAAGTAGCTGTCAGGTTGAAAAAGTGTGGGCACCCCTGGTTTAGGAGGTCAGTGTCACATTTGCTCAACCAGCAGAGAGGTGTCCTAAAAGGATCCATGTCAGGACCACTATCTGCCACCTTTTGTCACCAGTAGAATAAATGGTGTTCAGTCACCTCAGTAAAGAGGAACCCTTTGGGCAGATCTGCGTTATAGGACATCAGTGCCGGATGACTTTTGATGGCCTTTCTGCTCCACCTGCTTTAAGGGACTTCTCATTAACATCTTCCAGCTATCTCTTCTTCTGATGACACACTGCTTGACCAGAGAGTATTCTGAAGATCACTGTGTTTCTGATAGTTACAAACCCTTGCTGCTAGATGTACTCTCTCTTTCTTATCCTTCTTCAGGCCTGGTTCTCCACCTCTTTCTGCTCAATAGCCTCCATCCTCTTCTAAGAGTATCAAAGAACATTGAGCGTCTTTATTGGACTTTTGTTGATGGGAGCTCTCTGATGTTGGATTGCTGACAAAAGGACATTTGTGGATGAATGTAATGAAATCATTTCATGAGGGAGTCTTGTTTTACAAAGAATGACAGATGTCACACAACTTGTGGTGAGCAGAGACCCGACACTGGTCCTCAGTGAAGTGTGTCAGTCTCTGCAGCAGCAGACACTTCACTTTCACTTCAGTCTGACTGAGGGGGTTTTTGTACGACGCTTTTTCACTGTGTGAACGTCCACTGACTATTGATGTAATGGAAACTCTGACAGTAATAAACTGCTGCATCTTCAGTCTGGACTCCTCTGATGGTCAGCGTGAAGTCAGAGTTTGATCCACTGCCTGAAAAACGATCTGGAATTCCTGATGCTCGACTTGTAGCATAATAAATGAGGAGTTTAGGAGCTTGTCCTTCTTTCTGTTGGTACCAGGCCAGACGGTCCCCACCGTGAACGTTCTGACTGGTCCTACAGGAGATGGAGACGGGGTCTCCTGGAGCAGAGCTCTTTGCTGCAGGCTGAGTCAGTGTGACCTGACCTCTGGACTCTGAGGATACAGACACACAAAGTGAAAGAGACTCCACAGCTTTGCGGGCTTCATCTCACACATAGTGATGTTGAGAGAGGAGAGGAGGTGGACTCTCTGGACTTTACCTGTGAAGCAGCAGCAGAGGAGAGTCCAGATGAGGACGGAGACCCGCGTCATGTTTGTGATGAGGAGGATTTGTGATGAAGGACGGCTGTCAGTCATCCAGGGTCCAAGTGTCAGGACTATAAAGAGTCGCAGAGCACTGGAGCATGGAGCTGCTGATGCAAAGTGTCTCTATGGAAATCAACGCCTGACTCCAGCCAGCACTTTCAGGGAGGTCTCATCCATGCAGATGGTTTCTTTTTTGATACTTCTTTTTGTTTCTCCATTTGTTTTTTTTTTTATTTAACCTTTATTTAACCAGGAAAAAAGTCCTGTTGAGATTAAAAAACCTCTTTTACAAGGGAGTCCTGGCCAAGAGGCAGCAGTAAGTTACAGACAGAACAACATCACAAACAGTTAAAAGAAGCAATTACATTTTGACAAGTTGACCTCTAGTGTTCTCAGTTTGGTTTTAAAAACATTTAGTGAGATAAAATAAGGGAGTTCCCAGTCTTTTTGAAGTCTGTTCCATGCAGTGGGGGCAGCACAGGCAAAAGCCCTTTTCCTTTGTTCTGTGCTTGGTAAAAAGGGAGGTAAAGCAACAGTCGATCATGTGATCGCAGCAGTTGAGAATCAACAGTCCGCCTTGTGACTCAGTCACAGATGTACGAGGGCAGCAGCCCAAGCAAGGCCTTATAAATAAAAGTGTACCAATGCCCCGACCTCCCGGTGCACAAAGAAGGCCATCCAACATGGGAATATAGTTCACAATGATGTGTTAACCATCTACAATTTGTTATGAACCTCAGCGAGGCGTGATACGCGGTGTCGACTTTTTGAAGACTTTGAGCAGAGGCGTTCATGTACAGCAGATCACCGTCATCTAAAATAGCTAAAAAAGTTGCTTCTTAACATTAGAGGAGAAACACACCTTGTTTTGAAAAAGAAAACCCAGTTTAAATTTAAGTTTTTTCACAAGACAGTCAATATGGGGCTTGAATGTCAAAGAGTCATCAGTAAGACCCCGAGGTATTTCTATTCATGCACCCGCTCGATGACACTTCCCTTGAAAGTTGACACCACGGGAAGATCTGTAGGGACCTTCTTGCTTTTTGGAAAGATCATGAGCTTTGTTTTGTCAGCATTTAGAATCAGTTTTAGCTGCACTAGTGCGAGCTGAATCGCATCAAAAGTTTCTGCACAGATTCAATTGCTTTCACAGGGGTGGATCCAAAGCAGCAGATGATTGTGTCATCAGCATAAAGATGAACATTGGCATCTGACAGATTTTTTCCTAGTTCATTAATGTACAAAATGAACAAGAGGGGTCCTAATGTTGAACCCTGTGGCACCCCCTTTTGGACACTCAAAGAGTCAGAAACCAGACCATCACATTTAACGCACTGAGTTCTGTCACTCAAGTAATTTCTAAACCAAGAAAGTACAGAGCTACAAAATCTAAAACTGCCGATCCGATGCATTAAAACAGCATGATCTACAATATCAAAAGCTGTCGACAAATCAATAAAAAGCCAGGCATAATATTGCTTCTTATCAAGAGGAGAATGTATGTCATTGACTACCTTTGTGGCTGCTGTGATGGTATGATGTTTTTTCCTGAAACCTGATAGCAAATTTGAAAGAAGTTCACTGGAAAAACTTTTAGCTGATCACAAACAAGGGGTTCAATAATTTTTGATAAGACACACAAATTGGATATTGGTCTCACCTCCGTTTATTAAAGGAGTAACAAAAGCCGATTTCCAAATGGCTGGCATTTCACCACTTTGGTTGGAGAGATTGAAGAGGACTGTAAGGGGCTGTGCTCCAAAATCTGCTGCTATTTGCAGAAAATAAGACTCTATCATATTTGGACCAGAGGGTTTTTTCTATGATCTAAAGTTTTGAGTACTTTATGCACTTACTGCACGGTAAAAGGAATAAAATTGAAGGTATCCCCAGAAAACAATTGAGGATCTGTGCAGGAGTTTACAGAAGCTGCACCTTTTTGATCAAACAAAGATCTGCACAAGATAAAATGTTTGTTAAAGCAATTTAACATTTCAGCTTTTGCATGGACCGGGACCGAGTCCTTCAGAACAAATTTTGTGCAGACTTAATTACTGATAAAGACTTTATCACCTTCCAAAATTTGTAAAGGATGATTGAGATTGTCAGTTGTGACGGATAAGTAATATTCCGATTTGGCCTTTTTGATAAGAGAAGCGCATTTATTTCTTAGTTGGCTGAAAACAGTCCACTCGGCTGCAGTATCACTTCTCCTAGCTTTGGCCCATGCCAAGTTGCACTGATGGATCTTGTCTGACAACTCTGGAGAAAACCAGGCATTTTCACGTCCTTTCACTCTAAATTTCCTGATCGGAGCATGCTTGTTCACCATTCTCATAAAAGTTTCCTTAAAGAAAGTCCAAGCAAGCTCGACATCCGGGAGCTTGTTCACTGAATTGTTTAAAGTTTCTCTTGTGGCGGTGGTGGGCTGTCAGGGCCTGCAAGGCCTTCTCTGCTGGCCTAAAGAATATCTGAATCACAAAGGTTAATAATATTTTCTCCATGAATACTTATGAAATAATTCCAACTGGTCTGTTCACTTCCTTTCACAGCTTTTCCTCTGGTTGTTCCGCTTCCAGACATGCATTTTCATATAAAAGCATTTAACCAATCACATTTCAGCCATCATCTGTTGCCAGGCAGGGTCAAAGTCAAAGGAGTCTGGCTGGGGGGGGTTAGTTCTGCAAGCCCCGTTCTGCAAACGGAAAAAAAACAAGTGTTGATGACGTGGTTGCTTCAACCAATCAGATTTTGAGTTGGCGACATCAAAGCCTTCTAGCAGGCTACAGCAATGTCAGCGTACTCACGCCCTCTGATTGGATAGTCAGAGAGTACTAGCCAGCTGCGAACAGAAATATAGTTGTGTTTGTTTAATATCGTTTTTTTCAACCCACAATGGCTACAGGAGAAGAAACGGATTTAGTTACCAATATATTGTTAAAGCGATTTTCGTTTTGAAGAAAAGCTGGACATAGTAAAGAAAGTTCGGGCAACTCCTAAGCTAGTGAACCTGGCACAACCAGGAAGGGATTTGTCCGACATTTTCAAACCACGAACTACAACCGTTACCCCTGGCTCATAGGATCTGAGGTTCACTGCAAATTGTATTGCTGGGAGCGTTTGGAGCCGAAGCGCACGGATAATCTGTACGACGGAATAATTGAACTCTTTTTGAGGAAAGAAAGGAGGATGGATTTTGTCTACAAATGATCAGAATTTCTGGTGAGTAAAATGCTGCTATTTTCCTAAATAATACTGCAAGTTTATAAGGTTATTATTGGTGCTTTTTATGTGTTTAGGCTGTTTGATATAAAGGCATTTATTGTGGCTACTTTTCGTTTGTGTGGCTCTCACCATGCGACTCTCTTTACACCGCATTTCTGCATAATAAGTATGTTTTTTTTTTTTTTTTTATAACCATAAACTAATTATGGGGGGTGGATTGATTCGGAGCACTACTGAAGGTCTAGGTGTAAAATGCACGGGCCGCCACTGTCTTGTGGATAACGAGCGGATTACTTTTAGGGATTTTAGTGTCCCGGCAAGCAGCAACAGCGCAGTGATCACTCATATCATTGCAGAAAACTCCCAGAGCTGAGAATTTATGAGGAACATTTGTAAGGATTAAATCAAGTCAAGTGGATTCATCAGAACTTCTAATATTTGGCCGAGTAGATAGATTGACCGATTGACTTAGATTTTTTGAGTCACAGAAGCATTTAAACTCATCCGAAACTGAGGTTAACCAGTCCCAATTTAAGTCCCCGGACAGCAAGAGTTCGTTAGACTTAAGCCTAGATAAAAGATGTCTTAATGTTGACAAAGCTTCCTTTTTGGCAGAAGGAGGCCGATAGCAACCAACAACCGTTAAACGCAGGGATTTTGCAATTTCTATATTTAAAGCCAAAAACTCCAATTGCTTACAGATGGATTCAGATAGAAGAACTACAACAACAAATCTTGAGTCCACCGTAAAATAGTCTTTAAATCAGATTTGTCAGAAAAGAATATGCAAACATAGATATAGATACCAAGGAGCAAGATGGTGTATAACATGAACAACAGACAAACAAAATCTTAACATCTGAGAAGAAAAAGAAAGTCCTTGTGCAGAGAATGGTGATAGAAACAGCAGGTGTACAGTAGGGATGAGGATCCTGAAACAGACATGATGAGCAAGGTGTCCTGGAGAATGTGTAGATATCAATATTGCACGGATAACAGTGCTAAGTTGAGGTGGAGGTAGTGCTCATGGAGGTCGTGAGCCGGCGCAACAAAGAGTGTTTTGAGATGTTTGTGAGCAGCATCTGCGCTGAGCTTTATGTGCTTGTTGCATTGAACAGTCTGACAGCCGATGGGATGAAGGACCTGCAGTGGCGTTCCTTCTTGCAGCGACGATGCAACAGTCTTTGGCCGAAGGAGCTGCTTAGATCCCTGCAGGGTCATGCAGAGGCTGAGAGGAGGCTGTTGTCAGTCCTCCCACTCTTAGACTTATTGGAAAGAGTTCCCTGTTGACAGTCGCCGCTAAAATGGTTCAGTGCTGAACATGTGCAGAGGTGTATCCCAGGGTTCCCTCTATAAATTCACAGAACCAAGTCCAAAAGCTCCCAAATTTACCCTTGTATGCTGATGACACTGTCATTTCCTGCTGTGTCTCCCTTTTAGACAGGGTGGTATATTTTGGAAATCTGCTCCAATGTTCATATTATCTATTGATCTTGTCATTGTTACCAATAGTGTGATGGATCACTGTTTCATTAGAACTGCTCCACACGTGTCTTGGACGTAGAATTAAAGTCAGTATGTTTCCAATGTCATATTTAAATTGTGATTGTTTCATGTTGTTTGTGTTTGTCTTCCTTTGCTTTCCCTTGTGATTCATCAGTCCTGCTCAGTCCAACCCTGTTCCTCATGTCTTGACCAATCAGCTCCCTGCCTGCTCACCTGTCTCTTGTTGTATCCCGTCAGTGTCGTATCTTTGCGACTTTTGTCCCAGAGGACTTGTTGTTTAAACACCAGGAAAGTCTTTGGTGTGAAGATCAGGTATTTTCTTTCATTTCATGATTGGACTCTGAAGGAGGCTCACTGAACTCTCTCTTGTGTTGAAAAGAAATAATTTGAATTTATTTCTATAGATAACTAGAATGCTACAATCCAGAATGTTGTTGCGGCTGCATCAGTTCCTCTTTAGCTGAGGGAGGTTTTTGTACGACGTTGTATCACTGTGTGAACGGGTAGCTGTTACCCTGCTGACAATAATAAACTCCTGCATCTTCATTCTGGACTCTGCTGATGGTCAGAGTGAAGTCAGTCCCAGACTGACTCCCACTAAAACGATCAGACACTCCAGAGAAACGGCTCGAGGCAGCATAAATAAGAAGCTTTGGAGCTTCTCCAGGTTTCTGCAGGTACCAGTGCAGGTTACTATTAACTCCTGTACTTGCTTTACATCTCATGGAGACGGTCTCTCCTGGAGCAGCAGACGGAGGTCCAGACTGTGTCAGGATAACCTCCCCAGATGAACCTGCAAAACAAGACGGCGGAAGATTTTAGGAGACAAATTGACGGACTTGGCAACAGAGGAGCACCGTTTCTCCAAGGTGGATGCTGCTCGTTTGGATGTTCCTGCTTGGCATCGGAACTTGATTGCGGTGAACCTGGAGCAACGTCTCCAGAGGAGAGTCTCACCCTGGACGAGGAGCCCCAGGGTGGCCAGCTGGAGGATCAGTGACTTCATCATGGTCCTGCCGGTGTGTCGGTGCTTCTGAAAGGTCTGGAGCTCTTAACAGCTGGGAGCGGAGGGGCAGGACATGTATGCAAACACAGAGTCAGTCAGCTGGAGCTGTCCTCAACATGTCCTGCTGTGTCCTCCTCACTGCTCCACACATATGCATTTGCCAGTTTCAAAGGTCTGAAGCTCAAGATGTTTGACTGCCACCGTGCATTTATTGTAGTGAATCTTCCCTGCTGCTCATAGAGTCCATTTTTGCACAACACCCTGTCGCTCTCTTGGATCCTGGAAAACAGCTCCCTGATTAATATTCTTTGTCCACTGCTGTGACTGACTGTGGATCAATATGTTTCCATCCAGTCACTCCTGAAGCCACAGAAGAACTGATGACCCAGAGGTCCAAATCCTGATGTTTGCTGATGACACTGTTGTTTCCTTAACACTTTTTGTCTTCATCAGTTTTAAGGATACATAAAGAGGATCTTTACAAGTTTTAGAGCTTGTCAAGTGAACTTCAGGCACATCAGCCTGCTGAATTCAGGTCAGTCTCTTCAAAATTGGAGGTCAATCTGCAGGTGCAAGGTTTGGTAGACTAGATGTTTGACATTCAGTGACAGTCAGGAAGCTCAGTTTTGTGATTGATAATCCAGGTTATTGTTCTACATGAACTTTGAGAGAATGTTTTCAGCATTCGATGCAGAGTCCTAAATATTAGCCTTTTGCACTGTTGGTGTATGTAATGCAGAGTTCCTTAAAGTTCAATTCTGGAGCCTCGAGGTCTTTTATTATGACTTTTCTGTCCCTTTATGTTTGTTTCCTCTTGAATTGATTTCACTGAGATGCACTTTGTGACTGGTCTGGAAAAAGACTGGACTCAAAGAGAGTGTCATTGAAATGGGAAATCCTGCAGCTACATTTGTGTGTGATATAAAACCCTTCCAGGAGTGTCATGATGAAGACCTGGTGTGTGGAAATGATGCTCCAGCTGCAACAGCAGACACTTCACTTTCACTTCAGTCTGACTGAGGGGGTTTTTGTACGACGCTTTTTCACTGTGTGAACGTCCACTGACTGTTGATGTTATGTGCACTCTGACAGTAATAAACTGCTGCATCTTCAGTCTGGACTCCTCTGATGGTCAGAGTGAAGTCAGAGTTTGATCCACTGCCTGAAAAACGATCTGGAATTCCTGATGCTCGATGAGTAGCCCAATAAATGAGGAGTTTTGGAACTTGTCCTTCTTTCTGTTGGTACCAGAATAGATAGTTCCCATTCCTATTAGAGAACACATTCTGACTGGTCCTACAGGAGATGGAGACGGGGTCTCCTGGAGCAGAGCTCTTTGCTGCAGGTTGAGTCAGTGTGACCTGACCTCTGGACTCTGAGGATACAGACACACAAAGTGAAAGAGACTCCACGGCTTTGCGGGCTTCATCTCACACATAGTGATGTTGAGAAAGGAGAGGAGGTGGACTCTCTGGACTTTACCTGTGAAGCAGCAGCAGAGGAGAGTCCAGATGAGGACGGAGACCCACGTCATGTTTGTGATGAGGAGGATTTGTGATGAAGGACGGCTGTCAGTCATCCAGGGTCCAAGTGTCAGGACTATAAAGAGTCCCAGAGCACTGGAGCATGGAGCTGCTGATGCAAAGTGTCTCTATGGAAATCAACGCCCGACTCCAGCCAGCACTTTCAGGGAGGTCTCATCCATGCAGATGGTTGCTTTTTTTGTGTGTCTTTTTGTTTCACGACAGCAACTCAGCCACCAAGTGGTAAAGTGACGGAGCAGGGTCAGCGGATGCTGAGCATATAGTGCCAAGAGGTCACCGACTTTCTGCAGAGTCAGTCGCAAACTTCATTTTCCTACTTGACTGTGCACCAGTGCACAAAGCAAGCGCCATAAAAACGTTAATGACAGCGTCTGGTGTGGATGAACTTGCCTGGCCATCACAGAGTCCTGACCTCAACCTGCTATAAGACCTTTTGGAAGAATTAGAGCAGAGGCTGAGATCCAGGCCTTCTGTTCCAACATCAGTGTGTGACATCACTAACGTGCTTCTGGAAGAATGGTCCAAAATTGCCATAAACACACTCCTGATCCTTGCGGACAGCCTTCCCAGAAGAGTTGAAGCTGTGGCAGTTGACTGAAGAGATATTGAGATTAGGTTAGCAGTATTGCGACCACAGGGATTACAAAAAGGTATTTTCTGGTCAGGGCTCGGTGTACGAGCAGGGGAAAGATTTTCAGCTAGTCACCAGATTGTAGCTCCTAGCTACTTTCCACCTGTAGTCCTGGGAAGACAATACAAATATAAAACTGTACAAATAGACAATACATATAAAATATACAAATAGGCAATGAAACAATATATAAACAGGCAATAAAATAAGTAAAACCCAAGTTGAAGGTGTTTTGATATTATTAGTTTGGTCATCAGAGAAGAGATAGTGAATATATTGGTAGACGGATGCTGGAATTGGAGCTGCCAGGCAAGAGGTCTCGAGGAAGACCAAAGAGAAGATTTATGGATGTAGTGAGAGAGGATATGAAGGTAGTTGGTGTGAGAGAGGAAGATACAGAGAATAGGGTTAGATGGAGAAAGTTGACTCGCTGTGGCGACCCCTAACGGGAAAAGCCGAAAGAAGAAGAAGAAGAAGAAGGTCATCAGATGTCAGCCAGAAGGGTAATTCCCGTCTGCTGTTAGCGTGAGCATGTCGAGAATCCAATTTTTAACGTTCCGTGCAAAGGTGTAAAAACCAGTCGTGGTTTTTTTGCCTTCTTCGGCAGCGCCGTGGTGCCGGTGGTCCAGGAGAGGTCCTCACGGATGTGCACCCCTAGGAATTTGGCGCCGTTGATGCGCCAGTGCTCGGTGTGGCCTCTCCGGAAGCGGACAACAATCTCCTCAGTTTTGCTGACATTCAGCAGGAGGTTGTTGTCTCTGCACCAGGTGGTCAGACGGTCAATCTGCTTCCTGTAGTGGGTCTCGTCGTCCTCGGTGTCGTCCGCAAACTTCACCGTGTGATCGGTGCCGTCGGTGGGTTTGCAGTGGTGAATCAGCGGGCTGAAGAGCAGCCCTGAGGGCCTCTGCGCTGAGCGTGATGCTGCTCCAGATACTGGACTGCTTCTGGACTCTCACAGAGGAAGTCCGGCAGACAGTTGCAGAGGGAGGTGTTGAGTCCCGGCTGTTGTAGTTTGGTGATCAGCTGTTGTGGGAGTACGGCGGTGTTGTGTGTTGCGTAAAAGACGAGCGGAGATGTTAGAGTAGCACTTAGTTATTTTGACAGACATGAGCCCGCCTACAGAGAGTCTGCGCATGTGCAGATCGCAAGTGTACATATATGCTTAATTGTTGAAGTGGTGGGAATCAGGCTGGAGTAAGACGATTCGCGACGAGATGGATCAATTTAGAGATGCGTTTATTAAGCAAAGTTTCTTCAAAAATCCCTGATACAAAATCATCTAATACAGGAACCCGGACTCGTGCTGTTTTCCTTGCGCCTGAAGTAAACGGGTCTTATGCTTGGAACTCCCAGCAAAAAGCAGCCTTCTTTCCCTGCCCGGGTGTTACATGAATATTCATAAGAGGGTCTTCCAGGTGTGCGGTTGTTTTCCACCCGTCCGTCTTTCCCCTTTTGCCCCAGTTCCTTCTCCAACCTTCTCCTCTATCTCGCACATCCCGTCCGTCTCACACCGATGTCTGAAAAGAGAAGAAAACAACCTAATGTCTACCTCATAAGCAAAGCAAATATGTTGACCTCTTCATGAGCCAAGCAAATGTAGTGTCTATTTCATGAGCAAAAACAAGTATATTGATTTCTTTATTGTTCAATATTGCTGTGTCCACAGTCAATATTCTACATCCCCTTTCCTTAGTTGGAACCTCTAACCCTGGACACAGTTTCAACATCTTAATAGTAACACAGAGTTAAACTTATTCCATACTTGTGTGAATGTAGCATGAAATATGACATATCCAAACAATAAAAAAAGTGTGTAAATAACTGTGATAACCATTCAACGAGTCATCATGTAACCTAGTCAGACATTAACAAAATACCCTCTTAGCAGTTTAGCTCTTTGTACTTGGGGTTTGGTTTACTGATGCCACCTGAGCGCGTTCTATAAACATCCACGTTTACAGACGGTTCAGAAGCAGAGGCTCGATCCGCCGGGCGCTCAGAGTCCGCATTCTGTTCTGCATGTTCGACCCGAGTCGGTTCAGTAACAGTTAAGGTGTGTTTTCTGTTTCTCCTGTATGTTTGTCCTTCCGACTGAATCAGGTATGATCTGGGCTCATTGCATGTTTCTTTCACAACTCCTGTGCGGTCGAATCCTTTCGGTGTTTGAAGCCTGACTTCCTGTCCTTCTGTCAGAGGATTCAGAGGTCGGCTCGTTTTGTCATAGTAGCTTTTTTGCGCCAGTCTTTTATTGAGAAGTCGAGCACGTACGTCCTCTAGCTCGCACGTGTCGGGTTCAAGCAGCTTTTTGGAGACAGGGAGAGTGTTGGAGAGTAATTCTAATTCATGCTAAGTTAAAGCCTGTAAAGAGGAGACTGAGGTTATCATACGAAATAACACAGACGAGCGAATATTCTTTTGAGCTCTGCAGAGGGGGAGACTCAGCGCTCTTTGGAGGCGAGATCCAGAGAATCCCACCCAGTTCCTCCTCGCTCGGCTTTTTATTGTGTGGAAGTGTTTATTTACATAACAACATTCATTGGATAGTATAGTTCATGCATATGTTAAGTTGTCCAGGATGATATACAGGGGTGGGCAGGTTTATGTCCAGAAGTTAGATTTACGTTTACGGAGGGTAGGTTCTTATCTAAAGATGTTTACGACCATTGGAATCTAAAATCTTGGAGGCCCAATTCTTGTTTGAGGACAAAAGTCATTTTAAGGACAAAAGTCATTTGTGCTCTAGCATGTCTGGCTAACTTCATGTGAGTAGTGGAAATAATATATACTGCTCAAAAGAATAAAGGGAACACTTGAACAACACAATGTAACTCCAAGTCAATCACACATCTGTGAAATCATAGTGTCCACTCAGGAAGCAACACAGATTCATTTTGACTTGTTTTAAGAATAAGAATAAGAATAAGAATAAGAATAAGAATAAGAATAAGAATAAGAATAAGAATAAGAATAACTTTATTAATCCCGAAGGAAATTGCTGTGCCAGAGTTACAGAAAATATAACAGTAATAAATAATAAAAGAAAAGGCAGAATTAGAAATAAAAATAAACTATAAACTATAAAGTGTCTCAGTGATAAACTATAAACTATAAAGTGTCTCAGTGAAACTATAAAGTGTCTTAGTAAACAGTGATAAAACTATAAGTGTCTTAGTAACAAGTGAGTTAAGGAGTGCACAATAGTGTGATAGAAGGGAAAATTGTAGTGTAGCTGTTATGAGATGAGATGAAATATTGCACAGTGTAGCTGTTATCAGATGAAATATTGCACAGTTTCTGAGTATTTCACAGACATTAAGGACATTACATCAGTTGGATCAGCCTGGAGTTTGTTTTTACACTTTAATTTTGAGTGTGATTCCTAATCCAGACCTCCATGGGTTGATACAATTGATTTCCATTGATCATTTTTGTGTGATTTTGTTGTCAGCACATTCAACTGTGTAAAGAGCAAAGTATTTCATAAGAATATTTCATTCATTTAGATCTAGGATGTGTTTTTTAAGTGCTCCCTTTATTTTTTTGAGCAGTGTAGTTATAGAAATAGAGAGAAAACTCTAACAGAGAAAAGTGCACGTCTGTTGCGACATCAGTCTTTGTGCAGGAGACCCAAGCTTAGTGTCACGAGGAATGTTTCTTAAATTGAGTAGGTTGAGAAAGATGTCGGTTTTGTCTCCGTGAGGCATTCAGCACTACGGACAGCTCTCTCCACCAATCCATTAGATTTGGATACTCAGGGCTGCCCGTTCGTTGTCAGTGATGAGAGTGTGCCAAATATGAAGTTAAGTGAATCATATTGTAAAGTAATTGAGAGGATAGGAGAGTTAACTGCTATTATTTTCAATTAATATTTTTCTACGATGAGACCCGTGTTGGGATCACCGCCTCACCAAAGATTTTGTTTTTTTCTTTGGTCAGTGGTTTGGACAGCACTTAGTGCACTTTGCCCAGAGGGAATCTTAAATCACAACCCTCTGCCTGCATTACAACAGGAGCTGGACAGATCTCTGTAGTCAGCTGGACTATTGGAAGTCACATATGTTTACTTTATTTTTTTGTTCTGTGTTTTAAGAGTTCTTATTTCCTTGACATGTCGGTTAGGTCGGCACAAGTGATTTTTGTTACTACTAGGGCAAGGATAGTTACTTTATGCAAAGGTGAATCTGGGGAGAGTAAAGTGAAAATAAGAAATACCGATTTATGTCAGAGGTAGGGATTATCAGTTATAATGTCAAAGGATTAAATAATCCTTTAAAAAGAAAGAAAATGCTGACTCAGTTGAAGAACTTTAATTGCTCAATAGCGTTACTACAGGAAACTTGCTTAAATGAGGTAGAACATAAGAAATTGAGGAGAGACTGGGTTGCACAGGTATTCTATGCTTTTTGTTCAAACAGCAGAAAGAGAGGAGTAGCAACTTTAATTAGTCATTCAATTAGTTTTGCAATTCAGAGAGAAGTGAAGGATAAAGCGGGGAGATATATACTTATTATGGGAACAGTAGAGCTAACTATCATGAATATCTATGCCCTATCTATCTATCTTTAAAGAAGTGGCAACTGTAATGGCAAGAGAAGCCAGAGGTACTATAATTTTAGGAGGAGATTTCAATTGTGTTTTAAATGTAAAATTGGATAAAACTCCTTCTGATTATGGGCCCATTAGCAGGAAATCCAGGGTAAAACATGTGTTCGAAGAATAAGGACTTGTGGATGTTTGGAGGGCTAAGAACCCAACCACGAGAGATTTCACCTTTCTGTCCATGGTACATGGGTCATATTCAAGAATTGATTTGATTTGCATTTCAAAACAAAGCTTATATAAAATCAGAGAATGTGTTATTGAACCTGGTACCCTATCTGATCATGGTCCTGTATATATGAAATTAAATTTAGGCTTTGGTTGGCACTTCAAATACTGGAGACTAAATATTTCATTGTTGACAGATCCAAATATAAAGGAAAACATAAAAAAAAACAATTGATGAGTACTTCAAAATTAATGATAATGGATCAGTATCCCCCTCGACTCTTTGGGAGGGGGCAAAGGTGGTGCTGAGAGGGAAATGTATTGAAATTGCAGTTAGATTAAACAGACAGAGAATGGAAAAGGAAAAGCAGCTGGAAAGTGACATAAAAAAACTAGTACGTGAACACAAAACCACAAGGGACAAAAATGTCTTTAAACAAATACAAGAAAGTAAAACGTCCTTGGATGAATTTCTCACTCGAAAAGCAGGGGGAGCACTTCGATACACAAGCCAAAGGTACTATGAAAAGGGAAATCGGGCGAGCCGGCTACTTGCCTTTCAACTGAGGAAACAACAATCAAGCCGTATTGTCCCTGAGATAAAACACCCCTCCTCTCTGACCGAGGTCTCCCACCCAGAGGAGATAGCTGAGGCATTCCAGACTTACTATAAAAATCTTTATGATACATCAGGAGAAACACAAGACAAAAGGAAATTAGAAGATATTTTCAAAAATCTTAATTTAATAAAACTCTCTGCATCTGAGGCGGACGAATTAATAGCTCCTATCCGAGAAAACGAGATACAAGACGTTATTAAGTCATTAAAAAACAACAAATCCCCTGGCACAGACGGTCTACCAGGTGAATTTTACAAGGCCTTTGGAGAGGAGCTCGTGCCAAAACTTTGCCAGATCTTTAATTATGCCTTACAGGAAAATGACCCACCTAAGAGCTGGTCTGAGGCAGTAATAACGGTTATACACAAAGAGGGGAAAGATCCATTAGATTGTGGTGCCTATAGGCCGATCAGTTTGTTGGGGAATGACGTAAGATTATTAGTGCCATATTAGCAAATAGAATGCAGAAGTACTTAGGTAAATTGATTAACCCAGACCAGACCGCTTTCATACCAGGTCGACAAGGAGCAAATAATATTAGAAGAGCATTAAATGTACAACCAGTTGCAAGACATTCAGTTCACCCGTCAATGCTTCTCAGTCTAGATGCTGAGAAGGCGTTCGACAGGATGAAATTTACTATGGAACAAATGGGATTTAATTTGACATTTATTAAATGGATTGAAACACTGAATAAAGACCCAATATCAAGGGTCAGAGTGAATGGGTGCTGCTCCCAATTTTTTCACCTTAAAAAAGGAGTTAGGCAGGGGAACCCAATCTCGCCTATTTTGTTCGCATTGTGTATTGAACCGCTTGCTGAATTGATAAGGACAAACGATCAGATCGAGGGAATAGTAGATGAAGGAGGGGAGATGCACAAAATTTCGTTGTTCGCGGATGACGTTCTTTTGTTTATAAGAAATCCTCAGTCATCTATACCGGCCCTTATGCAATGCCTGAGGGACTATGGGGAGGTGTCAGGGTACAAGATGAATGAGGGGAAATCAGAAGCAATGATGATAACGGGATGCTGGCCGACATGCTTGGATGGAGAGGTGAAATTCAAGTGGTCAAAAGGGAGCTTTAGATACCTGGGAATCATTCTCACACACGACACAAGTCAGCTATATAAGGAAAATGATGGTAAACTCATTTCTCAGATCAAAAATGACATGGAAAGATGGGAGGTGCTTCCTTTGTCCTTAGTTGGAAGGATAGAAAGTATCAGGATGAATGTCCTACCTAGAATGCTGTTTCTGTTCAATGCTCTGCCTATCACTGTTCCTGTATCTACCTTTACATCACTGGATAAGCTCATTTCCAAATATATATGGCAGAACAAGAGGCCCAGAGTGAGATTGAAAATACTCTGTGCACGCAGAGATAAGGGCGGATTGGCCTTGCCACACTTCTGAAGTAACTACCTGGCAGCACAACTTGGAAAATTGGTCTCATGGATAAAACTAGATATGGACACAAGATGGGTGCATATAGAGCAAGGTTCAGTTAAAAATGTGTGGCTTTCAACTCTTCCTTTCTAAATTCAAAACCAAGACGTGGACTTAAGATACAAAATGAATATGTCAACCATACACTTAATGTTTGGGAAAAGACAAGACGGTTCCTGAATCTACCTCTATCTCTATTGAGGGTAGCAAAAATAACAGCAGCAGGTGACTTTCTGCCAGCAAAGATGGACGGTGGTTTCATTAGATGGGCAGGGAAAGGTTTAATCACAATAAATCAGTTATTTGAAGGAAGAACTCTGAGGGCTTTTTCACAACTTCAGGCAAAATACAACATTGACTCTAAGGATTCATTTAGATATTTTCAAATTCAACATTATTTGATGACACACAAAGAATGGGACAATATTAAAGAATCTTCAACTAATTTTGAACAATATTGGATTGAGATAGTTGAGAACAAAATGAACATTAAAAATATAATATCAGATATAAATGGCAGGATACGTATGGACACTTTAGTGGACACACTGGATGTGAAAGCTAAGTGGGAACTGGAATCTCATGCCGTGATTGCTGATGGAGAATGGGAGAGTTCTTGGTTGCCCTGGCAAAAATGTTTAAGCAGCCCAACATGGAGGGAGTTCAGCTGGAAGTTAAGAATAAGGTATTTTAAAACTCCCTTGATAATAGCTTCTTATGATAATAACTGTTCTCCCCTGTGTTGGAGGGGCTGTGGCATTTCGGGGGACTTTTCCCACATCTTTTGGGACTGCCCTAAACTGATGCAATTCTGGGAAGAGGTAAATAAACAAATAAGTGAGGTTTTAAAATTAAACAGACCAATTGATCCACAGCAATTTATTATGGGTACAGCATCAACAAGCGATTTAAGGAAAAACCAGGCGTTTTTGCTTAGAGTTCTTCTATTAATTGCGCATAAAATGATCCCAGTAAACTGGCTCAAACCCCACCCACCTACTGGACCAGTGGCGTCAGAGGCTTAAGGATGGAAACTGCATGGACTTCAGACAGACCTATATCTTGACAAATGGGCATCCATCAAAAAATATTTGGAGAGTTGAAGATATTATCTGTATTTGACTGAGCTAGATGTTTTTTTGTTTTATTTTTTCGCTTGCTAGTGAGGAAATAAGTGACCTATAAAGAATATTGTATAATGTGTATATTGTCATGAGGTTTTGTAAGAATGTGTGTGACTCTGTCAAGGAACCTGTTCTAAATGTTCAAAAAAAAAAAAAAAAAAAGGAGGATCTACTAAATATTGATGTCATTTTTCTGTTGGGGTGCCCAAATGTATGCACCTGCCTACTTTTGTTTAAATAATTATTGCTCACTTTCTGTAAACTTCATTTCACTTCTCAAATATCACTATGTTTGTCTGCTATATGATATATTAAACTGAAATTGCTGAGACGAACAACCAATGACTTATAAAGGAAAATCTTGAAAATGATCAGGAGTGCCCAAACCTTTTCATCCCACTGTATGCTAGTGTGCGTCAGGGCCTCCATCAGCGATCAGCTCTGAACCCCTTCTTGTTCACAAGGGTGATGGACAGGCTGACAGATGAGGCTCGACAGGAATCCCCATGGACCATGATGTTGTTTGCAGATGACATTGTGATCTGTAGTGAGAGCAGGAAACAGGTAGAGGAACATCTAGAGAGGCTTCAAATGACCATGTGAAAATGATCTACCTCTACTAAGAATGCTGAATATATATTTATTCCTATATCTACTGAGTATACTTAACACAATAAATGTTTGTAGATCTTGCATAACTGCATGAACCCATTCGGCACACGGCAACTGAGTACTTTTATGGTAAATACCTCATTCTGACAACTCAGTTGGAGTCAGCAGCAGAGTTGAAGTTAGCTGGGAGAAAAATGACCGCTTTCCCGACAGCTGGGATTTAAGTTCCTTCACCTTTCTCCTTCTCAGCTCACTACTCGGAGGGAAGTCGGGGCTGTAGTTTTTATGAACGGTCTGAAAATGCCGCTCCATATTTCCCTTTTTCGCTATAGCGATGGCAGACCAGCAGATGAGGCGAACGCACTTTGAAAATGATATATTAAAAAAAAGTCCACCTCCCATTCCGTATGGAAGTGATACATTTTACATACATTGTTTTCACTCTTTTTATGTTGTCATTTAGTTCTGGTTGTGTATTTTTGTCCCTTACTATTCCTTTATGTTGTCCATTAGTATCCCTGATGTTGTTGTTTTTGTTGTTTTTTCTCTTGCTATTTTGTCTCTCTATTTATATTTATACTATATATATATATTTTTTTTTTTTTTTTTTTTTTTTTTGACATAAGTGTTACACTGCTGTGAAAAATGACTTTCCCCCCTGTAGATGGATGAAGTTGATCTTATGTTATTCTATGTAGCAGATAATGTGCAGCAGGTGAGAGCGTTTAGTAAATGCTAATTGGTGGCGGCCTCCTATTGGTCCCTGCCAGGGCGCCGGCCTTATTTTACTGGCCGTGACGTTATTTCTGGGAGACGCCAGCTGAGTCTTGTGTAGTCTCGTTTGACCTCATTTGACTGGGGAAGCACATGTTAGTCTCGTATTTCGGTTTTGACTCGTTTGTTTGGAGTGTGCTTGTGGTCTGCCATCTCTGGTGAGTTAGTGTTCTCCTTGTTTATTTTGTGTTCAGTGGAAGTGTGCTGCAGACTTCAGTGCTTAAAAAAGTTTCATATTCTTCTCCTCCCCCAGGGATCTTTGCACCTGTGCTGATGGAAGACTCTTTTGACTGGACTGAAGATTCTCTTGGATGGTGTTTTTTTTACTTCACAGGAAGAGAAATGGAGTTCCCTTGAAGGAGGACTTTGGGTGATGTTCTGGAGGTGAGAAATCAGACATTGAAGATGTGATGCTCAATGTTAGTGGCTCTGCCTCATCAGTGTGTGAATTAGATGGAGTGCAGAATGTTCCTGGAGATGAGTGGACATTGGTGCAGACTTCAATGGAATGTTTGGTATCCAGTGGAGGGAAAGATGGTAGACTTTCCAAAAAGGATGGAATTGGCTTTCGTGAATACATTTAAGGAGACTGAAGAGCGGAGGTAGACTGTCTGAAGACGGGTGGTGAGAGTGGAGCCAGTGGTGGAAGCTGAAAGGGCAGGAGTTGGAAAAGGCTCTGTGTGGTCATGGAGAGCTGCCAGGTGACTGGACAGCTATAGCTCATGTGATCTGGAGATGTGAGGCGAGCACTTGTTGAATAAGAAAGATCCAATACGTCTTTTTCTGCAGAGGTTGAACACGAACAGTGTGTTCACTGACCTCTGAAGCCATCAGGCTCGGGCCTTGTAAGTACTCTGAGGGGAGAGCGGCCCCGTGTCCTCCTGTGGGATATTGGCTCTTAGACCAGGCTGGATTCCAACCTGCCTGACGGCCGGCGCAGAATTTGCCGACCCACAACTCCGACTCGTGGTATTCAAGCAGTGTGTAATAGAAATTCTGTGTCTCTAACGACTGGACACCCAAGTCACTGCTTGTTGGATTTGAAGGCAAGAGAAGCCTTTGTAATGTTGTCAATGTTTGTTTTGCAGAGGGTTAGGGTCACAAGTGCTTGGCAAAATAATGGTAAGTGAAGTCCTGGATTTGAATTCATGCAATTTTAATTCATAACCTTTAACAGCACTGACTTTACTGATGTCAGGTTCTGGCCATGGTTCTTTTGTGTTAATTCTACGGTCCTTTCAGACGCCGTCTATAAATGTTGTGTTTCGGCTTGCAAGGATCCTGAGCCCCAGAAGTAGCCTGTCAACACAACCAAGGTAGTGTGTATCTATACTTTTGTGTAAAGTTAGCAGAATGTGGTGAGTGACAAGAAGGAAGCCTTGGCAGACCTGAGGGTTGTGGTGAGGGAGAGGCTGCTCGCCTTCTGTCGGGGCAAGTGATGCAAGGAGGGGCCTCGCAAGTGCAGCACCTTTGTCGCAAACCCTGAGTGTGAAATGCAAGGCCTTCAAGATCCATTCCAACCACCTCATGAGAAAAACATCTCCATCTATACCTCTGTGCAGAAGGGAGGAGTCCCAGGAGTGACCCGACTGATCCATGAAGCCAGAGAGAGCCGGGGCGGTCGTCCAAACCCTCTTCGGACACTCAAATCAGACAAATGAGCTGCGCTCCCCATCGAGGTTCTCTAGGTGTTTGCAAAGGTCTCATAGCAGAAAGATAAAACCAGATTTTCGAGGGGCTAGAATTTGCAGATATTGACAAATCAGTCAGCGTTCTGATTGCAGATAATGATCTTTGACAGGGTTGGAGTGCAGGATTGCAAGACTGACTTGATACTACGTGGGTGAAGAAGCACAACCCCATTTTTCTTTTTGGACCAAAATGTGACTAAGCTTTTGAGCTTCACAGCCCAAAGGTCCAGGATTCAAGTCTGAGGTCTGGATAGATATGTGTGCCATCAATTTGCCAAATGTCTGATTCTGTCAAATACCCCCCCCCCCCCCCCCCAGTGTCATCAGTTCTCCAAAGTACTCTTTCCATCTTCCCATCATTCTAGCATCTGTCAATACATTTCCCTCTGTAACCTTAATCACCCGGACCTGTTGTACATCCTTTCCATCTTTATCTCTCTGTTTCGCCAACCTGTATAGATCATTCTCACCCTCCTTACTATACAACCAAGCATCCAAGTAATCGTACGCCCTTTGTTACCTCTATCTTCACCTTTCGCCGCATCTCCCTGAACTCCTGTCTGTTCTCTCAGTATCCCACTTCTTCTTTACTAACCGCTTTCTCTGTATACACTCCTGCACGTCCTCATTCCACCACCAAGTCTCCTTATCTACTTTCCTTCCAGATGACACACAAAGTACTCTTCTACCTGTCTCCCTGATAACACTAGCTGTTGTCCAATCATCTGGAAGCTCACCCTGATGCCCCAGAGCCTTTCTCAACTCCTCCCTGAAAACCATGCAACATTTCTCCCTTTTCAGCTTCCACCACTTTGTCCTCTGCTCTGTCTTTGTCCTCTTCATCTTCCTTGTCACCAGAGTCATCCTACAAACCAGCATCCTATGCTGTCTGGCTACACTTTCACCTACAACTACTTTGCAGTCACTGATCTCTTTCAGGTTACCTCGTCTATACAAGATGTAGTCTACCTGTGTGCTCCTACCTCCCCTCTTATAAGTTACCCTATGTTCCTGTTTTTTTTTCTGGAAAAAGGTGTTCACTACAGCCATTTCCATCCTTTTTTGCAAAATTGACCGCCATCTGTCCCTCTGTGTTCCAAATCTGCCCATCACTTCACCCCCTCCATTGCCTTCACCTACATGTCCATTGAAGTCTGCACCAATGACCACGCTCTCATTTCTGGGAATATTCTGCATCACTTCATCTAACTCATTCCAGAACTTCTCCTTCTCTTCAGATTCACATCCCACCTGCGGGGCATAGCCACTACAACATTGAGCACCACACCTCCAATGTCCAGTTTCAGACTCATAAGTCTATCTGACATTCTTTTCACCTCTAGGGCATTCCTAACAAACTCCTCCTTCAAGATAACTCCTACTCTATTTCTCTTGTCAGTATCATAATAGTACAACTTAAAGCCTGCTCCTAAGCTTCTAGCCTTACCACCTTTGCATTTGGTCTCCTGGACACACAGTATATCCACCTTCCTTCTCTGCATCATTTCGAGCAACTCTGAAACTTTTCCTGTCATAGTCCCAATATTCAAAGTCCCTCCTCTCAGTCCCAGAGTCTTGCCTTTCCTCCTCTCTGCTTCCGAACACGCACTCCTCTACTTGTTCCTGTTCGACCCACAGTAGCCCAATTTCCATTACTACCCCGTAGGTCATCAGTACCAATGGCGGTCGTTGTTAACCCGGTCCGCGACCGATGCGGTATGATATAGTTGACTCGCATGTTTGTTTGGCAAAAGTTTTACGCTGGATGCCCTTCCTGACGCAACCCTCTGAATTTATCCAGGCTTGGGACCGGCACAGGGAGACACTGCTCCGTGTCCCCCCAAGGCAGGCTTGGAGAGACACGGGCCAGTGCCGCCCTGAGGCTGCATTCTCAGAAAATACAATGTTGTAGGAAAAATATTTGACACTTTCCTTTGTTCAAACGACTGATGGAAAATGAAGATTGTGCATCTTTGAAATGTGGCACAAGTTTTCCTGCCTGCTAATGAAGTGTTTGTGTGAGAGTCAGAGAACCGTGTCTTTACACTCAGAGGTTTTTGTACGACGGCTCAATGAGTTTGTGTCACTGTGGTGGACGTTCAGCGGTGGAACCAGACTGGATGTGGGAGGTGAGTGAAGTCTTTGACTTTGTCGATGTTACTCTAGACTTTTTTTGGTTTTCAGTGAAAAGAGTTGGGTCTCCAGTGAGATCAGGTTGATTTGAGCTGAAGGACTGCTTGGACCTCCACACCTATTTCCCTTGGCTACTCTTTGCCCTCCTCTGTCCCATCACATGTTGATTATTTCCTTTGTTTCAAGACAATAAACACCTCATCAAAACTTGTTGTCTCTCACTACGCCTGTTTCTGGAATTTTTGGCCTTGATTGACCAAAGACACAGGCAGAAGAGAGTCAAGAATGGAGGTAGTAGTTGTTTGGGGTTCTTCGTCGACAGAAGGTGACCTCCTGGCAACAGGGTGAGTCTGAGGCTGCTGCCTTGATATTGGTCATGATTGCTGGCCATCAGGTAGAGGTGAGTGCAATCAGGTGAGGACAGGTGTGCAGCTTGAGCAAGGAGACAAAGAGCACACATAGTACAGAGTCATCATGGACCACAGGTGTGTACATGTCAAATTGGTATTTTAGTTTCTCCTCAGTCACAGTGACCCTGAAAATAGTTTGTACATTTCAGCAGATACTTTGGTCACAGGGTTTGAGGAGGTCAGTGTCACATTTGTTCAACCAGCAGAGAGGTGTTCAAGGATCCATGTCAGGACCACTATCTGCCACCTTCTGTCACCCGTAGAATAAATGGTGTTCAGTCACCTCAGTAAAGAGGAACCCTTTGGGCAGATCTGCGTCATAGGACATCAGTGCCGGATGACTTTCGATGGCCTTTCTGCTCCACCTGCTTTAAGGGACTTCTCATAAACATCTTCCAGCTATCTCCTTCTGATAACACACTGCCTGACCAGAGAGTATTCTGAAGATCACTGTGTTTCTGATAGTTACAAACCCTTGCTGCTAGATGTACTCTCTCTTTCTTATCCTCCTTCAGGCCTGGTTCTCCACCTCCTTCTGTTCAATAGCCTCCATCTTCACTAAAGAGTATCAAAGAAAGACATTGAGCGTCTTTATTGGACTTTTGTTGATGGGAGCTTTCTGATGTTTGATTTCTGACAAAAGGACATTTGTGGATGAATGTAATGAAATCATTTCATGAGGGAGTCTTGTTTTGCAAAGAGACAGATGTCACACAACTTGTGGTGAGCAGAGACCCGACACTGGTCCTCAGTGAAGTGTGTCAGTCTCTGCAGCAGCAGACACTTCACTTTCACATCAGTCTGACTGAGGGGGTTTTTGTACGACGCTTTTTCACTGTGTGAACGTAGCCTGACTGTTGATGTAATGTTCACTCTGACAGTAATAAACTGCTGCATCTTCAGTCTGGACTCCTCTGATGGTCAGCGTGAAGTCAGAGTTTGATCCACTGCCTGAAAAACGATCTGGAATTCCTGATGCTCGACGAGTAGCCCAATAAATGAGGCGTTTAGGAACTTGTCCTTCTTTCTGTTGGTACCAGGCTAATCTCGGTCCATGGTTTTCAGAGTGCACATTCCAACTGGTCCTACAGGAGATGGAGACGGGGTCTCCTGGAGCAGAGCTCTTTGCTGCAGGCTGAGTCACCGTGAACTGACCTCTGGACTCTGAGGATACAGACACACAAAGTGAAAGAGACTCCACGGCTTTGCGGGCTTCAACTCACACATAGTGATGTTGAGAGAGGAGAGGAGGTGGACTCTCTGGACTTTACCTGTGAAGCAGCAGCAGAGGAGAGTCCAGATGAGGACGGAGACCCGCATCATATTTGTGATGAGGAGGATTTGTGATGAAGGATGGCTGTCAGTCATCCAGGGTCCAAGTGTCAGGACTATAAAGAGTCCCAGAGCACCGGAGCATGGAGCTGCTGATGCAAAGTGTCTCTATGGAAATCAACGCCCAATATTGCTTCTTAGCAAGAGCAGAATATATGTCATTGACCACCTTTGTGGCTGCTGTGATGGTACGATGTTTTTTCCTGAAACCCGATTGCAAATTTGAAAGAAGTTCACTAGAAAAACTTTTAGCTGATAACAAACAAGGGGTTCAATAATTTTTGATAAGACACACAAATTGGATATTGGTCTGTAGTTAGTTAAAACTGCTGGGTCACCTCCCTTTAGTAAAGGAGTAACAAAAGCCGATTTCCAAATGGCTGGAATTTCACCACTTTGGGTGGAGAGATTGAAGAGGACTGTAAGGGGCTGTGCTCCAAAATCTGCTGCTATTTTCAGAAAATAAGATTCTATCATATCTGGACCAGAGGGTTTTTCTATAATCTAAAGTTTTGAGTGCTTTATGCACTTGCTGCACGGTAAAAGGAATAAAATTGAAGGGATCCCAAGAAAACAATCGAGGATCTGTGCAGGAGTTTACAGAAGCTGCACCTTTTTGATCAAACAAAGATCCGTACAAGATAAAATGTTTGTTAAAGCAATTTAAGATTTCAGCTTTTGCATGGACCGGGACCGAGTCCTTCAGAACAAATTTTGGAAGGGTCTGTGCAGACTTAATTACTGATAAAGACTTTATCATCTTCCAAAATTTGTATGGATTATTGAGATTGTCAGTTGTGACGGATAAGTAATATTCCGATTTGGCCTTTTTGATAAGAGAAGTGCATTTATTTCTTAGTTGGCTGAAAACAGTCCACTCGGCTGCAGCATCACTTCTCCTAGCTTTGGCCCATGCCAAGTTGCGCTGATGGATCATGTCTGACAACTCTGGAGAAAACCAGGGTTTTTCACATCCTTAAATTTCCTGATCAGAGCATGCTTGTTCACAATACTCATAAAAGTTTCCTTAAAGAAAGTCCAAGCAAGCTTGACATCTGGGAGCAGCTCCATCTGTTTCCAATTAACTAGGGACAAATCACGGTGAAATGCTTGTTCACTGAATTGTTTAAAGTTTCTCTTGTGGTAGTGGTGGGCTGTCAGGGCCTTCAAGGCGTTCTCTGCTGGCCTAAAGAATATCTGAATCACAAAAGTTTATAATATTTTCTCCATGAATACTTATGAAATAATTCCAACTGGTCTGTTCACTTCCTTCCATAGCTTTTCTCCTGGTTGTGCCACTTCCAGACATGCATTTTCATATAAAAGCATTTAACCAATCACATTTCAGCCATCATCTGTTGACAGGCAGGGTCAAAGTCAGAGGAGTCTGCCTGGGGGGTTGGGGGGGGGGGGGGGTGTTGATGACGCAGTTGCTTCAACCAATCAGATTTTGAGTTGGGGACATCAAAGCCTTCTAGCAGGCCACAGCAACGTCAGCGTACTCACGCCCTCTGATTGGATAGTCAGAGATTACTAGCCAGCTGTGAACAGAAATATAGTTGTGTTTGTTTAATATAGTTTTTTTCAACCCACAATGGCTACAGGAGAAGAAACGGATTTATTTACCAATATATTGTTCAAGCGATTTTTGTTTTGAAGGAAAGCTGGACATAATAAAGAAAGGTCGGGCAACTCCAAAGGTAACAAAACTGTCACAACCAGGAAAAGGATTTGTCCGACATTCTCAAGCCACAAACTACGACCGGTACCCCTGGCTCACAGGCTCCGAGGTTCACTGCAAATTGTATTGCTTGGAGCGTTTGGAGCCGAAGCGCACGGATAATCTGTACGACGGAATAATTGAACTCTTTTTGAGGAAAGAAAGGAGGATGGATTTTGTCTACAAATGAGCAGAATTTTTGGTGAGTAAAATGCTGCTATTTTCCTAAATAATACTGCAAGTTTATAAGGTTATTATTGGTGCTTTTTAGGTGCCGAGGCTGTTTGATATAAAGGCATTTATTGTGGCTACTGTTCGTTTTTGTGGCTCCCGCCATGCGACTCTCTTTATACCGCATTTCTGCATAATAAGATGTTTTTTTTTTTTTTTTTTTTATAGCCTTAAACTAATTATGGGGGGTGGGTTGATTCGGAGCACTACTGAAGGCCTAGGTGTAAAATGCACGGCCCGCCACTGTCTTGTGGATAACGAGCGGATTACTTTTAGGGATTTAAGTGTCCCGGCAAGCAGCAACAGCGCAGTGATCACTCATATCATTGTAGAAAACTCCCAGAGCTGAGAATTTATGAAGAACATTTGTAAGGATTAAATCAAGTCAAGTGGATTTATCAGGACTTCTAATATTTGGCCGAGTAGATAGATTGACCGATTGACTTAGATTATTTGAGTCACAGAAGCATTTAAACTCATCCAAAACTGAGGTTAACCAGTCCCAATTGAAGTCCCCGGAGAGCAAGAGTTCGTTAGACTTAAGCCTAGATAAAAGATGTCTTAATGTTGACAAAGCTTCCTTTTTGGCAGAGGGAGGCCGATAGCAACCAACAACCGTTAAACACAGGGATTTTGCAATTTCTATATTTAAAGCCTAAAACTCCAATTGCTAACAGATGGATTCAGATAGAAGAACTGCAACAACAAATCTTGAATTCACATAAATTACACCTCCACCTTTCTTGGGCCTGTCAGAAGGAAACATATCATACCCAGGAATGTTAATGCTCTCATTTGGGGAAGAATTAGAAAGCCACGTTTCAGAGATGATCACAATATCAGCACAATATCAGCTCCTCAGTCACAGTCCACCGTAAAATAGAATATGCAAACATAGATATAGATACCAAGGAACAAGATGGTGTATAACATGAACAACAGACAAACAAAATCTTAACATATGAGAAGAAAAAAGAAAGTCCTTGTGCAGAGAATGGTGATAGAAACAGCAGGTGTACAGTAGGGATGAGGATCCTGAAAGCGACATGATGAGCAAGGTGTCCTGGAGAATGTGTAGATATCAATATTGCATGGATAACAGTGCTAAGTAGAGCTGGAGGTAGTACTCATGGAGGTCGTGAGCCGGTGCAACAAAGAGTGTTTTGAGATGTTTGTGAGCAGCATCTGCACTGAGCTTTATGTGCTTGTTGCATTGAACAGTCTGACAGCCGATGGGATGAAGGACCTGCAGTGGCGTTCCTTCTTGCAGCCAGGATGCAACAGTCTTTGGTTGAAGGAGCTGCTTAGATCCCTGCAGGGTCATGCAGAGGCTGAGAGGAGGCTGTTGTCAGTCCTCCCACTCTTAGACTTATTGGAAAGAGTTCCCTCTTGACAGTCGCCGCTAAAATGGTTCAGTGCTGAACATGTGCAGAGGTGTATCCCAGGGTTCCCTCTATAAATTCACAGAACCAAGTCCAAAAGCTCCCAATTTTACCCTTGTATGCTGATGACACTGTCATTTCCTGCTGTGTCTCCCCTTTAGACAGGGTGGTATATTTTGGAAATCTGCTCCAATGTTCATATTATCTATTGATCTTGTCATTGTTCCCAATAGTGTGATGGATCACTGTTTCATTAGAACTGCTCCACACGTGTCTTGGACGTAGAATCAAAGTCAGTATGTTTCCAATGTCATATTTAAATTGTGATTGTTTCATGTTGTTTGTGTTTGTCTTCCTTTGCTTTCCCTTGTGATTCATCAGTCCTGCTCAGTCCAACCCTGTTCCTCATGTCTTGACCAATCAGCTCCCTGCCTGCTCACCTGTCTCTTGTTGTATCCCGTCAGTGTCGTATCTTTGCGACTTTTGTCCCAGAGGACTTGTTGTTTAAACACCAGGAAAGTCTCTGGCTTGAGAATCAGGTATTTTCTTTCATTTCATGGTTGGACTCTGAAGGAGGCTCACTGAACTCTTCTCATGTGTAGAGAAGAAATAATTTGAATTTATTTCTATAAATAACTTGAATGCTACAATCCAGAATGTTGTTGCGGCTGCATCAGTTCCTCTTTAGCTGAGGGAGGTTTTTGTACGACGTTGTATCACTGTGTGAACGGTAAGCTGTAGTCCTGCTGACAATAATAAACTCCTGCATCTTCATTCTGGACTCTGCTGATGGTCAGAGTGAAGTCAGTCCCAGACTGACTCCCACTAAAACGATCAGACACTCCAGAGAAACGGCTCGTTGCATAATAGATAAGAAGCTTTGGAGCTTCTCCAGGTTTCTGAAGGTACCAGTGAATATCATTGCTAACTCCTGTACTTGCTTTACATCTCATGGAGACGGTCTCTCCTGGAGCAGCAGACGGAGGTCCAGACTGAGTCAGGATAACCTCCCCGGATGAACCTGCAAAACAAGAAGCTCTTATTTTACTGAAGAGCAGGGCACAGGTGATGATAGCAATTCATACCAACAGACATGAGCCCGCCTACAGAGTGTCTGCGCATGTGCAGATCGCAAGTAAACATATATGGTTATTTGTTGAAGTGGTGGGAATCGAGCTGGAGTAAGACGATTCACGACGAGATGGATCAATTTAGAGATGCGTTTATTGAGCAAAGTTCCTTCAAAAATCCCTGATACAAAATCATCTAATACAGGAGCCCGACCTCGTGCTGTTTTCCTTGCGCCTGAAGTAAACGGGTCTTATGCTTGGAACACCCAGCAAGAAGCACCCTTCTTTCCCTGCCCGGGTGTTACATACAGTCGTTACATGAATATTCATAAGAGGCGTGACAGGGTCTTCCAGGTGTGCAGTTGTTTTCCACCCGTACGTCTTTCCCCTTTGCCCCAGTTCCTTCTCCAACCTTCTCCTCTATCTCGCACATCCCGTCCGTCTCACACTGACGTCTGAAAAGAGAAGAAAACAACCTGGCCTCCCCAGCAGCTGTGACCTGAGAGAAGGCCTTTTCACCTACAACTGCGAGCTGTTAGTGCCAAACTACGTCTGGCTCGGTCTCTGTTCGGGCACCGACCTCTCACGTTGTTTGTCCGGGCTGCCGTTTGATTGGATTATATGTTGAGCAAAGCAAATGTAATGTCTACCTCATAAGCAAAGCAAATATATTGACTTCTTCATGAGCCAAGCAAATGTAATGTCTATTTTATGAGCAAAAGCAAGTATATTGATTTCCACATTATTCAAAATTACTGTGTCCACAGTCAATATTCTACATCCCCTTTCCTTAGTTGGAACTTCTAACCCTGAACACAGTTTCAACATCTTAATAGTAATACAGTGTTAAACTTATTCCATACTTGTGTGACTGCAGCATGAAATATGACATATCCAAACAATGAAAAAAAGTGTGCAAATAACTGTGATAACCATTCAAAACTCATCATGTAACCTAGTCAGACATTAACAAAAGACCCTCTTAGCAGTATAGATCTTTGTACTCGGGGTTTGGTTTACTGATGCGTCCTGAGCGCGTTCTATAAACATCCACCTTTACAGACGGTTCAGAAGCAGAGGCTACATCCACCGGGCACTCAGAGTCCGCATGCTGTTCTGCATAGCCATCTTACTACCACCGTATGCCACGAGGTTGGTGGGTTTACTGCATGGCATTATTTGTTCCTTTTTATCTTTTCAAAAGTCTTTACTGAGAGAACATTGCATTTAGCACCAGTGTCCACCTTCATTTCAACCAGATTGCCATTAATCTGTAAAGTGGTTTGAGTTTCTTCCCTCTCCAGCGTCTGTGCATCATCTGAATCTATGCTGTCCAATGTCCAATTTACATTGTAAGTATCACCATCACTGTCCTCTTTGTGGTCCATGTCCACCTGGTGGACTGCCTTCTTTTGTCTATGCCTCTCAAACTGAGGTCTGGATTTACAGCACTTTCTAAAGTGGTTCATCTTCTTGCATGCATTACACTGCTGGCCAAAAGCTGGGCATTTACTTCGTTTCGCAATATGACTACCACCGCAGTTGTTACAGTTGGAGATGTGCTGAGAAGCAACTGATTTAGCATTAAACCTTGCCTTGTCACATTCTCTTTTCTTATATTTGTTTTGCACAGCATCCACGTTTGTAACTGTGCTACTTGGGGTCATTGGCATCATGTTGTGCTCCTCTGTCACTTCGTATGTTTGACACACAGAATTTTTTTTGGCTAAAGTTAAGCCACTGTCACACAAAAGACTTTTCCTGAGATGGTCGTCCTCGTTCAGCTCCCCAAAGTTGCAGCTCTTAGCTTTAATTATCAAATCACTTACGTAAGATTCAATAGTCTCACCAGCCTTTTAGTTGTGCGTGTTAAACTTGTGCCGTTCCATTGTCACATTTGTCTGTGGATTGCACATTTCTCTGAACTTTCTTTTGAGGCATTCAGGATCCTCCTTCGACTCTGCGGGAACGAGAACATGTCCATCGTCGGCGGCACCTTCACGCACCTCCGCCGCGTAAACGAAAGACCTTTCCCGCTCGACGGCTTCGGGTCCGGCTAGGTTCAAGAGAATGTAGGCTCGAGTCCGCGCTGGCTTGTCCGAGTGCGCTGCAGCGATAAAAATGTCATATTCCTGCTCGAATATGTACCAGTTTTCTGCCAAGTTGCCTTCAAACATTAGTGGGTCGGGTCGCCTGGAAAAAATGTAGCGTGGTAGCACGATGGTCCCGCTCAATAAGAAACAAGCCACTTACAACAAACAGGTTTCCTGTGAAAAATGTGCGTCCGTAACTTCTGACACCATGTTGTATGTTGCATAAAAGAGGACCGGATGTATTAGAGTAGCACTTAGTTATTTTACTGAAGAGCAGGGCACAGGTGATGATAGCAATTCGTACCAATAGACATGAGCCTGCCTACAGAGAGGCTGCGCATGTGCAGATTGCAAGTAAACATATATGGTTAATTGTTCAATATTACTGTGTCCACAGTCAATATTCTACAGGCGTTGAATGCTGAGCTGAAATCCGGGAACAGCTTTTTCACATTAAGAGTCTTTGGTGTCCAGGCAGGTGAGGGCCGGGTGGGGAGGTGAGCAGATGGCATCCTCTGTGGAACATTTGGCCTGCTATGCAAACTGGGAGGGATCTAGGGTAGGTTTTGGACTTGATCTGTACCATGACTAGCTGTTGAAAGCACTTCATGATGATGGGGGTCAGTGCTACGGGGCGATAGTCATTGTAACTGGATGGGGCAGGTTTCCTCGACACGGGTACAACAGCGGATTTGAAGCATGACAGAACAGCCTCTTGCCTCAGGGAGATATTAAAGATGCCCCTGAAGTCCCTCTGCACAGTCTTTCAGCATGTTGTTTGGGACTGCTGCCTTGTGGCTGTTGATGTTGGAGTGTTCTCTTCATGCAGGCAGCAGGCAGGTACAGGGCTCGCTGGTGGGTCTTCTGTGGATGAGTGTTGTTTTGACCCTCAAACCGTGGGAAGAAGCTGTTGAGGTTGCTCAGCAGAGAAATGTTGTCATGGCAGAGATGTGGCAGGGGTTTCTACTCTGTGAGGGTCCAGATGCTCCGCCAAGGGGCTCGTCGCGTCTATGCTGTCCTTGATTTGGCGGGTTGTCCTGCCGGTGGATTTGTGTTTGGCTTTCTGTTGCCACTCTTGCTGCTCTCGGGTCAGTTTCGTCCCTGGCTCTAAAGACTTTTCTTTTGCCCTCTATGCCATCAGTGTGGTGGCCGTGTTGCTTCTGTCCTAGAGGACTTGTTGTTTAAACACCAAGAAAGTCTTTGACGTGAGGATCAGGTATTTTCCTTTATTTCAGGAATGGGGTCTGAAGGAGGCTCACTGAGCTCTCTCACTTGTGGAGAACAAATATTTTTGTCTTTTCTATTCATAACTTGAATGTACAATCCAGAATGATGTTTGAGCCGCTGCAGCTGTTGGAGCTGCATCAGTTCCTCTTTAGCTGAGGGTGGTTTTTGTACGACGTTGTATCACTGTGTGAACGGTAAGCTGTTGTCCTGCTGACAATAATAAACTCCTGCATCTTCATTCTGGACTCTGCTGATGGTCAGAGTGAAGTCAGTCCCAGACTGACTCCCACTAAAACGATCAGACACTCCAGAGAAACGGCTGGTGGCATCATGAATAAGAAGCTTTGGCGCTTCTCCAGGTTTCTGAAGGTACCACTGAATATCATTGCTAACTCCTGTACTTGCTTTACATCTCATGGAGACGGTCTCTCCTGGAGCAGCAGACGGAGGTCCAGACTGAGTCAGGATAACCTCCCCGGATGAACCTGCAAAACAAGTCGGCGGAAGATTTTAGGAGACAAATTGAAGGACGTGGCAACAGAGGAGCACCGTTTCTCCAAGGTGGATGCTGCTCGTTTGGGTGTTCCTGCTTGGCATCAGAACTTGATGGCAGTGAACCTGGAGCAACATCTCCAGAGGAGAGTCTCACCCTGGACGAGGAGCCCCAGGGTGGCCAGCTGGAGGATCAGTGACTTCATCATGGTGCTGCCGGTGTGTCGGTGCTTCTGAAAGGTCTGGAGCTCTTAACAGCTGGGAGCGGAGAGGCAGGACATGTATGCAAACACAGAGTCAGTCAGCTGGAGCTGTCCTCAACATGTCCTGCTGTGTCCTCCTCACTGCTCCACACATACGCATTTGCCAGCTTCAAAGGTCTGAAGCTCAAGATGTTTGACTGTCACCGTGCATTTATTGTAGTGAATCTTCCTGCTGCTCATAGAGTTCATTTTTGCACAACACCCTGTCGCTTTCTTGGATCCTGGAAAACAGCTCCCTTATTAGTATTCTTTGTCCACTGCTGTGACTGACTGTGGATCAATATGTTTCAGTCCAGTCACTCCTGAAGCCACAGAAGAACTGATGACCCAGAGGTCCAAATCCTGATGTATGCTGATGACACTGTTGTTTCCTGAACACTTTTTGTCTTCATCAGTTGTAAGGATACATAAAGAGGATCTTTACAAATTTTAGAGCTTGTCAAGCGAACTTCAGGCACATCAGCCTGCTGAATTCAGGTCCGTCTCTTGAACATTGGAGGTCAATCTGCAGGTGCAAGGTTTGGTAGACTAGACGTTTGACATTCAGTGACAGTCAGGAAGCTCAGTTTTGTGATTGATAATCCAGGTTATTGGTCTACATGAACTTTGAGAGAATGTTTTCAGCATTCGATGCACAGTCCTAAATATTAGCCTTTTCTAATGTTTTTGTTTTTGTAAAACGGCCGTGGGACTTGGGTTTTCATGCACATAGGGGCCCCACACACATTTGGAGGGGAAGGATACTTTATAATTTGTCATTGTGCTTCTTCACACAGGTAGTAGCAAAGAAAAAAAATGAAAGAAAATTTAAAATTAAAAGCAGAAAAAGAGAAAAAAAAGGAAAAAATAAAGAAAAGAAAATAAAAAGAAAAAAAGAACAGAAAAAAATAGGAAAAAATAAAGAAAAAATGAAAAAAAAACAAATTAAAAGACAAGAAAAATGTTAAAAAAGAACAAGAGAAAATATTAAGAGAAAATAAAGATAAGAGAAAATAAAAAAAAATGCAAATTAAAGACTAGAAAATAAGAACAAAATAAAGAAAAGATAAGAAAAAAAATTAAAGTTAAAATAAGGACAGGAAAAAATTAAGGAAAAATATAGACAAGAAAATAAAAAAAAATACTAATAAAAAAAGACTAGAAAAAAATAAAGAAAAATAAATCAAAGAATTACAATAAAAATAAAAAAAAAAATACAAATTTAAAAACTCGAACATTTAAAATTAAGAAAAACATACAGCAACAGGATTTGCTAACTTTACACCAAACTATCCAGACTGCAGACACTACCTTGGCTCTCTTACAGATGCTACTTCTGGGGTTCAACACACCTACAAGCACAAACACAACATTTAGGCATGCAGTGTCAAACAACACCTTACAATTGAACACATAACATTGATTTGCACACATACAAAGAAAACCTCTGCCCAGACACTGCTCAGCTTAAACATCTTACTGACTTCAACAAAGTCACTGCTCTTAAATAGCAGCAATCAAGTAACATTGTGTTGAACAAAACATTTACAAGAATATTAAGCACTTCACTTACCATTATTTTGCCAAGCACTTGTGATTTCCATCTGTGGACTGAAATCTGAAAAACACAGATTCTCATGACACTTTGCAAAAGAAACATAACATTCCATCAAGGCTTCTTACCTTTAAGGTTGTTTCTGGATGCAAATTCTCAGTCTGCATTCAAATCCAACACGCAATCACTTCGGTGGCCAGTCAGCTTTAGTGACAAACAATTTGTTTTATTGACTATTTCATATTCGTGAATGTCCAGATTGAGTCCATTTTTGGTACATTAAGCCAATTTCTAGTTTGCAATTCAGTCAAACAGGAGCGCCCAGAGGAACGAGTGTAATCCAGCAAGTTGTTTTAGATGATAGACAGGATTACTTATCTCCTTACAGACTACAAAGATATATATACTATATACATGGACTTGAACCAGTACCTTCTGCTTCAGAGGATCAGCCCACTGATGCCAGATCTCCTAAACATATATCCACATAAACATGTGTTAAATATGAAGGAAATGCACTGGGATCCTTCCTGCCAAGCTGATTTGAAGTATTTATATTGATATGCAGGAACACAACCTTCTGTCTGAGCCAGATTTTACATCCTGTGTCCAACAGCTATATAGTTGAATAGATTCACATAAACCGGCTAGTAGACAACGTTCCAAGAAACCACATGAATGTTAGCGAGAACATTTCAATCGGCAAAATAGTTGACTCTCTGATCTTCAGAGGACCTCATGTGTACAAGATGTAGTCCACCTCTGCTCTTAAGTTACTTTAGAAAACACCAAACTTGCACATGACTTCATCTAACTCTATCGCCCTGTAGCCGCTATCATTTAGCATCACAGCTTCAGACTCAATTTCCCCTCCAGAACATTCCTCCATCAATGTAACTCCAATGCCCTGGTCAGTACAACAAAATCTAAGTGTCGAGCTTTGCACCTGTTCTCCTGGACACACAGTACATCCACCTTCCTTCTCTGCAACACATTGCCAACTCCACCTTTCCCAGTTACCGTCCCTGGCTCTTTTCCTCTTGTAGCCTATCGGCACCAATGGCAGTTGTTAAACCGGGCCTCTACCGACCTGGTCCAAGTTGTCTGATGCAACCCTGTGCATTGCAACCCTGTGCATTCATCTGCGCTCAGAGACCCTGCCAATGCCCCACCGAGGTGCCATCAATGGCATTCGTAAGTTCCCGGTCTAGGCCAAGGAGACCAAACAAGAGGAACGAACGTATGCAGACAAGAGTTACGGGAAAGCGTATTTATTAACAGCTTGCAAAAACAATGGTAAAAAGTGGAAAGTCCTGGGCTCCTAAGCAGTCTGGTTTGACGACAACCGCTGCTGCCTCCAAAAGCAATTCCAGTTAAGAGACCACACAGCAGTACCCAGCTCTCAGAGGGCATCTCACATCCCTGGCGTCGCCCAGGACCAATAGGGGACTGCGACTGGTTACCATTTACTAAACACTCTCAGAACTACCTGCAACATAGAGGGAAACAGTGCCAATTGAACAGATGAACAAACTGGTGCTGCAGTGAAACAGACGTACACCTCATGCTTACAAAGCTAAATCACTCCCAGCGATTAACGGACAGCCAATTTAACAATTCGACATTAAATGACTCCAGACATGAACAATGTGCAAAACCAGAGCTTTTAGGGAGCTGCTCTTGTTGAATGCAGGACATGCGGCAACACAATGACCAAGAAACAGTCACGCAAGTCACTTAAAGAACAGTCTAACTTGATTTTAGTTTTTAAAGTGGTATCAGCTCTAGTGTTGGAAAGTTCTAAGTGCACCAACTCTCAGACTCCTTTTCTTGCAAAGACAACAGCATTTGTCTACACCTCCAGTACCAACTTTTAGGCAGTACTGCCTGATACTGAGCCCTGTTGCATTAATGCAGTATATAGAGACAGCACCTTGTCACTCAGGACAGCTTGTAATAGCAATGTCCAAATGTCTACAGGCCACTCATGTGACTCTACTCTCTCAAAACAAGCAGTTTCTCCACCTCACATGCATTGAAAGGGGAACCATGCAAATATACCGACTGACATCCAGTGGCAGCCAAAATGAAGCCGAAGCATTCCAGACAGACGAGCCGGCTTGTGAAGGTACAGTGTCACAATCGCCAAGCAGAGAAGAAAAAGCACCACCTACTTGACAGACAAAAGAAAGCAGAGCAAAACAGCAAACCTGTCTTTCTCCCTCCAAAGATCCAAAATTGCAGAGGGAAAAAAGGCATCAAAAACCCTGCAGTAAACAAAAAAAGGTTATGTACGCCAAAAACTGAAGCACAAACTCAGGTACCTTCTTACCTTCTGACCTCAAGATGAAGCACAGCAACTCAAGGTGTGCAAGACACCTCTTGCAATTCCCCAGTCAAACACAACCTTGTACACTCAGCTAGCTCTCCCCAGAGCCCTGACGTCTCTACAGCAGTGTAGTAGCTATAATATCGAAAAATAAAAAAGGATACATAGATGTATAGATATATATATAGTATAAAAATAAAAAGAGACAGCAGATAGCAAGACATCCACAAATAAATAGACAACAGATACTACAACAACAACATTAGGGATAATAATGGAAGTCTTCAACCCTCCTCATCGCACTCAGCCCCAACCCCCCCCCCAAAAAAAAAAAAAAAAAATGAACAATGATATGAATTTATGTATGTATTTGGTTGTGAGATGACTATTTGGTTGAGTGGTCACTTCTGACTTACGACTGCTGGTACTTTGGATCTTCGGTGACTGAATTGCACTTCTTGTAAGTCACTTTGGTTAAAAGCGTCTGCCACATGACTGGAATGTAATGTAATGACAACACACTATATGGGCACACCATATCATGCCGGATCTGTCGAGGACCGGGTTAACAACGACTGGCAGTGGTACTAATGATCTACAGGGTCTTCTTCTTCTTCTTCTTCTTCTTCTGTCAGCTTTTCCCTTCAGGGGTTGCCACAGCAAATCAACTTTCTCCATCTAACCCTATTCCTCCTCTCTCACACCAACTACCTTCATATCCTCTTTCACAACATCCATTAATCTTGTCTTTGGTCTTCCTTGAGACTTCATGCCTGGCAGCTTCACCTTCAGCAACCTTCTACCTAGATCTTCACCATGGTTTGGACATGAACACTCCTTTGTTCATGTCCAAAAAATCTCAATCATCACTTTGTCTCGGTCATACATGTCCTGCACACCTGTGACAGATTCTTCTTCTCCTTTGGGGTTTTCCCTTCAGGGGTCGCCACAGCAAATCAACTTTCTCCATCTAACCCTATTCTCTGTATCCTCCTCGCTCACACCAACTAAATTCATATCCTCTCTCACTACGTCCATAAATCTCCTCTTTGGTCTTCCTCGAGACTTCTTGCCTGGCAGCTCCAATTCCAACATCCGTCTACCAATAAATTCTCTATCCCTCCTCTGTCCATGACCCAATCATCTCAGTCTGGCTTCTCTGACCTTCTCTCCAAAATATCTAACATGTTCTGTTCCTCTGATAGACTCATTCCTGATCCTCTCCATCCTGGTCACTCCCAAAGAGAACCTCAACATCTTCATCTCTGCAACCTCTAGTTCTGCCTGCTGTCTTTTGTTCATTGTAACAGTTTCTTGGCCATACATCATCGCTGGTCTCACCACTGTCTTGTACACCTTTCCTTTTATTCTGGCTGATGTTCTTCTATCTCTTCGTACCCCTGACATTTTTCTCCACCCATTTCAACCTGCTTGGACCCATCTCTTCACCTCTTTTCCACACTCTCCGTTGCTCTGGGCTGTTGACCCTAAGTACCTGAAATCCTCCAGCTTCTTGATCTCCACTCCCTGTAGCCTCACCGTTCCACCCGAGTTCCTCTCATTCCCACACATTTATTCTGTCTTACTGTGACTAACTTTCATTCCTCTCCTTTCCAGAGCATACCTCTACCTCTCTAGATTTCCCTTCACTTGTTCCCTGCTCTCACTACAGATCACAATGTCATCCGCAAACATCATGGTCCATGGGGATTCCTGTCTAACCTCATTTGTCAGCCTGTCCATCACCACTGCGAACAAGAAGGGTCTCAGAGCTTATCCCTGATGGAGTCCCACCTCCACCTTGAACTTCTCTGTTATCCCTACAGCACAGCGTACCACTGTCTCACAGCTAGCATACATGTCCTGCACCAGTTTAACATACTTTTCTGCCACTCCAGACTTCCTCATACAATACCAGAGCTCCTCTCTTGGCACCCTGTCATATGCTTTTTCTAGGTCTACAAAAACACAATGGAGCTCCCTCTGGCCTTCTCTGTACTTCTCGATTAGCATTCTAAACGCAAATACTGCATCTGTAGTACTCCTTCTAGGCATGAAGCCATACTGCTGTTCACAAATGCTGACTTCTGCTCTAAGTCTGGTTTCCACTACTCTTTCCCATAACTTCATTGTATGGCTCATCAACTTTATCCCTCTATAGTTGCCACAATTCTGCACATCCACTTTATTCTTAAAAATAGGCACCATCACACTTTGTCTCCATTCTTCAGGCACCTTCTCACTCTCTAAGGTCCTGTTGAATAATCTAGTCAGAAAGTCTACCGCTGCCTCTCCTAGACACTTCCACACCTCAACAGGTATATCATCATCAACTGCCTTTCCACTCTTTATCCTCTTCAATGCCTTCCTCACTTCACTTTTACTAATTTGTAGTACTTTGTGGTCTACAATAGTCTCCTCTTCTACCCTTGCCTCTCTTTCATTTTCAACATTCATCAGCTCTGCAAAGTACTCTTTCCATCTTCCTATCACTCTTCTAGCATCAGTCAATACATTTCCCTCTCTGTCCTTATTCACCCGGACCTGTTGTACATCCTTTCAATCTTTATCTCGCCAACCTGTATAGATCATTATCACCCTCCTTACTGTCCAACCGAGCATACAAGTCATCGTAAGCCCTTTGTTTTGCCTTTGCTACCTCTACCTTTACCTTTCGTCGCATCTCCCTGAACTCCTCTCCGTTCTCTTCAGTCATCTCAGTATCCCACTTCTTTGCTAACCGCTTTCTCAGTATATACTCCTGCACTTCCTCATTCCACAACCAAGTCTCCTTATCTACTTTCCTTCCAGATGACACATCAAGTACTGTTCTATTGGTCTCCCTGATAACACTAGCTGTTGTTGTCCAATCATTTGGAAGCTCATCCTGACCACCCAGACCCTTTCTCAACTCCTCCCTGAAAACATACAACACTCCTCCCTTTCAGCTTTCACCACTTTGTCCTCTACTGTGCCTTTGTCCTCTTCATCTTCCTTGTCACCAGAGTCATCCTACAAACCACCATCCTATGCTGTCTGGCTACACTCTCACCTACAACTACTTTGCAGTCACTGATCTCTCTCACGTTACCTCGTCTATATAAGATGTAGTCTACCTGCGTTCTCCTTCCTCCGCTCTTATAAGTGACCCTATGTACCTGTTTTTTTTTCTGGAAAAAGGTATTCACTACAGCCATTTCCATCCTTTTTGCAAAATCTACTACCATCTGTCCCTCTGCATTCCTATCCTGGATACCAAATCTGCTCATCACTTCTTCATCCCCTCTATTGCCTTCACCAACATGTCCATTGAAATCTGCACCAATTACCACCCACTAATTTCTGGGAATATTCTGCATCACTTCATCCAACTCATTCCAGAACTTCTCCTTCTCTTCAGATTCACATCCCACCTGCGGGGCATAGCCACTAACAACATTGAGCATCTCACCTTCAATTTCCAATTTCAGACTCATAAGTCTATCTGACATTCTTTTCACCTCTAGGACGTTCCTAACAAACTCCTCCTTCAAGATAAATCCTACTCCATTTCTCTTCTTGTCAGTACCATAATAGTACAACTTAAAGCCTGCTCCTAAGCTTCTAGCCTTACTACCTTCCCACCTGGTCTCCTGGACACACAGTATATCCACCTTCCTTCTCTGCATCATGTCGAACAACTCTCTACCTTTTCCTGTCATAGTTCCAATATTCAAAGTCCCTACTCTCAGTCCCAGACTCTTTCCTTTCCTCCTCTCCCTCTGCTTCCAAATAAGCCCTCCTCTCCTTCTTCTAGTCCTTGTTCTTCGACCCACAGTAGCCCAATTTCCATTAGTACCCTGTAGGTCATCAGTACCAATGGCGGTCGTTGTTAACCCGGTCCGCGACCGATCCGGTATGGTATAGTTTTGGTTGACTTGCACGGGACAGTGCTGCCCTGAGGCTGCATTTCATTAGTTATTTACACTGTTTACCAAAAAAGCATCAACCTTGATGAGATAAGCAATTTTTGACAACATGGCTTTAACCATCAAACCTGTGGAAGGATTGCCGTGATTTTGACATATATTGTGCCGAATCATGTCCTATTCAACATATTTAAGCACCAGACACCAGTTTGAAGGAATTCATTAGTTATTTACACGGTGTACCCAAAACGCTACAATGCAGTGAGATACACACTTTTTTACCATATGGCGTTAATTTTGAACATGTGGCTAAATCACAGTAATTTTTACATGTATTTTGCAGAATCTTGTCCTGTTCAACATGTTTCAGTAAAAGTAACCTGAGTGAAAGAATTTATTATTTATTTACACTGTGTACCAAAATCGCTTCAACCTGGTGAGATAAACACTTTTTTACCACGTGGCTATATCTTTTGAACCTGTGGCTGGATGTGATTTATTTTGACATATATTGTGCAAAATCATGTCCTATTCAACATATTTCAGCACCAGACACCAGCTTGGTAGAATTCATTAGTTATTTACTCTTTGTCACAAAAACCTCTCAACTCGGGGAGATAAGAACTTTTTGACCACATGGCTATATCTTTTGAACCAGTGGCTTGATTTGAGTGATTTTGACGTATAACGTGCAGAATCATGTCCTATTCAACATATATAAGAATTAGACACAAGGTTAAAAGAATTCATACGCTATGTACCAATTGTAAAAATAACACTTCAACTCAAGTGAGAACAGCACTTTTCGACCACATGGCCTTATCTTTTGAACCTGTGGCTGAATCAGAATGATTTCTAAATATATCTTGCAAAAGCATGTCGTATTCAACATATATCAGCACCTGACACAAGCTTAAAACATATATTCACACTTTGTACCAAAAATGCTTCAACTCGGTTAGATAGGCACTTTTTGACCATATGGCTATATCTTTTGAACCTGTGGCTGGAGTTGAGTGATTTGACATATATCGTACATAATAATGTCCCATTCAACATATTTCACAACCAAACACGAGCTTGAAACATTTCATAAGTTATTTACGCTGTGTACCGAAAACGCTACAACGCGTTGAGATAAGCATTTTTTTGATCATATGGCTATATCTTTTGTAGCTATGGCTGGATTTGAGTGATTTTGACATATATTGCACAAAATCTTGTCCTATTCAACATATTTCAGCACCTGATATGAGCTTGCTGTGTAAATACATATACTAATGCACCTGGACACATCCTCAGTGATGTTCCTGGGATCATTGGGTGATTCGTGTCTTTCGACATCATACACCCTCATCCAGGTGACCCAGCCAGGGCTGATCAGACCCCGGCTTGTGTCCAGTTGGCACGCTAGCTACCATGACTCCATGGCTCTCCTCTCTTGAGCCACAGCCATCTTGAGGCCCTCTCTGCCGCTTCGGTGGTATTGCGGATGGCTCCTCTCCTATGCTGCCCGACAATGCCCAGACAACCCAGAGCGCTGGCATAGGACCGGGCCGCAAAGCCCCTGCAGCCCACTTGAAGGCATTTTGCCCTCCATCCTGCTTGCTGGCAGTCACGGACCAGTCCCGTGTACTTGGAGAGCTTCCTCTCAAAAGCCTCTTCCAGGCGGTCTTCTCACGGGACGGTCAACTCCAGCATTATCACTTGCTTGGTGGCCTCTGATACAAGCACAATGTCAGGACAGAGGGTGGTGGTTGCAATATGGCTAGGGAACTTAAGCTGTTTTTCAAGGTCCACTAGCAGCTGCCAGTCTCTTGCAGATGTCAGGATGCCTGCTGGTGTTCTTTTAGCTGTGGCCGCCTGCTCCCCAGCCCTGACAAAGCCAATGGAGTTCTTGGCAGGGCGGAACTGCTTTGCCCAAACCAACCCTGTGCTGAGTGCCTCAGCGATAGTCTTCAGGACTTGGTCATGCCTCCATCGGTAGTGCCCTTCTAATGCTGCACCACAGCATTAGGAGAAGGACGTGTTCTAAGGTGCCTCTCTTAGAACACAATGGGCAGGCTGGCGACTCTGCTAAGCCCCAAGTATGCAGGTTCGATGGACTGGGCAGCACATCATACACTGCCTGGACAAGAAATTTGATGCGATGGGGCTCAGCTTTCCAGATCTTCGTCCAGTTAACTTTGCCCATCGCCTTGCAAGATTCCTCCACAGCTGCTCTCACCTCCTCTTGGACCAGGCGCCTCCTCTCCTTCCCCCTGGTGTTCATTTGGGGGGTTGGGAAGGAACCTCGGCCAGCTTGGCCCCGTGTGACGACTCCCACCAGAGTCCTATGGCGCAGCCTAGCTTCAGCTGTTTGTACAGCCTCTTCAGCCTTCCACTTTCTGCCCGTCCTTACCTGGATTCCAGCATTAGCCACCTTCTGATCACTGGAATCCCTGTACAGCACCACCTCTCTGGCTCTGGCTAGCTTGTACTCCTCCTCCAAGGACTTGAAGGGCAGCTGCAGTTTGTTGTTGCGCCCATAGAGAGCAATGCTGCTCAGGCTCTTTGGTAACCCCAGCCATCTCCGGAGGTGGCTACTGACTTTCCTCTCCAGGGTTTCTACTGTGGAGAGAGGGACGGCATAGATGAGGAGCGGCCACAGGATCCTGGGGAGGATGCCGTGCTGGTAGACCCAAACCTTGAATTTTCCAGGTAGACCGGACTTGTCCACAGACTTCAACCAGACATCCAACTCAACACAAGCTGTCTTTATGGATGCTGCATCTTTGAGAGAGCTGTCAAACCTCTTGCCCAGACTCTTGACTGGCCTCTCTGAGATCATAGGGATAGCTGCACCTGCGATGTTGAAACGGAACTTGTCTTCTACCTTCCCTTTCCTGAGCACCATCAACCTCGATTTGGCATGTTTGAAGCTCAGTCGGGCCCACACCATCATCTTCTCAAGCCCCTTCAGAATCCACCGACATCCAGGAACTGATTCTGTGCTAATTGTTAGGTCATCCATAAATGCCCAAATGGGTGGCTGTCGTTGTCCAGAGCTCATCAGGGGCCCTCTGCACTCTGGCTCAGCAGACTTGGTGAGCATATTCATGGCCAGGGAGAATAGCGTCACAGAAATGGTACACCCTGTGATGATGCCAATCTCCACCTTGTGCCAACTGGATGAAATTGCTCCTGAAGAATCCCTCATGCTGAAGTTGTTGTAGTAGTCAGCGATGAGGTCTCTACATCTGCTTGGCACATGATGTTTCACCAGAGTGAGCTGGACTAACTTACGGGGTATGGAGCCGAATGCATTGGCCAGGTCGAGCCATAACACTGACAAATTGCCCCTCTGCTCTCTGGCCTCCCGGATTAGCTGTGTCACTACCCCTGTGTGCTCCACACAGCCTGACGTTCCTGAAACACCACCTTTCTGAACTGATGTGTCGATGTAGGTGTTTCTAGCCAGGTATGAGCCCAGTCTCTTGGCGATAGTGCTGAAGAAGATCTTTGATTCAACATATAGGAGGGAGATGATGCGGAACTGATCAAGCTGGGTGGAGCCTTCTTCCTTCGGAATCCATATTCCTTCGGCCCTTCGCCATTACTCTGGTATCTTCCCCTTTCTCCAGAAGACTCTCAGAATTTTCCACAGACGCATAAGCAGTTTGGGACAGTTTTTGTACACTTTGTATGAAGTGCCGCTTGGTCCTGGAGCAGAACATGCTCTGGCTTGATGGACAACCTCCTTGATTTCCATTAGCCTCAGCTCTGACATGTCAAACTGCACCTCTGGTTCAGGGGGATCAATGTGGAAGTCGCCTCACCTTTCCACCTGGTCTCCTGGACACACAGTATATCCACCTTCTTTCTCTGCATCATGTTGACCACCCCTACCTTTTCCTGTCATAGTCCCGATATTCAAAGTCCCTACTCTCAGTCCCAGACTCTTTCCTTTCCTCCTCTCTCTCTGCTTCCGAACACGCCCTCCTCCTTTTCTTCTTGTTCTACTTCTTGTTCTTCGACCCACAGTAGCCCAATTTCCATTAGTACCCTGTAGGTCATCAGTACCAATGGCAGTCGTTGTTAACAACATCCGGTATAATATAGTTATGGTTGACTCGCATGTCTGGTTTTGGCAAACGTTTTACGCCGGATGCCCTTCCTGATGCAACCCTCTGCATTTATCCAGGCTTGGGACCGGCACAGGGAGACACTGCTCCGTGTCCCCCCAAGGCAGGCTTGGAGAGACACGGGCCAGTGCCGCCCTGAGGCTGCATTATTCTCGGAACATACAATGGTGTAGGAAAATTATCTGACACTTTCCTTTGTTCAAACTACTGGTGGAAAATGAAGATTGTGCATCTTTGAAATGTGGCTCCAAGTTTTGCTGCCTGTTAGTGAAATGTTTGTGTGAGAGTCAGAGAACCGTGTCTTTACACTCAGAGGTTTTTGTACGACGGCTCAATGAGTTTGTGTCACTGTGGTTGACGTTCGGCGGTGGAACCAGACTGGATGTGGGAGGTGAGTGAAGTCTTTGACTTTGTCGATGTTACTCCAGACTTTTTTTGACTTTTCCCGTGAAAACAGTTGGGTCTCCAGTGAGATCAGGTCGATTTGAGCCGAAGGACAAAGTGGACGGAGGCTTTAAGATGGAAGAGTGGTGATAGAAGCAGTCAGACGTAGAAGAAGAGCCTGAATCCTGGCTAATATCAGACTCTGATCTTCAGGCTGGTAGGTTGAGTTTGTGCCGATAGAGTCCGAGAGTCGTCTCTCTCTCCAGTCGGAGGGGTTTGTCGGGCTTCTCCATCACTTTGTGTCGCTGTGGCGGACTTTTGGTGGAGGAACCAGACTGTCAAAGCCACACTGAAGCTGCTGAAGTGAAATGAGATTCTCAAACATGTGAAGTAATGGCTGTTTTTCTGCAGAATTTCTGTGAAGACGCCATCGCAGAGAGAGCAGATTAAGGCGGGTGTTTGAACATGTGCTGAACTGCTTTACCTTATGTACCTCGTCTATACACTGACCACAGCCCAGTGTCTCCAGTCCTGACCCCTCTCTCTGCTCGGACCTCCACACCTATTTCTCTTGGCTACTCTTTGCCCTCCTCTGTCCCTTCACATGTTGATTTCCTTTGATTCAAGACAATAAACACCTTCTCATCTAATCAAAACTTGTTGTTGTCTCTCACTTCGCCTGTTTCTGGAATTTTTGGCCTTGATTGACCAAAGACACAGGCAGAAGAGAGTCAAGAGTGAAGGTAGTAGTTGTTTGGGGTTCTTAGACAACAGATGGTGACCTACTGGCAACTGGGTGAGTCTGAGGCTGCTGTCTTGATATTGGTCATGATTGCTGGCCATCAAGTAGAGGTGAGTGTAATCAGATGAGGACAGGTGTGCGTCTTGAGCAAGGAGACAAAGAGCACACGGAAAGTACAGTGCCGTCATGGACCAAAGGTGTGTACATGTCAAAATCGTCCTTTAGTTTCTCCTCAGTCACAATGACCCTGAAAATAGTTTGTACATTTCAGCAGATACTTTGGTCACAGGGTTTTAGGAGGTCAGTGTCAAATTTGCTCAACCAGCAGAGAGGTGTCCTAAAAGGATCCATGTCAGGACCACTATCTGCCACCTTTTGTCACCAGTAGAATAAATGGTGTTCAGTCACCTCAGTAAAGAGGAACCCTTTGGGCATATCTGCGTCATAGGACATCAGTGCCGGATGACTTTCGATGGCCTTTCTGCTCCACCTGCTTTAAGGGACTTCTCATAAACATCTTCCAGCTATCTCTTCTTCTGATGACCCACTGCTTGACCAGAGAGTATTCTGAAGATCACTGTACTCTCTCTTTCTTATTCCCCTTCAGGCCTGGCTCTCCACCTATTTCTGCTCAATAGCCTCCATCTTTTCTAACGAGTATCAACTAAAGACATTGAGTGTCTTTATTGGACTTTAGTTGAGGGGAGCTCTCTGATGTTGGATTGCTGACAAAAGGACATTTGTGGATGAATATAATGAAATCATTTCATGAGGGAGTCTTGTTTTACAAAGAATGACAGATGTCACACAACTTGTGGTGAGCAGAGACCTGACACTGGTCCTCAGTGAAGTGTGTCAGTCTCTGCAGCAGCAGACACTTCACTTTCACTTCAGTCTGACTGAGGGGGTTTTTGTACGACGCTTTTTCACTGTGTGAACGTACCCTGACTGTTGATGCTATGTAAACTCTGACAGTAATAAACTGCTGCATCTTCAGTCTGGACTCCTCTGATGGTCAGAGTGAAGTCAGAGTTTGATCCACTGCCTGAAAAACGATCTGGAATTCCTGATTCTCGACGTGTAGCCCAATAAATGAGGAGTTTTGGAGCTTGTCCTTCTTTCTGTTGGTACCAGGCTAGAAAGTTCCCGTTGCTATTAGAGTACACGTTCTGACTGGTCCTACAGGAGATGGAGACGGCGTCTCCTGGAGCAGAGCTCTTTGCTGCAGGCTGAGTCACCGTGACCTGACCTCTGGACTCTGAGGATACAGACACACAAAGTGAAAGAGACTCCACGGCTTTGCGGGCTTCATCTCACACATAGTGATGTTGAGAGAGGAGAGGAGGTGGACTCTCTGGACTTTACCTGTGAAGCAGCAGCAGAGGAGAGTCCAGATGAGGACGGAGACCCGCGTCATGTTTGTGATGAGGAGGATTTGTGATGAAGGACGGCTGTCAGTCATCCAGGGTCCAAGTGTCAGGACTATAAAGAGTCCCAGAGCACTGGAGCATGGAGCTGCTGATGCAAAGTGTCTCTATGGAAATCAACGCCTGACTCCAGCCAGCACTTTCAGGGAGGTCTCATCCATGCAGATGGTTGGTTTTTTCACCGTTTCTTGATCAAATCTCAACCAGAATATGAAGGGTCATTTTTTTTTTATTTGAACATTTATTAGAACAGGTTCCTTAACAGAGTCACACACATTCTTACAAAACCTCATAACAAGATACACGTTATACTATATTCTTTATAGGTCACTTATTTCCTCACTAGTGTGCGAAAAAAAAAAAAATAATAAAAAAAAAAAAAAAACATCTAGCTCAGTCAAATAGAGATAATATCTTCAACTCTCCAAATATTTTTTTAATGGCTGCCCATTTGTCCAGATATAGGTCTGTCTGAAGTCGTAAGTTTACTGTTATGCGTTCCATGCAGTTTACCTCCTTAAGCCTCTGACGCCACTGGTCCAGGGTAGGTGGGTGGGGTTTGAGCCAGTTTACTGTGATCATTTTATGTGCAATTAATAGAAGAACTCTAAGCGAAAACACCTGTTTTTTCCTTAAATCGCTTGTTGATGCTGTATCATAATAAATTGCTGTGGATCAATTGGTCTGTTTAATTTTAAAATCTCACTTATTTGTTTTTTTTACCTCTTCCCAGAATTTCATCAGTTTAGGGCAGTCCCAAAAGATGTGGTAAAAGTCCCCCGTTATGCCACAGCCCCTCCAACACAGGGGAGAACAGTTATTATCATAAGAAGCTATTATCAAGGGAGTTTTAAAATACCTTATTCTTAACTTCCAGCTGAACTCCCTCCATGTTGGGCTGCTTAAACATTTTTGCCAGGGCAACCAAGAACTCTCCCATTCTCCATCAGCAATCACGGCATGAGATTCCAGTTCCCACTTAGCTTTCACATCCAGTGTGTCCACTAAAGTGTCCATACGTATCCTGCCATATATATCTGATATTGTATTTTTAATGTTCATTTTGTTCTCAACTATCTCAATCCAATATTGTTCAAAATTAGTTGAAGATTCTTTAATATTGTCCCATTCTTTGTGTGTCATCAAATAATGTTGAATTTGAAAATATCTAAATAAATCCTTGGAGTCAATGTTGTATTTTGCCTGAAGTTGTGAAAAAGCCCTCAGAGTTCTTCCTTCAAATAACTGATTTATTGTGATTAAACCTTTCCCTGCCCATCTAATGAAACCACCGTCCATCTTTGCTGGCAGAAAGTCACCTGCTGCTGTTATTTTTGCTGCCCTCGATAGAGATAGAGGTAGATTCAGGAATCGTCTTGTCTTTTCCCAAACCTTAAGTGTATGGTTGACATATTCATTTTGTATCTTAAGTCAACGTCTCGGTTTTGAATTTAGAAAGGGAAGAGTTGAAAGCGACACATTTTTAACTGAACCTTGCTCTATATGCACCCATCTTGTGTCCATATCTAGTTTTATCCATGAGACCAATTTTCCAAGTTGTGCTACTAGGTAGTAACTTTGGAAGTGAGGCAAAGCCAATCCGCCCTTATCTCTGGGTGCACAGAGTATTTTCAATCTCACTCTGGGCCTCTTGTTCTGCCATATATATTTGGAAATGAGCTTATCCAGTGATGTAAAGGTAGATACAGGAACAGTGATAGGCAGAGCATTGAACAGAAACAGCATTCTAGGTAGGACATTCATCCTGATACTTTCTATCCTCCCAACTAAGGACAAAGGAAGCACCTCCCATCTTTCCATGTCATTTTTGATCTGAGAAATGAGTTTACCATAATTTGCCTTATATAGCTGACTTGTGTCGTGTGTGAGAATGATTCCCAGGTATCTAAAGCCCCCTTTTGACCACTTGAATTTCCCCTCTCCATCCAAGCATGTCGGCCAGCATCCTGTTATCATCATTGCTTCTTATTTCCCCTCATTCACCTTGTACCCTGACACCTCCCCATAGTCCCTCAGGCATTGCATAAGGGCCGGTATAGATGACTGAGGGTTTCTTATAAACAAAAGAACGTCATCCGCGAACAACGAAATTTTGTGCATCTCCCCTCCTTCATCCACTATTCCCTCGATCTGATCGTTTGTCCTTATCAATTCAGCAAGCGGTTCGATACACAATAACAAAATAGGCGAGATTGGGTTCCCCTGCCTGACTCCTTTTTTAAGGTGAAAAAATTGGGAGCAGCACCCATTCACTCTGACCCTTGATATTGGGTCTTTATTCAGTGTTTCAATCCATTTTGTAAATGTCAAATTAAAACCCATTTGTTCCATAGTAAATTTCAGATATGTCCAGTCCACCCTGTCGAACGCCTTCTCAGCATCTAGACTGAGAAGCATTGACGGGTGAACTGAATGTCTTGCCACTGATTGTACATTTAATGCTCTTCTAATATTATTTGCTCCTTGTCGACCGGGTATGAAACTGGTCTGGATTAATCAATTTACCTAAGTACTTCTGCATTCTATTTGCTAATATGGCACTAATAATATTTACGTCATTCCCCAACAAACTGATTGGCCTATAGGCACCACAATCTAATGGATCTTTCCCCTCTTTGTGTATAACCGTTATTACTGCCTCAGACCAGCTCTTGGGTGGGTCATTTTCCTATAAGGCATAATTAAAGATCTGGCAAGGTTTTGGCACGAGCTCCTCTCCAAAGGCCTTATAAAATTCACCTGGTAGACCATCTGTGCCAGGGGATTTGTTGTTTTTTAATGACTTAATATCGTCTTGTATCTCGTTTTCTTGGATAGGAGCTATTAATTCGTCCGCCTCAGATGCAGAGAGTTTTATTAAATTAAGATTTTTGAATATGTCTTCTAATTTCCTTTTGACTTGTGTTTCTCCTGATGTATCATAAAGATTTTTATAGTAAGTCTGGAATGCCTCAGCTATCTCCTCTGGGTGGGAGACCTCGGTCAGAGAGGAGGGGTGTTTTATCTCAGGGACAATACGGCTTGATTGTTGTTTCCTCAGTTGAAAGGCAAGTAGCCGGCTCGCCCGATTTCCCTTTTCATAGTACCTTTGGCTTGTGTATCGAAGTGCTCCCTCTGCTTTTCAAGTGAGAAGTTCATCCAAGGAGGTTTTACTTTCTTGTATTTGTTTAAAGACATTTTTGTCCCTTGTCATTTTGTGTTCACCTACTAGTCTTTTTATGTCACTTTCCAGCTGTTTTTCCTTTTCCATTCTCTGTCTGTTTAATCTAACCGCAATTTCAATACATTTCCCTCTCAGCACCACCTTTGCCCCCTCCCAAAGAGTCGAGGGGGATACTGATCCATTATCATTAATTTGAAGTACTCATCAATTGTTTTTTTTTATGTTTTCCTTTATATTTGGATCTGTCAACAATGAAATATTTAGTCTCCAGTATTTGAAGTGCCAACCAAAGCCTAAATTTAATTTCATATATACAGGACCATGATCAGATAGGATACCAGGTTCAATAACACATTCTCTGACTTTATATAAGCTTTGTTTTGAGATGCAAATCAAATCAATTCTTGAATATGACCCATGTACCATGGACAGAAAGGTGAAATCTCTCATGGTTGGGTTCTTAGCCCTCCAAACATCCACAAGTCCTAGTTCTTCCAACATATGTTTTGCTGCCCTGGATTTCCTGCTAATGGGCCCATAATCAGAAGGAGTTTTATCCATTTAAAACACAATTGAAATCACCTCCTAAAATGATAGTACCTCTGGCTTCTCTTGCCATTACAGTTGCCACTTCTTTAAAGAAATTGGGGTCATCTTCATTAGGGGTATAGATATTCATGATAGTTTGCTCTGCTCCACCTAATGTTCCCATAATAAGTATATATCTCCCCGCTTTATCCTTCACTTCTCTCTGAATTGCAAAACTAATTGAATGACTAATTAAAATTGCTACTCCTCTCTTTCTGCTGTTTGAACAAAAAGCATAAAATACCTGTGCAACCCAGTCTCTCCTCAATATCTTATGTTCTACCTCATTTAAGTGAGTTTCCTGTAGTAACGCTATTGAGCAATTAAATTTCTTCAACTGAGTCAGCATTTTCTTTCTTTTTATAGGATTATTTAATCCTTTGACATTATAACTGACAATCCCTACCTCTGACATAAATCGGCATTTCTTATTTTCATTTTACTCTCCCCAGATTCACCTTTGCATAAAGTAACTATCCTTGCCCTAGTAGTAACAAAAATCACTTGTGCCGACCTAACCGACATGTCAAGGAAATAAGAACTCTTAAAACACAGAACAGAAAAAATAAAATAAGCATATGTGACTTCCAATAGTCCAGCTGAGTACAGAGATCTGTCCAGCTCCTGTTGTAATGCAGGCAGAGGGTTGTGATTTAAGATTCCCTCTGGGCAAAGTGCACTAAGTGCTGTCCAAACCACTGAGCAAAGAAAAAAACAAAATCTTTGGTGAGGCGGTGATCCCAACACGGGTCTCATCGTAAAAAAATATTAATTGAAAATAATAGCAGAGTTAACTCTCCTCTACAATATGATTCACTTAACTTCAGCATGTTTGGCTGTTTAAACTATGAACAGTAATACACATAGAACTTTAAGATTGACAGGAATAACGTTATCTAATTATTTTAACATTACCCGGGCACAGAACTCCTCATCACTCCTTCACTCCATCACAGCATCCTCTCATGGCACTGGCCTGTGTCCTCCACCTGGCCTACCCTGGTCTCCACTTCCTCAGTTCTCCGCTCTAGCTTCTCCATAATTTGAGTCAAGTCCGTGACCAACACCTCCAGTCTAGTTAATTGTTCCTTAGTGTCTGCAAATGCTTGCTTATTTTCTTTCCTCAACTCTTTCAACTCGCGAAGAATGTTCTCCATGTTCTGTTCAACCGCTTTTCCGCTCACCTGGCTTGGGGAAGATGGCGGCCGATTTTTTCCTTTCGCTTCTTCTTGCTGTTTTTGCTGTTTTACTGCGTTCCGTGTGTCTCTGACCGTGCTCATCCTAATCTGCAATGCTTCAGACTCACTCTTCCACCATTAAACTGTCAAGTATTTTTTCATAAACAGCCAAATACTACCAATTTTCAGGAGAGCTCAACTCCATGCGTGTGTCTCAGTACATTGCGTCACCAGAAGTCCCACACATGCAGATTATAGGCAACTAAATGACCATCAGTTGCCGCTGGACTTGGCATTTTGAACCAATCTGACCAACATGCTGAATGACCTTAATCTAGAGCTGCAAGGAAAGGACAAAACTGTGATCAATATGATCAGCTCAGTTAATGCTTTCAAAGGCAAAATGCAACATCTCTCCTCGAAGCTCCACCGCCATGATTCGGCAAACTTCCAGAACTTCCAGAACCAACTTCCAGAGCTGGAGTCACAAGAGCAGTCATGTGCGCAGCTTGACAGTGCACGCTACATAAAGCAAATTGACAGTTGTCCGTCAGAGTTCGACAGACGCTTTCAAGACTTTGCTGTACTCGAGCCGGTCGCTACATTCATGTGCTACCCTTTCCAGGAAGATGCTGAGGTTGTTTCACTGGCATCAAAAGTTGCAACCCTGTTTGCCCTGAACTCTTCTGGAGTGGAGGATGAGATTATGTCACTTCAAGTCGACATTCAGCTGAAGGCCAGAGCTCATGGACAATTCTGGAACCTACTCACAGAGAACAAGTACCCCAACATCAGACAATGTGCTACCTTCTTGACTGCATTATTTGGCTCCACTTATTTATGTGAGTCAGCTTTTTCCCACATGAAGATCATGAAGTCAAAGTACCGTTCCACAATGACTGATGAGCATCTGGAAGTCTGCTTGAGGCTGGCTATCAGCAGTTACTGTCCGGACTATGCAACCCTGGCTAATTCCATTCAGTGTAAGACATCTGAGTAAGATAATGACAAAAAAACATGTACAGAGTTGTATTGTGTAGTAAAGGTTGATGCAGTAATGCAAGGCATATAGTGTACGTATAAAAATGATTCTCAATATATTTAGAAATAATGTGTTTTGCATTTTGAGTGGGCGGTAGATCATTTTGACTCGGTCATGTCATAAGTAGCTGTCAGGTTGAAAAAGTGTGGGCACCCCTGGTTTAGGAGGTCAGTGTCACATTTGCTCAACCAGCAGAGAGGTGTCCTAAAAGGATCCATGTCAGGACCACTATCTGCCACCTTTTGTCACCAGTAGAATAAATGGTGTTCAGTCACCTCAGTAAAGAGGAACCCTTTGGGCAGATCTGTGTCATAGGATATCAGTGCGGATGACTTTCGATGGCCTTTCTGCTCCACCTGCTTTAAGGGACTTCTCATAAACATCTTCCAGCTATCTCCTCTTCTGATGACACACTGCTTGACCAGAGAGTATTCTGAAGATCACTGTGTTTCAGATAGTTACAAACCCTTGCTGCTAGATGAACTCTCTCTTTCTTATCCTCCCTCAGGCCTGGTTCTCCACCTCTTTCTGCTCAATAGCATCCATCTTTTCTAAAGAGTATCAAAGAAAGACATTGAGCGTCTTTATTGGACTTTTGTTGATGGGAGCTCTCTGATGTTGGATTGCTGACAAAAGGACATTTGTGGATGAATGTAATGAAATCTCTTCATGAGGGAGTCTTGTTTTACAAAGAATGACAGATGTCACACAACTTGTGGTGAGCAGAGACCCGACACTGGTCCTCAGTGAAGTGTGTCAGTCTCTGCAGCAGCAGACACTTCACTTTCACTTCAGTCTGACTGAGGGGGTTTTTGTACGACGCTTTTTCACTGTGTGAACGTCCACTGACTGTTGATGTTATGTGCACTCTGACAGTAATAAACTGCTGCATCTTCAGTCTGGACTCCTCTGATGGTCAGAGTGAAGTCAGAGTTTGATCCACTGCCTGAAAAACGATCTGGAATTCCTGATGCTCGACCAGTAGCCCAATAAATGAGGAGTTTTGGAACTTGTCCTTCTTTCTGTTGGTACCAGGCTAGAGCATAGTCACCAGCACTATCCCGGTAAACGTCCTGACTGGTCCTACAGGAGATGGAGACGGGGTCTCCTGGAGCAGAGCTCTTTGCTGCAGGCTGAGTCACCGTGAACTGACCTCTGGACTCTGAGGATACAGACACACAAAGTGAAAGAGACTCCACGGCTTTGCGGGCTTCATCTCACACATAGTGATGTTGAGAGAGGAGAGGAGGTGGACTCTCTGGACTTTACCTGTGAAGCAGCAGCAGAGGAGAGTCCAGATGAGGACGGAGACCCGCGTCATGTTTGTGATGAGGAGGATTTGTGATGAAGGACGGCTGTCAGTCATCCAGGGTCCAAGTGTCAGGACTATAAAGAGTCCCAGAGCACTGGAGCATGGAGCTGCTGATGCAAAGTGTCTGTATGGAAATCAACGCCTGACTCCAGCCAGCACTTTCAGGGAGGTCTCATCCATGCAGATGGTTGGTTTTTTCACCGTTTCTTGATCAAATCTCAACCAGAATGTAAAGGGTCATTTAATTCTCTTTTTGAATAGACACACAAGGTTTAGTTGTGCTTTTGGTCTTCAGTCACAGATCTCAGAAGGTGGAGACGAATTTAACCCCTTAGTCCAGCTTGTTCAGGTGAACACCCAGGTATCTGCACTCCTCTACCATCTCCATGTCAACAACTTGTATGTCCACCGGTGCTGCTGGGACAATCAGCATCTCTGTCGTCTTGCTAGCATTGATTTTCAGTGTTGTTGACTTAGTCGTGGTTGTTTGTTTCCCCTTCAGGCTACAAAAAGAATCGCCCTTCATTGGGACAATAAAACATATTCCTGAAACAGAAGGTTCTGAGACGATGTAGGTCAGAGTTTCCAGACAAGCAGAGGGGTGTCCCACAAGAAGGACCTCTCTTTTCTCCATGTTTACCTGAAAAGGGGAGTGAAAGGAAAGCGTGCAAAGACTTTTGTTATGTTCAAATTACATTGTGGTGAATGAGTTTTTGAGATGCTTTTCTTTCATGGACAAAGTCGGGTCTTTGGAAAGTTCCTAATAATCTTTTCGTGTTCCTCTCTGTTGAGGACAGTCTTGAGGTGGCGATGCCCATGAACCTCGGTGGGCCCTCCTCGTCCTCTGGGGCTCGGGCCCGGATCTCCTCGGCGATTGCAGATGATACAGACGCTATATCTGGTTTTCTTCCAGCAGGACTTCAATTTATCGGTTATAGTGAGTCCCCTTTATACAAGGAGTGAACCATACAGGCTTTGAGAGGTACTGAGCTGTATATACATAAGGTGTCGACCAAGAAGAAGGAATGCAGAACGGTACCCCTCGTCAAGACCGGTGTATGAAGTCCAGAGCTGCCCATAAACAAGAGGTGTCAAACAAATGTAACCCCTGGGAAGTTTAGTGTTTCTTTCTCTACTTTGATTGGGCGTTGAATCGTCTTGTCCGTTTCCAGTTGGCTGGGGGGCAGGAGTAAGGCAGGTTGAGGTGCGACCAGGTTTCTCCTGGAGGACTTTCTGGATTGGAAAAGTTCGGGTTCTTCTTGATGTAAACACCGAACCTGCTATAGTGACTGGACTGCGGCGCAACACGGAAAGAAGAGCTGTGAAGATTTGACTGTTGTCATAATTCGCTTGCTAAGCTAACTGGCTCGCTACCAGCGCTACCTGATAGCGCTCCAGGTGACCCGGGAATGCCTGGTAGCTCCTCTGGCCACTCATGTCACTCTACCCTCTCAAAATGAGCTATTTCTCCGACTCACATGCATTGAAAGGGGAATCATGCAAACATACCATCTGACATCCAGCGGTGGCGACCCAAACGAAACGGAAAAGTTTTCATTCCATACAGACGAGCCTGAGGAGTTGCTTGTGAAGGCACAGCATCACGATCGCCCATCAGAGGAGACGAATCAGCAACACCTACTTGGACAGAAATAATAAAAAAAAAAAAAAACAGCAGAGCAAAACTGTCTTTTTTCCTCCAAAGATGCAAAAATGGGGAGGAAAAAGGCAACAAAAACCAAGCAGTAAATGCGAATTTCCTACAACACATAAGATCGGATCAACTTTATTTCTTTATTCCATTATAACTATTACACTGCTGTGAAAAAATGAATTTCCCCTCTGGAGATGAATACAGTTGATCAGATCTTACTCCAAGTTGCAGGTAATTGGGAGCAGGTGAAAGCGTTTAGTAAATGCTAATTGGTCGCGGCCTCCTATTGGTCCCTGCCAGGACGCTGGGCTTTTTATACTGGCGTCATTTCGCGGCAACGCCAAAATTTTGGGGAGAACCAGCTGAGAGGTTGCTGCTCACTGGGAAATTGCTTTTTGTTGTGGTGAAAAATCACATTTTTGTTTTGTTTTTCATATCTGGTGCATTTGTTTGGGAGTGTGTTTGTGTCCTGTTGTCGCTGGTGAGTTTTTGTTCCTTTTCTTTTAATTTGCAATTGTGCTGATTGAAGGAAAGCCATGGAGAAGATTCAGAAGATATTTGAGGTTTATTTTTGTGCCAGAAGGTAAGAAGGGACCAGAGTTTGTGTGGTTGTTGTGTTTGCTTCCTCATTGGGTAAGTTGGCACTTACACTTTTTTTATTAAATAAAAATGTGCTTAAATATGTTTCTGACCCCTGGTGATCTTTGCACCTGTGCTCATCTGTTTAGGGAACTGATTCTTGTGGAAGGTGTTTTGTTCTTCATGGGAAGAGAACTGGAGTTCCCTTGCAGGTTGACTTAAGGTGATGTTCTGGAGGGGAAAAGACAGAAACTGCAGATGTGATGCTCAGTGTTAGTGGCTCTGCTCCAGAGCTGCAGGAGTTACACATCAGGTTGCGGCTGTGGTTAAATCAATGCATTTAATTCTAAGGTTCTTTCAGATGCCGTCCATAAATGTTGTTTGGGCTTGTAGGTGTCCTGGCAAGGATCCTGAGCCCCAGAAGTAGCCTGTCCAACACCAGCAAGGTAGTGTGTGCGATAAGTTTACTTTTGTGTAAAGTTAGCAAAATGTTTGCTGTCTTTACCTGTTGTAATTTTAAATGCTTGAAGTTTTCCTGCTGTGAAAATAAAGTGTCCATGTACACCCTGATCTCAGTATCACTTTAGTCTTAGTTTATCCTTTTCCTGTTACACATTTTTCTACGTTTGACCCAGTCTGATGCAGTGACTCTTTAGTGCAAAGATAATCTTCAGTGTTTCTTTTAAATATTGCACTTGGAAATCCTTCACTTTGAGATAGACTTGCAGTATTTCTGTCTGCATTTTGGAATGTTTAATTAATTCAAACTTAATAGTTCAACCATTCATTGACTGGTCAGAAATGACCAGGATGTCTGACGTTTTAAGCTGCGCATCGCACATGAATTAGATCTGTAGCCTTTTTTTTTCTGTGAAACTCTGCCAGGTGTCCGGCCAATCATACGATGCAATTATGCATCGAATCACGGCATTGACAGTACTTGCTCTGCCTGTACACGCTATATAACGTAAAACTGGAGTTAATTTGATGCTAACATGCTAACGCCTTATCATGGTGTCTCCTCACCAAAGTAAAAGCGATGTGGTTCTTGAACGTCTGCTCTGCAAAACATGCAGCAAAGTAGGAAGTGAATTTTCCAGTGGAAAATATGGACTAAATGGAAGCATTGATGGCTGTTCTGGTTGCCCTCGGATACGTCCTCTATGGAGGAGTCTGGTGAGTGACCTCCACAGAGATGTTTGACTTTGACCCGCTGTTTCTTCACTGCAACTATCTTCGTCCCAGTGAGGCTCTCAGCCTCGCCATGTCCTGACACATTATCTGCAAACTGTTCTGGCAAAGCTGAGTTTCTTTCAGCTGAAGCTCTGTTTATTTATTTTTTTTCTTGTAAGAAAAATACATTTACACTTGATTCGCTGAACCATCGGCAGAATGGAGTTGCTGAACTGGAAGTTAGCGGCGGAAGCTGTGAGTGCTAGTTCAGGGCAACTAAATTTTAAATGTGTGGCTGTGATGCCAAAGAATGCAATGGGTCTTTATGTTGATCCTTTGAGTGTTGAATGACACTAAAACTTAAAGGTGTTCAGAACCTACAGGTAAGTGCTGGGCAAGGAGACGGCTTGCAAACCCTTTTGGAGTCTCAAGGAAGCTGCTAGAAGAGAAACCCAGTGGTTGGCGCTCACCTCTGAAGGAAGAACTCAACTGCCACAAGGGATACATACAGCGGGAGAGACCAAGATCTGCAGATGTTGATCTCTGACTGGGTCGCGGTGCTGTTGTATGAAATTGTGTCCAGAGGGGCTGAGCAGGAAGACGGACTGCCTTGGCCCTACCTGGGTGTGAAGGGGAAACACCACTTGTTTTTTTTTTTGGACCAAAATGTAAATAAGCTTTTCTGCTTCACAGCCAGAAGGTCCAGATAGATAGAAATGCCATCATTTGTAAAACGTCTGATTCTGTCATATAACCCAGAACCCACATAAGCATCAATCACCTGTCGGACAATTTATTGACCCTCAACTCTTCAGGACTGGTGTTCTGTCAAGTTGATCTTTTCCTTTCCATGACTTCAGAGAGATTTCTGGATATACAAGTCTGTATCCACATTGTGGAGAAGGTTCCGTTCCCAGACGACAAAATACGGTTGTCGGTATGTTTTTATGCATGCGAAGAAATGACATTTAGTGATTATTTTTCCCTCCTAAGTGTTGTGTAAAGTTAGCAAAATATATATTTTTTTTTAATGCTTAAGTAAAATAAAGTATCCATGTGCAAAATCAGTGGTGGCTGATGTGGCTCAAAACCTAAGTGCTTCATCCATTTTAAGTACTTTTCTCTAAGTGTAAGGTTAGACACTTGCAACCTGGATATCTACACCTGACCGGAAAGCTCAGCGTCTCACTGACATTTGGTGATTTTTTTTTTCTAAGTGTTTTCTGAATCAAAACCTAAGTCCTTTTGCCTAAATACTTTCTAGCTGACGCACCATGCTCTGCATCTTGCCTAAGATTTTTTTCTAAGTGTAGGGTTGTATACGTGCAATTGACCTGACCGGTTAGCTTGGTGCAATAAGCTGCCGACGCTGCAAGTGGATACTGCTGGTTCGAGTCCAGTGCTGGTCAACAACCTTGTTGGGTCCCAAACCCCGATGAGAAGCTAATCCAGTCCCAGCATCTCATTTGGGCGGAGCTCAGAGATGGTGTAGTGGGTTCAGGTCTCGCTTTGCCAAATGTATCTAAGTACAATTTTTTGCCTTAAGCCACTGACGCTGTATGTGGATACGGCTGGTTCGAGTCCAGCACCGGTTAAAAACAGCCCCGTCGGGTACCCAACCCGACGCAAGGCCGAATGCCAGGTCGGGTCCCAACCCCGATACAAGGCCGACGCGGGGGAGTGTCAGGCAAAGCAAGGAGCAGGGCGAGAGGCAGACAGGCCGAGAGGTCGGGAGGAGGGGGCCCCACTAACCACGGCCCCCCGGGGGGACTTCGGCGGTAGAGAGGGGGGGGGATTTCTCTAGCCGCCCTGCTAGAGAAATTAAAAAAAACAAAAAAGTGCAATTTGACTTAGGTTTTTCCACATAGGGGCCCTGGACACACATTTGGCTGGATACTTTATTGAATTTGAGGAAAAGAGAACAAGACAAAATGTAAAAAAAAAAATATACAAACAGTAGAAAAAAAGAACAGGAGAAAAAATTAAAAGATGCAAAATGAGAAAAAAATTTAAAGTTAAAAAAAGGACAAGAAAAAATAAAGACAAAATAAAAAACAATTAGTTACAATAGAAAAAAAAATACAAAACATGTTTAAAAACACAACCATTTACAATTAGGAAAAACATACAGCAACAGGATTTGCTCACCTTACACCAAACTATCCAGACTGCAGACACTTCCTTGGCTCTCTTACAGACGCGACTTCTGGGGTTCAACACACCTACAAGCACAAACACAACATTTAGCCATGCAGTGTCAAACAACACCTTACAATTGAACACATAACATTGATTTGCACACATACAGAGAAACACTGCTCAGCTCGCACCAGCTCCCAATTACCTGCTACATATAATCTATGACAATATTCCCTTTTCACAGCAGTGTAGTAGTTATATCAAAATATAAAAAAAGTATATATATATATATATATATATATACATATAAAGGTAGCAAGACATCCACAAATAAATAGACAACAGATACTACAACAACAACAACAACAACAACATTAGGGATAATAATGGACGTCTTCAACCCTACTCATCTCACTCAGCCCCAAACCCCCCCCAAAAAAATGAACAATGTAATAAATGTATGTATGTATTTGGTTGTGAGATGATTATTTGGTTGAGTGGTCACTTCTGACTTACGACAGCTGGTACTTTGTATCTTCGGTGACTGAATTGCACTTCTTGTAAGTCCCTTTGGTTAAAAGCGTCTGCCACATGACTGGAATGTAATGTAATGACAACACACTATATGGCCATACCATATCATACCGGATCGGTCGAGGACTGGGTTAACAACGACCGGCAGAGTGGTACTAATGACCTACAGGGTCTTCTTCTTCTTCTTCTTCTTCTTCTTCTTCTTCTCCTTCTTTCAGCTTTTCCCTTCAGGTGTCGCCACAGTGAGTCAACTTTCTCCATCCAACCCTATTCTCTGTATCCTCCTCTCTCACACCAACTACCTTCATATCTTCTCTCACTACCTCAATAAATCTTCTCTTTGGTCTTCCTCCAGACCTCTTGCCTGTCAGCTCCAATTCCAGCATCCATCTACCAATATATTCTCTATCCCTCCTCTGTCCATCTCAGTCTGGCTTCTTTGACCTTCTCTCAAAAACATCTAACATGCGCCGTTCCGCTGATGGACTCATTCCTGATCCTCTCCACCCTGGTCACTCCCAAAGAGAACCTCAACATCTTCATCTCTGCAACCTCTAGTTCTGCTTGCTGTCTTTTGGTCATTGTAATAGTTTCTAGTCCATATATCATCGCTGGTCTCACCACTGTCTTGTACACCTTTCCTTTTATTCTGGCTGATGTTCTTCTATCACATAGTACCCCTGACACTTTTCTCCACCCATTCCAACCTGCTTGGTTCCGTCTCTTCACCTCTTTTCCACACTCTCCGTTGCTCTGGACTGTTGACCCTAAGTACCTGAAATCCTCCAGCTTCTTGATCTCCACTCCCTGTAGCCTCACCGTTCCACCCGAGTTCCTCTCATTCACACACACGTATTCTGTCTTGCGGCAACTAACTTTCATTCCTCTCCTTTCCAGAGCATACCTCCACCTCTCTCGATTTTCCTCTACCTGTTCTCTGCTCTCACTACAGATCACAATGTCATCCGCAAACATCATGGTCCATGGGGATTCCTGTCTAACCTCATCTGTCAGCCTATCCATCACCATTGCGAACAAGAAGGGGCTTAGAGCTGATCCCTGATGGAGTCCCACCTCCACCTTGAACTTCTCTGTTACCTCTACAGCATACCGTACCAGTGTCTCACAGCTAGCATACATGTCCTGCACCAGTTTAACACGACTCTGCCACTCCAGACTTCCTCATTCTACACCAGATCTCCTCTTTTGGTACCCTGTCATATGCTTTTTCTAGGTCTATAAAAACACAATGCAGCTCCCTCTGACCTTCTCTGTACTTCTCGATTAGCATTCTCAATGCAAATACTGCATCTTGGAGAGGCTTGGAGAGACACGGGCCAGTGCCGCCCTGAGGCTGCATTATTCTCCGAAAATACAATGGTGTAGGAAAATTATCTGACACTCTGTTCAAACGACTGGTGGAAAATGAAGATTGTGCATCTTTGAAATGTGGCTCCAAGTTTTCCTGCCTGTTAGTGAAGTGTTTGTGTGAGAGTCAGAGAACCGTGTCTTTACACTCAGAGGTTTTTGTACGACGGCTCAATGAGTTTGTGTCACTGTGGTACACGTTTGGCGGTGGAACCAGACTGGATGTTGGAGGTGAGTGAAATCGTTGACTTTGTCGATGTTACTTTAGACTTTTTTTGAGTTTTCCCGTGAAAAAAGTTGGGTCTCCAGTGAGATCAGGTCTATTTGAGCTGAAGGAAAAAGTGGAAGGAGGCTTTCAGGTGGAAGAGTAGGGATAGAAGCAGTCGGACATAGAAGAAGAGCCTGAATCCTGGCTGATATTAGACTCTGATCTTCAGGCTGGTAGGTTGAGTTTGTGCCGATAAAGTCCGAGAGTCGTCTCTCTCTCCAGTCGGAGGGGTTTGTCGGGCGCTTCCATCACTTTGTGTCGCTGTGGTGGACTTTTGGTGGAGGAACCAGACTGTCAAAGCCACACTGAAGCTGCTTAAGTGAAATGAGGTTCTCAAACGTGTGACGTTGTGGCTGTTTTTCTGCAGAATTTCTGTGAAGACGCCGTCGCAGAGAGAGCAGATTAAGGCGGGTGTTTGAACATGTGCTGAACTGCTTTATCAGCTTGGATACTGATGGAAATGTGGTTGGAAAGAAGTCAAGTCTTTCATAGACGATTGAAATCCTCGTGAAGACGGACTGATGGTCGTCTCTGCACGTCAGATTTCTTTTTAATGTTTTTCACACTTTGGAGGGATCTGATAGAAGGTCGTGTCAAACTGTTTCTGCTCAATCTGCCCGTTTGCAGACTTTCAGTCGATTTGCATGAGAGGCTTCTTGCAGGGAAGTGAAACACTGTGTGAGTGAGTGAGTGACTGGTGGAGCAGAACAACATCTGACAGGAACTCCTTAAGAGGAGATGGACTCTCACACAGGAAAGAGGTTTGATTGACAGCTGGGACAGAGTCAGACATCAGATCATGATAGCACTTGTAAGCTTCAAGCACTTCCGGGTCGCAAGTCGCACCCTCGTCTCCTCGGCGGCGGAGTGCCGATGGAAAGTTGTCGAGGTCCCGCTCTAACCTGCCCGCCGTCTTCTAGGTGATGTTGTCCGTCCCACCCTGACGGTACTGCCCCCGTCCAGCGAGGAGCTGGAGGACGGCGACGCCACCGTCACCTGTCTGGCCGACAACGGCTTCCCCTCAGACTGGAGTCTGGCCTGGAAGGTGAACGGAGGAAGCAGCGGCAACTGGGAGCAGACCGAGAGCCGTGGGCCGCCGGGGAAGGACGGCCGCTACAGCTGGAGCAGCACCCTGAGGCTCTCTGCAGACCAGTGGACCAAGGTGGACTCTGTGACCTGTGAGGCCACCAAGAGCTCCCAGACTCCACTCAGTGAGACACTGACCACAGCCCAGTGTCTCCAGTCCTGACCCCTCTCTCTGCTCAGACCTCCACACCTATTTCTCTTGGCTACTCTTTGCCCTCCTCTGTCCCTTCACATGTTGATTTCCTTTGATTCAAGACAATAAACACCTTCTCATCTAATCAAAACTTGTTGTTGTCTCTCACTTTGCCTGTTTCTGGAATTTTTGGCCTTGATTGACTAAAGACACAGGCAGAAGAGAATCAAGAGTGGAGGTAGTAGTTGTTTGGGGTTCTTCGTCAACAGAAGGTGACCTACTGGCAACTGGGTGAGTCTGAGGCAGCTGTCTTGATATTGGTCATGATCGCTGGCCATCAGGTAGAGGTGAGTGTAATCAGGTGAGGACAGGTGTGCGTCTTGAGCAAGGAGACAAAGAGCGCACGAAAAGTACAGAGTTGTCATGGACCAAAGTGTGTACAAGTCAAAATGGTCTTTTAGTTTCTCCTCAGTCACAGTGACCCTGAAAATTGTTTGTACATTTCAGCAGATACTTTGGTCACAGGGTTTTAGGAGGTTAATATCAAATTTGCTCAACCAGCAGAGAGGTGTCCTAAAAGGATCCATGTCAGGACCACTATCTGCCACCTTTTGTCACCAGTAGAATAAATGGTGTTCAGTCACCTCAGTTAAGAGGAACCCTTTGGGCAGATCTGCGTCATAGGACATCAGTGCCGGATGACTTTCGATGGCCTTTCTGCTCCACCTGCTTTAAGGGACTTCTCATAAACATCTTCCAGCTATCTCCTCTTCTGATGACACACTGCTTGACCAGAGAGTATTCTGAAGATCACTGTGTTTCTGATAGTTACAAACCCTTGCTGCGAGATGTACTCTCTCTTTCTTATCCTCCTCCAGGCCTGGTTCTCCACCTCATTCTGCTCAATAGCCTCCATCTTCTCTAAATAGTATCAAAGAAAGACATTGAGCGTCTTTATTGGACTTTTGTTAAAGGGAGCTCTCTGATTTTGGATTGCTGACAAAAGGACATTTGTGGATGAATGTAATGAAATAATTTCATGAGGGAGTCTTGTTTTACAAAGAATGACAGATGTCACACAACTTGTGGTGAGCAGAGACCCGACACTGGTCCTCAGTGAAGTGTGTCAGTCTCTGCAGCAGCAGACACTTCACTTTCACTTCAGTCTGACTGAGGGGGTTTTTGTACGACGCTTTTTCACTGTGTGAACGTAGCCTGACTGTTGATGTAATGGTAACTCTGACAGTAATAAACTGCTGCATCTTCAGTCTGGACTCCTCTGATGGTCAGAGAGAAGTCAGAGTTTGATCCACTGCCTGAAAAACGATCTGGAATTCCTGATTCTCGACGTGTAGCAAGGTAAATGAGAAGTTTAGGAACTTGTCCTTCTTTCTGTTGGTACCAGGCTAGATAGTTCCCATTGCTACCAGAGACCACATTCTGACTGGTCCTACAGGAGATGGAGACGGCGTCTCCTGGAGCAGAGCTCTTTGCTGCAGGCTGAGTCACCGTGACCTGACCTCTGGACTCTGAGGATACAGACACACAAAGTGAAAGAGACTCCACGGCTTTGCAGGCTTCATCTCACACATAGTGATGTTGAGAGAGGAAAAGAGGTGGACTCTCTGGACTTTACCTGTGAAGCAGCAGCAGAGGAGAGTCCAGATGAGGACGGAGACCCGCGTCATGTTTGTGATGAGGAGGATTTGTGATGAAGGACGGCTGTCAGTCATCCAGGGTCCAAGTGTCAGGACTATAAAGAGTCCCAGAGCACTGGAGCATGGAGCTGCTGATGCAAAGTGTCTCTATGGAAATCAACGCCTGACTCCAGCCAGCACTTTCAGGGAGGTCTCATCCATGCAGATGGTTGTTTTTTTGTGTGTCTTTTTGTTTCACGACAGCAACTCAGCCACCAAGTGGTAAAGTGACATATAGTGCCAAGAGGTCACCAACTTTGTTAATGACAGTGTCTGGTGTGGATGAACTTGCCTGGCCATCACAGAGTCCTGACCTCAACCTGCTATAAGACCTTTGGGAAGAATTAGAGCAGAGGCTGAGATCCAGGCCTTCTGGTCCAACATCAGTGTGTGACATCATTAATGTGCTTCTGGAAGAATGGTCCAAAACTGCCATAAACAGATTCCTGATCTTTGCGGACAGCCTTCCCAGAAGAGTTGAAGCTGTTCTTGCTGCAAAGGCTTGATCCATGTCATGTTGAACCCTATGGATTCGGAATGGGATGCCACTGAGGTTCATATGCAAGTATATTGGCTGTTAGTTCAGATGAGGTCTCATCCATGCAGATGGTTGGTTTTTTGTGTGTCTTTTTGTTTCTCCTTTTGTTTTTTTATCTCAACTTTATTTAACCAGGAAAAAAAGTCCCGTTGAGATTAAAAACCTCTTTTACAAGGGAGTCCTGGCCAAGAGGCAGCAGTAAGTTACAGACAGAACAACATTACAAACAGTTAAAAGAAGCAATTACATTTTGACAAGTTGACCTCTAGTGTTCTCAGTTTGGTTTTAAAAGCACTTAGTGAGATAAAATAAGGGAGTTTCCAGTCTTTTTGAAGTCTGTTCCATGCAGTGGGGGCAGCACAGGCAAAAGCCCTTTTCCTTCGTTCTGTGCTTGCAAAAGGGACATAAAGCAACAGTCGATCATGTGATCGCAGCAGGTGAGAATCAACAGTCCGCCTTGTGACTCAGTCACAGATGTACGAGGGCAGCAGCCCGAGCAAGGCCTTATAAATAAAAGTGTACCAATGCCCCGACTTCCCGGTGCACAAAGAAGGCCATCCAACACGGGAATATAGTTCACAATGATGTGTTAACCATCTAGCGAGGCGTGATACGCGGTGTCGACTTTTTGAAGACTTTGAGCAGAGGCGTTCATGTACAGCAGATCACCATCATCTAAAATAGCTAAAAAAGTTGCTTCTTAACATTAGAGGAGAAACACACCTTGTTTCGAAAAAGAAAACCCAGTTTAGATTTAATGTTTTTCACAAGACAGTCAATATGGGGCTTGAATGTCAAAGAGTCATCAAGTAAAACCCCGAGGTATTTCTGTTCATGCACCCGCTCATTAACACTTCCCTTGAAAGTTGACACCATGGGAAGATCTGTAGGGACCTTCTTGCTTTTTGGAAAGATCATGAGCTTTGTTTTGTCAGCATTTAGAATCAGTTTTAGCTGCACGAGTGCGAGCTGAATCACATCAAAAGTTTCTGCACAGATTCAATTGCTTTCACAGGGGTGGATCCAAAGCAGTAGATGATTGTGTCATCAGCATGAAGATGAACATTGGCATCTGACAGATTTTTTCCTAGTTCATTAATGTACAAAATGAACAAGAGGGGTCCTAATATTGAACCCTGTGGCACCCCCTTTTGGACACTCAAAGAGTCAGAAACCAGACCATCACATTTAACGCACTGAGTTCTGTCACTCAAGTAATTTCTAAACCAAGAAAGTACAGAGCTACAAAATCCAAAACTGCCGAGCCGATGCATTAAAACAGCATGATCTACAGTATCAAAAGCTTTCGACAAATCAATAAAAAGCCAGGCATAATATCGCTTCTTATCAAGAGCAGAATGTATGTCATTGACCACCTTTGTGGCTGCTGTGATGGTACGATGTTTTTTTTCCTGAAACTTAATTGCAAATTTGAAAGAAGTTCACTAGAAAAACTTTTAGCTGATCACAGAAAGGGGTTCAATAATTTTTGATAAGACACACAAATTGGATATTGGTCTGTAGTTAGTTAAAACCGCTGGGTCACCTCCCTTCAGTAAAGAAGTAACAAAAGCCAATTTCCAAATGGCTGGAATTTCCCCACTTTGGGTGGAAAGATTGAAGAGGACTGTAAGAGGCTGTGCTCCAAAATCTGCTGCTATTTGCAGAAAATAAGATTCTATCATATCTGGACCAGAGGGTTTTTCTATAATCTAAAGTTTTCAGTGCTTTATGCACTTGCTGCACGGTAAAAGGAATAAAATTGAAGGGATCCCCAGAAAGCAATTGAGGATCTGTGCAGGAGTTTACAGAAGCTGCACCTTTTTGATCAAACAAAGATCCGTACAAAATAAAATGTTTGTTAAAGCAATTTAAGATTTCAGCTTTTGCATGGACCGTGACTGTGTCCTTCAGAACAAAGTTTGGAAGGGTCTGTGCAGACTTAATTACTGATAAAGACTTTATCATCTTCCAAAATTTGTATGGATTATTGAGATTGTCAGTTGTGACGGATAAGTAATATTCCGATTTGGCCTTTTTGATAAGAGAAGTGCATTTATTTCTTAGTTGCCTGAAAACATTCCACTCGGCTGCAGCATCACTTCTCCTAGCTTTGGCCCATGCCAAGTTGCGCTGATGGATCATGTCTGACAACTCTGGAGAAAACCAGGGATTTTCACGTCCTTAAATTTCCTGATCGGAGCATGCTTGTTCACAATACTCATAAAAATTTCCTTAAAGAAAGTCCAAGCAAGCTTGACATCCGGGAGCTTGTTCACTGAATTGTTTAAAGTTTCTCTTGTGGCAGTGGTGGGCTGTCAGGGCCTGCAAGGCCTTCTCTGCTGGCCTAAAGAATATCTGAATCACAAAGGTTAATAAAATTTTGTCCATGAATACTTATTAAATAATTCCAACTGGTCTGTTCACTTCCTTTCATAGCTTTTCTCCTGGTTGTGCCGCTTCCAGACATGCATTTTCATATAAAAGCATTTAACCAATCACATTTCAGCCATCATCTGTTGCCAGGCAGGGTCAAAGTCAAAGGAGTCTGGCTGGGGGGGGGGGGGGGGGGGGGGGGGTTAGTTCTGCAAATCTTTACGGAAAAAAAACAAGTGTTGATGAGCGGTTGCTTCAACCAATCAGATTTTGAGTTGGCGACATCAAATCCTTCTAGCAGGCTACAGCAACGTCAGCGTACTCACGCCCTCTGATTGGATAGTCAGAGAGTACTAGCCAGCTGCGAACAGAAATATAGATGTGTTTGTTTAATGTTTTTTTCAACCCACAATGGCTACAGGAGAAGAAACGGATTTAGTTACCAATATATTGTTCAAGCGATTTTCATTTTGAAGAAAAGCTGGACATAGTAAGGAAAGGTCGGGCAACTCCAAAGCTAGCAAACCTGTCACACCCAGGAAAAGGATTTGTCCGACATTTTCAAGCCACTAACTACGACCGGTACCCCTGGCTCACAGGCTCCGAAGTTCCCTGCAAATTGTATTGCTGGGAGCGTTTGGAGCCGAAGCGCACGGATAATCTGTACGACGGAATAATTGAACTCTTTTTTAAGAAAGGAGGATGGATTTTGTCAACAAATGATCAGAATTTCTGGTGAGTAAAATGCCGCTATTTTCCTAAATAATACTGCAAGCTTATAAGGTTATTATTGGTGCTTTTTATGTGTCGAGGCTGTTTGATATTGTCACGACTCATCAGGTCCCTGGTCAAGCGGCACAGCAGTTATCCTCCGCACCTGGTGACCACGCCGCACCAGGGAACAATCCCGATAATCAGGCCGGAGTATAAAGGCGGACCCAAAGTTTCAGTCATTGTCTGATCTCTTTACCATGAGAAGTTCGTATTGTCTTCAATGCCACATGTGTAGAACATCCTGGACTGAAAGCCCATTAAACTACCTGCAATCCTACGTACCTGTGTCTGTCCTCCTGGGGAAAACTGTTACTGAAGATCAGACCTGGTATGGAGCCCACAAACACTCCAACACCTCAGCCTCCACAAGTCATCCATGCTGCACCGCTGACTAGCCTGGCTACATACTCCGGCTCCCCGGAGAGCTGATTCCTCCTCCAATGCTCTCTGAGGTTTGAGATGCAGCCTGCTCTGTTCCCCACGGAGAAGTCGAAAATTGCCGACATCATCTCCCTCCTGTCCGGCAAGGCCCTCCAGTGGGCTGAGGCTATCTGAAATTCCCCGGCCACAGTGCAGAACTTCGTGGGCCATTTCAAAGAGATCTTCAGCCTTCCTGATGGGGATTCCTCACTTCAGGCCCGACTTTACCACCTCCGCCAGGGGAAGCAGCCCGTCATGGAGTGCGCCTTGCAGTACCGGAAGCTAGCGGCCGCCAGTGGATGGAACGAGCCTCAGTCCCTCTGACAGCGTTTCGGCAAGGCTTGAACCCCTCCTTGCGACTCCACTTGGCGGCTTATGATGATGACACTATGGGGCTGGAAAAGTTCATCCAACTGGCGATCAGGTTATCGCATCGGAGAGAGGCCTGTTTCTCTGACCCAGGAAGATCTACTACCGCCACAGGGCCATCCCTCAACTCACCGGAGCAAGCAGAAGAGACCAGGGAAGTGGAGGCCCCCCGATTATCTGCCACCGAGAGATGCAGACCTCCAAGACCCTTGGTGGGTGCAGTGACTTCCCCCAAAGTCCATTTAAGGCCGTTGACTCAGCCCAGCTTTGCGTATCTGACTCGACCCACCCGAGCTCTCCTCGACTCCGGCTCGGCAAGGAACTTCATCTCTGGCGCACTCTGCCGACAGCTGCAAATTCCTCGGATCCCATGTTCCCCCACCTTCATCGTACGATTGGTGATGGGAAAACCTCTCTCTCCCAGGCGAGTCAACTCGCAGACCTCTTCCCTGCAGCTTAGAATAGGGATCCTGCATGTTGAGGACATTTCGTTTCATGTCCTGGAGGAATCCCAGATAGATCTGGTGTTGGGCAGACCTTGGTTGACCGCGCATGAGCCTGCGGTTTCCTGGGTCACTGGGGAAATCCTGCGCTGGGGTGAGATCTGCAAGGAGAGATGTTTTCCCCAACTCCCTCTGACGAGAGTAGTACCCCTCAATGCCACATCAGTGGAAAGCCCCAAACAAGACCACGGGGCCCAGATCCCCCCTCAGTATGCCGACTATCAGGATGTATTCAGCCCCCAACGAGCCACTGCACTGCCTCCACATCGTCCCTGGGACTGTGCGATAGATCTTTTTCCAGGCCATCCCCTACCAAACGGAAAGATCTACCCTCTCTCTCTCACAGAACAGGCGGCCATGGAGACCTACGTAGAGGAATCCCTGCGCCAGGGCTATATCCGACCATCAAAGTCCCCTGCTGCCTCACCGTTCTTCATCACAAAGAAGGATGGAGGAAGGCCCTGTGTGGACTACCGGATCCTGAAACAAGCCACCGTCAAGTTCCGATATCCTCTACTTTTGGTGCTGGCAGCCTTGGAATCTCTCCGGGGGTCCAAAATATTCAGTAAACTGGACCTCCGTAGCGCCTACAACCTGGTGCGCATCAGAAGAGGGGATGAGTGGAAGACGGCTTTCGTAACCCCCTCTGGTCACTGGGAATACCAGGTCATGCCATATGGCCTCGCCAATGCCCCTTCCGTGTTCCAAGGCTTCATTAACAAAATATTCCGGGATCTCCTCCAGAAATCTGTGGTAGTTTACATCGATGACATCCTGATCCACTCCCCAGATCTGTCCAGCCACATTCACCATGTCATCCAGGTACTCACCAGGCCTCTTAAACACCAGCTGTTTCTCAAGGCAGAGAAATGCCTTTTTCATCAGACCACATGGCCTCACCTCTGCGTACTCAACGCCAGGTACTGGGCATCCAGGAATGAGTGCGACACAGAACATACTTCAAGACAAATTTTGGTGGCCAGGAATGTCGAGAGACCTCCGAAGATTTGTCAGACAATGCCCCGATTGTGCCATGGCGAAAACCCCGCGTCACCTACCAGCAGGGAAACTGGAACCCCTACCAATCCCAAATAGACCCTGGTCCCATCTCGGTATTGATTATGCCACTGACCCCCCCCCCCCCCCCCCCCCCCTCCAAAGGATACAAGAGTATCCTAGTGGTCGTAGATCGATTCTCTAAGGCATGCAAGTTGATCCCCATGAGGGGAGTCCATACAGCATCAGAGACTGCAGAAGCCCTCTTCAACCAGGTCTTCCGGAACTTTGGACTGCCGGAGGACATAGTCTCGGACCGAGGGCCACAGTTCGTATCCAGGTTTTGGCAAGCGTTCCTTCGCCTACTGGGGGTGACCGTGAGCTTGTCGTCTGGGTACTGTCCGTTTTTGTGGCTCCTGCCACGGGACCGGACTTTGTTGTCCCGGTGTGTCCAGATTATCATTCAGGGAAAAACGTCACAACTGCCAGGAACTAATCAAGCAAGAATGGTTTATTCAAAGTCAGGAAAATTAACTTACGAGATATCCCGGGCCAGAATGAATGTCACCCCGCGAGGATCTTTCTGCTCCTCTAGACACCCGCTGAGACGCGTCCAGTCGAATGTGTAGATGAAGAAGTTCTGGCCCCGATCAAAAGGATCAGGCTCATTTTATACCTTTTGGACAAAAGGGTCGGAGGAAGTCCTGACAATGACTTCCCTGACCCCCCCCCGGTTTTACGCTCTCTAGGAGTGCGGGCATCTGGGGTGCGGGGCCTCGTAAAACTGCGCTTCGATCAAAGTCGCTGGTTGGAGGAAGTCCTGATAAACTTCCTCCGACCCCTGGTTTACGCTCTCTTGGAATGTGAGCACCAGGGTTGTGTAAAACTTCCCCTGACCCCCTGGCTCTGGTTGATTATCCCCCGGGGGTGTCGTTGGAACAGCAGGGTAGTGCATTCCTTCACGTTACATGATGGGGTCTCGCAGTTATATTTTAACAGTCTTTGCAATTGATAGTGGAATAATGGTGTAAAGTTCGAGAGTCTATAATTTGACGTTGGGGAGTTTGCTAGTCCTCACGTCACACAAGGACTACAATCAAAATAAGTAAACACAATGAATGTATGTAAACACAATGTATTATAATCATAACGGAATATTCTAACAGTCCCTCTCTTGGTGTGACTTTTTCACACCACAACTCCTCTACTTGGTTAGTCTTTCGTTTGGGTCTCACCAGTACTTTTTCTGTTGAGAGAGTCGGAACGGAGGTCTGGATGTCGTGGGGGTGGTCTGACACATTCATGGTGGTTTGCTGTAGTTCTAGCCACAGTGTGGGGACTGCTGTTAATATAGTTGCTGCCATAAGAGAACATAGGGTTCCCCGGAACCCACACATACCCGGCTGTGCAAAAGGATGCCAGGGTGTAGACTTCATCTCCATTCTAGTGTTCTTAAGTGAGTGATTGTTTTAGCTTGTGATCTTTCTGTATGTTTGGTCCTCTGTCGGGTGCCTTCTTCATGTTGTGCATCAGGATCGTGTAGCGGTGAGTGCAGAGGTGCACACGTGCCTCACCGACTTTTTCTAAAAGTGTTTTTCTTCAGACAGCCGGACGTGTGTCACTGACCGCCCCTTTCGACTCTTATTCTTCGTCTTCGCTTTCACTGGAGGTCCAGTCTTCTGCCGATGTTCCGAGGAGGGGGAACTGCCTTGGCGCAGTGGTTGAGGTGGAACCGCGTCTTATGGCCCTCTACCTGTAGGCTGTGCGATGTTCGCCGTTGCACTCTGAGGGGGCCGTTCCACCATGGCGTCCACCAGCTGCTCTTGAACCTCTTCACATACACCCAGTCGAGAGCCTCGTCGTCTCGGTCCGGTTTTTCTTTGTCTGGTCCAGGCCTGCGAGAAGACAGAAACGCTATAGAATCTGTTAGTGCAGCCCAATATGCGTCCGATAACACCGGAAGTGGTCCTGACATTGTTGGGACCCCCACCTGCAGGATGTTGATACCCTCTTCCGGTATGAAGTTGATGCGGCGTGTACCTGCATCGATCATTCTGGGGTGTGTTTCTGATATCATGTAGTGCAATGGGTAATGCTTCCAGCCATGTCAATTTGTCTTTAGAATCTGCTATTATTTTTGCCAATTTCATTTTTAGAACTCCTAGAACTTTAGAACTTTGGCTCTTTCTACCAGTCCCTAACTTTGGGGGTGGTACTCTGAGCCATGCTTGTGTCTGATACCAAAATGCGATTGTGGCACACCTAACCTTGGATGACCACATTTATTGGGTGATTTATGTCAGTTCGAATATGTTACCCTGTAAGAGTGGGGGAGCGGAACTTTCGTCTCTCTCTCGCTACACCGGGAGCAATAAAAGGTGGGCACTTCCGCTGTCTCCTTAGATGTGATGCGAGAGAGAAACAATCATACGCTTCTTGACTTCCGCTCTTCCACCTGCTTAACACAGGTTAGTAAATCCCCCATTGAAACTGGAGTTTTTGTTGTATTTCGTCAAGTATTGTTTCCGTGAGCTTTGTATGGATATTTGATGCTGTCTGATTTTGTAAATTTGTGTTGGTAAATAAAAAGAGATGTGATGCGAGAGAGAAACAATCATATGCTTCTTGACTTCCGCTCTTCCACCTGCTTAACACAGGTAACATTTTTGCTACTATGGTCTTCACACGTGAGACCCGTAACACGTTTCTACATGTTTCAAATGTTAATTCTTGAAATGTCCCCCACTGTCAGATCGTATTTCTGCAGGGAACACGTGGTACGGCACGTAGTGTTGGATCAATTCTTTAATCACGCAGCTTGCATCTTCCTTCTTGGCGGGGAATGCTTCTACCCACCCCGAGAAGGCGTCCACCATTACTAGCATATATCGATATCCGCATGTTCTTTTGTCCATTCCCATATCGGTGTAGTCGATCACAATCGTGTGACCAGGAGCATTCGGTAGTGGGAACAGACTTTTCTTTGTCCTTAGTCCTGGTTTGGGATTGTGTTGGCCACATACTGTACAACCATCCAATGTTTCCTTTACCTTTTGTTTGAGATACGGCAACCACCAACCCCTGAGCCGCCTTATTGTTTCTTTCAGGCACACGTGAGTTGGGCCGTGCGCTTCTCAAATTGCCCCATGTGCGGCTTCCAAAGGGAGCACCATTTGTCCCGTCGGTGTCTTCCAGAACCCTTCGTCGTTCTTTTTTGCTCCGTCCAGATCAACTTTTCCATTGGGGTGCCCAGTTCTTGCAGCTGCTTTAGTTGGTCAGGGTTCATGCTTGTCCAAGAGCTTTGTTCCATTTCCTCTTGGGAGACTTCCTGCTCTGTCTTGTGTAGCGGTAGCTCACCATCTGCTGAAAATCCTGCAACTAATTTTGCTTATCTGTCTGCTTGTTCGTTCCCTTGTGAATCTTCATCCAGGCCCCCGGTTTGTGCCGTTACCTTTCTGATTGCCAGTTCATCTGGTTCCAGGATTGCTTGTGCCGGTTGTATCACCAGGTCTCTGTGCTTACATGGTGTTCCTGCTGATGTAGTCCATCCAGACCTGGACATTCTTGCCAATTCTGTATGGCATCAACCATATACATATTGGGAGTCTGTGCAGATCTCTCCTCTCTGAGCTCTAAGAGTGCTTCCACCACGGCCTGTAGCTCAGCTCTCTGGGCTGAAAGTTTTTTATTCTCTTCCAGCATCTTTGCTTTAACCACCAGCCATGCTCCTTTTTTCTCCACAACTGCGTATCCTGCTCTCAATTCATATAAGCCATATGTTGCGCGGTGGCAACAGCCATCGATGTACAGTACTCTTTTATCGCCTTGTAGCGAGACAGCTCGGAGGTCGGTTCGGAACATTACGTCTTGGCGCACAATTGGGGCGCATTCATGCAATGGAAACGGCAAGATCTCATCTGCCAGCAGAACGTCAGGTGGTTGGAATGAGATGTTTGGCTTTAGTAATATTTTGCTAAGTCGCCTTTTCCTTAACGCTGACATGGAGAAGGCTGTGGACTCCAGGAACGCTCGCACCCCATGCGTTGTGTACACTATTAATGGGTGATACATTGTTATGTATTCAGTTTTTCCAACTGCTTTAGCGATACCTGCAGCTGCTCTTGTGCAGGCAGGCTGTGACATTCAATTTTCAGCTGTAGTACATCAACACTTCTCTTTGATCCTTTGCCTGTCCACTCCCTCTCTGCTGAAAAAGAACGGCGTTGATAACGCCCTCATTTTCAGCTAAAAAGGTTTAGAGTAATCTGGCACAGCAAGGGTGATTGCTTGGCTAATCAGGCCTTTGACTTTGATGAAATGTACCTCCATTTGTGGAGTCCATTCAAGAGGAGCTGAGAGGTTGGAGTAACCTGCTTCGGCCATCATTTGTCTCATGGGAGCCGTCTGCTCCATGAAATTAGAGATGTGGTGCCTATGATAGTTCAAGAGTCCGAGAAATCCCATCATATCACGTACAGTCTCTGGCCTAGCATATTGCAGGATTGAGGTCATTTGGGTTGTCGTAAGGGATAGGCCTGCTGGGGAAAGTAGTCGTCCGAGGAACACCACTGATTGACGCACACATTGAAGTTTCTTTCTAGATACCTTGTAGCCACGGGCCACTAGGTGCAGTAGGACATTCTTGGTGGCTTCCAGACATGACTGTAGATTCGCACCTGCAATTAGGATGTCATCCACATATTGTATGACCTCAACGTCGTTAGGGAGTTGTACGTCATTCAATGAAGCACGTAGGCAGCAATTGAATATACCTGGAGAATTAGCCAAGCCCTGAGGGAGACGAGTGTATGTATACTTATTTTTGTAATACGTAAAAGCGAGTTGATCTCGGCTGTTCTCATGCAGTGGGACACAGAAAAAGGCATTGGATAAATCGAGAACCGTGAACCATGTTTGGGCTGGCGTTATTGTGCCAAGAATAACCAGTGAATTAGGAACGGCTTCTAAAGCCGTCATACACTGGGCATTGACTTCTCTCAAGTCGTGTACCATTCGTCAGATTCCATCGGGTTTTCTAACTGGCAGCGATGGGGTGTTTGATGCCGAATTTGAGGGAACCAACACACCAGCTTCTATTAAACCAGCTATGGTGTCACAGATTCCTTCTGCTGCATCCGGTTTAAGCGGATACTGCGGCTTATAAATTATTTCTTGTTTAAATGCAAGCTCGACAGGTGGGGCGTTAATCAACCGTACATCAAAACTGCCCTTAGACCATACATGGTCAGGGATCTGTGATAGCATGGCTTCGGCAGCGGGTTGATCAGTTCTCTCCCTGCCATGGTATCTTTCTAGATCCATGTCTTGTGGTGTGGCATTATTAGTGGTGTCAGACATGATTCGATAATATTCTGTCAATGGAGAATAGACAACGCTTGGCAACTGGGTGGATACCCAGTCGGTTAGCAATGACGCTTGTTTTGTCATTGGTCCTAAATTTTTGGCCTCACCTTTGATGTTTTGTAAGAGCGAGCAGTGTGGGATAGCTGTGTCAGACATGCGATACCATTCCATTTGTTTAGGTGTCAGTTTAACAATTGCCGCTACTCCCGGCTCTCCCACGATGATGTCTCTCATATGCAACACGGACGGAATTTGGTCAGCAGCTGCTGCCCATCGCTCCGCATAGGTCTCGTCGTCTTCTCTGGTGTAGTACATTGGGACATGGGGGGGTTCGGCGTTGGGCCATATGTGCCCTTGTCCATGATCCATGGCTTCCAGCGATAAAAGGTAGTAAGTAGCCCTGATTGTTCAGCTGTCTCTGGAGTTAGTAGCATCCAGTAGATGTGTGCCGGTGTTACTTCTTCCTGCGTCTAGGGGCTGTCCGTCACCATGAGCAGCACATCCTCAGTCGGGACTGTCGATGCCACTATAGTCCCATCTGGAAACATTACTCTGACACCGTCTGGTGTACAGAAGATAGACGCACTCAACTTCTGCAGAAGGTCCCTGCCACAAAGTGGCTGGGGACATGCGTCAGTTATAAGAAAAGAGTGACGTAGAGTTTGTGTAGCACAAGATACCATAGCCAAGCGCGAGAGGGGCAGTCTTGATTTAGTCCCTGAGACCCCCACCACGGTCATGAAGGGAGACGATGGTTCTGGAGCCAGCGCAGTAGGCAAAGTTGAAACAGTTGCTCCTGTGTCCACCAACGCCTGCACTATCTTGTTGTTCACCATGAGTTTGAGCCGTGGTTCTGCCGTGGGGGCGGGGCACCCCTATTGGTCATTTGATGGGTGTCGCTGCGATGCCAGGTCAGTCATTGGGGCTTCGTGCACCGCGGGGCCCGCATACTCTTGAGAATGTGGGTTCTGTCGATTAGACTGCCATATCCGAGGCGGGGGTTGACCGCTCCACTGCTGGGGCGGTAGTGATTGTTTTTGCAAGTTCGAGCAGAATTGCCAGAGATGTCCCATCACTCCACAACCATAACATGGACCCATGATATTAGGCCCTCCCCTTTGGGGGCCCTGTTGCATTACGAGTCCCTTCCCTCTCCAAGGGAAGCGAGGTCTGTTATATGCGGAACGACTGGGCGCATCTTGCTGGTAAAAATTGATTGGGGGGTCATCTCAGGTGACATGTGGTGGGGGGAGCCGGAGGCAGAGTACTCTTCTTAGCTTCTGAAGCTTTACTTTATGCTTCCTTAAATTGGAGTTGCATCAACATATTTTGTGTTGTTTTGAGTTTTCTCTGTCTGCATGTCTGTCAACAGCGTGGGCCACCTTCAGAGAGAACTCCGTCCATTCGCATCCCATCAACAGGGGCTCATCCCTTAGGGTATTTGATATATTATCTAGCAAACCATTCAGCACCGCTGAATATTCTAACATTTTCACTTCGTACCAAAAAAGATTTTACTCGGTGACATAAGCAGTTTTCGACCACATCGCTATATTTTTTGAGCCTTTGGCTGGATATCAGTGATTTTGACATATATTGTGTATAATCATGTCCCCTTCAACATATTTCAGCACCAGACACCAGCTTGAAAGAATTCATAAGTTATTTACACTGTGTACCAAAAACGTTTCAACTCAGTGAGATAAGTAATTTTTGACCATTTGGCTATATCTTTTGAACCTGTGTCTGGATTACAGTGATTTTGATATATATTGTGCAAAATCATGTCCTATTCAACATATTTCAGAACCAGAAACCACCTTGAAAGAATTCATTAGTTATTTACACTGTGTACCAAAAACGATAAAAAGCGGTGAGATAAGCACTTTTTGACCACATGGCTTCATCTTTTGAACCTGTGTCTGGATTACAGTGATTTTGATATATATTGTGCAGATTCACTTCCTATTAGACATATTTCAGCGCCTGATTCCAGCTTAATAGAATTCATTAGTCATGTCCTTTTCAACATATTTCAGCACCAGTAAGCTTTATAAGATAATTCATTAGTTATTCATACTCTGTACCAAAAACGCTTCAACTCAGTGAGATAAACACTTTTTGACCATTTTGCTGGATTTCAATGATGTTGACATATATTGTGCAGAATCATGTCCTATTCAACATAGTTCAGAACCAGACACCACCTTGAAAGAATTCATTAGTTATTTACACTGTGAACCAAAAACGATACAAAGCTGTGAGATAAGCACTTTTTGACCATATGGCTATATCTTTTGAGCCTGTGAAAGTGAATTCTCTACCTGGCCGGTGGTTAGAACTTCCTCCTTACACCTGCCATCGCTGGATTGACATCTGACCGGGCCGAGGAGGAAACACCAAATTATCAGACTGAGTATGGTTTATACTTTTTTCCTCTAAAGAAAGTAGATATGGTTTATACTTTTGTCCACTAAAAGAAAGTAGAGCAGACTGACCGGGGTGTGTGTGTGTGTTTGTGTGTCTGTGACTGATACATGTGTGTGATTGTTACGGTTTATACTTTTTTCCGCTAAAAGAAAGTAGATATGGTATATACTTTTGTCCACCCACAGAAAGTAGAGTGCACTGGGGTGTGTGTGTGTGTGTTGTTACTTCAAAGAGATTTCTATACTGATAAGAGTCAGTCTCTGAAGTAAGTTAGATTTTTATTTTTGGTGTCTTTATTTTGACCTACTAAGACTCATCAGTCTATCTGACATTCTTTTCACCTCTAGGACGTTCCTAACAAACTCCTCCTTCAAGATAACTCCTACTCCATTTCTCTTCTTGTCAGTACCATAATAGTACAACTTAAATCCTGCTCCTAAGCTTCTAGCCATACTACCTTCCCACCTGGTCTCCTGGACACACAGTATATCCACCTTCCTTCTCTGCATCATGTCGACAAACTCTCTACCTTTTGCTGTCATAGTCCCAATATTCAAAGTCCCTACTCTCAGTCAAGGACTCTTTCCTTTCCTCCTCTCTCTCTGCTTCCAAACACGCACTCCTCCTTCTTCTTGTTCTTGTTCTTCAACCCACAGTAGCCCAATATCCATTAGTACCCTGTAGGTCATCAGTACCAATGGCGGTCGTTGTTAACCCGGTCTGCAACCGATCCGGTATGATATAGTTATAGTTGACTCGCATGTTTGTTTGGCAAAAGTTTTACGCCGGATGCCCTTCCTTACGCAACCCTCTGAATTTATCCAGGCTTGGGACCGGCACAGGGAGACACTGCTCCGTGTCCCCCCAAGGCAGGCTTGGAGAGACACGGGCCAGTGCCGCCCTGAGGCTGCATTATTCTCCGAAAATACAATGGTGTAGGAAAAATATCTGACACTTTCCTTTGTTCAAACTACTGGTGGAAAATGAAGATTGTGCATCTTTGAAATGTGGCTCCAAGTTTTTCTGCCTGTTAGTGAAGTGTTTGTGTGAGAGTCAGAGAACCGTGTCTTTACACTCAGAGGTTTTTGTACGACGGCTCAATGAGTTTGTGTCACTGTGGTGGACGTTCGGCGGTGGAACCAGACTGGATGTTGGAGGTGAGTCAAGTCTTTGACTTTGTTGATAATATTCCAGACTTTTTTTCAGTTTTCCTGTGAAAAGAGTTGGGTCTCCAGTGAGATCAGGTTGATTTGAGCTGAAGGATAAAATGGACGGAGGCTTTCAGGTGGAAGAGTGGGGATAGAAGCAGTCAGACGTAGAAGAAGAGCCTGAATCCTGGCTGATATCAGACTCTGATCTTCAGGCTGGTAGGTTGAGTTTGTGCCGATAAAGTCCGAGAGTCGTCTCTCTCTCCAGTCGGAGGGGTTTGTCGGGCGCCTCCATCACTTTGTGTCGCTGTGGTGGACTTTTGGTGGAGGAACCAGACTGTCAAAGCCACACTGAAGCTGCTGAAGTGAAATGAGGTTCTCAAACGTGTGAAGTCGTGGCTGTTTTTCTGCAGAATTTCTGTGAAGACGCCATCGCAGAGAGAGCAGATTAAGGCGGGTGTTTGAACATGTGCTGAACTGCTTTATCAGCTTGGATACTGATGGAAATGTGGTTGGAAAAGAAGTCCAGTCTCTCATAGACGATTGAAATCCTTGTGAAAACGGACCGATGGTCGTCTCTGCATGTCGGATTTCTTTTCGTGATTTTCACGCTTTTGAGGGATTTGATAGAAGGTCGTGTCAAACTGTTTCTGCTCAATCTGCCCGTTTGCAGACTTTCAGTCGATTTTCATGAGAGGCTTCTTGCAGGGAAGTGAAACACTGTGTGAGTGAGTGACTGGTGGAGCAGAACAACATCTGACAGGAACTCCTTAGGAGGAGATGGTCTCTAAAACAGGAAAGAGGTTTGATTGACAGCTGGAACAGAGTCAGACGTCAGATCACGATAGCATTTTTAAGCTTCAAGCACTTCCGGGTCGCAAGTTGCACCCTCGTCTCCTCGGCCGCTGAGTGCCGATGGAAAGCTGTCAAGGTCTCGCTCTAACCTGCCCGCCTTCTTCTAGGTGATGTTGTCCGTCCCACCCTGACGGTACTGCCCCCGTCCAGCGAGGAGCTGGAGGACGGCGACGCCACCGTCACCTGTCTGGCCGACAACGGCTTCCCCTCAGACTGGAGTCTGGCCTGGAAGGTGAACGGAGGAAGCAGCGGCAACTGGGAGCAGACCGAGAGCCGTGGGCCGCCGGGGAAGGACGGCCGCTACAGCTGGAGCAGCACCCTGAGGCTCTCTGCAGACCAGTGGACCAAGGTGGACTCTGTGACCTGTGAGGCCACCAAGAGCTCTCAGACTCCACTCAGTGAGACACTGACCACAGCCCAGTGTCTCCAGTCCTGACCCCTCTCTCTGCTTGGACCTCCACACCTATTTGTCTTGGCTACTCTTTGCCCTCCTCTGTCCCGTCACATGTTGATTTCCTTTGTTTCAAGATAATAAACACCTTCTCATCAAATCGACACTTGTTGTCGTCTCTCACTTTGACGGTTTTTGGAATTTTTTGCCTTGATTGACCAAAGACACAGGCAGAAGAGAGTCAAGAGTGGAGGTAGTCGTTGTTTGGGGTTCTTTGTCAACAGAAGGTGACCTCCTGGCAACAGGGTGAGTCTGAGGCTGCTGTCTTGATATTGGTCAGGTAGAGGTGAGTGTAATCAGGTGAGGACAGGTGTGGGTCTTGAGCAAGGAGACAAAGAGCATACGGAAAGTACAGTGCTGTCATGGACCAAAGGTGTGCACAAGTCAAAATGGTCTTTTAGTTTCTCCTTAGTCACAGTGACCCTGAAAATAGTTTGTACATTTCAGCAGATACTTTGGTCACAGTGTTTTAGGAGGTCAGTGTCACATTTGTTCAACCAGCAGAGAGGTGTCCCAAAAGGATCCATGTCAGGACCACTATCTGCCACCTTTTGTCACCGGTAGAATAAATGGTGTTCAGTCACCTCAGTAAAGAGGAACCCTTTGGGCAGATCTGCGTCATAGGACATCAGTGCCGGATGACTTTCGATGGCCTTTCTGCTCCACCTGCTTTAAGGGACTTCTCATAAACATCTTCCAGCTATCTCTTCTTCTGATGACACACTGCTTGACCAGAGAGTATTCTGAAGATCACTGTGTTTCTGATGGTTACAAACCCTTGCTGCTAGATGTACTCTCTCTTTCTTATCCTCCTTCAGGCCTGGTTCTCCACCTCTTTCTGCTCCTCCATCTTCTCTAAAGAGTATCAAAGAAAGACAGTGAGCGTCTTTATTGGACTTTTGTTAAAGGGAGCTCTCTGATGTTGGATTGCTGACAAAAGGACATTTGTGGATAAATGTAATGAAATCATTTCATGAGGGAGTCTTGTTTTACAAAGAATGACAGATGTCACACAACTTGTGGTGAGCAGAGACCCGACACTGGTCCTCAGTGAAGTGTGTCAGTCTCTGCAGCAGCAGACACTTCACTTTCACTTCAGTCTGACTGAGGGGGTTTTTGTACGACGCTTTTTCACTGTGTGAACGTCCACTGACTGTTGATGCTATGTAAACTCTGACAGTAATAAACTGCTGCATCTTCAGTCTGGACTCCTCTGATGGTCAGAGTGAAGTCAGAGTTTGATCCACTGCCTGAAAAACGATCTGGAATTCCTGATGCTCGAGTTGTAGCATAATAGATGAGGAGTTTAGGAGCTTGTCCTTCTTTCTGTTGGTACCAGAATAGATAGTTTCCATTGCTATTAGAGAACACATTCTGACTGGTCCTACAGGAGATGGAGACGGGGTCTCCTGGAGCAGAGCTCTTTGCTGCAGGCTGAGTCAGTGTGACCTGACCTCTGGACTCTGAGGATACAGACACACAAAGTGAAAGAGACTCCACGGCTTTGCGGGCTTCATCTCACACATAGTGATGTTGAGAGAGGAGAGGAGGTGGACTCTCTGGACTTTACCTGTGAAGCAGCAGCAGAGGAGAGTCCAGATGAGGACGGAGACCCGCGTCATGTTTGTGATGAGGAGGATTTGTGATGAAGGACGGCTGTCAGTCATCCAGGGTCCAAGTGTCAGGACTATAAAGAGTCCCAGAGCACTGGAGCATGGAGCTGCTGATGCAAAGTGTCTCTATGGAAATCAACGCCTGACACCAGCCAGCACTTTCAGGGAGGTCTCATCCATGCAGATGGTTGGTTTTTCATGCTTCTTTTTGTTTCTCCTTTTGTTTTTTTATTTAACCTTTACTTAACCAGGAAAAAACAGTTCCGTTGAGATTAAAAACCTCTTTTACAAGGGAGTCCTGGCCAAGAGGCAGCAGTAAGTTTCAGACAGAACAACATTACAAACAGTTAAAAGAAGCAATTACATTTTGACAAGTTGACCTCTAGTGTTCTCAGTTTGGTTTTAAAAGCATTTAGTGAGATAAAATAAGGGAGTTTCCAGTCTTTTTGAGGTCTGTTCCATGCAGTGGGGGCAGCACAGGCAAAAGCCCTTTTCCTTCGTTCTGTGCTTGGTAAAAAGGGAGGTAAAGCAACAGTCGATCATGTGATCGCAGCAGGTGAGAATCAACAGTCCGCCTTGTGACTCAGTCACAGATGTACGAGGGCAGCAGCCCAAGCAAGGCCTTATAAATAAAAGTGTACCAATGCCCCGACCTCCCGGTGCACAAAGAAGGCCATCCAACACAGGAATATAGTTCACAATGATGTGTTAACCATCTAGCGAGGCGTGATACGCGGTGTCGACTTTTTGAAGACTTTGAGCAGAGGCGTTCATGTACAGCTGATCACCGTCATCTAAAATAGCTAAAAAAGTTGCTTCTTAACATTAGAGGAGAAACACACCTTGTTTCGAAAAAGAAAACCCAGTTTAGATTTAAGTTTTTTCACAAGACAGTCAATATGGGGCTTGAATGTCAAAGAGTCATCAAGTCAAACCCCGAGGTATTTCTATTCATGCACCCGCTCGATGACATTTCCCTTGAAAGTTGACACCACGGGAAGATGTGTAGGGACCTTCTTGCTATTTGGAAAGATCATGAGCTTTGTTTTGTCAGCATTTAGAATCAGTTTTAGCTGCACTAGTGTGAGCTGAATCACATCAAAAGTTTCTGCACAGAATCAATTGCTTTCACAGGGGTGGATCCAAAGCAGCAAATGATTGTGTCATCAGCATAAAGATGAACATTGGCATCAGACAGATTTTTCCTAGTTCATTAATGTACAAAATGAACAAGAGGGGTCCTAATATTGAACCCTGTGGCACCCCCTTTTGGACACTCAAAGAGTCAGAAACCAGACCATCACATTTAACGCACTGAGTTCTGTCACTCAAGTAATTTCTAAACCAAGAAAGTACAGAGCTACAAAATCCAAAACTGCTGAGCCGATGCATTAAAACAGCATGATCTACAGAATCAAAAGCTTTCGACGAATCAATAAAAAGCCAGGCACAATATTGCTTCTTATCAAAAGCAGAATGTATGTCATTGACCACCTTTGTGGCTGCTGTGATGGTACGATGTTTTTTTCCTGAAACCTGATAGCAAATTTGAAAGAAGTTCACTAGAAATCTTTTAGCTGATCACAAACAAGGGGTTCAATAATTTTTGATAAGACACACAAATTGAATATTGGTCTGGATATTGGATATTGGTCTCACCTCTGTTTATTAAAGGAGTAACAAAAGCCGATTTCCAAATGGCTGGCATTTCACCACTTTGGTTGGAGAGATTGAAGAGGACTGTAAGGGGCTGTGCTCCAAAATCTGCTGCTATTTGCAGAAAATAAGATTCTATCATATCTGGACCAGAGGGTTTTTCTATGATCTAAAGTTTTGAGTGCTTTATGCACTTGCTGCACGGTAAAAGGAATAAAATTGAAGGTATCCCCAGAAAACAATTGAGGATCTGTGCGGGAGTTTACAGAAGCTGCACCTTTTTGATCAAACAAAGATCCGTACAAGATAAAATGTTTGTTAAAGCAATTTAATATTTCAACTTTTGCATGGACCGGGACCGAGTCCTTCAGCACAAATTTTGGAAGGGTCTGTGCAGACTTAATTACTGATAAAGACTTTATCACCTTCCAAAATTTGTATGGATTATTGAGTTTGTCAGTTGTGACGGATAAGTAATATTCCGATTTGGCCTTTTGATAAGAGAAGTGCATTTATTCCTTAGTTGGCTGAAAACAGTCCACCCGGCTGCAGCATCACTTCTCCTAGCTTTGGCCCATGCCAAGTTGTGCTGATGGATCATGTCTGACAACTCTGGAGAAAACTAGGGATTTTTTATGTCCTTTCATTCTAAATTTCCTGATCGGAGCATGCTTGTTCACAATACTCATAAAAGTTTCCTTAAAGAAAGTCAAAGCAAGCTCGACATCCGGGAGCTTGTTCACTGAATTGTTTAAAGTTTCTCTTGTGGCAGTGGTGGGTTGTCAGGGCCTGCAAGGCCTTCTCTGCTGGCCTAAAGAATATCTGAATCACAAAGGTTAATAATATTTTCTCCATGAATACTTATGAAATAATTCCAATTGGTCTGTTCACTTCCTTTCACAGCTTTTCTTCTGGTTGTGCCGCTTCCAGACATGCCTTTTCATATAAAAGCATTTAACCAATCACATTTCAGCCATCATCTGTTGCCAGGCAGGGTCAAAGTCAAAGGAGTCTGGCTGGGGGGGGGGGTTAGTTCTGCAAGCCCTTAACGGAAAAAAAACAAGTGTTGATGACGTGGTTGCTTCAACCAATCAGTTTTTGAGTTGGGGACATCAAAGCCTTCTCGCAGGCTACAGCAACGTCAGCATACTCACGCCCTCTGATTGGATAGTCAGAGAGTACTAGCCAGCTGCGAACAGAAATATAGTTGTGTTTGTTTAATTTTTTTTTTTTCAACCCACAATGGCTACAGGAGAGGAAACGGATTTAGTTACCAATATATTGTTAAAGCGATTTCCGTTTTGAAGAAAAGCTGGACATAGGAAAGAAAGGTCGGGCAACTCCTAAGCTAGTGAACCTGTCACAACCAGGAAAAGGATTTGTCCGACATTTTCAAGCCACAAACTACGGCTGGTACCCCTGACTCACAGGATCCGAGGTTCACTGCAAATTGTATTTCTGGGAGCGTTTGGAGCCGAAGCGCACGGATAATCTGTGCGACGGAATAATTGAACTCTTTTTGAGGAAAGAAAGGAGGATGGATTTTGTCTACAAATGATCAGAATTTCTGGTGAGTACAATGGTGCTATTTTCCTAAATAATACTGCAAGTTTATAAGGTTATTATTGGTGCTTTTTATGTGTTGAGGCTGTTTGATATAAAGGTATTTATTGTGGCTACTTTTCGTTTGTGTGGCTCCCGCCATGCGACTCTCTTTATACCGCATTTCTGCATAATAAGTATGTTTTTGTTTTTTTTTATAACCATAAACTAATTATGGGGGGTGGATTGATTCGGAGCACTACTGAAGGCCGAGGTGTAAAATGCACGGGCCGCCACTGTCTTGTGGATAACGAGCAGATTACTTTTAGGGATTTTAGTGTCCCGGCAAGCAGCAACAGCGCAGTGATCACTCATATCATTGCAGAAAACTCCCAGAGCTGAGAATTTATGAGGAACATTTGTAAGGATTAAATCAAGTCAAGTGGATTTATCAGGACTTCTAGTATTTGGCCGAGTAGGTAGATTGACCGATTGACTTAGATAATTTGAGTCACAGAAGCATTTAAACTCATCCGAAACTGAGGTTAACCAGTCCCAATTTAAGTCCCCGGACAGCAAGAGTTCGTTAGACTTAAGCCTAGATAAAAGATGTCTTAATGTTGACAAAGCTTCCTTTTTGGCAGAGGGAGGCCGATAGCAACCAACAACCGTTAAACACAGGGATTTTGCAATTTCTATATTTAAAGCCAAAAACTCCAATTGCTTACAGATGGATTCAGATAGAAGAACTGCAACAACAAATCTTGAATTCACATAAATTGCTACATCTCCACCTTTCTTGGGCCTGTCAGAAGGAAACATATCATACCCAGGAATGTTAATGCTCTCATTTGGGGAAGAATTAGAAAGCCACGTTTCAGAGATTATCACAATATCAGCACAATATCAGCTCCTCTGTCACAGACCACCGTAAAATAGTCTTTAAATCAGATTCGTCAGAAAAGAATATGCAAACATAGATATAGATACCAAGGAACAAGATGGTGTATAACATGAACAACAGACATACAAAATCTAAACATCTGAGAAGAAAAAAGAAAGTCCTTGTGCAGAGAATGGTGATAGAAACAGCAGGTGTACAGTAGGGATGAGGATCCTGAAAGAGACATGATGAGCAAGGTGTCCTGGAGAATGTGTAGATATCAATATTGCACGGATAACAGTGCTAAGTAGAGCTGGAGGTAGTGCTCATGGAGGCCGTGAGCCGGTGCAACAAAGAGTGTTTTGAGATGTTTGTGAGCAGCATCTGCACTGAGCTTTATGTGCTTGTTGCATTGAACAGTCTGACGGCCGATGGGATGAAGGACCTGCAGTGGCGTTCCTTCTTGCAGCCAGGATGCAACAGTCTTTGGCCGAAGGAGCTGCTTAGATCCCTGCAGGGTCATGCAGAGGCTGAGAGGAGGCTGTTGTCAGTCCTCCCACTCTTAGACTTATTGGAAAGAGTTCCCTGTTGACAGTCGTCGCTAAAATGGTTCAGTGCTGAACATGTGCAGAGGTGTATCCCAGGGTTCCCTCTATAAATTCACAGATCCAAGTCCAAAAGCTCCCAATTTTACCCTTGTATGCTGATGACACTGTAATTTCCTGATGTGTCTCATATTATTTCATGCATAAATGTATTGATCTTGTCATTGTTACCAATAGTGTGATGGATCACTGTTTCATTGGAACTGCTCCATATGTATCTTGGACGTGGAATTAAAGTCAGTATCTTTCCAATGTCATATTTAAATTGTGATTGTTTCATGTTGTTTGTGTTTGTCTTCCTTTGCTTCCCTCCTGTGTGATTCATCAGTCCTGCTCAGTCCAACCCTGTTCCTCATGTCTTGACCAATCAGCTCCCTGCCTGCTCACCTGTCTCTTGTTGTATCCCGTCAGTGTCGTATCTTTGCGACTTTTGTCCCAGAGGACTTGTTGTTTAAACACCAGGAAAGTCTTTGGCATGAAAATCAGGTATTTTCTTTAATTTCAGGATTGGACTCTGAAGGAGGCTCACTGAACTCTCTCTTGTGTTGAAAAGAAATAATTTGAATTTATTTCTATTAATAACTAGAATGCTACAATCCAGAATGTTGTTGCGGCTGCATCAGTTCCTCTTTAGCTGAGGGAGGTTTTTGTACGACGTTGTATCACTGTGTGAACGGGAAGCTGTTGTCCTGCTGACAATAATAAACTCCTGCATCTTCATTCTGGACTCTGCTGATGGTCAGAGTGAAGTCAGTCCCAGACTGACTCCCACTAAAATGATCAGACACTCCAGAGAAACGGTTCGTGGCTTCATAAATAAGAAGCTTTGGAGCTTCTCCAGGTTTCTGAAGGTACCAGTGCAGGTCATCGCTAACTCCTGTACTTGCTTTACATCTCATGGAGACGGTCTCTCCTGGAGCAGCAGACGGAGGTCCAGACTGAGTCAGGATAACCTCCCCGGATGAACCTGCAAAACAAGACGGCGGAAGATTTTAGGAGACAAATTGACGGACGTGGCAACAGAGGAGCCCCGTTTCTCCAAGGTGGATGCTGCTCGTTTGTGTGTTCCTGCTTGGCATCGGAACTTGATGACGGTGAACCTGGAGCAACGTCTCCAGAGAAGAGTCTCACCCTGGACGAGGAGCCCCAGAGTGGCCAGCTGGAGGATCAGTGACTTCATCATGGTGCTGCCGGTGTGTCGGTGGTTCTGAAAGGTCTGGAGCTCTTAACAGCTGGGAGCGGAGAGGCAGGACATGTATGCAAACACAGAGTCAGTCAGCTGGAGCTGTCCTCAACATGTCCTGCTGTGTCCTCCTCACTGCTCCACACATACGCATTTGCCAGTTTCAAAGGTCTGAAGCTCAAGATGTTTGACTGCAACCGTGCATTTATTGCAGTGAATCTTCCTGCTGCTCAGAGAGTTCATTTTTGCACAACACCCTGTCGCTTTCTTGGATCCTGGAAAAAGGCTTCCTTATCAATATTCTTTGTCCACTGCTGTGACTGACTGTGGATCAATATGTCTCAGTCCAGTCACTTCTGAAGCCACAGAAGAACTGATAACCAATCGACGGCCCAATTCGATGGCCTTTCTGCTCCACCTGCTTTAGGGGACTTCTCATAAACATCTTCCAGCTATCTCTTCTTCTGATGACACACTGCTTGACCGGAGAGTATTCTGAAGATCACTGTGTTTCTGATAGTTACAAACCCTTGCTGCTAGACGTCCTCTCTCTTTCTTATCCTCCTTCAGGCCTGGTTCTCCACCTCTTTCGGCTCAATAGCCTCCATCTGTTCTAAAGAGTTGCAAAGAAAGACATTGAGCGTCTTTATTGGACTTTTGTTGATGGGAGCTCTCTGATGTTGGATTGCTGACAAAAGGACATTTGTGGATGAATGTAATGAAATCATTTCATGAGGGAGTCTTGTTTTACAAAGAATGACAGATGTCACACAACTTGTGGTGAGCAGAGACCCGACACTGGTCCTCAGTGAAGTGTGTCAGTCTCTGCAGCAGCACACACTTCACTTTCACTTCAGTCTGACTGAGGGGGTTTTTGTACGACGCTTTTTCACTGTGTGAACGTAACCTGACTGTTGATGTTATGGAAACTCTGACAGTAATAAACTGCTGCATCTTCAGTCTGGACTCCTCTGATGGTCAGAGTGAAGTCAGAGCTTGATCCACTGCCTGAAAAACGACCTGGAATTCCTGATGCTCGACTTGTAGCCCTATAAATGAGGAGTTTAGGAGCTTGTCCTTCTTTCTGTTGGTACCAGGCTAGATGGTTCCCACCATAAACGTTCTGACTGGTCCTACAGGAGATGGAGACGGCGTCTCCTGGAGCAGAGCTCTTTGCTGCAGGCTGAGTCACCGTGACCTGACCTCTGGACTCTGAGGATACAGACACACAAAGTGAAAGAGACTCCACGGCTTTGCGGGCTTCATCTCACACATAGTGATGTTGAGAGAGGAGAGGAGGTGGACTCTCTGGACTTTACCTGTGAAGCAGCAGCAGAGGAGAGTCCAGATGAGGACGGAGACCCGCGTCATGTTTGTGATGAGGAGGATTTGTGATGAAGGACGGCTGTCAGTCATCCAGGGTCCAAGTGTCAGGACTATAAAGAGTCCCAGAGCACTGGAGCATGGAGCTGCTGATGCAAAGTGTCTCTATGGAAATCAACGCCTGACTCCAGCCAGCACTTTCAGGGAGGTCTCATCCATGCAGATGGTTGCTTTTTTTGTGTGTCTTTTTGTTTCACGACAGCAACTCAGCCACCAAGTGGTAAAGTGACGGAGTGGGGTCAGCGGATGCTGAGCATATAGTGCCAAGAGGTCACCAACTTTCTGCAGAGTCAGTCGCAAACTTAATTTTCCTACTTGACTGTGCACAAAGCAAGCGCCATAAAAACGTTAATGACAGCGTCTGGTGTGGATGAACTTGCCTGGCCATTACAGTGTCCTGACCCCAACCTGCTATAAGACCTTTTGGAAGAATTAGAGCAGAGGCTGAGATCCAGGCCTTCTGTTCCAACATCAGTGTGTGACATCACTAATGTGCTTCTGGAAGAATGGTCCAAAATTGCCATAAACACACTCCTGATCCTTGCGGACAGCCTTCCCAGAAGAGTTGAAGCTGTGGCAGTTGACTGAAGAGATACTGAGATTAGGTTAGCAGTATTGCGACCACAGGGATTACAAAAAGGTATTTTCTGGTCAGGGCTCGGTGTACGAGCAGGGGAAAGATTTTCAGCTAGTCACCAGATCGTAGCTCCTAGCTACTTTCCACCTGTAGTACTGGGAAGACAATACAAATATAAAACTGTACAAATAGACAATACATATAAAATATACAAATAGGCAATGAAACAATATATAAACAGGCAATAAAATAAGTAAAACCCAAGTTGAAGGTGTTTTGATATTATTGGTTTGGTCATCAGAGAAGAGATAGTGAATATATTGGTAGACGGATGCTGGAATTGGAGCTGCCAGGCAAGAGGTCTCGAGGAAGACCAAAGAGAAGATTTATGGATGTAGTGAGAGAGGATATGAAGGTAGTTGGTGTGAGAGAGAAAGATACAGAGAATAGGGTTAGATGGAGAAAGTTGACTTGCTGTGGCGACCCCTAACGGGAAAAGCCGAAAGAAGAAGAAGAGGAAGAAGAAGGTCATCAGATGTCAGCCAGAAGGGTAATTCCCGTCTGCTGTTAGCGTGAGCATCTCGAGAATCCAATTTTTAACGTCCCGTGCAAAGGTGTAAAAACCAGTCGTGGTTTTTTTGCCTTCTTCGGCAGTGCCGTGGTGCCGGTGGTCCAGGAGAGGTCCTCACGGATGTGCACCCCTAGGAATTTGGCGCCGTTGATGCGCCAGTGCTCGGTGTGGCCTCTCCGGAAGCGGACAACAATCTCCTCAGTTTTGCTGACATTCAGCAGGAGGTTGTTGTCTCTGCACCAGGTGGTCAGACGGTCAATCTGCTTCCTGTAGTGGGTCTCGCCGTCCTCGGTGTCGTCCGCAAACTTCACCGTGTGATCGGTGCCGTCGGTGGGTTTGCAGTGGTGAATCAGCGGGCTGAAGAGCAGCCCTGAGGGCCTCTGCGCTGAGCGTGATGCTGCACCAGATACTGGACTGCTTCTGGACTCTCACAGAGGAAGTCCGGCAGACAGTTGCAGAGGGAGGTGTTGAGTCCCGGCTGTTGTAGTTTGGTGATCAGCTGTTGTGGGAGTACGGCGTTGTTGTGTGTTGCGTAAAAGACGAGCGGAGATATTAGAGTAGCACTTAGTTATTTTGACAGACATGAGCCCGCCTACAGAGAGTCTGCGCATGTGCAGATCGCAAGTGAACATATATGGTTAATTGTTGAAGTGGTGGGAATCAGGCTGGTGTAAGACGATTCGCGACGAGATGGATCAATTTAGAGATGCGTTTATTAAGCAAAGTTTCTTCAAAAATCCCTGATACAAAATCATCTAATACAGGAACCTGGACTCGTGCTGTTTTCCTTGTGCCTGAAGTAAACGGGTCTTATGCTTGGAACTCCCAGCAAAAAGCAGCCTTCTTTCCCTGCCCGGGTGTTACATACAGTCGTTACATGAATATTCATAAGAGGGTCTTCCAGGTGTGCAGTTGTTTTCCACCCGTCCGTCTTTCCCCTTTTGCCCCAGTTCCTTCTCCAACCTTCTCCTCTATCTCGCACATCCCGTCCGTCTCACACCGATGTCTGAAAAGAGAAGAAAACAACCTAATGTCTACCTCATAAGCAAAGCAAATATGTTGACCTCTTCATGAGCCAAGCAAATGTAGTGTCTATTTCATGAGCAAAAACAAGTATATCGATTTCTTTATTGTTCAATATTACTGTGTCCACAGTCAATATTCTACATCCCCTTTCCTTAGTTGGAACCTCTAACCCTGGACACATTTCAACATCTTAATAGTAACACAGAGTTAAACTTATTCCATACTTGTGTGACTGCAGCATGAAATATGACATATCCAAACAATAAAAAAGTGTGTAAATAACTGTGATAACCATTCAACGAGTCATCATGTAACCTAGTCAGACATTAACAAAATACCCTCTTAGCAGTTTAGCTCTTTGTACTTGGGGTTTGGTTTACTGATGCCACCTGAGCGCGTTCTATAAACATCCACGTTTACAGACGGTTCAGAAGCAGAGGCTCGATCCGCCGGGCGCTCAGAGTCCGCATTCTGTTCTGCATGTTCGACCCGAGTCGGTTCAGGAACAGTTAAGGTATGTTTTCTGTTTCTCCTGTATGTTTGTCCTTCCGACTGAATCAGGTATGATCTGGGCTCATTGCATGTTTCTTTCACAACTCCTGTGCGGTCGAATCCTTTCGGTGTTTGAAGCCTGACTTCCTGTCCTTCTGTCAGAGGATTCAGAGGTCGGCTCGTTTTGTCATAGTAGCTTTTTTGCGCCAGTCTTTTATTGAGAAGTCGAGCACGTACGTCCTCTAGCTCGCACGTGTCGGGTTCAAGCAGCTTTTTGGAGACAGGGAGAGTGTTGGAGAGTAATTCTAATTCATGCTAAGTTAAAGCCTGTAAAGAGGAGACTGAGGTTATCATAAGAAATAACACAGACGAGCGAATATTCTTTTTGAGCTCTGCAGAGGGGAGACTCAGCGCTCTTTGGAGGCGAGATCCAGAGAATCCCACCCAGTTCCTCCTCGCTCGGCTTTTTATTGTGTGGAAGTGTTTATTTACATAACAACATTCATTGGGTAGTATAGTTCATGCATATGTTAAGTTGTCCAGGATGATATACAGGGGTGGGCAGGTTTCTGTCCAGAAGTTAGATTTACGTTTACGGAGGGTAGGTTCTTATCTAAAGATGTTTACGACCATTGGAATCTAAAATCTTGGAGGCCCGATTCCTGTTTGAGGACAAAAGTCATTTTAAGGACAAAAGTCATTTGTGCTCTAGCATGTCTGGCTAACTTCATGTGAGTAGTGGAAATAATATATACTGCTCAAAAGAATAAAGGGAACACTTGAACAACACAATGTAACTCCAAGTCAATCACACATCTGTGAAATCATAGTGTCCACTCAGGAAGCAACACAGATTCATTTTGACTTGTTTTAAGAATAAGAATAAGAATAAGAATAAGAATAAGAACCAACTTTATTAATCCCGAAGGAAATTGCTGTGCCAGAGTTACAGAAAATATAACAGTAATAAATAATAAAAGAAAAGGCAGAATTAGAAATAAAAATAAACTATAAACTATAAAGTGTCTCAGTGATAAACTATAAAGTGTCTCAGTGAAACTATAAAGTGTCTTAGTAAACAGTGAGAAAACTATAAGTGTCTTAGTAACAAGTGAGTTAAGGAGTGCACAATAGTGTGATAGAAGGGAAAATTGTAGTGTAGCTGTTATGAGATGAGATGAAATATTGCACAGTGTAGCTGTTATCAGATGAAATATTGCACAGTTTCTGAATATTGCACAGACATTAAGGACATTACATCAAAGTTGGATCAGCCTGGAGTTTGTTTTTACACTTTAATTTTGAGTGTGATTCCTAATCCAGACCTCCATGGGTTGATACAATTGATTTCCATTGATCATTTTTGTGTGATTTTGTTGTCAGCACATTCAACTGTGTAAAGAGCAAAGTATTTCATAAGAATATTTCATTCATTTAGATCTAGGATGTGTTTTTTAAGTGCTCCCTTTATTTTTTTGAGCGGTGTAGTTATAGAAATAGAGAGAAAACTCTATCAGAGAGAAGTGCACGTCTGTTGCGTCATCAGTCTTTGTGCAGGAGACCCAAGCTTAGTGTCACGAGGAATGTTTCTTAAATTGAGTAGGTTGAGAAAGATGTCAGTTTTGTCTCCGTGAGGCTTTCAGCACTACGGACAGCTCTCTCCACCAACCCATTAGATTTGGATACTCAGGGCTGCCCGTTCATTGTCGGTGATGAGAGTGTGCCAAATATGAAGTTAAGTGAATCATATTGTAAAGTAATTGAGAGGATAGGAGAGTTAACTGCTATTATTTTCAATTAATATTTTTCTACGATGAGACCCGTGTTGGGATCACCGCCTCACCAAAGATTTTGTTTTTTTCTTTGGTCAGTGGTTTGGACAGCACTTAGTGCACTTTGCCCAGAGGGAATCTTAAATCACAACCCTCTGCCTGCATTACAACAGGAGTTGGACAGATCTCTGTACTCAGCTGGACTATTGGAAGTCACATATGTTTACTTTATTTTTTCTGTTCTGTGTTTTAAGAGTTCTTATTTCCTTGACATGTCAGTTAGGTCGGCACAAGTGATTTTTGTTACTACTAGGGCAAGGATAGTTACTTTATGCAAATGTGAATCTGGGGAGAGTAAAGTGAAAATAAGAAATACCGATTTATGTCAGAGGTAGGGATTATCAATTATAATGTCAAAGGATTAAATAATCCTTTAAAAAGTAAGAAAATGCTGACTCAGTTGAAGAACTTTAATTGCTCACTAGCGTTACGACAGGAAACTCACTTAAATGAGGTAGAACATAAGAAATTGAGGAGAGACTGGGTTGCACAGGTATTCTATGCTTTTTGTTCAAACAGCAGAAAGAGAGGAGTAGCAACTTTAATTAGTCATTCAATTAGTTTTGCAATTCAGAGAGAAGTGAAGGATAAAGCGGGGAGATATATACTTATTATGGGAACAGTAGGTGGAGTAGAGCTAACTATCATGAATATCTATACCCCTAATGAAGATGACCCCAATTTCTTTAAAGAAGTGGCAACTGTAATGGCAAGAGAAGCCAGAGGTACTATCATTTTAGGAGGTGATTTCAATTGTGTTTTAAATGTAAAATTGGATAAATCTCCTTCTGATTATGGGCCCATTAGCAGGAAATCCAGGGTAAAACATGTGTTCGAAGAATAAGGACTTGTGGATGTTTGGAGGGCTAAGAACCCAACCACGAGAGATTTCACCTCTCTGTCCATGGTACATGGGTCATACTCAAGAATTGATTCGATTTGCATCTCAAAACAAAGCTTATATAAAGTCAGAGAATGTGTTATTGAACCTGGTACCCTATCTGATCATGGTCCTGTATATATGAAATTAAATTTAGGCTTTGGTTGGCACTTCAAATACTGGAGACTAAATATTTAATTGTTGACAGATCCAAATATAAAGGAAAACATCGAAAAAACAATTGATGAATACTTCAAAATTAATGATAATGGATCAGTATCCCCCTCGACTCTTTGGGAGGGGGCAAAGGTGGTGCTGAGAGGGAAATGTATTGAAATAGCGGTTAGATTAAACAGACAGAGAATGGAAAAGGAAAAACAGCTGGAAAGTGACATAAAAAGACGAGTACGTGAACACAAAACGACAAGGGACAAAAATGTCTTTAAACAAATACAAGAAAGTAAAACGTCCTTGGATGAACTTCTCACTTGAAAAGCAGAGGGAGCACTTCGATACACAAGCCAAAGGTACTATGAAAAGGGAAATCGGGCGAGCCGGCTACTTGCCTTTCAACTGAGGAAACAACAATCAAGCCGTATTGTCCCTGAGATAAAACACCCCTCCTCTCTGACCGAGGTCTCCCACCCAGAGGAGATAGCTGAGGCATTCCAGACTTACTATAAAAATCTTTATGATACATCAGGAGAAACACAAGACAAAAGGAAATTAGAAGATATTTTCAAAAATCTTAATTTAATAAAACTCTCTGCATCTGAGGCGGACGAATTGATAGCTCCTATCCGAGAAAACGAGATACAAGACGTTATTAAATCATTAAAAAACAACAAATCCCCTGGCACAGACGGTCTACCAGGTGAATTTTATAAGGCCTTTGGAGAGGAGCTCGTGCCAAAACTTTGCCAGATCTTTAATTATGCCTTACAGGAAAATGACCCACCTAAGAGCTGGTCTGAGGCAGTAATAACGGTTATACACAAAGAGGGGAAAGATCCATTAGATTGTGGTGCCTATAGGCCGATCAGTTTGTTGGGGAATGACGTAAGATTATTAGTGCCATATTAGCAAATAGAATGCAGAAGTACTTAGGTAAATTGATTAATCCAGACCAGTTTCATACCCGGTCGACAAGGAGCAAATAATATTAGAAGAGCATTAAATGTACAACCAGTGGCAAGACATTCAGTTCACCCGTCAATGCTTCTCAGTCTAGATGCTGAGAAGGCGTTCGACAGGGTGAAATTTACTATGGAACAAATGGGATTTAATTTGACATTTATAAAATGGATTGAAGGACTGAATAAAGACCCAATATCAAGGGTCAGAGTGAATGGGTACTGCTCCCAATTTTTTCACCTTAAAAAAGGAGTCAGGCAGGGGAACCCAATCTCGCCTATTTTGTTTGCATTGTGTATCGAACCGCTTGCTGAATTGATAAGGACAAACGATCAGATTGAGGGAATAGTGGATGAAGGAGGGGAGATGCACAAAATGTTCGCGGAAGACGTTCTTTTGTTTATAAGAAACCCTCAGTCATCTATACCGGCCCTTATGCAATGCCTGAGGGACTATGGGGAGGTGTCAGGGTACAAGGTGAATGAGGGGAAATCAGAAGCAATGATGATAACGGGATGCTGGCCGACATGCTTGGATGGAGAGGTGAAATTCAAGTGGTCAAAAGGGGGCTTTAGATACCTGGGAATCGTTCTCACACACGACACAAGTCAGCTATATAAGGCAAATTATGGTAAACTCATTTCTCAGATCAAAAATGACATGGAAAGATGGGAGGTGCTTCCTCTGTCCTTAGTTGGGAGGATAGAAAGTATCAGGATGAATGTCCTACCTAGAATGCTGTTTCTGTTCAATGCTCTGCCTATCACTGTTCCTGTATCTACCTTTACATCACTGGATAAGCTCATTTCCAAATATATATGGCAGAACAAGAGGCCCAGAGTGAGATTGAAAATACTCTGTGCACCCAGAGATAAGGGCGGATTGGCTTTGCCACACTTCTGAAGTAACTACCTGGCAGCACAACTTGGAAAATTGGTCTCATGGATAAAACTAGATATGGACACAAGATGGGTGCATATAGAGCAAGGTTCAGTTAAAAATGTGTGGCTTTCAACTCTTCCCTTTCTAAATTCAAACCAAGACGTTGACTTAAGATACAAAATGAATATGTCCACCATACACTTAAGGTTTGGGAAAAGACAAGACGATTCCTGAATCTACCTCTATCTCTATCGAGGGCAGCAAAAATAACAGCAGCAGGTAATTTTCTGCCAGCAAAGATGGACGGTGGTTTCATTAGATGGGCAGGGAAAGGTTTAATCACAATAAATCAGTTATTTGAAGGAAGAACTCTGAGGGCTTTTTCACAACTTCAGGCAAAATACGACATTGACTCTAAGGATTCATTTAGATATTTTCAAATTCAACATTATTTGATGACACACAAAGAATGGGACAATATTAAAGAATCTTCAACTAATTTTGAACAATACTGGATTGAGATAGTTGAGAACAAAATGAACATTAAAAATACAATATCAGATATATATGGCAGGATACGTATGGACACTTTAGTGGACACACTGGATGTGAAAGCTAAGTGGGAACTGGAATCTCATGCCGTGACTGCTGATGGAGAATGGGAGAGTTCTTGGTTGTCCTGGCAAAAATGTTTAAGCAGCCCAACATGGAGGGAGTTCAGCTGGAAGTTAAGAATAAGGTATTTTAAAACTCCCTTGATAATAGCTTCTTATGATAATAACTGTTCTCCCCTGTGTTGGAGGGGCTGTGGCATAATGGGGGACTTTTCCCACATTTTTTGGGACTGCCCTAAACTGATGAAATTCTGGGAAGAGGTAAATAAACAAATAAGTGAGGTTTTAAAATTAAACAGACCAATTGATCCACAGCAATTTATTATGGGTACAGCATCAACAAGCGATTTAAGGAAAAACCAGGCGTTTTTGCTTAGAGTTCTTCTATTAATTGCGCATAAAATGATCCCAGTAAACTGGCTCAAACCCCACCCACCTACTGGACCAGTGGCGTCAGAGGCTTAAGGATGGAAACTGCATGGACTTCAGACAGACCTATATCTTGACAAATGGGCATCCATCAAAAAATATTTGGAGAGTTGAAGATATTATCTGTATTTGACTGAGCTAGATGTTTTTTTTTTGTTTTTGTTTTTTTTTTCGCTTGCTAGTGAGGAAATAAGTGACCTATAAATAATATTGTATAATGTGTATCTTGTCATGAGGTTTTGTAAGAATGTTTGTGACTCTGTCAAGGAACCTGTTCTAATAAATGTTCAAAAAAAAAAAAAAAAAGGAGGATCTACTAAATATTGATGTCATTTTTCTGTTGGGGTGCCCAAATGTATGCACCTGCCTACTTTTGTTTAAATAATTATTGCTCACTTTCTGTAAACTTCATTTCACTTCTCAAATATCAAACTGCTATATATATAGCAGTTTGTCTGCTATATGATATATTAAACTGAAATTGCTGAGACGAACAACCAATGACTTATAAAGGAAAATCTTGAAAATGATCAGGAGTGCCCAAACTTTTTCATCCCACTGTATGCTAGTGTGCGTCAGGGCCTCCATCAGCGATCAGCTCTGAGCCCCTACTTGTTCACAAGGGTGATGGACAGGCTGACAGATGAGGCTCGACAGGAATCTTCATGGACCATGATGTTGTTTGCAGATGACATTGTGATCTGTAGTGAGAGCAGGAAACAGGTAGAGGAACATCTAGAGAGGCTTCAAATGACCATGTGAAAATGATCTACCTCCACTAAAAATGCTGAATACATATTTATTCCTATATCTACTGAGTATACTTAACACAATACATGTTTGTGGATCTTGCATAACTGCATGAACCCATTCGGCATACGACAACTGAGTACTTTTATGGTAAATACCTCATTCTGACGACTCAGTTGGAGTCAGCAGCAGAGTTGAAGTTAGCTGGGAGAAAAATGACCGCTTTCCCGACAGCTGGGATTTAAGTTCCTTCACCTTTCTCCTTCTCAGCTCACTATTCGGAGGGAAGTCGGGGCTGTAGTTTTTATGAACGGTCTGAAAATGCCGCTCCACATTTCCCTTTTTCGCTATAGCGATGGCAGACCGGCAGATGAGGCGAACGCACTTTGAAAATGACATATCAAAAAAAAGTCCACCTCCCATTCCGTATGGAAGTGATACATTTTACATACATTGTTTTCACTCTTTTTATATTGTCATTTAGTTCTGGTTGTGTATTTTTGTCCCTTACTATTCCTTTATGTTGTCCATTAGTATCCCTGATGTTGTTGTTTTTGTTGTTTTTTCTCTTGCTATTTTGTCTCTCTATTTATATTTATACTATATATATATATATTTATTTATTTATTGACATAAGTGTTACACTGCTGTGAAAAATGACTTTCCCCCCTGTAGATGGATGAAGTTGATCTTATGTTATTCTATGTAGCAGATAATGTGCAGCAGGTGAGAGCGTTTAGTAAATGCTAATTGGTGGCGGCCTCCTATTGGTCCCTGCCAGGGCGCCGGCCTTATTTTACTGGCCGTGACGTTATTTCTGGGAGACGCCAGCTGAGTCTTGTGTAGTCTCGTTTGACCTCATTTGACCGGGGAAGCACATGTTAGTCTCGTATTTCGGTTTTGACTCGTTTGTTTGGAGTGTGCTTGTGGTCTGCCATCTCTGGTGAGTTAGTGTTCTCCTTGTTTGTTTTGTGTTCAGTGGAAGTGTGCTGCAGACTTCAGTGCTTAAAAAAGTTTCATATTATTCTCCTCCCCCAGGGATCTTTGCACCTGTGCTGATGGAGGACTCTTGACTGGACTGAAGATTCTCTTGGATGGTGTTTTTTTACTTCACAGGAAGAGAAATGGAGTTCCCTTGAAAAGGACTTTGGGTAATGTTCTGGAGGTGAGAAATCAAACATTGAAGATGTCATGCTCAATGTTCGTGGCTCTGCCTCATAGGTGTGGGAATTAGATGGAGTGCAGAATGTTCCTGGAGATGAGTGGACATTGGTGCAGACTTCAATGGACATGTTTGGTATCCAGTGGAGGGAAAGATGGTAGACTTTGCAAAAAGGATGGAATTGGCTTTCGTGAATACATTTAAGGAGACTGAAGAGCGGAGGTAGACTGTCTGAAGACGGGTGGTGAGAGTGGAGCCAGTGGTGGAAGCTGAAAGGGCAGGAGTTGGAAAAGGCTCTGTGTGGTCATGGAGAGCTGCCAGGTGACTGGACAGCTATAGCTCATGTGATCTGGAGATGTGAGGCGAGCACTTGTTGAATAAGAAAGATCCAATACGTCTTTTTCTGCAGAGGTTGAACACGAACAGTGTGTTCACTGACCTCTGAAGCCATCAGGCTCGGGCCTTGTAAGTACTCTGAGGGGAGAGCGGCCCCGTGTCCTCCTGTGGGATATTGGCTCTTAGACCAGGCTGGATTCCAACCTGCCTGACGGCCGGCGCAGAATTTGCCGACCCACAACTCCGACTCGTGGTATTCAAGCAGTGTGTAATAGAAATTCTGTGTCTAACGACTGGACACCCAAGTCACTGCTTGTTGGATTTGAAGGCAAGAGAAGCCTTTGTAACGTTGTCAATGTTTGTTTTGCAGAGGGTTAGGGTCACAAGTGCTTGGCAAAATAATGGTAAGTGAAGTCCTGGATTTGAATTCATGCAATTTTAATTCATAACCTTTAACAGCACTGACTTTACTGATGTCAGGTTCTGGCCATGGTTCTTTTGTGTTAATTCTACGGTCCTTTCAGATGCCGTCTATAAATGTTGTGTTTCGGCTTGCAAGGATCCTGAGCCCCAGAAGTAGCCTGTCAACACAACCAAGGTAGTGTGTATCTATACTTTTGTGTAAAGTTAGCAGAATGTGGTGAGTGACAAGAAGGAAGCCTTGGCAGACCTGAGGGTTGCGGTGAGGGAGAGGCTGCTCGCCTTCTGTCGGGGCAAGTGATGCAAGGAGGGGCCTCGCAAGTGCAGCACCTTTGTCGCAAACCCTGAGTGTGAAATGCAAGGCCTTCAAGATCCATTCCAACCACCTCATGAGAAAAACATCTCCATCTATACCTCTGTGCAGAAGGGAGGAGTCCCAGGAGTGACCCGACTGATCCATGAAGCCAGAGAGAGCCGGGGTGGTCGTCCAAACCCTCTTCGGACACTCAAATCAGACAAATGAGCTGCGCTTCCCATCGAGGTTCTCTAGGTGTTTGCAAAGGTCTCATAGCAGAAAGATAAAACCAGATTTTCGAGGGGCTAGAATTTGCAGATATTGACAAATCAGTCAGCGTTCTGATTGCAGATAATGATCTTTGACAGGGTTGGAGTGCAGGACTGCAAGACTGACTTGATACTACGTGGGTGAAGAAGCACAACCCCATTTTTTTTTTGGACCAAAATGTGACTAAGCTTTTGAGCTTCACAGCCCAAAGGTCCAGGATTCAAGTCTGAGGTCTGGATAGATATGTGTGCCATCAATTTGCCAAATGTCTGATTCTGTCAAATAAAGCCAGAACACACATAATCACCATTCTGGACAATTTATTGAGTGTTTGCTTGTCAACTCTTCTACAACCAAGATGTTCAAATCTCAGAGGCTGGACTGGTGTTCTTTTCCTTTTGATGAGTTCATAGATGTACGTGCACATCTGGATACACAAGTCAAAATCGACATTGTGGAGAAGGTTCCTTTCCTGGAACGACAAAATATCGATGTTGGTGTTTTTATATGTGCACACATTGGTGTGTGGAGAGAAAAATGCCCCCCCCTAAGTGTTTTGTGTAAAGTCAGCAAACTGTTTTTTAATGCTTGTAGCTGAAGAAGCACAACCCCTTTTTTTTCTTTTTGGACCAAAATGTGAATAAGCTTTTGAGCTTCACAGCCCAAAGGTCCAGGATTCAAGTCTGAGGTCTGGATAGATATGTGTGCCATCAATTTGCCAAATGTCTGTCATCAGTTCTCCAAAGTACTCTTTCCATCTTCCCATCACTCTTCTAGCATCTGTCAATACATTTCCCTCTGTAACCTTAATCACCCGGACCTGTTGTACATCCTTTCCATCTTTAGCTCTCTGTTTCGCCAACCTGTATAGATCATTCTCACCCTCCTTACTATACAACCAAGCATACAAGTCATCGTACGCCCTTTGTTTTGCCTTTGTTACCTCTATCTTCACCTTTCGCCGCATCTCCCTGAACTCCTGTCTGTTCTCTTCAGTTCTCTCAGTATCCCACTTCTTCTTTACTAACCGCTTTCTCTGTATATACTCCTGCACTTCCTCATTCCACCACCAAGTCTCCTTATCTAATTTCCTTCCAGATGACACACCAAGTACTCTTCTACCTGTCTCCCTGATAACACTAGCTGTTGTCCAATCATCTGGAAGCTCACCCTGACGCCCCAGAGCCTTTCTCAACTCCTCCCTGAAAACCATGCAACATTTCTCCCTTTTCAGCTTCCACCACTTTGTCCTCCGCTCTGTCTTTGTCCTCTTCATCTTGTCACCAGAGTCATCCTACAAACCAGCATCCTATGCTGTCTGGCTACACTTTCACCTACAACTACTTTGCAGTCACTGATCTCTTTCAGGTTACCTCGTCTATACAAGATGTAGTCTACCTGTGTGCTCCTACCTCCCCTCTTATAAGTTACCCTATGTTCCTGTGTTTTTCTGGAAAAAGGTGTTCACTACAGCCATTTCCATCCTTTTTTGCAAAATTGACTGCCATCTGTCCCTCTGTGTTCCAAATCTGCCCATCACTTCTTCACCCCCTCCATTGCCTTCACCTACATGTCCATTGAAGTCTGCACCAATGACCAGTCTCTCATTTCTGGGAATATTCTGCATCACTTCATCTACCTCATTCCAGAACTTCTCCTTCTCTTCAGATTCACATCCCACCTGCGGGGCATAGCCACTACAACATTGAGCACCACACCTCCAATGTCCAGTTTCAGACTCATAAGTCTATCTGACATTCTTTTCACCTCTAGGGCGTTCCTAACAAACTCCTCCTTCAAGATAACTCCTACTCGATTTCTCTTGTCAGTATCATAATAGTACAACTTAAAGCCTGCTCCTAAGCTTCTAGCCTTACTACCTTTGCATTTGGTCTCCTGGACACACAGTATATCCACCTTCCTTCTCTGCATCATTTCGAGCAACTCTGAAACTTTTCCTGTCATAGTCCCAATATTCAAAGTCCCTCCTCTCAGTCCCAGAGTCTTGCCTTTCCTCCTCTCTCTGCTTCCGAACACGCACTCCTCTACTTCTTGTTCCTGTTCTTCGACCCACAGTAGCCCAATTTCCATTACTACCCCGTAGGTCATCAGTACCAATGGCGGTCGTTGTTAACCCGGTCCGCGACCGATCCGGTATGATATAGTTATAGTTGACTCGCATGTTTGTTTGGCAAAAGTTTTACGCTGGATGCCCTTCCTGACGCAACCCTCTGAATTTATCCAGGCTTGGAACCGGCACAGGGAGACACTGCTCCGTGTCCCCCCAAGGCAGGCTTGGAGAGACACGGGCCAGTGCCGCCCTGAGGCTGCATTATTCTCAGAAAATACAATGTTGTAGGAAAAATATTTGACACTTTCCTTTGTTCAAACGACTGATGGAAAATGAAGATTGTGCATCTTTGAAATGTGGCCCAAGTTTTCCTGCCTGCTAATGAAGTGTTTGTGTGAGTCAGAGAACCGTGTCTTTACACTCAGAGGTTTTTGTACGACGGCTCAATGAGTTTGTGTCACTGTGGTGGACGTTCGGCGGTGGAACCAGACTGGATGTGGGAGGTGAGTGAAGTCTTTGACTTTGTCGATGTTACTCTAGACTTTTTTTGGTTTTCAGTGAAAAGAGTTGGGTCTCCAGTGAGATCAGGTTGATTTGAGCTGAAGGACTGCTTGGACCTCCACACCTATTTCCCTTGGCTACTCTTTGCCCTCCTCTGTCCCATCACATGTTGATTATTTCCTTTGTTTCAAGACAATAAACACCTTCTCATCAAATCAAAACTTGTTGTCTCTCACTTCGCCTGTTTCTGGAATTTTTGGCCTTGATTGACCAAAGACACAGGCAGAAGAGAGTCAAGAATGGAGGTAGTAGTTGTTTGGGGTTCTTCGTCGACAGAAGGTGACCTCCTGGCAACAGGGTGAGTCTGAGGCTGCTGTCTTGATATTGGTCAGGTAGAGGTGAGTGCAATCAGGTGAGGACAGGTGTGCAGCTTGAGCAAGGAGACAAAGAGCACATGGAAAGTACAGGGCCGTCATGGACCAAAGGTGTGTACGTGTCAAAATGGTATTTTAGTTTCTCCTCAGTCACAGTGACCCTGAAGATAGTTTGTACATTTCAGCAGATACTTTGGTCACAGGGTTTTAGGAGGTCAGTGTCACATTTGTTCAACCAGCAGAGAGGTGTTCTAAAAGGATCCATGTCAGGACCACTATCTGCCACCTTCTGTCACCCATAGAATAAATGGTGTTCAGTCACCTCAGTAAAGAGGAACCCTTTGGGCAGATCTGCGTCATAGGACATCAGTGCCGGATGATTTTCGATGGCCTTTCTGCTCCACCTGCTTTAAGGGACTTCTCATAAACAACTTCCAGCTATCTCTTCTGATGACACACTGCTTGACCAGAGAGTATTCTGAAGATCACTGTGTTTCTGATAGTTACAAACCCTTGCTGCTAGATGTACTCTTTCTTATCCTCCTTCAGGCCTGGTTCTCCACCTCTTTCTGTTCAATAGCCTCCATCTTCACTAAAGAGTATCAAAGAAAGACATTGAGCGTCTTTATTGGACTTTTGTTGATGGGAGCTCTCTGATGTTGGATCGCTGACAAAAGGACATTTGTGGATGAATGTAATGAAATCATTTCATGAGGGAGTCTTGTTTTACAAAGAATGACAGATGTCACACAACTTGTGGTGAGCAGAGACCCGACACTGGTCCTCAGTGAAGTGTGTCAGTCTCTGCAGCAGCAGACACTTCACTTTCACTTCAGTCTGACTGAGGGGGTTTTTGTACGACGCGTTTTCACTGTGTGAACGTAGCCTAACTGTTGATGTAATGTTCACTCTGACAGTAATAAACTGCTGCATCTTCAGTCTGGACTCCTCTGATGGTCAGCGTGAAGTCAGAGTTTGATCCGCTGCCTGAAAAACGATCTGGAATTCCTGATGCTCGACGAGTAGCCCAATAAATAAGGCGTTTAGGAACTTGTCCTTCTTTCTGTTGGTACCAGGCTAATCTCGGTCCATGGTTTTCAGAGTGCACATTCCGACTGGTCCTACAGGAGATGGAGACGGGGTCTCCTGGAGCAGAGCTCTTTGCTGCAGGCTGAGTCACCGTGACCTGACCTCTGGACTCTGAGGATACAGACACACAAAGTGAAAGAGACTCCACGGCTTTGCGGGCTTCATCTCACACATAATGATGTTGAGAGAGGAGAGGAGGTGGACTCTCTGGACTTTACCTGTGAAGCAGCAGCAGAGGAGAGTCCAGATGAGGACGGAGACCCGCGTCATGTTTGTGATGAGGAGGATTTGTGATGAAGAATGGCTGTCAGTCATCCAGGGTCCAAGTGTCAGGACTATAAAGAGTCCCAGAGCACTGGAGCATGGAGCTGCTGATGCAAAGTGTCTCTATGGAAATCAACGCCCAATATTGCTTCTTAGCAAGAGCAGAATATATGTCATTGACCACCTTTGTGGCTGCTGTGATGGTATGATGTTTTTTCCTGAAACCTGATTGCAAATTTGAAAGAAGTTCACTAGAAAAACTTTTAGCTGATCACAAACAAGGGGTTCAATAATTTTTGATAAGACACACAAATTGGATATTGGTCTGTAGTTAGTTAGTTAAAACTGCTGGGTCACCTCCCTTTAGTAAAGGATTAACAAAAGCCAATTTCCAAATGGCTGGAATTTCACCACTTTGGGTGGAGAGATTGAAGAGGACTGTAAGGGGCTGTGCTCCAAAATCTGCTGCTATTTTCAGAAAATAAGATTCTATCATATCTGGACCAGAGGGTTTTTCTATAATCTAAAGTTTTGAGTGCTTTATGCACTTGCTGCACGGTAAAAGGAATAAAATTGAAGGGATCCCAAGAAAACAATCGAGGATCTGTGCAGGAGTTTACAGAAGCTGCACCTTTTTGATCAAACAAAGATCCGTACAAGATAAAATGTTTGTTAAAGCAATTTAAGATTTCAGCTTTTGCATGGACCGGGACCGAGTCCTTCAGAACAAATTTTGGAAGGGTCTGTGCAGACTTAATTACTGATAAAGACTTTATCATCTTCCAAAATTTGTATGGATTATTGAGATTGTCAGTTGTGACGGATAAGTAATATTCCGATTTGGCCTTTTTGATAAGAGAAGTGCATTTATTTCTTAGTTGGCTGAAAACAGTCCACTTGGCTGCAGCATCACTTCTCCTAGCTTTGGCCCATGCCAAGTTGCGCTGATGGATCATGTCTGACAACTCTGGAGAAAACCAGGGTTTTTCACATCCTTAAATTTCCTGATCGGAGCATGCTTGTTCACAATACTCATAAAAGTTTCCTTAAAGAAAGTCCAAGCAAGCTTGACATCTGGGAGCAGCTCCATCTGTTTCCAATTAACTAGGGACAAATCACGGTGAAATGCTTGTTCACTGAATTGTTTAAAGTTTCTCTTGTGGTAGTGGTGGGCTGTTAGGGCCTTCAAGGCGTTCCCTGCTGGCCTAAAGAATATCTGAATCACAAAAGTTTATAATATTTTCTCCATGAATACTTATGAAATAATTCCAACTGGTCTGTTCACTTCCTTCCATAGCTTTTCTCCTGGTTGTGCCACTTCCAGACATGCATTTTCATATAAAAGCATTTAACCAATCACATTTCAGCCATCATCTGTTGACAGGCAGGGTCAAAGTCAGAGGAGTCTGCCTGGGGGGGGGGTGTTGCTTCAACCAATCAGATTTTGAGTTGGGGATATCAAAGCCTTCTAGCAGGCTACAGCAACATCAGCGTACTCACGCCCTCTGATTGGATAGTCAGAGATTACTAGCCAGCTGTGAACAGAAATATAGTTGTGTTTGTTTAATATAGTTTTTTTCAACCCACAATGGCTACAGGAGAAGAAACGGATTTATTTACCAATATATTGTTCAAGCGATTTTTGTTTTGAAGGAAAGCTGGACATAATAAAGAAAGGTCGGGCAACTCCAAAGGTAACAAACCTGTCACAACCAGGAAAAGGATTTGTCCGACATTCTCAAGCCACAAACTACGACCGGTACCCCTGGCTCACAGGCTCCGAGGTTCACTGCAAATTGTATTGCAGGGAGCGTTTGGAGCCGAAGCGCACGGATAATCTGTACGACGGAATAATTGAACTCTTTTTGAGGAAAGAAAGGAGGATGGATTTTGTCTACAAATGAGCAGAATTTTTGGTGAGTAAAATGCTGCTATTTTCCTAAATAATACTGCAAGTTTATAAGGTTATTATTGGTGCTTTTTAGGTGTCGAGGCTGTTTGATATAAAGGCATTTATTGTGGCTACTGTTCGTTTTTGTGGCTCCCGCCATGCGACTCTCTTTATACCGCATTTCTGCATAATAAGATGTTTTTTTTTTTTTTTTTTATAGCCTTAAACTAATTATGGGGGGTGGGTTGATTCGGAGCACTACTGAAGGCCTAGGTGTAAAATGCACGGGCCGCCACTGTCTTGTGGATAACGAGCGGATTACTTTTAGGGATTTTAGTGTCCCGGCAAGCAGCAACAGCGCAGTGATCACTCATATCATTGCAGAAAACTCCCAGAGCTGAGAATTTATGAGGAACATTTTTAAGGATTAAATCAAGTCAAGTGGATTTATCAGGACTTCTAATATTTGGCCGGGTAGGTAGATTGACCGATTGACTTAGATTATTTGAGTCACAGAAGCATTTAAACTCATCCGAAACTGAGGTTAACCAGTCCCAATTTAAGTCCCCGGACAGCAAGAGTTCGTTAGACTTAAGCCTAGATAAAAGATGTCTTAATGTTGACAAAGCTTCCTTTTTGGCAGAGGGAGGCCGATAGCAACCAACAACCGTTAAACACAATTTCTATATTTAAAGCCAAAAACTCCAATTGCTTAAAGATGGATTCAGATCAGAAGAACTACAACAAAAAAATCTTGATTTCACATAAATTGCTACACCTCCACCTTTCTTGGGCCTGTCAGTAGGAAACATATCATACCCAGGAATGTTAATGTTGTCCTTTGGAGTAGAATTTGAAAGCCGAAATCACAATGTCAGCACAATATCAGCTCCTCAGTCACAGTCCACCGTAAAATAGTCTTTAAATTAGATTTGTCAGAAAAGAATATGCAAACATTAATATAGATACCAAGGAACAAGATGGTGTATAACATGAACAACAGACAAACAAAATCTTAACATCTGAGAAGAAAAAAGAAAGTCCTTGTGCAGAGAATGGTGATAGAAACAGCAGGTGTACAGTAGGGATGAGGATCCTGAAAGAGACATGATGAGCAAGGTGTCCTAGGGAATGTGTAGATATCAATATTGCACGGATAACAGTGCTAAGTTGAGCTGGAGGTAGTGCTCATGGAGGCCGTGAGCCGGTGCAACAAAGAGTGTTTTGAGATGTTTGTGAGCAGCATCTGCACTGAGCTTTATGTGCTTGTTGCATTGAACAGTCTGACAGCCGATGGGATGAAGGACCTGCAGTGGCGTTCCTTCTTGCAGCCAGGATGCAAGTCTTTGGCTGAAGGAGCTGCTTAGATCCCTGCAGGGTCATGCAGAGGCTGAGAGGAGGCTGTTGTCAGTCCTCCAACTCTTAGACTTATTGGAAAGAGTTCCCTGTTGACAGTCGTCGCTAAAATGGTTCAGTGCTGAACATGTGCAGAGGTGTATCCCAGGGTTCCCTCTATAAATTCACAGAACCAAGTCCAAAAGCTCACAATTTTACCCTTGTATGCTGATGACACTGTCATTTCCTGCTGTGTCTCATATTATTTCATGCATAAATGTATTGATCTTGTCATTGTTCCCAATAGTGTGATGGATCACTGTTTCATTGGAACTGCTCCATATGTATCTTGGACGTGGAATTAAAGTCAGTATGTTTCCAATGTCATATTTAAATTGTGATTGTTTCATGTTGTTTGTGTTTGTCTTCCTTTGCTTTCCCTCCTGTGTGATTCATCAGTCCTGCTCAGTCCAACCCTGTTCCTCATGTCTTGACCAATCAGCTCCCTGCCTGCTCACCTGTCTCTTGTTGTATCCCGTCAGTGTCGTATCTTTGCGACTTTTGTCCCAGAGGACTTGTTGTTTAAACACCAGGAAAGTCTTTGGTGTGAAGATCAGGTATTTTCTTTCATTTCATGATTGGATTCTGAAGGAGGCTCACTGAACTCTCTCTTGTGTTGAAAAGAAATAATTTGAATTTATTTCTATAAATAACTAGAATGCTACAATCCAGAATGTTGTTGCGGCTGCATCAGTTCCTCTTTAGCTGAGGGAGGTTTTTGTACGACGTTGCATCACTGTGTGAACGGTAAGCTGTTGCCCTGCTGACAATAATAAACTCCTGCATCTTCATTCTGGACTCTGCTGATGGTCAGAGTGAAGTCAGTCCCAGACTGACTCCCACTAAAACGATCAGACACTCCAGAGAAACGGTTTGTGGCATCATAAATAAGAAGCTTTGGAGCTTCTCCAGGTTTCTGAAGGTACCAGTGCAACTCATAGCTAACTCCTGTACTTGCTTTACATCTCATGGTGACGGTCTCTCCTGGAGCAGCAGACGGAGGTCCAGACTGAGTCAGGATAACCTCCCCGGATGAACCTGCAAAACAAGACGGCGGAAGATTTTAGGAGACAAATTGAAGGACGTGGCAACAGAGGAGCCCAGTTTCTCCAAGGTGGATGCTGCTCGTTTGGGTGTTCCTGCTTGGCATCAGAACTTGATGGCAGTGAACCTGGAGCAACATCTCCAGAGGAGAGTCTCACCCTGGACGAGGAGCCCCAGGGTGGCCAGCTGGAGGATCAGTGACTTCATCATGGTGCTGCCGGTGAGTCGGTGCTTCTGAAAGGTCTGGAGCTCTTAACAGCTGGGAGCGGAGAGGCAGGACATGTATGCAAACACAGAGTCAGTCAGCTGGAGCTGTCCTCCACATGTCCTGTTGTGTCCTCCTAACTGCTCCACACATACGCATTTGCCAGCTTCAAAGGTCTGAAGCTCAAGATGTTTGACTGTCACCGTGCATTTATTGTCGTGAATCTTCCTGCTGCTCATAGTGTTGATTTTTGCACAACACCCTGTCGCTTTCTTGGATCCTGGAAAACAGCTCCCTTATTAATATGACTGACTGTGGATCAATATGTTTCAGTCCAGTCACTCCTGAAGCCACAGAATAACTGATGACCCAGAGGTCCAAATCCTGATGTTTGCTGATGACACTGTTGTTTCCTTAACACTTTTTGTCTTCATCAGTTTTAAGGATACATAAAGAGGATCTTTACAAGTTTTAGAGCTTGTCAAGTGAACTTCAGGCACATCAGCCTGCTGAATTCAGGTCAGTCTCTTCAAAATTGGAGGTCAATCTGCAGGTGCAAGGTTATGTAGACTAGATGTTTGACATTCAGTGACAGTCAGGAAGCTCAGTTTTGTGATTGATAATCCAGGTTATTGGTCTACATGAACTTTGAGAGAATGTTTTCAGCATTCGATGCACAGTCCTAAATATTAGCCTTTTGTACTGTTGGTGTATGTAATGCAGAGTTCCTTAAAGTTCAATTCTGGAGCCTCGAGGTCTTTTATTATGACTTTTCTGTCCCTTTATGTTTGTTTCCTCTTGAATTGATTTCACTGAGAAGCACTTTGTGACTGGTGTCTGGAAAAAGACTGGACTCAAAGAGAGTGTCATTGAAATGGGAAATCCTGCAGCTACATTTGTATGTGATATAAAACCCTTTCAGGAGTGTCATGATGAAGACCTGGTGTGTGGAAATGATGCTCCAGCTGCAACAGCAGACACTTCACTTTCACTTCAGTCTGACTGAGGGGTTTTTGTATGACGCTTTTTCACTGTGTGAACGAAGCCTGACTGTTGATGATATGGTAACTCTGACAGTAATAAACTGCTGCATCTTCAGTGGACTCCTCTGATGGTCAGCGTGAAGTCAGAGTTTGATCCACTGCCTGAAAAACGATCTGGAATTCCTGATGCTCGACGAGTAGCAAGGTAAATGAGGAGTTTAGGAAGTTGTCCTTCTTTCTGTTGGTACCAGGCTAAATAGTTCCCGTTGCTATTAGAGACCACATTCTGACTGGTCCTACAGGAGATGGAGACGGGGTCTCCTGGAGCAGAGCTCTTTGCTGCAGGCTGAGTCACCGTGACCTGACCTCTGGACTCTGAGGATACAGACACACAAAGTGAAAGAGACTCCACGGCTTTGCAGGCTTCATCTCACACATAGTGATGTTGAGAGAGGAGAGGAGGTGGACTCTCTGGACTTTACCTGTGAAGCAGCAGCAGAGGAGAGTCCAGATGAGGACGGAGACCCGCGTCATGTTTGTGATGAGGAGGATTTGTGATGAGGGACGGCTGTCAGTCATCCAGGGTCCAAGTGTCAGGACTATAAAGAGTCCCAGAGCACTGGAGCATGGAGCTGCTGATGCAAAGTGTCTCTATGGAAATCAACGCCTGACTCCAGCCAGCACTTTCAGGGAGGTCTCATCCATGCAGATGGTTGGTTTTTTGTGTGTCTTTTTGTTCCACGATAGCAACTCGGCCACCAAGTGGTAAAGTGACGGAGCACGGTCAGCAGATGCTGAGCATATAGTGCCAAGAGGTCACCAACTTTCTGCAGAGTCAGTCGCAAACTTCATTTTTGCCTCTGGTGTGGATGAACTTGCCTGGCCATCACAGAGTCCTGACCTCAACCTGCTATAAGACCTTTTGGAAGAATTAGAGCAGAGGCTGAGATCCAGGCCTTCTGGTCTAACATCAGTGTGTGACATCACTAATGTGCTTCTGGAAGAATGGTCCAAAATTGCCATAAACACACTCCTGATCCATGCGGACAGCCTTCCCAGAAGAGTTGAAGCTGTTCTCGCTGCAAAGCCTTGATCCGTGTCATATTGAACCCTATGGATTCGGAATGGGATGCCACTGAAGTTCATATGCGAGTATATTGGCTGGTAGTTTAGATGTTGTTCTAAAGTGCAATGGACATCCACATGACCAAAGAATATGAGCCATGGATGAGGAACACACATGCTCAGCTTGACCTTGTCTGCTAGTACAGTTAAGATGTAGATTATCTTTAACTCGGACATGGTACAAATAAGCAGAAACGTTACGTGTTTCGAGCATACGACTGACGCCCCACTAACATTTACGTCCCCTCTCATCAGTAAAAACTCACACATCCCCGTCGTGTTTTAGTCATCAAAGACTCATGTTTATCCCATCACCGTCTGGTTGCATCCTGAAAAAAATTTGCATCGGCGAAATATTTCATCAGGGGTCGTCGTTGATGAACTCCGCAATGGAGAGGATGTAGGTCGGCTTTTCCAGCCGACCAGAGGAGGCCCCACAAGGCTCGAGAGAAGGACCACTCTTTCCTTCACGTTTCCCTTCACGTTCAGATATGCTGAACTTGTCAAAGATGCTCAGCGACAAGGCTGGAAAGTAAAGGTTCGTCCAGTGGAAGTAAGCTGCAGAGGTTTCATAGCCACGTCAACATCTCGGCTACTCAGGGAGATGGGAGTTAAAGGACGTCCCCACAAACAGGGAGTCAAGGACTTCTCCATGGCTGCTGAAAATGGGAGCCAGTGGCTGTGGCTGAAGAGAAGAGATCCAACGTGGGCCTTCAGGTGAGCTGATGGCATCGAGGGAGTGAACCTGGGGCACTGGGAATCACTGCTGAACCCTCTGGAGATGTTGTGGGCCAATCAGCGAAACATCCATGAAGGAGGGCGCTCACTTGACAACCCGAAGGAGGCCTTCGCTCACTTGAAACCCCACAGGGTCTCATCGGTGCCTTAGGTATGCTTTCATCAAGGGATATCAACACCTAGTCCTACACAACAGATCTGCTCTGGACTTTTGACGGCAAGTACTTGAAATCCTCCAGCTTCTTGATCTCCACTCCCTGTAGCCTCACCATTCCACCCGAGTTCCCTTCAATTCACACACATATATTCTGTCTTGCTGAGACTAACTTTCATTCCTCTCCTTTCCAGAGCATACCTCCACCTCTCTAGATTTGCCTCTACCCGTTTTCTGCTCTCACTACAGATCACAATGTCATCCGCAAACATCATGGTCCATGGGGATTCCTGTCTAACCTCATCTGTCAGCCTCTCCATCACCATTGCGAACAGGAAGGGGCTCAGAGCTGATCCCTGATGCAGTCCCACCTCCACCTTGAACTTCTCTGTTACCCCTACAGCACACCGTACCAATGTTTCACAGCTAGCATAGATGTCCATCACCAGTTTAACATACTTCTCTGCCACTCTAGACTTCCTCATACAATACCACAGCTCCTCTCTTGGCACCCTGTCATATGCTTTTTCTAGGTCTACAAAAACACAAACCAGCTCCCTCTGGCCTTCTCTGTACTTCTCGAGTAGCATTTTCAACACAAATACTGCATCTGTAGTACTCTTCCTAGGCATGAAGCCATACTGCTGCTCACAAATGCTGACTTCTGCTCTCAGTCTACTTTCCACTACTCTTTCCCATAACTTCATTGTATGGCTCATCAACTTTGTCCCGCTATAGTTGCCACAATTCTGCACGTCCCCTTTATTCTTAAAAATAGGCACCATCACACTTTGTTGCCATTCCTCAGGCATCTTCTCACTCTCTAAGATCCTGTTGAATAATCTAGTCCAGGGGTGTCAAACTCATTTCTCATTGCGGGCCACATACGGCCTCGGTAGATGTCAAGTGGGCCGGACCATTAAAATTATATCATACTCTGCTATAAATAACTAAAATATCATGTGTTTCTTTTGTTTTGGTGTAAAGAAGCACAAGAACATTCAGAATTTGTTTTTAATTTAATGAACATTCCTTTTACAAAACATTTCATGAAACACCTTATATTTCCTTAGACAAATGTGCAAATTGCTTTTACCATTCACATATATGGATTGCAACTGATCCCACTGATTGTACAAAGGAACAAAACTTTAACAAGTAATTGTTATTGAAAAATACAGTAATGCACTGTAAGCATTTTAAAGGGGTTTGTCTAGTGTGGATTTGTTTTTGTTCCTGATACTTGGCATCTTTTGGCCTGTACAAGTGCATCAATATCCGGTGCCATGTCCTGACTAGCTGTCACTTTCAGAATGTCATTTAAGTGCTTGTTTGTGAGCCTTGAACGCATTTTTGTTTATTGATATTCATTACCGAGAAAATTTGTTCACAAAGGTAGGTTGTCCCAAACATACACAAAATTTTAGCAGCCAGGGCTGTTAATTTGGGGTACCCTGGTAGTAGATACTGATAAAATTTGTCTAGACCTACAGAGACAAATTTGCCCTTCAAATCTGCATCACATTACAAATCAATTATTTCAAGCTGGATTTCAACCGGCAGATCAGAAGCTTTAACTGTGAAAGGTGAGCGAAAAACAGAAAATTCTGTCTCAAGTTCACCAAATACCTGAAAACGTTTCTCAAACTCCCACAGTAATCCTGCAATCTTGTCTTTGTACCGTTTCACGTCCGCATCAGGTCTGGTCACACATGCATCTCTCAGACAGGGGAAATGAGCAGGGTCGCCACTGGCCAGTTGCGTCTCCCACAAAGTCAGCTTCATCTTAAAAGCATGTATGTTGTCGGAAAACTGCGTGACAACTTTTTTTGCGGCCTTGCAACATTTTGTTCAGATTGTTCAAGTGCTCAGTAATATCCACCAAAAATGCAAGGTCCTGTAGCCATTCCTGAGATTGTAATTCCAACACGGGTTTTCCTTTTTTCTTCATGAACTGTCCGATTTCCTCTCGTAGATCAAAGAAACACCTCAGCGCAGCGCCTCTGCTGAACCATCTCACCTCAGTGTGGTATGGCAGGCTGTGGGTAATGTTGCTGTCACTGAGAAGTTTGTCAAACTGACGATGGTTCAGTCCTCTGGATCATATTAAATTTACAGTGTGAACAACCACCTCCATAACGTGATCCATTTTCAAGGACTTGCAACACAATGCCTCCTGGTGCAAAGTACAATGAAGTGTCCAGAAACAATCTCCTCCATTAAGCACTTGTACTTTCTCTCTGAACTTTGTTGTGACACCGGCTTTCTTTCCTACCATGGATGGTGCGCCGTCCGTAGCCAGGCTGATCGCACGGGACCAGTCCACTCCAACTCTGTCCAGTGCAGCAACGACAGAGCCGAAAATGTCTTCGGCTGTTGAGGTGTCCATCTTTGGCACCAACTCAAGAAACTCTTCAGTAACAGTCAATGTCTCATCAACTCCGCGAATAAATAAAGCGAGTTGGGCCACGTCTGTGATGTCGGTGCTCTTGTCAATTGCAACGGAAAATGCAATAAATGACTCGACACTCTGTTTCAATTGGCTGTCTAAATCTGCTGATAGGTCCGAAATCCTCTCTGCTATGGTATTCCTCGTCAGGCTAATATTGGCAAAAGCTTGTCGCTTCTCGGGACATACAAGCTCAGCCGCCTTCATCACGCATCGTTTAACAAAGTCACCGTCGGAATAAGGCTTTGATGCTAATGCTATTTCACTAGCAATTAGCTAGCTGGCTTTTACCACTGCTTCACCGATTTCTCGGCTATAAGTAAAAGTGGACTACTGTTTCCTCAGACCCGCCAGCAATTCTAGATCCTATCTCTTCTCAGTTGTCCTTTTAAACTGTCATATTTTTCTCTGTGATGAGTCTCGTAGTGGCGCCGAATATTATATTCCTTAAAAACTGACACTTGTTGCAAACACACCAAGCACAAAGGTTTCCCGTGCGTCTCCGTAAATAAATAGGATGTAGTCCATTTTTCTTTGAAAATTCGAACTTCTTTATCTACTTTTCTTTGCTTTGATAACGACATTTCGGCTAATGAGGGAGTAGCGAGGAGGTAGAGAATTGAGTAGAAACAGCATCATAACAAGCATCGGACGGAGCGTTGATTGGTCTGTCTGTGCTGATTGGTGCTGATTGGTCCGTCTCAGAGAGGCCGATTGTCTTCTACTCGGACCTAAATAGTGCGCCCCAAGTGGAAAATTATTGAATTACATTTAATTGAAAAATTTAAATTCATGACTATTATGCATTTTTTTTCACTTTCAAATTATCCTGTGGGCCTAATTGAACGTCCTTGCGGGCCGGTTCCAGCCCGCAGGCCCCTGATCTAGTCAGAAAATCTACTGCTGGCCTCTCCTAGACACTTCCACACCTCCAAAGGACCAACTGCTTTTCCACTCTTCATCCTCTTCAATGTCTTCCTCACTTCACTTTTACTAATTTGCCTTGCCTCTCTTTCATTTTCCACATTCATCAGCTCAGCAAAATAATCTTTCCATCTTCCCATCACTCTTCTAGCATCTGTCAATACATTTCCCTCTCTGTCCTTAATCACCCGGACCTTTTGTACATCCTTTCCATCTTTATATCTCTGTTTCGCCAACCTGTATAGATCATTCTCACCCTCCTTACTATCCAACCGAGCATACAAGTCATCATAAGCCCTTTGTTTTGCCTTTGCTACCTCTATCTTTACCTTTCGCCGCATCTCCCTGAACTCCTGTCTGTTCTCTTCAGTCCTCTCAGTATCCCACTTCTTCTTTGCTAACCGCTTTCTCTGTATACACTCCTGCACTTCCTCATTCCACCACCAAGTCCCCTCTTCTACTTTCCTTCCAGATGACACACCAAGTACTCTTCTACCTGTCTCCCTGATAACACTAGCTGTTGTTGTCCAATCATCTGGAAGCTCACCCTGACCACCCAGACCCTTTATCAACTCCTCCCTGAAAACCATGCAACACTCCTCCCTTTTCAGCTTCCACCACTTTGACCTCTGCTCTGCCTTTGTCTTCTTCATCTTCCTTGTCACCAGAGTCATCCAACAAACCAGCATCCTATGCTGTCTGGCTAAACTCTCACCCACAACTACTTTGCAGTCACTGATCTCTTTCAGGTTACCTCGTCTATACAAGATATCGTCTACTTGCGTGCTCCTACCTCCGCTCTTATAAGTTACCCAATGTTCTTGTTGTTTCTGGAAAAAGGTATTCACTACAGTCATTTCCATCCTTTTTGCAAAATCTACCACCATCTGTCCCTCTATATTCCTATCCTGGATACCAAATCTGCCCATCACTTCTTCATCCTCTCGATTGCCTTCACCAACATGTCCATTGAAGTCTGCACCAATTACCACTCTCTCATTTCTGGGAATATTCTGCATCACTTCATCGAACTCATACCAGAACTTCTCCTTCTCTTCAGATTCACATCCAACCTGCGGGGCATAGCCACTAACAACATTGAGCTTCACACCTTCAATGTCCAATTTCAGACTCACAAGTCTATCTGACATTCTTTTCACCTCTAGGACGTTCCTTACGAACTCCTTCAAGATAACTCCTACTCCATTTCTCCTCTTGTCAGTACCATAATAGTACAACTTAGAGCCTGCTCCTAAGCTTCTGGCCTTACTACCATTCCACCTGGTCTCCTGGACACACAGTATATCCACCTTCCTTCTCTGCATCATGTCCACCAACTCTCTACCTTTTCCTGTCATAGTCCCAATATTCAAAGTCCCAACTCTCAGTCCCAGACTCTTTCCTTTCCTCCTCTCTCTCTGCTTCCAAACACGCACTCCTCCTCTTCTTCTTGTTCTTCGAGCCACAGTAGCCCAATTTCCATTAGTACCCTGTAGGTCATCAGTACCAATGGCGGTCGTTGTTAACCCGGTCCACGGTATGATATAGTTATGGTTGACTCGCATGTTTGGTTTTGGCAAAAGTTTTACGCCGGATGCCCTTCCTGACGCAACCCTCTGCATTTATTGGAGAGACACGGGCCAGTGCCGCCCTGAGGCTGCATTATTCTCCGAAAATACAATAGTGTAGGAAAATAATCTGACATTTTTCTTTTTTCAAACTACTGGTTGCAAATGAAGATTGTGCATCTTTGAAATGTGGCTCCGAGTTTTCCTGCCTGTTAGTGAAGTGTTTGTGTTAGAGTCAGAGAACCGTGTCTTTACACTCAGAGGTTTTTGTACGACGGCTCAATGAGTTTGTGTCACTGTGGTTGACGTTCGGCGGTGGAACCAGACTGGATGTGGGAGGTGAGTGAAGTCTTTGACTTTGTCAATGTTACTCTAGACTTTTTTTGAGTTTTCCCGTGAAAACAGTTGGGTCTCCAGGGAGATCAGGTTGATTTGAGCTGAAGAACAAAGTGGACAGAGGCTTTCAGGTGGAAGAGTGGTGATAGAAGCAGTCAGATGTAGAAGAAGAGCCTGAATCCTGGCTGATATTAGACTCTGATCTTCAGGCTGGTAGGTTGAGTTTGTGCCGATAAAGTCCGAGAGTCGTCTCTCTCTCCAGTCGGAGGGGTTTGTCGGGCGCCTCCATCACTTTGTGTCGCTGTGGTGGACTTTTGGTGGAGGAACCAGACTGTCAAAGCCACACTGAAGCTGCTGAAGTGAAATGAGGTTCTCAAACGTGTGAAGTCGTGGCTGTTTTTCTGCAGAATTTCTGTGAAGACGCCGTCGCAGAGAGAGCAGATTAAGGCGGAGTGTTTGAACATGTGCTGAACTGCTTTATCAGCTTGGATACTGATGGAAATGTGGTTGGAAAAGAAGTCCAGTCTTTCATAGACGATTGAAATCCTCGTGAAGACGGACTGATGATCGTCTCTGCACGTCGGATTTCTTTTTAATGATTTTCACACTTTGGAGGGATTTGATGGAACGTCGTGTCAAACTGTTTCTGCTCAATCTGCCCCTTTGCAGACTTTCAGTCGATTTGCATGAGAGGCTTCTTGCAAGGAAGTGAAACACTGTGTGAGTGAGTGAGTGACTGGTGGAGCAGAACAACATCTGACAGGAACTCCTTAAGAGGAGATGGTCTCTAAAACAGGAAAGAGGTTTGATTGACAGCTGGAACAGAGTCAGACGTCAGATCATGATAGCATTTTTAAGCTTCAAGCACTTCCGGGTCGCAAGTATCACCCTCATCTCCTCGGCCGCGGAGTGCCGATGGAAAGTTGTCGAGGTCCCGCTCTAACCTGCCCGCCTTCTTCTAGGTGATGTTGTCCGTCCCACCCTGACGGTACTGCCCCCGTCCAGCGAGGAGCTGGAGGACGGCGACGCCACCGTCACCTGTCTGGCCGACAACGGCTTCCCCTCAGACTGGAGTCTGGCCTGGAAGGTGAACGGAGGAAGCAGCGGCAACTGGGAGCAGATCGAGAGCCGTGGGCCGCCGGGGAAGGACGGCCGCTACAGCTGGAGCAGCACCCTGAGGCTCTCTGCAGACCAGTGGACCAAGGTGGACTCTGTGACCTGTGAGGCCACCAAGAGCTCCCAGACTCCACTCAGTGAGACACTGACCACAGCCCAGTGTCTCCAGTCCTGACCCCTCTCTCTGCTCGGACCTCCACACCTATTTCTCTTGGCTACTCTTTGCCCTCCTCTGTCCCGTCACATGTTGATTTCCTTTGTTTCAAGACAATAAACACCTTCTCATCAAATCGATCCTTGTTGTTGTCTCTCACTTCGACTGTTTCTGGAATTTTTTGCAATGATTGACCAAAGACACAGGCAGAAGAGAGTCAAGAGTGGAGGTAGTAGTTGTTTGAGGTTCTTAGACAACAGAAGGTGACCAACTGGCAACTGGGTGAGTCTGAGGCTGCTGCCTTGATATTGGTCATGATTGCTGGCCATCAGGTAGAGGTGAGTGCAATCGGGTGAGGACAGGTGTGCAGCTTGAGCGAGAAGACAAAGAGCACATGGAAAGTACAGTGTCGTCATGGACCAAAGATGTGTACAAGTCAAAATGTTCCTTTTGTGTCTTTTCGTTTCTCCTCAGTCACAGTGACTCTGAAGATAATTTGTACATTTCAGCAGATACTTTGGTCACAGGGTTTAGGACAAGGGTGCCCATTACGTCGATCGCAAAGGCATTGTGGGTCGATGGCATGGCATTGAAAAAAAAAGTTGGCGCCGGCCTGTCATGGGTTCTCACAATGACATCTGACCTGACCTTTCTCTGACTCACGCCTCACTGCACATGCGCATACAATTATGCTAAGTGCAGCAAAACTCTAACAAGTTAGCGAGTAAGAAAGGGGATTAAATGTGTGGAAAAGCTGGACCAAGTAAAACGCCGAAGACCTACCACTACCATACGTAGTGGGAGGAGGACTTCTTTTTCACAATGTCATTTTTGAAGTGCGTTTGCCTCATCTGTCAGTCTACAATTGCTGTACCGATGAAGGGAAAATTGGAGCGCCACTTTCGGACTGCTCATAAAAACTATGACACCGAGTTCCCTCCGAAAAGCGAGCTGAGAAGGAGAAAGTTGAAGGAACTAAAATCACAGCTCATTTTTCACACAGCTAAGGGCAAAGCATCGTTCCGGGTGAGTCACTTCATCGTTAAAAACAAGAAATCCTTCCAGGACGGAGAGATGGTAAAAGAAGCATTCGTTGAAGCGGCCGACTCGTTGTTCGGAGACTTTAAAAACAAACCAGAAATACTAGCTTCGATCAAAGCTCTCCGGCTATCAAGAAGTCCAGTAACCCGGCGCAGTGAAGGCATGGCTGAGGATTTGACCCAGCAACTTTGGAAGGACATCGCAGATCGTGAGTGTTTCTCACTGCAGATGGACGAGTCTACGGACGTGAGTGACACAGCACAATTGTGCATTTTTATTCGGACGGTGTTTACTGACATGACTGCAAAAGAGGAGCTGTTAACAGTACTGCCCATGAAAGAAGACACGCCAGGAGAGGACATATTTCAGTCTTTCAAAAACTTTATGGAGAAAACCCAGCTCCCAGTCTGCAAATTGGTGTCCATCACCACGGATGGCGCGCCCGCCATGGTTGGCTGCTAGAATGGATTTCTCGCCAAGTGCAGGGAGGATGATGATTTTCCGGACTTCCTCGATCACCACTGTATTATACACCTACAAGCATTATAACATGAAAGAGATAATGGATGTGGCAACAAAGATGGCCTGTTCTATTCGGACCAGATCTCTTCAAAGACGGCTGTTCCGTGCACATCTGGAGAAGGCTGAGTGCGACCACTCAGAGTTGTTGTTGCACACCGATGTGAGATGACTGAGTCGGGGGAAATTCCTGCAAAGATTTCCAGAGCTGTTGCCGGAGATGGAGGAGTTTTTCGGTGAAGGTAAACATGCAGATTATAGGCAACTAAATGACCATCAGTGGCCGCTGGACTTGGCATTTTGAACCGATCTGACCAACATGCTGAATGACCTTAATCTAGAGCTGCAAGGAAAGGACAAAACTGTGATCAATATGATCAGCTCAGTTAATGCTTTCAAACGCAAAATGCAACATCTCCCCTCGAAGCTCCAGCGCCATGATTCGGCAAACTTCCAGAACTTCCAGAACTTCCAGAGCTGGAGACACAAGAGCAGTCATGTGAGCAGCTTGACAGTGCACGCTACATAAAGCAAATTAACAGTTGTCCGTCAGAGTTCGACAGACGCTTTCAAGACTTTGCTGCACTCGAACCTGTTGCTACATTCATGTGCTACCCTTTCCAGGAAGATGCTGAGGTTGTTTCACTGGCATCAAAAGTTGCAACCCTGTTTGCCCTGAACTCTTCTGGAGTGGAGGATGAGATTCTGTCACTTCAAGTCGACATTCAGCTGAAGGCCAGAGCTCATGGACAATTCTGGAACCTACTCACAGAGAACAAGTACCCCTACATCAGAAAATGTGCTACCTTCTTGACTGCATTATTTGGCTCCACTTATTTATGTGAGTCAGCTTTTTCCCACATGAAGATCATGAAGTCAGAGTACCGTTCCACAATGACTGATGAGCATCTGGAAGTCTGCTTGAGGCTGGCTATCAGCAGTTACTGTCCGGACTATGCAACCCTGGCTAATTCCATTCAGTGCAAGTCATCTGAGTAAGGTAATGACAAAAAACATGTACAGAGTTGTATTGTGCAATATAGGTTGATGCAGTAATGCAAGGCATATAGTGTACATATAAACAATGATTCTCAATATATTTAGATATAATGTGTTTTGCATTTTGAGTGGGCGGTAGATCATTTTGACTTTGTCATGTCATAAGTAGCTGTCAGGTTGAAAAAGTGTGGGCACCCCTGGTTTAGGAGGTCAGTGTCACATTTGCTCAACCAGCAGAGAGGTGTCCTAAAAGGATCCATGTCAGGACCACTATCTGCCACCTTTTGTCACCAGTAGAATAAATGGTGTTCAGTCACCTCAGTAAAGAGGAACCCTTTGGGCAGATCTGCGTCATAGGACATCAATGCCGAATGACTTTCGATGGCCTTTCTGCTCCACCTGCTTTGAGGGACTTCTCATGAACATCTTCCAGCTATCTCTTCTTCTGATGACCCACTGCTTGACCAGAGAGTATTCTGAAGATCACTGTGTTTCTGATAGTTACAAACCCTTGCTGCTAGATGTACTCTCTCTTTCTTATCTTCCTTCAGGCCCGGTTCTCCACCTCTTTCTGCTCAATAGCCTCCATCTTCTCTAAAGAGTATCAAAGAAAGTCATTGAGTGTCTTTATTGGACTTTTGTTGATGGGAGCTCTCTGATGTTGGATTGCTGACAAAAGGACATTTGTGGATGAATGTAATGAAATCATTTCATGAGGGAGTCTTGTTTTACAAAGAATGACAGATGTCACACAACTTGTGGTGAGCAGAGACCCGACACTGGTCCTCAGTGAAGTGTGTCAGTCTCTGCAGCAGCAGACACTTCACTTTCACTTCAGTCTGACTGAGGGGGTTTTTGTACGACGCTTTTTCACTGTGTGAACGTAGCCTTGCTGTTGATGTAATGGTAACTCTGACAGTAATAAACTGCTGCATCTTCAGTCTGGACTCCTCTGATGGTCAGAGTGAAGTCAGAGTTTGATCCACTGCCTGAAAAACGATCTGGAATTCCTGATGCTCGACGTGTAGCATAATAGATGAGGAGTTTAGGAACTTGTCCTTCTTTCTGTTGGTACCAGGCTAGATAGTTATCACCATCACTATCCCGGTAAACGTCCTGACTGGTCCTACAGGAGATGGAGACGGGGTCTCCTGGAGCAGAGCTCTTTGCTGCAGGCTGAGTCACCGTGAACTGACCTCTGGACTCTGAGGATACAGACACACAAAGTGAAAGAGACTCCACGGCTTTGCGGGCTTCATCTCACACATAGTGATGTTGAGAGAGGAGAGGAGGTGGACTCTCTGGACTTTACCTGTGAAGCAGCAGCAGAGGAGAGTCCAGATGAGGACGGAGACCCGCGTCATGTTTGTGATGAGGAGGATTTGTGATGAAGGACGGCTGTCAGTCATCCAGGGTCCAAGTGTCAGGACTATAAAGAGTCCCAGAGCACTGGAGCATGGAGCTGCTGATGCAAAGTGTCTCTATGGAAATCAACGCCTGACTCCAGCCAGCACTTTCAGGGAGGTGCAATATATGCAAATATAGGATATAGATACCGAGGAACAGGATTATGTATAATAATATGAACAACAGACAAACAAAATCTAAACATCTGAGAAGAAAAAAGAAAGACCTTGTGAGGAGAATGGTGATAGAAACAGCAGGTGTACAGTAGGGATGAGGATCCTGAAAGAGACATGATGAGCCAGGTGTCCTGGAGAATGTGTAGATATCAATATTGCACGGATAACAGTGCTAAGTAGAGCTGGAGGTAGTGCTCATGGAGGTCGTGAGCCGGTGCAACAAAGAGTGTTTTGAGATGTTTGTGAGCAGCATCTGCACTGAGCTTTATGTGCTTGTTGCATTGAACAGTCTGACGGCCGATGGGATGAAGGACCTGCAGTGGCGTTCCTTCTTGCAGCCAGGATGCAACAGTCTTTGGCCGAAGGAGCTGCTTAGATCCCTGCAGGGTCATGCAGAGGCTGAGAGGAGGCTGTTGTCAGTCCTCCCACTCTCAGACTTATTGGAAAGAGTTCCCTGTTGACAGTCGTCGCTAAAATGGTTCAGTGCTGAACTTGGCAGAGGTGTATCCCAGGGTTCCCTCTATAAATTCACAGAACCAAGTCCAAAAGCTCCCAATTTTACCCTTGTATGCTGATGACACTGTCATTTCCTGCTGTGTCTCATATTATTGCATGCATAAATGTATTGATCTTGTCATTGTTACCAATAGTGTGATGGATCACTGTTTCATTGGAACTGCTCCATATGTATCTTGGACGTGGAATTAAAGTCAGTATGTTTCCAATGTCATATTTAAATTGTGATTGTTTCATGTTGTTTGTGTTTGTCTTCCTTTGCTTTCCCTCCTGTGTGATTCATCAGTCCTGCTCAGTCCAACCCTGTTCCTCATGTCTTGACCAATCAGCTCCCTGCCTGCTCACCTGTCTCTTGTTGTATCCCGTCAGTGTCGTATCTTTGCGACTTTCGTCCCAGAGGACTTGTTGTTTAAACACCAGGAAAGTCTTTGGTGTGAAGATCAGGTATTTTCTTTCATTTCAGGATTGGACTCTGAAGGAGGCTCACTGAACTCTCTCCTGAGTAGAAAAGAAATCATTTGAATTTATTTCTATAAATAACTAGAATGCTACAATCCAGAATGCTGTTGCGGCTGCATCAGTTCCTCTTTAGCTGAGGGAGGTTTTTGTACGACGTTGTATCACTGTGTGAACAGGTGGCTGTTACCCTGCTGACAATAATAAACTCCTGCATCTTCATTCTGGACTCTGCTGATGGTCAGAGTGAAGTCAGTCCCAGACTGACTCCCACTAAAACGATCAGACACTCCAGAGAAACGGCTCGAGGCATCATAAATAAGAAGCTTTGGAGCTTCTCCATGTTTCTGGAGGTACCACTGAAAATTATCGCTAACTCCTGTACTTGCTTTACATCTCATGGAGACGGTCTCTCCTGGAGCAGCAGACGGAGATCCAGACTGAGTCAGGATAACCTCCCCGGATGAACCTGCAAAACAAGTCGGCGGAAGATTTTAGGAGACAAATTGAAGGACGTGGCAACAGAGAAGCCCCGTTTCTCCAAGGTGGATGCTGCTCGTTTGGGTGTTCCTGCTTGGCATCAGAACTTGATGGCAGTGAACCTGGAGCAACGTCTCCAGAGGAGAGTCTCACCCTGGACAAGGAGCCCCAGGGTGGCCAGCTGGAGGATCAGTGACTTCATCATGATGCTGCCGGTGTGTCGGTGGTTCTGAAAGGTCTGGAGCTCTTAACAGCTGGGAGCGGAGGGGCAGGACATGTATGCAAACACAGAGTCAGTCAGCTGGAGCTGTCCTCAACATGTCCTGCTGTGTCCTCCTCACTGCTCCACACATACGCATTTGCCAGTTTCAAAGGTCTGAAGCTCAAGATGTTTGACTGCAACTGTGCAGTTATTGCAGTGAATCTTCCTGCTGCTCAGAGAGTTCATTTTTGCACAACACCCTGTCGCTTTCTTGGATCCTGGAAAACAGCTCCCTTATCAATATTCTTTGTCCACTGCTGTGACTGACTGTGGATCAATATGTCTCAGTCCAGTCACTTCTGAAGCCACAGAAGAACTGATAACCAATCGACGGCCCAATTCGATGGCCTTTCTGCTCCACCTGCTTTAAGGGACTTCTCATAAACATCTTCCAGCTATCTCTTCTTCTGATGACACACTGCTTGACCAGAGAGTATTCTGAAGATCACTCTTTTTCTGATAGTTACAAACCCTTGCTGCTAGATGTCCTCTCTCTTTCTTGTCCTCCTTCAGGCCTGGTTCTCCACCTCTTTCGGCTCAATAGCCTCCATCTGTTCTAAAGAGTTGCAAAGAAAGACATTGAGCGTCTTTATTGGACTTTTGTTGATGGGAGCTCTCTGATGTTGGATTGCTGACAAAAGGACATTTGTGGATGAATGTAATGAAATCATTTCATGAGGGAGTCTTGTTTTACAAAGAATGACAGATGTCACACAACTTGTGGTGAGCAGAGACCCGACACTGGTCCTCAGTGAAGTGTGTCAGTCTCTGCAGCAGCAGACACTTCACTTTCACTTCAGTCTGACTGAGGGGGTTTTTGTACGACGCTTTTTCACTGTGTGAACGTCCACTGACTGTTGATGATATGTAAACTCTGACAGTAATAAACTGCTGCATCTTCAGTCTTGACTTCTCTGATGGTCAGAGTGAAGTCAGAGTTTGATCCACTGCCTGAAAAACGATCTGGAATTCCTGATGCTCGACGTGTAGCCCTATAAATGAGGAGTTCAGGAGCTTGTCCTTCTTTCTGTTGGTACCAGGCCAGACGGTCCCCATCGTAAACATCCTGACTGGTCCTACAGGAGATGGAGACGGCGTCTCCTGGAGCAGAGCTCTTTGCTGCAGGCTGAGTCAGTGTGAACTGACCTCTGGACTCTGAGGATACAGACACACAAAGTGAAAGAGACTCCACGGCTCTGCGGGCTTCATCTCACACATAATGATGTTGAGAGAGGAGAGGAGGTGGACTCTCTGGACTTTACCTGTGAAGCAGCAGAAGAGGAGAGTCCAGATGAGGACGGAGACCCGCGTCATGTTTGTGATGAGGAGGATTTGTGATGAAGGACGGCTGTCAGTCATCCAGGGTCCAAGTGTCAGGACTATAAAGAGTCCCAGAGCACTGGAGCATGGAGCTGCTGATGCAAAGTGTCTCTATGGAAATCAACGCCTGACACCAGCCAGCACTTTCAGGGAGGTCTCATCCATGCAGATGGTTGGTTTTTTCTCCGTTTCTTGATCAAATCTCAACCAGAATGTAAAGTGTCTTTTGATTCTCTTTTTGAATAGACACATAACGTTTGGTTGTGCTTTTATTCTTCATTCACAGACCTCAGAAGGTGGAGACGACTTTGGCCCCTTAGTCCAGCTTGTTCAGGTGAACACCCAGGTATCTGCACTCCTCTACCATCTCCATGTCAACAACTTGTACGTCCACCGGTGCTGCTGGGACAATCAGCATCTCCGTCGTCTTACTAGCATTGATTTTCAGTGTTGCTGTTGTGGATTTTGTGGTGGTTGTTTGTTTCCCCTCCAGGCTGCAAAAAGAATCGCCCTTCACGGGGACAATAAAACATAATCCTGAAGCAGAAGGTTCTGAGACGGTGTAGATCAGAGTTTCCAGACAAGCAGAGGGGTGTCCCACAAGGCTCGATAGAAGGACCTCTCTTTTCTCCATGTTTACCTGAAAAGGGGAGTGAAAGGAAAGCGTGCAAAGACTTTTGTTATGTTCAAATTACATTGTGGTGAATGAGTTTTTGAGATGCTTTTCTTTCATGGACAAAGTCAGATCTTTGGAAAGTTCCTAATAATCTTTTCGCGTTTCCCGAAATTTCCCATGTAAAGATGAGATCAACTGAAGAAACAAGTGATGGATGATGATGGATGATGGATGATGGATGGATGATGGATGATGATGGATGATGGATGGATGATGGATGATGATGGATGATGGATGGATGATGGATGATGGATGGATGATGGATGGATGATGGATGGATGATGGATGGATGATGGATGGAGGAGGAGAAAGTGACGTCTGAGGTGAAACTTCTCTGTGCAGCCGAAGGACAAGAACATCGAGAAGGTGATCAAGGACACCGAGTCGCTCTTCAAGTCCAGAGAGAGAGAATACCAGGACACCATAGACCAGATCGAGGTGAGACCAGGACCAGGATCAGGACTGAGACCAGGACCAGGATCAGGACCTGGACTTGTATTGGAACAAGGACTGGGACTAAGACATAAAAAGAGACTGAGGCCAGGATCAAGACCTCCACCCGAACTGTGACCAGACCCTTCAATACACGTGTGTGTGTGTGTGTGTGTGTGTGTGTGTGTGTGTGTGTGTGTGTGTGTGTGTGTGTGTGTGTGTGTGTGTTTTGCATCTTAGCACACACCAACATTATGTCTGTGTGTAATGTCAATGCACACCTATCACACACACACATCATGTACATACTGTATCTGTTTGTGTGTGTGTGTGTACTCTTGCATGTCAGAACACAGCTACATATCTGTATGTGAGTGTGTGTGTACTCTGTTGTATGTCAATCCATACCTGTGTGTGTGTCTGTGTGCATTTTGTGTGTTTGTGTGTGTACTGTGTGTTTTGCATCTTAAATACACATTATGTGGGTGTGTGTCGTGTCAATGTACACCTACATACACTATCTGTGTGTGTGTGTGTGTGTGTGTGTGTGTGTGTGTACTCTGTTGCATGACAATCCATACCTACATGCATGTGTATGTGTGTGTGCACTCTGTTGCATGTCATCATCCCCCACATATGTGTGTGTGTGTTTGTATGTGTATTTTGTGTTTTGCATCTTAAGTCACACCTGTGCTTTATGTGTGTGTGTGTTGTCAATGAACACCTACGTGTGTGTGTGTGTGTGTGTGTGTGTGCATGTGTGTGTGTGTGTATGGATTGAGTGTAAAAGATGAATTGATTTTGATTGATTTGTTGTTTTCAGTGTCTTAATCAGCATGTTTGCAGTGTGTTTTCAGTTAGAAGCACACACACATAGGTATGGATGGACATGAAATAAAGGGTGGACACACACATTCATATATAGGTATATGCTGACATGCAGCGCGGAGTATATATCCACACACACACACACACACACAAACACACACACACACACACAAGGTTGGTGTGGCCTAAGATGTAATACATGAAATATACACACACACGGGTCTGGATTGACATGAAACACAGAGTAGACACACACACACACACACACACACACACACACACACACACACACACACACACATACACACACACACACACACATTAGTGTGCGTTGTCACAGCACGTGTGACCAAAGATGCACTACACAAACTGAACACACACACACGTAGGTACGAACTGATATGACACACTTTCTCACACACACACACACACGTACACGCATGAGTGTGCATTGACACACACACTCAGACACACACACACACACGCACACTCAGAGGTCTGGATTTACATGAAACAATGAAATACAGAGTAACACACTCTTTCTCACACACACACACACACACACACACACACACACACACAGGTATAGATTGACATGAAATAAAGGGCCAACACACACACATTCATATATAGGTAAGTGCTGACATGCAGCAAGGAGTATATATATATATATATATATATATATACATATATATACACACACACACACACACACACACACACACACAAGTTAGTGTGCATTGTCATGACACATATGAGTGAACTAAGATGCACTACACAAACTACACACACACACACACACACATAGGTACGAACCGACATGACACAGAGTAGACTCTCTCAGAGTAGACTCACACACACACACACACACACACACACACACACACACACACACACACACACACACACACACATAACATAGAACCATAACATGGGACCTAAGATGCAAAACACAAATTATATACACTCACACACACACACACACACAGGTCTGGATTGACATGAAACAACGAAATAGAGTTGAAACACTCTCTCTCTCACACACACACGCACACACACCGTGTGCAAAGCGTCCTCGTAGATGTTGAGCTGGTCGTCCTCTCCGTCCACAGGAAGTCGCCGTCCATCGTCCCGCTGGCGACCGACGACTCGGACGGCGAGGAGAAGGACAGGAAGAAGCCGGCGCTTCCTCCCGACGCCGACACGTACTGCGACGCCAACGCCATAATCCCGCCTCTGACCTGGAGGAAACCCTGATACACACTCACACACACACACACACACACACACACACACACACACACACACACACACACACACGGAAATGATCCGGGGTTCTGGAAATATGGGAGTCTGGCAGTCGCAGCTCAGAATAGAGTTTTGTCCGAACGGGAAACGAGGAGCAGACAATTTTTCTGGTGTTGTTAGAATGTAAATGATGCATGTGATGTACATGAAATGAATGTAAATTCAAAATGATTTTTTTTTGTGATTCTGTAATAATCAAGGGTACGTTTCATGAGAATGATTTCAATTTTTGTATTTATTTTTGCTAAATGTCAATCTTCAATTTTTTCAAATCTTTTCAATTAATGATTTAATTTTATTTTTTATTTTGTTTCACTTTCATTTGATTTATTCGGTTACTTGTTTATTTATGTGTTTGTTTTGGAATGGATTCCACATTTTAGCGTTCCATTTTTTGCATTTTTGAAAGTTTCTTATATTTTATTTATGTGTTTGTTTCTTAAATGTACAGGTAATTATTTTGTCTGTTACTTTGCCGATTCGATGATAAAACGTGTTTTTGATTTTTATTTGCTGATATGAACTGAACGTTGTTTTTCAATGTATTATCTTTAGCCCGTTATTATTTTGCCTTCTCTCCCTTTAATTTGTGCTATTGAATATTCGATACAAATGAAATGCAATTAGAATTGTATTTCAGGAAGTATTTTTGATTTAAGGTCATCAAAACAGTGTTTTCATTTATTTCTATTTTTTTTTACCAATGGACTCCAGTCATTGCTTTTGTTCAAATATCGATTGGAAAAAAACCCTGTAAATTCTGAAAATATGACACATCTGAGCCTTATGATTGACAGCCGGCCGCTCCCTAAGCCCCGCCCCTCACCCAGGGTCAGGCCGGGATTGGCTGCCGCTCGGTAAATCGGACGAGAATGTTGGGAGAGTTTGTGCCGCCAAATGAAAAGAAAAAAAAACAAATCTAAAATCAAACATCAATAAAGAGAGAAAGAGAAACTCTCCATATCGTTATTTGTCATTTATGTCTGTGACGTCTTCTGGCTTTTGGAAATGACTTTTTGGATGGAAAGATTTCAGGTCAAATTGAAAATGGAAAAGGAAAAAAGGAAGAGAAAAGAAACCGAAGTGTGGGGTTTGGACGAAAAAGAAAAATGGAAGAGCAAAGAGAAGATTTATGGACGTCGCGAGAGATGATATGAAGGTAGTTGGTGTGAGAGAGAATAGGGTTGGATGGAGAAGGCTGATTGGCTGCCGCGACCCCTGAAAGGAAAAGCCGAAAGGAGAAGAAGAAGCTTATATTTATTCGTCATTTGTGCATAAAGTGATTTTCCACTTCACCATTTTTAGTTTTTTTTTTTTTTTACTGTTCAAATATGAAGAGGAGACGTGTGGTGACACAGCAACCAGCTGAGTCCACTATGGATTGCACAATGATAATGCTTACTGTGGCTAACTAGCATGCTATGAGCCGAGCCCACTATGGATTGCACAATGATGATGCTAACTGTGGCTAACGAGCATGCTATGAGCTGAGCCCACTATGGATTGCACAATGATGATGCTAACTGTGGCTAACTAGCATGCTATGAGCTGAGTCCACTATGGATTGCACAATGATAATGCTTACTGTGGCTAACTAGCATGCTATGAGCCGAGCCCACTATGGATTGCACAATGATGATGCTAACTGTGGCTAACGAGCATGCTATGAGCTGAGTCCACTATGGATTGCACAATGATGATGCTTACTGTGGCTAACTAGCATGCTATGAGCTGAGCCCACTATGGATTGCACAATGATGATGCTAACTGTGGCTAACTAGCATGCTATGAGCTGAGTCCACTATGGATTGCACAATGATAATGCTTACTGTGGCTAACTAGCATGCTATGAGCCGAGCCCACTATGGATTGCACAATGATGATGCTAACTATGGCTAACTAGCATGCTATGAGCTGAGCCAACTATGGATTGCACAATGATGATGCTTACTATGGCTAACTAGCATGCTACGAGTTGAAACCACATTGCTGTGTCTGGGTGTTTTCACTATTGTTTGTTTGTTTTCAAGATATTTAACTCTTGCTTGTTTTTTTCTCGAGTACATTGTCACTATTTCTATTGTTTTCAGCGTACCTCAGAAAATTATAATATCATGATAAATTTCGTTATCTTCTGTAATGCAATTACAAAAACAAAAATGTCAAATATTATGGATTCATTACAAATCAACTGAAATATTGCAAGCCTTTTATTATTTTAATATTGCTGATTATAACTTACATCTTAAGAAAACTCAAACATCCTATCTCAAAATATTAGAATATCATGAAAAAGTAATTTTTGTTTATTTTAATTGCATTACAGAAGATAAAGAACTTTATCACAATATTCTAATTTTCTGAGACAGTCCTGTATATATTGCCGTTTCGTTCTGGTTGTGTATTTTTCACCCTTATTATTCCTTTATGTTGTCCATTATTATCCCTGATGTTGTTGTTGTTTGTCTTGCTATTTTATGTCTCTCTATTTATATTTATACTATATATACTTTTTTTTGACATTATAAGTGTTACATTGGTGTGAAAATGACTTTCTCCTCTGTAGATGGATGAAGTTGATCTTATATTATTCTATGTAGCAGATAATGTGCAGCAGCTGAGAGCGTTTAGTAAATGCTAATTGGTGGCGGCCTCCTATTGGTCCCTGCCAGGGCGCCGGCCTTATTTTACTGGCTGTGACTCCATTTCATGGAGACGCCAGCTGAGTCTTGTGTGGTCTGGTTTGACCGGGGAAAGCACATGTTAGGCTGGTCTTTCAGTTCGGACTCATTTGTTTGCAGTGTGCTGGTGGTCTCTGGTGAGTTCGTTCCTTGTTTGTTTGGTGTTCAGTGGAAGTGTTGCTGCAGACGTCAGTGCTTCTATAAGTTTCATATTCTTCTCTTACCCCAGGGATCTTTGCACCTGTGCTGATGGCAGACTCTTTGGACTGGACTGAAGATTCTCTTGAAGGAGAACTTTGGGTAATGCTTTGGAGGTGAGAAATCCAAAATTGAAGATGTGATTCTCAATTTTAGTGGCTCTGTCTCATAGGTGTGTGAGTTAGATGGAGTGCAGAATGTTCCTGGAGTGCAGACTTCAATGGACATGTTTGGTGTCCAGTATAGGAATGTGGAGGGAAAGATGGTAGACTTTGCAAAAATAATGGAAATGGCTTTGAATACCTTTAATAAGGTGACTTAAGATGTCACCTTGGTAGGCTACAGCAGAAGACGGGTGGTGGAAGCTGAAAGGGCAGGAGTTGGAAAAGGCTCTGAGGTCATGGAGAGCTGCCAGGTGACTGACAGCTACAGTTCATGTGATCTGGAGACGGGAGGCGAACGCTTGGTGCGTTGAATTGGAAAGAGCAAATATTTCTTAGTCCAGGCCGGATTCCAACCTGCCCGACGGCCGCAGCAGAATTTGCCGACCCATAACTCCGACTCGTCGGTAATAGAAATTCTGCATCTCTAAAGACGCCTGGACACAAAGTGACTGCTTGTTGGATTTGAAGGCAAGAGAAGGTTTGTAACGTTGTCCGTTTGTTTTGCAGACGTCACGAGGGTCTGTTTCATAACCGTCCACAGATGGCAAAATAATGGTAAGTGAAGTGCTAAATTGTGTTCATGACATTTAACAGCACTGACTTTACTGATGTCAGGTTCTGGCCATGGTTCTTGTGTTAATTCTAAGGTTCTTTCAGACGCTGGCCATAAATGTTGTGTTTGGGCTTGCAAGGATCCTGAGCCCCAGAAGTAGCCTGTCAACACAACCAAGGTAGTGTGTGTACTTATGTAATATTAGCAAAGTGTTTGAGCTGTCTTAATGCTTGTAGTTTTCCTGTTTTGAAAATAAAGTATCCATGTACACCCTGAAATCAGTCACTGTTTGAAAATCTTTGTATTAGTCGATCCTTTCCTCTCTAGGGTTTGATACAGCAACTTGTGTTTTTGTCCAAAGATAAAATTCAGTGTTAATAATGCATGTGGAAATAATTCTTCACTTTGAGATTTGGTCTGAATCCGAGACTGCGTTCGTATTGGCCAGGAGAGCAGTATACAAATGTGGCATGCAAGGTCTTCCACAATCTGACTGGTCTAAAGCTACATCAGACCACGGAATCCTGCGGTGCCACTACCTAGTACGCCATCTGATCCAGGCCCCCCATCAGAACAGCGTTGGATTTTGTGCCCCAACAAGTAGTCAGAGTGGCAACCATTAGATGTTGATTCAGCTCTGGAAGAAACAGCAGAAGGTAGTGTGGACCAGAGGTTGAAGACAAGGAGTACGTTCAGAACAAGCTTTGCATCAGAACGGTTTGGCGTCCAAGAACGCTGAGCCACCAAGCCTGCGACAGCACCAATTCCAAACCGACGTGAGGGATTTTTTTAACTTGGGCAAGAGCTGAGGACACTTGAGCAGCAACACAGGAAGGTGAGTGACAAGGAGAAGGAAGCCTTGGCAGACCTGAGGATTGTGGTGAGGGAGCGGCTGCTTGCCTACCGTCGGGCCGAACGGCGCAAGGAGGGGGGCTTGCAAATGCAGCACCTTTGTCACGAACCCTTCTCAGCGTGGAGTGCAAGGCCTTCAAGATGGCCTCCAACAGACTTGAGATTTCTGCTGAAGTACATCTATGCAGAAAGGAGTCCAGGGTGTATCGAGTGAACCGGCGCAGTCGTCCACACTCAAATCAGCTGCTCTTTCCATCGAGGTTCTCGGTGTTTCCTAAGGTCTCGTTTTTGCAGAAAAAAGCAGATTTTCAGGGGGATACAATTTGCAGATATTAAAATCAGTCAGCGTTCTCTCCGCGGGCATGCCTGCAGATGCTGATGTTTGACTGTCAGGGTGCAGTTGTATGAAATGTATCCACAAGCCTCCGGGAGTCTGCAGGGCCGAGCAGGAAGACTGACTGGACCCTACCTGGGTGTGAAGGGGAAACACAACCCCAGCTTTTTTTTTTTTTTTTTTTTTTTTTTTTTTGGACCAAAATGTAGAGCTTTACAGCCCAAAGGTCCAGGATTTGAGTCCGAGGTCTGGATAGATACGTGTGCCATCATTTTTAAAATGTCTGATTCTGTCAAAGCCAGAACACACACAAAAGCATCAATCACCCATCTGGACAATTAAATGACAAGCAAACAGTCGACTCTTCTGGATTGGTGTTGATGTTTTCCTTCCGATGAAGTCATAGATGTATGTGCACATTTGGATATACAAGTCTGTTTCCACATTGTGAAGGTTCTGATCCCAGACAGACAAAATATGGATGTTTTTATAAGTGCACACATTTGTGTGGGGAGAAATTATTTTTTTTTCTCCTAAGTCAGCAAAATGTTTTTCAATGCTTGTAGCTAAAGTATCCATGTGCAAAATCAGTGTCCCCTATGTGGCTCAAAACCTAAGTGCCTCACCCAGTTTTTTTTCTAAGTGTTTTTCCTCAAAGTGTAAGGTTGTATACGTGCAACCCGGAATTCTGCACCTGATCGGTTAGCTCAGTGCCTTAAGCCACTGATGCTGAATGTGGACACCACTGACCTTGCAGCCAGCGGCCCAGGGTTAAAGTCTCGCTTTGCCAAATGAATCTAAGTACAATTGATGTCGCCGATTTTTTTTTTCTAAATGCTTTTTCCCTCCAAGTGTGACGTTCTATACGACAAACCTGGATTTCTCACTGTGACCGGTTAGCGTGGTCCAGCACCGGTTAACAACAGCCCTGTCAGGTACCCAACCCGACGCAAGGCCGAACGCCAGGTTGGGTCCCAACCCTGATACAAGGCCGATGCGGGGGAGTGTCAGGCAAAGCAAGGAGCAGGGCATGGGCAGACAGGCCGAGAGATAGGGAGGAGGGGGCCCCACTGACCACGGCCCCCCGGGGGGGACTTCGGGGCTAGAGAGAGGGGGGGATGGAAGGATGCACCGTAGAAGCCGCCCTGCTAGAGAAATTTAAAAAAAAATGGCACTTAGGTTTATAGGGGCCCAGACACACATTTGGAGGAAGATACTTTATTGATTTGTTTTTCCTATGCAAATTTCCTACAACACATAAGATCGGATCAACTTTATTTCTTTATTCCATCATAACTTTTACACTGCTGTGATAAAAGGAATTCCCCCTCTGGAGATGAATACGGTTGATCAGATCTTACTCCATGTTGCAGGAAATTGCTTCCTCATTGGGTAAGTCGGCACTTGCACTTTTTTATTAAATGAAAATGTGCTTAAATATTTTTCTGACTCCTGGTGATCTTTGCACCTGTGCTCATCTGTTTAGGGGACTGATTCTTGTGGATGGTGTTTTGTTCTTCACGGGAAGAGAACTGGAGTTCCCTTGAAGGATAACTTAAGGTGAAAAGTCAGAAACTGCAGATGTGATGCTCAGTGTTAGTGGCTCTGCTCCAGAGCTGCAGGAGTTAGATGTCAGGTTACGGCTGTGGTTAAATCAATGCATTTAATGCTAAGGTTCTTTCAGATGCCGTCCATAAATGTTTGGGCTTGTTGGCGTCCTGGCAAGGATCCTGAGCCCCAGAAGTAGCCTGTCCAACACCAGCAAGGTAGCATGTGCGATAAGTTTACTTTTGTGTAAAGTTAGCAAAGTGTTTGAGCTGTCTTTACCTGTTGTAATTTTAAATGCTTGTAGTTTTCCTGCTGTGAAAATAAAGTGTCCATGTACACCCTGAACTCAGTGTCACTTTAGTTTATCCTTTTCCTGTTACACATTTTTCTATGTTTGACTGAGTCTGACGCAGCAACTCTTTAGTGAAAAGATAATCTTCAGTGTTTCTTCTAAATATTGCACTTGGAAATCCTTCACTTTGAGATGGACTTGCAGTATTTGTCTGCATTTTGGACTGATTAATTCAAAATTAATAGTTCAACCATTCATTGACTCGTCAGAAATGACCAGGATGTGTGTTTCACGTTTTAAGCTGCGCATCGCACATGAATTGGATATGTAGCCTTTTTTCTGTGAAACTCTGCCAGGTGTCCGGCCAATCATATGATGCAATTATGCATCGAATCACGGCATTGACAGTACTTGCTCTGCCCGTACACGCTATATAACAGTAAAAGTGTGGCGGAGTTCATTTGATGCTAACATGCTAACGCCTTATCATGGCGTCTCCTCACCAAAGTAAAAGCGATGCGGTTCTTGAACGTCTGCTCTGCAAAACATGCAGCAAAGCCAAAGTAGGGAGTGACTTTTCCAGTGGAAATTATGGACTATGGAAGCATTGGAATTATGGAAGCATTGATGGCTGCTCTGGTTGCCGTCGGATACGTCCTCTATGGAGGAGTCTGGTGAGTGACCTCCACAGAGATGTTTGACTTTGACCCGCTGTTTCTTCACTGCAACTATCTTTGTCCCAGTGAGGCTCTCAGCGTCGCCATGTTGTGACACATTGTCTGCAAACTGTTCTGGCAAAGCTGAGTTTCTTTCAGCTGAAGCTCTGTTAATTTATTTTTCTCTTGTAAGAAAAAGACATTTACACTTGATTCGCTGAACCGTCGGCAGAATGGAGTTGCTGAACTGGAAGTTAGCGGCGGAAGCTTTGAGTGCTAGTTCAGGGCAACTAAATTTTAAATGTGTAGCTGTGATGCCAAAGAATGCAATGGGTCTTTATGTTGATCCTTTGAGTGTTGAATGACACTAAAACTTAAAGGTGTTCAGAACCTACAGGTAAGTGCTGGGCAAGGAGACGGCTTGCAAACCCTTTTGGAGTCTCAAGGAAGCTGCTGGAAGAGAAACCCAGTGGTTGGCGCTCACCTCTGAAGGAAGACCTCAACCGCCACAAGGGATACATACAGCGGGAGAGACCAAGACCTGCAGATGTTGATCTCTGACTGGGTCGCGGTGCTGTTGTATGAAATTGTGTCCAGAGGGGCTGAGCAGGAAGACTGACTGCCTTGGCCCTACCTGGGTGTGAAGGGGAAACACCACTTGTTTTTTTTTGGACCAAAATGTAAATAAGCTTTTCTGCTTCACAGCCAGAAGGTCCAGATAGATAGAAATGCCATCATTTGTAAAACGTCTGATTCTGTCATATAACCCAGAACCCACATAAGCATCAATCACCTGTCGGACAATTTATTGACCCTCAACTCTTCAGGACTGGTGTTCTGTCAAGTTGATCTTTTCCTTTCCATGACTTCAGAGAGATTTCTGGATATGCAAGTCTGTATCCACATTGTGGAGAAGGTTCCGTTCCAAGACCGACAAAATACGGTTGTCGGTATGTTTTTATGCATGCGAAGAAATGACATTTAGTGATTATTTTTCCCTCCTAAGTGTTTTGTGTAAAGTTAGCAAAATAAACATGTTTTAATGCTCAAGTAAAATAAAGTTTCCATGTGCAAAATCACTGGTGGCCGATGTGGCTCAAAACCTAAGTGCTTCATCCATTTTAAGTACTTTAAGTACCAACCCGACGCAAGGCCGAATGCCAGGTCGGGTCCCAACCCCGATACAAGGCCGACGCGGGGGAGTGTCAGGCAAAGAGCAGGGCGAGAGGCAGACAGGCCGAGAGGTAGGGAGGAGGGGGCCCCACTAACCACAGCCCCCCGGGGGGACTTCAGCGGTAGAGAGAGGGGGGCATGGAAGGATGCACCGTAGAAGCCACCCTGCTAGAGAAATTTGAAAAAAAACAGCAATTTGACTTAGGTTTTTCCACATAGGGGCCCTGGACAAACATTTGGCTGGATACTTTATTGAATTTGAGGAAAAAAGAACAAGACAAAATGTAAAAGAAAAGATATACAAAGAGAAAAAAATTTTGACAAGAAAATAAAAAAAAAAAACTAGAGAAAAAGAACAGGAGAAAAAATTAAAAGATGCAAAAATGAGAAAAAAAGTTAAAAAAGGACAAGAAAAAATAAAAAACAATTAGAGTTACAATAGAAAAAAAATACAAAACATGTTTAAAAACACAACCATTTACAATTAGGAAAAACATACAGCAACAGGATTTGCTCACTTTACACCAAACTATCCAGACTGCAGACACTACCTTGGCTCTCTTACAGACGCTACTTCTGGGGTTCAACACACCTACAAGCACAAACACAACATTTAGCCATGCAGTGTCAAGCAACACCTTACAATTGAACACATAACATTGATTTGCACACATACAGAGAAACACTGCTCAGCTCGCACCTGCTCCCAATTACCTGCTACATAGAATCTATGACAATATTCCCTTTTCATAGCAGTGTAGTAGTTATAATATCAAAATATAAAAAAGTATATATATATATATATATATATATAAAGGTAGCAAGACATCCACAAATAAATAGACAACAGATACTACAACAACAACAACAACATTAGGGATAATAATGGACGTCTTCAACCCTACTCATCTCACTCAGCCCAAACCCCCCCAAAAAAGATGAACAATGTAATAAATGTATGTATGTATTTGGTTGTGAGATGATTATTTGGTTGAGTGGTCACTTCTGACGTCCGACTGCTGGTACTTTGGATCTTCGGTGACTGAATTGCACTTCTTGTAAGTCCCTTTGGTTAAAAGCGTCTGCCACATGACTGGAATGTAATGTAATGACAACACACTATATGGCCATACCATATCATACCGGATCGGTCGAGGACTGGGTTAACAACGACCGGCAGAGTGGTACTAATGACCTACAGGGTCTTCTTCTTCTTCTTCTTCTTCTTCTTTCAGCTTTTCCCTTCAGGTGTTGCCACAGCGAGTCAACTTTCTTCATCTAACCCTATTCTCTGTATCCTCCTCTCTCACACCAACTACCTTCATATCTTCTCTCACTACCTCAATAAATCTTCTCTTTGGTCCTCCTCCAGACCTCTTGCCTGTCAGCTCCAATTCCAGCATCCGTCTACCAATATATTCTCTATCTCTCCTCTGTCCATGACCCAACCATCTCAGTCTGGCTTCTTTGACCTTCTCTCCAAAACATCTAAGATGCGCTGTTCCTCTGATGGACTCATTCCTGATCCTCTCCACCCTGGTCACTCCCAAAGAGAACCTCAACATCTTCATCTCTGCAACCTCTAGTTCTGCCTGCTGTCTTTTGGTCATTGTAATAGTTTCTAGTCCATACATCATCGCTGGTCTCACCACTGTCTTGTACACCTTTCCTTTTATTCTGGCTGATGTTCTTCTATCACATAATAACCCTGACACTTTTCTCCATCCATTCCAACCTGCTTGGTTCCGTCTCTTCACCTCTTTTCCACACTCTCCATTGCTCTGGACTGTTGACCCTAAGTACCTGAAATCCTCCAGCTTCTTGATCTCCACTCCCTGTAGCCTCACCGTTCCACCCGAGTTCCTCTCATTCACACACATGTATTCTGTCTTGCGGCAACTAACTTTCATTCCTCTCCTTTCCAGAGCATACCTCCACCTCTCTAGATTTTCCTCTACCAGTTCTCTGCTCTCACTACAGATCACAATGTCATCCGCAAACATCATGGTCCATGGGGATTCCTGTCTAACCTCATCTGTCAGCCTATCCATCACCATTGCGAACAAGAAGGGGCTTAGAGCTGATCCCTGATGGAGTCCCACCTCCACCTTGAACTTCTCTGTTACCCCTACAGCATACCGTACCAGTGTCTCACAGCTAGCATACATGTCCTGCACCAGTTTAACACTACTCTGCCACTCAAGACTTCCTCATTCTACACCAGATCTCCTCTTTTGGTACCCTGTCATATGCTTTTTCTAGGTCTATAAAAACACAATGCAGCTCCCTCTGACCTTCTCTGTACTTCTCTATTAGCATTCTCGACGCAAATACTGCATCTTGGAGAGGCTTGGAGAGACACGGACCAGTGCCGCCCTGAGGCTGCATTATTCTCCGAAAATACAATGGTGTAGGAAAATTATCTGACACTCTGTTCAAACGACTGGTGGAAAATGAAGATTGTGCATCTTTAAAATGTGGCTCCAAGTTTTCCTGCCTGTTAGTGAAGTGTTTGTGTGAGAGTCAGAGAACCGTGTCTTTACACTCAGAGGTTTTTGTACGACGGCTCAATGAGTTTGTGTCACTGTGGTACACGTTCGGCGGTGGAACCAGACTGGATGTGGGAGGTGAGTGAAATCTTTGACTTTGTTGATGTTACTCCAGACTTTTTTTGAGTTTTCCTGTGAAAAAAGTTGGGTCTCCAGTGAGATCAGGTCGATTTGAGCTGAAGGAAAAAGTGGACGGAGGCTTTCAGGTGGAAGAGTGGGGATAGAAGCAGTCGGACGTAGAAGAAGAGCCTGAATCCTGCTGAAGTGAAATGAGGTTCTCAAACATGTGAAGTTGTGGCTGTTTTTCTGCAGAATTTCTGTGAAGACGCCGTTGCAGAGAGAGCAGATTAAGGCGGGTGCTTGAACATGTGCTGAACTGCTTTATCAGCTTGGATACTGATGGAAATGTGGTTGGAAAAGAAGTCCAGTCTTTCATAGATGATTGAAATCCTTGTGAAAACGGACTGATGGTCGTCTCTGCATGTCGGATTTCTTTTCGTGATTTTCACACTTTGGAGGGATTTGATAGAAGGTCATGTCAAAATGTTTCTGCTCAATCTGCCCGTTTGCAGACTTTCAGTCGATTTGCATGAGAGGCTTCTTGCAGGGAAGTGAAACACTGTGTGAGTGAGTGAGTGACTGGTGGAGCAGAACAACATCTGACAGGAACTCCTTAGGAGGAGATGGACTCTCGCACAGGAAAGAGGTTTGATTGACAGCTGGGACAGAGTCAGATGTCAGATCATGATAGCACTTGTAAGCTTCAAGCACTTCCGGGTCGCAAGTTGCACCCTCGTCTCCTCGGCCGCGGAGGACCGATGAAAAGTTGTTGAGGTCCCGCTCTAACCTGCCCGCTCTCTTCTAGGTGATGTTGTCCGTCCCACCCTGACGGTACTGCCCCCGTCCAGCGAGGAGCTTGAGGACGGCGACGCCACCGTCACCTGTCTGGCCGACAACGGCTTCCCCTCAGACTGGAGTCTGGCCTGGAAGGTGAACGGAGGAAGCAGCGGCAACTGGGAGCAGACCGAGAGCCGTGGGCCGCCGGGGAAGGACGGCCGCTACAGCTGGAGCAGCACCCTGAGGCTCTCTGCAGACCAGTGGACCAAGGTGGACTCTGTGACCTGTGAGGCCACCAAGAGCTCCCAGACTCCACTCAGTGAGACACTGACCACAGCCCAGTGTCTCCAGTCCTGACCCCTCTCTCTGCTTGCACCTCTACACCTATTTCTCTTGACTACTCTTTGCCCTCCTCTGTCCCATCACATGTTGATTTCCTTTGTTTCAAGACAATAAACACCTTCTCATCAAATCGACACTTGTTGCTGTCTCTCACTTCGCCTGTTTCTGGAATTTTTGGCCTTGATTGACTAAAGACACAGGCAGAAAAGAGTCAAGAGTGGAGGTAGTAGTTGTTTGGGGTTCCTCGTCAACATAAGGTGACCTACTGGCAACTGGGTGAGTCTGAGGCTGCTGTCTTGATATTGGTCATGATTGCTGGCCATCAGGTAGAGGTGAGTGTAATCAGGTGAGGACAGGTGTGCGTCTTGAGCAAGAAGATAAAGAGCACACGGAAAGTACAGTGCCGTCATGGACATAAGGCGTGTACATGTCAAAATGGTCCTTTAGTTTCTACTCAGTCACAGTGACCCTGAAAGTAGTTTGTACATTTCAGCAGATACTTTGGTCACAGGGTTTTAGGAGGTCAGTGTCACATTTTCTTAAACCAGCAGAGAGGTGTCCCAAAAAGATCCATGTCAGGACCACTATCTGCCACCTTTTGTCACCGGTAGAATAAATGGTGTTCAGTCACCTCAGTAAAGAGGAACCCTTTGGGCAGATCTGCATCATAGGACATCAGTGCCGGATGACTTTCGATGGCCTTTCTGCTCCACCTGCTTTAAGGGACTTCTCATAAACATCTTCCAGCTATTTCTTCTTCTGATGACACACTGCTTGACCAGAGAGTATTCTGAAGATCACTGTGTTTCTGATAGTTACAAACCCTTGCTGCTAGATGTACTCTCTCTTTCTTATCCTCCTTCAGGCCTGGTTCTCCACCTCTTTCTGCTCAATAGCCTCCATCTTCTCTAAAGAGTATCAAAGAAAGACATTGAGCGTCTTTATTGGACTTTTGTCGATGGGAGCTCTCCGATGTTGGATTGCTGACAAAAGGACATTTGTGGATGAATGTAATGAAATAATTTTTATGAGGGAGTTTTGTTTTACAAAGAATGACAGATGTCACACAACTTGTGGTGAGCAGAGACCCGACACTGGTCCTCAGTGAAGTGTGTCAGTCTCTGCAGCAGCAGACACTTCACTTTCACTTCAGTCTGACTGAGGGGGTTTTTGTACGACGCTTTTTCACTGTGTGAACGTCCACTGACTGTTGATGTTATGTGCACTCTGACAGTAATAAACTGCTGCATCTTCAGTCTGGACTCCTCTGATGGTCAGAGTGAAGTCAGAGTTTGATCCACTGCCTGAAAAACGATCTGGAATTCCTGATGCTTGAGCTGTAGCCCAATAAATGAGGAGTTTAGGAGCTTGTCCTTCTTTCTGTTGGTACCAGGCTAGAAAGTTCCCATTATAAACCTTCTGACTGGTCCTACAGGAGATGGAGACGAGGTCTCCTGGAGCAGAGCTCTTTGCTGCAGGCTGAGTCACCGTGACCTGACCTCTGGACTCTGAGGATACAGACACACAAAGTGAAAGAGACTCCACGGCTTTGCGGGCTTCATCTCACACATAGTGATGTTGAGAGAGGAGAGGAGGTGGACTCTCTGGACTTTACCTGTGAAGCAGCAGCAGAGGAGAGTCCAGATGAGGACGGAGACCCGCGTCATGTTTGTGATGAGGAGGATTTGTGATGAAGGACGGCTGTCAGTCATCCAGGGTCCAAATGTCAAGACTATAAAGAGTCCCAGAGCACTGGAGCATGGAGCTGCTGATGCAAAGTGTCTCTATGGAAATCAACGCCCGACTCCAGCCAGCACTTTCAGGGAGGTCTCATCCATGCAGATGGTTGCTTTTTTTGTGTGTCTTTTTGTTTCACGACAGCAACTCAGCCACCAAGTGGTAAAGTGACGGATCACGGTCAGCGGATGCTGAGCATATAGTGGCAAGAGGTCCCCAACTTTCTGCAGAGTCAGTCGCAAACTTAATTTTCCTACTTGACTGTGCACCAGTGCACAAAGCAAGCGCCATAAAAACGTTAATGACAGCGTCTGGTGTGGATGAACTTGACTGGCCATCACAGAGTCCTGACCTCAACCTGCTATAAGACCTTTTGGAAGAATTAGAGCAGAGGCTGAGATCCAGGCCTTCTGTTCCAACATCAGTGTGTGACATCACTAATGTGCTTCTGGAAGAATGGTCCAAAATTGCCATAAACACACTCCTGATCCTTGCGGACAGCCTTCCCAGAAGAGTTGAAGCTGTGGCAGTTGACTGAAGAGATATTGAGATTAGGTTAGCAGTATTGCGACCACAGGGACTACAAACAGGTATTTTCTGGTCAGGGCTCGGTGTACGAGCAGGGGAAAGATTTTCAGCTAGTCACCAGATTGTAGCTCCTAGCTACTTTCCACCTGTAGTCCTTGGAAGACAATACAAATATAAAACTGTACAAATAGACAATACATATAAAATATACAAATAGGCAATGAAACAATATATAAACAGGCAATAAAATAAGTAAAACCCAAGTTGAAGGTGTTTTGATATTATTAGTTTGGTCATCAGATGTCAGCCAGAAGGGTAATTCCCGTCTGCTGTTAGCGTGAGCATGTTTGCTGCCGGAGAATCCAATTTTTAACGTTCCGTGCAAAGGTGTAAAAACCAGTCGTGGTTTTTTTGCCTTCTTCGGCAGCGCCGTGGTGCCGGTGGTCCAGGAGAGGTCCTCACGGATGTGCACCCCTAGGAATTTGGCGCCGTTGATGCGCCAGTGCTCGGTGTGGCCTCTCCGGAAGCGGACAACAATCTCCTCAGTTTTGCTGACATTCAGCAGGAGGTTGTTGTCTCTGCACCAGGTGGTCAGACGGTCAATCTGCTTCCTGTAGTGGGTCTCGCCGTCCTCGGTGGCGTCCGCAAACTTCACCGTGTGATCGGTGCCGTCGGTGGGTTTGCAGTGGTGAATCAGCGGGCTGAAGAGCAGCCCTGAGGGCCTCTGCGCTGAGCGTGATGCTGCTCCAGATACTGGACTGCTTCTGGACTCTCACAGAGGAAGTCCGGCAGACAGTTGCAGAGGGAGGTGTTGAGTCCCGGCTGTTGTAGTTTGGTGATCAGCTGTTGTGGGACTACGGCGTTGTTGTGTGTTGCGTAAAAGACGAGCGGAGATATTAGAGTAGCACTTAGTTATTTTGACAGACATGAGCCCGCCTACAGAGAGTCTGCGCATGTGCAGATCGCAAGTGAACATATATGGTTAATTGTTGAAGTGGTGGGAATCAGGCTGGAGTAAGACGATTCGCGACGAGATGGATCAATTTAGAGATGCGTTTATTAAGCAAGGTTTCTTCAAAAATCCCTGATACAAAATCATCTAATACAGGAACCCGGACTTGTGCTGTTTTCCTTGCGCCTGAAGTAAACGGGTCTTATGCTTGGAACTCCCAGCAAAAAGCAGCCTTCTTTCCCTGCCCGGGTGTTACATGAATATTCATAAGAGGGTCTTCCAGGTGTGCGGTTGTTTTCCACCCGTCCGTCTTTCCCCTTTTGCCCCAGTTCCTTCTCCAACCTTCTCCTCTATCTCGCACATCCCGTCCGTCTCACACCGATGTCTGAAAAGAGAAGAAAACAACCTAATGTCTACCTCATAAGCAAAGCAAATATGTTGACCTCTTCATGAGCCAAGCAAATGTAGTGTCTATTTCATGAGCAAAAACAAGTATATCGATTTCTTTATTGTTCAATATTACTGTGTCCACAGTCAATATTCTACATCCCCTTTCCTTAGTTGGAACCTCTAACCCTGGACACAGTTTCAACATCTTAATAGTAACACAGAGTTAAACTTATTCCATACTTGTGTGAATGTAGCATGAAATATGACATATCCAAACAATAAAAAAAGTGTGTAAATAACTGTGATAACCATTCAACGAGTCATCATGTAACCTAGTCAGACATTAACAAAATACCCTCTTAGCAGTTTAGCTCTTTGTACTTGGGGTTTGGTTTACTGATGCCACCTGAGCGCGTTCTATAAACATCCACGTTTACAGACGGTTCAGAAGCAGAGGCTCGATCCGCCGGGCGCTCAGAGTCCGCATTCTGTTCTGCATGTTCGACCCGAGTCGGTTCAGGAACAGTTAAGGTGTGTTTTCTGTTTCTCCTGTATGTTTGTCCTTCCGACTGAATCAGGTATGATCTGGGCTCATTGCATGTTTCTTTCACAACTCCTGTGCGGTCGAATCCTTTCGGTGTTTGAAGCCTGACTTCCTGTCCTTCTGTCAGAGGATTCAGAGGTCGGCTCGTTTTGTCATTGTAGCTTTTTTGCGCCAGTCTTTTATTGAGAAGTCGAGCACGTGTCGGGTTCAAGCAGCTTTTTGGAGACAGGGAGAGTGTTGGAGAGTAATTCTACTTCATGCTAAGTTAAAGCTTGTAAAGAGGAAACTGAGGTTATCATACGAAATAACACAGACGAGCGAATATTCTTTTGAGCTCTGCAGAGGGGGAGACTCAGCGCTCTTTGGAGGCGAGATCCAGAGAATTCCACCCAGTTCCTCCTCGCTCGGCTTTTTATTGTGTGGAAGTGTTTATTTACATAACAACATTCATTGGGTAGTATAGTTCATGCATATGTTAAGTTGTCCAGGATGATATACAGGGGTGGGCAGGTTTCTGTCCAGAAGTTAGATTTACGTTTACGGAGGGTAGGTTCTTATCTAAAGATGTTTACGACCATTGGAATCTAAAATCTTGGAGGCCCGATTCCTGTTTGAGGACAAAAGTCATTTTAAGGACAAAAGTCATTTGTGCTCTAGCATGTCTGGCTAACTTCATGTGAGTAGTGGAAATAATATATACTGCTCAAAAGAATAAAGGGAACACTTGCACAACACAATGTAACTCCAAGTCAATCACACATCTGTGAAATCATAGTGTCCACTCAGGAAGCAACACAGATTCATTTTGACTTGTTTTAAGAATAAGAATAAGAATAAGAATAAGAATAAGAACCAACTTTATTAATCCCGAAGGAAATTGCTGTGCCAGAGTTACAGAAAATATAACAGTAATAAATAATAAAAGAAAAGGCAGAATTAGAAATAAAAATAAACTATAAACTATAAAGTGTCTCAGTGATAAACTATAAAGTGTCTCAGTGAAACTATAAAGTGTCTTAGTAAACAGTGAGAAAACTATAAGTGTCTTAGTAACAAGTGAGTTAAGGAGTGCACAATAGTGTGATAGAAGGGAAAATTGTAGTGTAGCTGTTATGAGATGAGATGAAATATTGCACAGTGTAGCTGTTATCAGATGAAATATTGCACAGTTTCTGAATATTGCACAGACATTAAGGACATTACATCAAAGTTGGATCAGCCTGGAGTTTGTTTTTACACTTTAATTTTGAGTGTGATTCCTAATCCAGACCTCCATGGGTTGATACAATTGATTTCCATTGATCATTTTTGTGTGATTTTGTTGTCAGCACATTCAACTGTGTAAAGAGCAAAGTATTTCATAAGAATATTTCATTCATTTAGATCTAGGATGTGTTTTTTAAGTGCTCCCTTTATTTTTTTGAGCGGTGTAGTTATAGAAATAGAGAGAAAACTCTATCAGAGAGAAGTGCACGTCTGTTGCGTCATCAGTCTTTGTGCAGGAGACCCAAGCTTAGTGTCACGAGGAATGTTTCTTAAATTGAGTAGGTTGAGAAAGATGTCAGTTTTGTCTCCGTGAGGCTTTCAGCACTACGGACAGCTCTCTCCACCAACCCATTAGATTTGGATACTCAGGGCTGCCCGTTCATTGTCGGTGATGAGAGTGTGCCAAATATGAAGTTAAGTGAATCATATTGTAAAGTAATTGAGAGGATAGGAGAGTTAACTGCTATTATTTTCAATTAATATTTTTCTACGATGAGACCCGTGTTGGGATCACCGCCTCACCAAAGATTTTGTTTTTTTCTTTGGTCAGTGGTTTGGACAGCACTTAGTGCACTTTGCCCAGAGGGAATCTTAAATCACAACCCTCTGCCTGCATTACAACAGGAGCTGGACAGATCTCTGTACTCAGCTGGACTATTGGAAGTCACATATGTTTACTTTATTTTTTCTGTTCTGTGTTTTAAGAGTTCTTATTTCCTTGACATGTCAGTTAGGTCGGCACAAGTGATTTTTGTTACTACTAGGGCAAGGATAGTTACTTTATGCAAATGTGAATCTGGGGAGAGTAAAGTGAAAATAAGAAATACCGATTTATGTCAGAGGTAGGGATTATCAATTATAATGTCAAAGGATTAAATAATCCTTTAAAAAGTAAGAAAATGCTGACTCAGTTGAAGAACTTTAATTGCTCACTAGCGTTACGACAGGAAACTCACTTAAATGAGGTAGAACATAAGAAATTGAGGAGAGACTGGGTTGCACAGGTATTCTATGCTTTTTGTTCAAACAGCAGAAAGAGAGGAGTAGCAACTTTAATTAGTCATTCAATTAGTTTTGCAATTCAGAGAGAAGTGAAGGATAAAGCGGGGAGATATATACTTATTATGGGAACAGTAGGTGGAGTAGAGCTAACTATCATGAATATCTATACCCCTAATGAAGATGACCCCAATTTCTTTAAAGAAGTGGCAACTGTAATGGCAAGAGAAGCCAGAGGTACTATCATTTTAGGAGGTGATTTCAATTGTGTTTTAAATGTAAAATTGGATAAATCTCCTTCTGATTATGGGCCCATTAGCAGGAAATCCAGGGTAAAACATGTGTTCGAAGAATAAGGACTTGTGGATGTTTGGAGGGCTAAGAACCCAACCACGAGAGATTTCACCTCTCTGTCCATGGTACATGGGTCATACTCAAGAATTGATTCGATTTGCATCTCAAAACAAAGCTTATATAAAGTCAGAGAATGTGTTATTGAACCTGGTACCCTATCTGATCATGGTCCTGTATATATGAAATTAAATTTAGGCTTTGGTTGGCACTTCAAATACTGGAGACTAAATATTTAATTGTTGACAGATCCAAATATAAAGGAAAACATCGAAAAAACAATTGATGAATACTTCAAAATTAATGATAATGGATCAGTATCCCCCTCGACTCTTTGGGAGGGGGCAAAGGTGGTGCTGAGAGGGAAATGTATTGAAATAGCGGTTAGATTAAACAGACAGAGAATGGAAAAGGAAAAACAGCTGGAAAGTGACATAAAAAGACGAGTACGTGAACACAAAACGACAAGGGACAAAAATGTCTTTAAACAAATACAAGAAAGTAAAACGTCCTTGGATGAACTTCTCACTTGAAAAGCAGAGGGAGCACTTCGATACACAAGCCAAAGGTACTATGAAAAGGGAAATCGGGCGAGCCGGCTACTTGCCTTTCAACTGAGGAAACAACAATCAAGCCGTATTGTCCCTGAGATAAAACACCCCTCCTCTCTGACCGAGGTCTCCCACCCAGAGGAGATAGCTGAGGCATTCCAGACTTACTATAAAAATCTTTATGATACATCAGGAGAAACACAAGACAAAAGGAAATTAGAAGATATTTTCAAAAATCTTAATTTAATAAAACTCTCTGCATCTGAGGCGGACGAATTGATAGCTCCTATCCGAGAAAACGAGATACAAGACGTTATTAAATCATTAAAAAACAACAAATCCCCTGGCACAGACGGTCTACCAGGTGAATTTTATAAGGCCTTTGGAGAGGAGCTCGTGCCAAAACTTTGCCAGATCTTTAATTATGCCTTACAGGAAAATGACCCACCTAAGAGCTGGTCTGAGGCAGTAATAACGGTTATACACAAAGAGGGGAAAGATCCATTAGATTGTGGTGCCTATAGGCCGATCAGTTTGTTGGGGAATGACGTAAGATTATTAGTGCCATATTAGCAAATAGAATGCAGAAGTACTTAGGTAAATTGATTAATCCAGACCAGTTTCATACCCGGTCGACAAGGAGCAAATAATATTAGAAGAGCATTAAATGTACAACCAGTGGCAAGACATTCAGTTCACCCGTCAATGCTTCTCAGTCTAGATGCTGAGAAGGCGTTCGACAGGGTGAAATTTACTATGGAACAAATGGGATTTAATTTGACATTTATAAAATGGATTGAAGGACTGAATAAAGACCCAATATCAAGGGTCAGAGTGAATGGGTACTGCTCCCAATTTTTTCACCTTAAAAAAGGAGTCAGGCAGGGGAACCCAATCTCGCCTATTTTGTTTGCATTGTGTATCGAACCGCTTGCTGAATTGATAAGGACAAACGATCAGATTGAGGGAATAGTGGATGAAGGAGGGGAGATGCACAAAATGTTCGCGGAAGACGTTCTTTTGTTTATAAGAAACCCTCAGTCATCTATACCGGCCCTTATGCAATGCCTGAGGGACTATGGGGAGGTGTCAGGGTACAAGGTGAATGAGGGGAAATCAGAAGCAATGATGATAACGGGATGCTGGCCGACATGCTTGGATGGAGAGGTGAAATTCAAGTGGTCAAAAGGGGGCTTTAGATACCTGGGAATCGTTCTCACACACGACACAAGTCAGCTATATAAGGCAAATTATGGTAAACTCATTTCTCAGATCAAAAATGACATGGAAAGATGGGAGGTGCTTCCTCTGTCCTTAGTTGGGAGGATAGAAAGTATCAGGATGAATGTCCTACCTAGAATGCTGTTTCTGTTCAATGCTCTGCCTATCACTGTTCCTGTATCTACCTTTACATCACTGGATAAGCTCATTTCCAAATATATATGGCAGAACAAGAGGCCCAGAGTGAGATTGAAAATACTCTGTGCACCCAGAGATAAGGGCGGATTGGCTTTGCCACACTTCTGAAGTAACTACCTGGCAGCACAACTTGGAAAATTGGTCTCATGGATAAAACTAGATATGGACACAAGATGGGTGCATATAGAGCAAGGTTCAGTTAAAAATGTGTGGCTTTCAACTCTTCCCTTTCTAAATTCAAACCAAGACGTTGACTTAAGATACAAAATGAATATGTCCACCATACACTTAAGGTTTGGGAAAAGACAAGACGATTCCTGAATCTACCTCTATCTCTATCGAGGGCAGCAAAAATAACAGCAGCAGGTAATTTTCTGCCAGCAAAGATGGACGGTGGTTTCATTAGATGGGCAGGGAAAGGTTTAATCACAATAAATCAGTTATTTGAAGGAAGAACTCTGAGGGCTTTTTCACAACTTCAGGCAAAATACGACATTGACTCTAAGGATTCATTTAGATATTTTCAAATTCAACATTATTTGATGACACACAAAGAATGGGACAATATTAAAGAATCTTCAACTAATTTTGAACAATACTGGATTGAGATAGTTGAGAACAAAATGAACATTAAAAATACAATATCAGATATATATGGCAGGATACGTATGGACACTTTAGTGGACACACTGGATGTGAAAGCTAAGTGGGAACTGGAATCTCATGCCGTGACTGCTGATGGAGAATGGGAGAGTTCTTGGTTGTCCTGGCAAAAATGTTTAAGCAGCCCAACATGGAGGGAGTTCAGCTGGAAGTTAAGAATAAGGTATTTTAAAACTCCCTTGATAATAGCTTCTTATGATAATAACTGTTCTCCCCTGTGTTGGAGGGGCTGTGGCATAATGGGGGACTTTTCCCACATTTTTTGGGACTGCCCTAAACTGATGAAATTCTGGGAAGAGGTAAATAAACAAATAAGTGAGGTTTTAAAATTAAACAGACCAATTGATCCACAGCAATTTATTATGGGTACAGCATCAACAAGCGATTTAAGGAAAAACCAGGCGTTTTTGCTTAGAGTTCTTCTATTAATTGCGCATAAAATGATCCCAGTAAACTGGCTCAAACCCCACCCACCTACTGGACCAGTGGCGTCAGAGGCTTAAGGATGGAAACTGCATGGACTTCAGACAGACCTATATCTTGACAAATGGGCATCCATCAAAAAATATTTGGAGAGTTGAAGATATTATCTGTATTTGACTGAGCTAGATGTTTTTTTTTTGTTTTTGTTTTTTTTTTCGCTTGCTAGTGAGGAAATAAGTGACCTATAAATAATATTGTATAATGTGTATCTTGTCATGAGGTTTTGTAAGAATGTTTGTGACTCTGTCAAGGAACCTGTTCTAATAAATGTTCAAAAAAAAAAAAAAAAAGGAGGATCTACTAAATATTGATGTCATTTTTCTGTTGGGGTGCCCAAATGTATGCACCTGCCTACTTTTGTTTAAATAATTATTGCTCACTTTCTGTAAACTTCATTTCACTTCTCAAATATCAAACTGCTATATATATAGCAGTTTGTCTGCTATATGATATATTAAACTGAAATTGCTGAGACGAACAACCAATGACTTATAAAGGAAAATCTTGAAAATGATCAGGAGTGCCCAAACTTTTTCATCCCACTGTATGCTAGTGTGCGTCAGGGCCTCCATCAGCGATCAGCTCTGAGCCCCTACTTGTTCACAAGGGTGATGGACAGGCTGACAGATGAGGCTCGACAGGAATCTTCATGGACCATGATGTTGTTTGCAGATGACATTGTGATCTGTAGTGAGAGCAGGAAACAGGTAGAGGAACATCTAGAGAGGCTTCAAATGACCATGTGAAAATGATCTACCTCCACTAAAAATGCTGAATACATATTTATTCCTATATCTACTGAGTATACTTAACACAATACATGTTTGTGGATCTTGCATAACTGCATGAACCCATTCGGCATACGACAACTGAGTACTTTTATGGTAAATACCTCATTCTGACGACTCAGTTGGAGTCAGCAGCAGAGTTGAAGTTAGCTGGGAGAAAAATGACCGCTTTCCCGACAGCTGGGATTTAAGTTCCTTCACCTTTCTCCTTCTCAGCTCACTATTCGGAGGGAAGTCGGGGCTGTAGTTTTTATGAACGGTCTGAAAATGCCGCTCCACATTTCCCTTTTTCGCTATAGCGATGGCAGACCGGCAGATGAGGCGAACGCACTTTGAAAATGACATATCAAAAAAAAGTCCACCTCCCATTCCGTATGGAAGTGATACATTTTACATACATTGTTTTCACTCTTTTTATATTGTCATTTAGTTCTGGTTGTGTATTTTTGTCCCTTACTATTCCTTTATGTTGTCCATTAGTATCCCTGATGTTGTTGTTTTTGTTGTTTTTTCTCTTGCTATTTTGTCTCTCTATTTATATTTATACTATATATATATATATTTATTTATTTATTGACATAAGTGTTACACTGCTGTGAAAAATGACTTTCCCCCCTGTAGATGGATGAAGTTGATCTTATGTTATTCTATGTAGCAGATAATGTGCAGCAGGTGAGAGCGTTTAGTAAATGCTAATTGGTGGCGGCCTCCTATTGGTCCCTGCCAGGGCGCCGGCCTTATTTTACTGGCCGTGACGTTATTTCTGGGAGACGCCAGCTGAGTCTTGTGTAGTCTCGTTTGACCTCATTTGACCGGGGAAGCACATGTTAGTCTCGTATTTCGGTTTTGACTCGTTTGTTTGGAGTGTGCTTGTGGTCTGCCATCTCTGGTGAGTTAGTGTTCTCCTTGTTTGTTTTGTGTTCAGTGGAAGTGTGCTGCAGACTTCAGTGCTTAAAAAAGTTTCATATTATTCTCCTCCCCCAGGGATCTTTGCACCTGTGCTGATGGAGGACTCTTGACTGGACTGAAGATTCTCTTGGATGGTGTTTTTTTACTTCACAGGAAGAGAAATGGAGTTCCCTTGAAAAGGACTTTGGGTAATGTTCTGGAGGTGAGAAATCAAACATTGAAGATGTCATGCTCAATGTTCGTGGCTCTGCCTCATAGGTGTGGGAATTAGATGGAGTGCAGAATGTTCCTGGAGATGAGTGGACATTGGTGCAGACTTCAATGGACATGTTTGGTATCCAGTGGAGGGAAAGATGGTAGACTTTGCAAAAAGGATGGAATTGGCTTTCGTGAATACATTTAAGGAGACTGAAGAGCGGAGGTAGACTGTCTGAAGACGGGTGGTGAGAGTGGAGCCAGTGGTGGAAGCTGAAAGGGCAGGAGTTGGAAAAGGCTCTGTGTGGTCATGGAGAGCTGCCAGGTGACTGGACAGCTATAGCTCATGTGATCTGGAGATGTGAGGCGAGCACTTGTTGAATAAGAAAGATCCAATACGTCTTTTTCTGCAGAGGTTGAACACGAACAGTGTGTTCACTGACCTCTGAAGCCATCAGGCTCGGGCCTTGTAAGTACTCTGAGGGGAGAGCGGCCCCGTGTCCTCCTGTGGGATATTGGCTCTTAGACCAGGCTGGATTCCAACCTGCCTGACGGCCGGCGCAGAATTTGCCGACCCACAACTCCGACTCGTGGTATTCAAGCAGTGTGTAATAGAAATTCTGTGTCTAACGACTGGACACCCAAGTCACTGCTTGTTGGATTTGAAGGCAAGAGAAGCCTTTGTAACGTTGTCAATGTTTGTTTTGCAGAGGGTTAGGGTCACAAGTGCTTGGCAAAATAATGGTAAGTGAAGTCCTGGATTTGAATTCATGCAATTTTAATTCATAACCTTTAACAGCACTGACTTTACTGATGTCAGGTTCTGGCCATGGTTCTTTTGTGTTAATTCTACGGTCCTTTCAGATGCCGTCTATAAATGTTGTGTTTCGGCTTGCAAGGATCCTGAGCCCCAGAAGTAGCCTGTCAACACAACCAAGGTAGTGTGTATCTATACTTTTGTGTAAAGTTAGCAGAATGTGGTGAGTGACAAGAAGGAAGCCTTGGCAGACCTGAGGGTTGCGGTGAGGGAGAGGCTGCTCGCCTTCTGTCGGGGCAAGTGATGCAAGGAGGGGCCTCGCAAGTGCAGCACCTTTGTCGCAAACCCTGAGTGTGAAATGCAAGGCCTTCAAGATCCATTCCAACCACCTCATGAGAAAAACATCTCCATCTATACCTCTGTGCAGAAGGGAGGAGTCCCAGGAGTGACCCGACTGATCCATGAAGCCAGAGAGAGCCGGGGTGGTCGTCCAAACCCTCTTCGGACACTCAAATCAGACAAATGAGCTGCGCTTCCCATCGAGGTTCTCTAGGTGTTTGCAAAGGTCTCATAGCAGAAAGATAAAACCAGATTTTCGAGGGGCTAGAATTTGCAGATATTGACAAATCAGTCAGCGTTCTGATTGCAGATAATGATCTTTGACAGGGTTGGAGTGCAGGACTGCAAGACTGACTTGATACTACGTGGGTGAAGAAGCACAACCCCATTTTTTTTTTGGACCAAAATGTGACTAAGCTTTTGAGCTTCACAGCCCAAAGGTCCAGGATTCAAGTCTGAGGTCTGGATAGATATGTGTGCCATCAATTTGCCAAATGTCTGATTCTGTCAAATAAAGCCAGAACACACATAATCACCATTCTGGACAATTTATTGAGTGTTTGCTTGTCAACTCTTCTACAACCAAGATGTTCAAATCTCAGAGGCTGGACTGGTGTTCTTTTCCTTTTGATGAGTTCATAGATGTACGTGCACATCTGGATACACAAGTCAAAATCGACATTGTGGAGAAGGTTCCTTTCCTGGAACGACAAAATATCGATGTTGGTGTTTTTATATGTGCACACATTGGTGTGTGGAGAGAAAAATGCCCCCCCCTAAGTGTTTTGTGTAAAGTCAGCAAACTGTTTTTTAATGCTTGTAGCTGAAGAAGCACAACCCCTTTTTTTTCTTTTTGGACCAAAATGTGAATAAGCTTTTGAGCTTCACAGCCCAAAGGTCCAGGATTCAAGTCTGAGGTCTGGATAGATATGTGTGCCATCAATTTGCCAAATGTCTGTCATCAGTTCTCCAAAGTACTCTTTCCATCTTCCCATCACTCTTCTAGCATCTGTCAATACATTTCCCTCTGTAACCTTAATCACCCGGACCTGTTGTACATCCTTTCCATCTTTAGCTCTCTGTTTCGCCAACCTGTATAGATCATTCTCACCCTCCTTACTATACAACCAAGCATACAAGTCATCGTACGCCCTTTGTTTTGCCTTTGTTACCTCTATCTTCACCTTTCGCCGCATCTCCCTGAACTCCTGTCTGTTCTCTTCAGTTCTCTCAGTATCCCACTTCTTCTTTACTAACCGCTTTCTCTGTATATACTCCTGCACTTCCTCATTCCACCACCAAGTCTCCTTATCTAATTTCCTTCCAGATGACACACCAAGTACTCTTCTACCTGTCTCCCTGATAACACTAGCTGTTGTCCAATCATCTGGAAGCTCACCCTGACGCCCCAGAGCCTTTCTCAACTCCTCCCTGAAAACCATGCAACATTTCTCCCTTTTCAGCTTCCACCACTTTGTCCTCCGCTCTGTCTTTGTCCTCTTCATCTTGTCACCAGAGTCATCCTACAAACCAGCATCCTATGCTGTCTGGCTACACTTTCACCTACAACTACTTTGCAGTCACTGATCTCTTTCAGGTTACCTCGTCTATACAAGATGTAGTCTACCTGTGTGCTCCTACCTCCCCTCTTATAAGTTACCCTATGTTCCTGTGTTTTTCTGGAAAAAGGTGTTCACTACAGCCATTTCCATCCTTTTTTGCAAAATTGACTGCCATCTGTCCCTCTGTGTTCCAAATCTGCCCATCACTTCTTCACCCCCTCCATTGCCTTCACCTACATGTCCATTGAAGTCTGCACCAATGACCAGTCTCTCATTTCTGGGAATATTCTGCATCACTTCATCTACCTCATTCCAGAACTTCTCCTTCTCTTCAGATTCACATCCCACCTGCGGGGCATAGCCACTACAACATTGAGCACCACACCTCCAATGTCCAGTTTCAGACTCATAAGTCTATCTGACATTCTTTTCACCTCTAGGGTGTTCCTAACAAACTCCTCCTTCAAGATAACTCCTACTCGATTTCTCTTGTCAGTATCATAATAGTACAACTTAAAGCCTGCTCCTAAGCTTCTAGCCTTACTACCTTTGCATTTGGTCTCCTGGACACACAGTATATCCACCTTCCTTCTCTGCATCATTTCGAGCAACTCTGAAACTTTTCCTGTCATAGTCCCAATATTCAAAGTCCCTCCTCTCAGTCCCAGAGTCTTGCCTTTCCTCCTCTCTCTGCTTCCGAACACGCACTCCTCTACTTCTTGTTCCTGTTCTTCGACCCACAGTAGCCCAATTTCCATTACTACCCCGTAGGTCATCAGTACCAATGGCGGTCGTTGTTAACCCGGTCCGCGACCGATCCGGTATGATATAGTTATAGTTGACTCGCATGTTTGTTTGGCAAAAGTTTTACGCTGGATGCCCTTCCTGACGCAACCCTCTGAATTTATCCAGGCTTGGAACCGGCACAGGGAGACACTGCTCCGTGTCCCCCCAAGGCAGGCTTGGAGAGACACGGGCCAGTGCCGCCCTGAGGCTGCATTATTCTCAGAAAATACAATGTTGTAGGAAAAATATTTGACACTTTCCTTTGTTCAAACGACTGATGGAAAATGAAGATTGTGCATCTTTGAAATGTGGCCCAAGTTTTCCTGCCTGCTAATGAAGTGTTTGTGTGAGTCAGAGAACCGTGTCTTTACACTCAGAGGTTTTTGTACGACGGCTCAATGAGTTTGTGTCACTGTGGTGGACGTTCGGCGGTGGAACCAGACTGGATGTGGGAGGTGAGTGAAGTCTTTGACTTTGTCGATGTTACTCTAGACTTTTTTTGGTTTTCAGTGAAAAGAGTTGGGTCTCCAGTGAGATCAGGTTGATTTGAGCTGAAGGACTGCTTGGACCTCCACACCTATTTCCCTTGGCTACTCTTTGCCCTCCTCTGTCCCATCACATGTTGATTATTTCCTTTGTTTCAAGACAATAAACACCTTCTCATCAAATCAAAACTTGTTGTCTCTCACTTCGCCTGTTTCTGGAATTTTTGGCCTTGATTGACCAAAGACACAGGCAGAAGAGAGTCAAGAATGGAGGTAGTAGTTGTTTGGGGTTCTTCGTCGACAGAAGGTGACCTCCTGGCAACAGGGTGAGTCTGAGGCTGCTGTCTTGATATTGGTCAGGTAGAGGTGAGTGCAATCAGGTGAGGACAGGTGTGCAGCTTGAGCAAGGAGACAAAGAGCACATGGAAAGTACAGGGCCGTCATGGACCAAAGGTGTGTACGTGTCAAAATGGTATTTTAGTTTCTCCTCAGTCACAGTGACCCTGAAGATAGTTTGTACATTTCAGCAGATACTTTGGTCACAGGGTTTTAGGAGGTCAGTGTCACATTTGTTCAACCAGCAGAGAGGTGTTCTAAAAGGATCCATGTCAGGACCACTATCTGCCACCTTCTGTCACCCATAGAATAAATGGTGTTCAGTCACCTCAGTAAAGAGGAACCCTTTGGGCAGATCTGCGTCATAGGACATCAGTGCCGGATGATTTTCGATGGCCTTTCTGCTCCACCTGCTTTAAGGGACTTCTCATAAACAACTTCCAGCTATCTCTTCTGATGACACACTGCTTGACCAGAGAGTATTCTGAAGATCACTGTGTTTCTGATAGTTACAAACCCTTGCTGCTAGATGTACTCTTTCTTATCCTCCTTCAGGCCTGGTTCTCCACCTCTTTCTGTTCAATAGCCTCCATCTTCACTAAAGAGTATCAAAGAAAGACATTGAGCGTCTTTATTGGACTTTTGTTGATGGGAGCTCTCTGATGTTGGATCGCTGACAAAAGGACATTTGTGGATGAATGTAATGAAATCATTTCATGAGGGAGTCTTGTTTTACAAAGAATGACAGATGTCACACAACTTGTGGTGAGCAGAGACCCGACACTGGTCCTCAGTGAAGTGTGTCAGTCTCTGCAGCAGCAGACACTTCACTTTCACTTCAGTCTGACTGAGGGGGTTTTTGTACGACGCGTTTTCACTGTGTGAACGTAGCCTAACTGTTGATGTAATGTTCACTCTGACAGTAATAAACTGCTGCATCTTCAGTCTGGACTCCTCTGATGGTCAGCGTGAAGTCAGAGTTTGATCCGCTGCCTGAAAAACGATCTGGAATTCCTGATGCTCGACGAGTAGCCCAATAAATAAGGCGTTTAGGAACTTGTCCTTCTTTCTGTTGGTACCAGGCTAATCTCGGTCCATGGTTTTCAGAGTGCACATTCCGACTGGTCCTACAGGAGATGGAGACGGGGTCTCCTGGAGCAGAGCTCTTTGCTGCAGGCTGAGTCACCGTGACCTGACCTCTGGACTCTGAGGATACAGACACACAAAGTGAAAGAGACTCCACGGCTTTGCGGGCTTCATCTCACACATAATGATGTTGAGAGAGGAGAGGAGGTGGACTCTCTGGACTTTACCTGTGAAGCAGCAGCAGAGGAGAGTCCAGATGAGGACGGAGACCCGCGTCATGTTTGTGATGAGGAGGATTTGTGATGAAGAATGGCTGTCAGTCATCCAGGGTCCAAGTGTCAGGACTATAAAGAGTCCCAGAGCACTGGAGCATGGAGCTGCTGATGCAAAGTGTCTCTATGGAAATCAACGCCCAATATTGCTTCTTAGCAAGAGCAGAATATATGTCATTGACCACCTTTGTGGCTGCTGTGATGGTATGATGTTTTTTCCTGAAACCTGATTGCAAATTTGAAAGAAGTTCACTAGAAAAACTTTTAGCTGATCACAAACAAGGGGTTCAATAATTTTTGATAAGACACACAAATTGGATATTGGTCTGTAGTTAGTTAGTTAAAACTGCTGGGTCACCTCCCTTTAGTAAAGGATTAACAAAAGCCAATTTCCAAATGGCTGGAATTTCACCACTTTGGGTGGAGAGATTGAAGAGGACTGTAAGGGGCTGTGCTCCAAAATCTGCTGCTATTTTCAGAAAATAAGATTCTATCATATCTGGACCAGAGGGTTTTTCTATAATCTAAAGTTTTGAGTGCTTTATGCACTTGCTGCACGGTAAAAGGAATAAAATTGAAGGGATCCCAAGAAAACAATCGAGGATCTGTGCAGGAGTTTACAGAAGCTGCACCTTTTTGATCAAACAAAGATCCGTACAAGATAAAATGTTTGTTAAAGCAATTTAAGATTTCAGCTTTTGCATGGACCGGGACCGAGTCCTTCAGAACAAATTTTGGAAGGGTCTGTGCAGACTTAATTACTGATAAAGACTTTATCATCTTCCAAAATTTGTATGGATTATTGAGATTGTCAGTTGTGACGGATAAGTAATATTCCGATTTGGCCTTTTTGATAAGAGAAGTGCATTTATTTCTTAGTTGGCTGAAAACAGTCCACTTGGCTGCAGCATCACTTCTCCTAGCTTTGGCCCATGCCAAGTTGCGCTGATGGATCATGTCTGACAACTCTGGAGAAAACCAGGGTTTTTCACATCCTTAAATTTCCTGATCGGAGCATGCTTGTTCACAATACTCATAAAAGTTTCCTTAAAGAAAGTCCAAGCAAGCTTGACATCTGGGAGCAGCTCCATCTGTTTCCAATTAACTAGGGACAAATCACGGTGAAATGCTTGTTCACTGAATTGTTTAAAGTTTCTCTTGTGGTAGTGGTGGGCTGTTAGGGCCTTCAAGGCGTTCCCTGCTGGCCTAAAGAATATCTGAATCACAAAAGTTTATAATATTTTCTCCATGAATACTTATGAAATAATTCCAACTGGTCTGTTCACTTCCTTCCATAGCTTTTCTCCTGGTTGTGCCACTTCCAGACATGCATTTTCATATAAAAGCATTTAACCAATCACATTTCAGCCATCATCTGTTGACAGGCAGGGTCAAAGTCAGAGGAGTCTGCCTGGGGGGGGGGTGTTGCTTCAACCAATCAGATTTTGAGTTGGGGATATCAAAGCCTTCTAGCAGGCTACAGCAACATCAGCGTACTCACGCCCTCTGATTGGATAGTCAGAGATTACTAGCCAGCTGTGAACAGAAATATAGTTGTGTTTGTTTAATATAGTTTTTTTCAACCCACAATGGCTACAGGAGAAGAAACGGATTTATTTACCAATATATTGTTCAAGCGATTTTTGTTTTGAAGGAAAGCTGGACATAATAAAGAAAGGTCGGGCAACTCCAAAGGTAACAAACCTGTCACAACCAGGAAAAGGATTTGTCCGACATTCTCAAGCCACAAACTACGACCGGTACCCCTGGCTCACAGGCTCCGAGGTTCACTGCAAATTGTATTGCAGGGAGCGTTTGGAGCCGAAGCGCACGGATAATCTGTACGACGGAATAATTGAACTCTTTTTGAGGAAAGAAAGGAGGATGGATTTTGTCTACAAATGAGCAGAATTTTTGGTGAGTAAAATGCTGCTATTTTCCTAAATAATACTGCAAGTTTATAAGGTTATTATTGGTGCTTTTTAGGTGTCGAGGCTGTTTGATATAAAGGCATTTATTGTGGCTACTGTTCGTTTTTGTGGCTCCCGCCATGCGACTCTCTTTATACCGCATTTCTGCATAATAAGATGTTTTTTTTTTTTTTTTTTATAGCCTTAAACTAATTATGGGGGGTGGGTTGATTCGGAGCACTACTGAAGGCCTAGGTGTAAAATGCACGGGCCGCCACTGTCTTGTGGATAACGAGCGGATTACTTTTAGGGATTTTAGTGTCCCGGCAAGCAGCAACAGCGCAGTGATCACTCATATCATTGCAGAAAACTCCCAGAGCTGAGAATTTATGAGGAACATTTTTAAGGATTAAATCAAGTCAAGTGGATTTATCAGGACTTCTAATATTTGGCCGGGTAGGTAGATTGACCGATTGACTTAGATTATTTGAGTCACAGAAGCATTTAAACTCATCCGAAACTGAGGTTAACCAGTCCCAATTTAAGTCCCCGGACAGCAAGAGTTCGTTAGACTTAAGCCTAGATAAAAGATGTCTTAATGTTGACAAAGCTTCCTTTTTGGCAGAGGGAGGCCGATAGCAACCAACAACCGTTAAACACAATTTCTATATTTAAAGCCAAAAACTCCAATTGCTTAAAGATGGATTCAGATCAGAAGAACTACAACAAAAAAATCTTGATTTCACATAAATTGCTACACCTCCACCTTTCTTGGGCCTGTCAGTAGGAAACATATCATACCCAGGAATGTTAATGTTGTCCTTTGGAGTAGAATTTGAAAGCCGAAATCACAATGTCAGCACAATATCAGCTCCTCAGTCACAGTCCACCGTAAAATAGTCTTTAAATTAGATTTGTCAGAAAAGAATATGCAAACATTAATATAGATACCAAGGAACAAGATGGTGTATAACATGAACAACAGACAAACAAAATCTTAACATCTGAGAAGAAAAAAGAAAGTCCTTGTGCAGAGAATGGTGATAGAAACAGCAGGTGTACAGTAGGGATGAGGATCCTGAAAGAGACATGATGAGCAAGGTGTCCTAGGGAATGTGTAGATATCAATATTGCACGGATAACAGTGCTAAGTTGAGCTGGAGGTAGTGCTCATGGAGGCCGTGAGCCGGTGCAACAAAGAGTGTTTTGAGATGTTTGTGAGCAGCATCTGCACTGAGCTTTATGTGCTTGTTGCATTGAACAGTCTGACAGCCGATGGGATGAAGGACCTGCAGTGGCGTTCCTTCTTGCAGCCAGGATGCAAGTCTTTGGCTGAAGGAGCTGCTTAGATCCCTGCAGGGTCATGCAGAGGCTGAGAGGAGGCTGTTGTCAGTCCTCCCACTCTTAGACTTATTGGAAAGAGTTCCCTGTTGACAGTCGTCGCTAAAATGGTTCAGTGCTGAACATGTGCAGAGGTGTATCCCAGGGTTCCCTCTATAAATTCACAGAACCAAGTCCAAAAGCTCACAATTTTACCCTTGTATGCTGATGACACTGTCATTTCCTGCTGTGTCTCATATTATTTCATGCATAAATGTATTGATCTTGTCATTGTTCCCAATAGTGTGATGGATCACTGTTTCATTGGAACTGCTCCATATGTATCTTGGACGTGGAATTAAAGTCAGTATGTTTCCAATGTCATATTTAAATTGTGATTGTTTCATGTTGTTTGTGTTTGTCTTCCTTTGCTTTCCCTCCTGTGTGATTCATCAGTCCTGCTCAGTCCAACCCTGTTCCTCATGTCTTGACCAATCAGCTCCCTGCCTGCTCACCTGTCTCTTGTTGTATCCCGTCAGTGTCGTATCTTTGCGACTTTTGTCCCAGAGGACTTGTTGTTTAAACACCAGGAAAGTCTTTGGTGTGAAGATCAGGTATTTTCTTTCATTTCATGATTGGATTCTGAAGGAGGCTCACTGAACTCTCTCTTGTGTTGAAAAGAAATAATTTGAATTTATTTCTATAAATAACTAGAATGCTACAATCCAGAATGTTGTTGCGGCTGCATCAGTTCCTCTTTAGCTGAGGGAGGTTTTTGTACGACGTTGCATCACTGTGTGAACGGTAAGCTGTTGCCCTGCTGACAATAATAAACTCCTGCATCTTCATTCTGGACTCTGCTGATGGTCAGAGTGAAGTCAGTCCCAGACTGACTCCCACTAAAACGATCAGACACTCCAGAGAAACGGTTTGTGGCATCATAAATAAGAAGCTTTGGAGCTTCTCCAGGTTTCTGAAGGTACCAGTGCAACTCATAGCTAACTCCTGTACTTGCTTTACATCTCATGGTGACGGTCTCTCCTGGAGCAGCAGACGGAGGTCCAGACTGAGTCAGGATAACCTCCCCGGATGAACCTGCAAAACAAGACGGCGGAAGATTTTAGGAGACAAATTGAAGGACGTGGCAACAGAGGAGCCCAGTTTCTCCAAGGTGGATGCTGCTCGTTTGGGTGTTCCTGCTTGGCATCAGAACTTGATGGCAGTGAACCTGGAGCAACATCTCCAGAGGAGAGTCTCACCCTGGACGAGGAGCCCCAGGGTGGCCAGCTGGAGGATCAGTGACTTCATCATGGTGCTGCCGGTGAGTCGGTGCTTCTGAAAGGTCTGGAGCTCTTAACAGCTGGGAGCGGAGAGGCAGGACATGTATGCAAACACAGAGTCAGTCAGCTGGAGCTGTCCTCCACATGTCCTGTTGTGTCCTCCTAACTGCTCCACACATACGCATTTGCCAGCTTCAAAGGTCTGAAGCTCAAGATGTTTGACTGTCACCGTGCATTTATTGTCGTGAATCTTCCTGCTGCTCATAGTGTTGATTTTTGCACAACACCCTGTCGCTTTCTTGGATCCTGGAAAACAGCTCCCTTATTAATATGACTGACTGTGGATCAATATGTTTCAGTCCAGTCACTCCTGAAGCCACAGAATAACTGATGACCCAGAGGTCCAAATCCTGATGTTTGCTGATGACACTGTTGTTTCCTTAACACTTTTTGTCTTCATCAGTTTTAAGGATACATAAAGAGGATCTTTACAAGTTTTAGAGCTTGTCAAGTGAACTTCAGGCACATCAGCCTGCTGAATTCAGGTCAGTCTCTTCAAAATTGGAGGTCAATCTGCAGGTGCAAGGTTATGTAGACTAGATGTTTGACATTCAGTGACAGTCAGGAAGCTCAGTTTTGTGATTGATAATCCAGGTTATTGGTCTACATGAACTTTGAGAGAATGTTTTCAGCATTTGATGCACAGTCCTAAATATTAGCCTTTTGTACTGTTGGTGTATGTAATGCAGAGTTCCTTAAAGTTCAATTCTGGAGCCTCGAGGTCTTTTATTATGACTTTTCTGTCCCTTTATGTTTGTTTCCTCTTGAATTGATTTCACTGAGAAGCACTTTGTGACTGGTGTCTGGAAAAAGACTGGACTCAAAGAGAGTGTCATTGAAATGGGAAATCCTGCAGCTACATTTGTATGTGATATAAAACCCTTTCAGGAGTGTCATGATGAAGACCTGGTGTGTGGAAATGATGCTCCAGCTGCAACAGCAGACACTTCACTTTCACTTCAGTCTGACTGAGGGGTTTTTGTATGACGCTTTTTCACTGTGTGAACGAAGCCTGACTGTTGATGATATGGTAACTCTGACAGTAATAAACTGCTGCATCTTCAGTGGACTCCTCTGATGGTCAGCGTGAAGTCAGAGTTTGATCCACTGCCTGAAAAACGATCTGGAATTCCTGATGCTCGACGAGTAGCAAGGTAAATGAGGAGTTTAGGAAGTTGTCCTTCTTTCTGTTGGTACCAGGCTAAATAGTTCCCGTTGCTATTAGAGACCACATTCTGACTGGTCCTACAGGAGATGGAGACGGGGTCTCCTGGAGCAGAGCTCTTTGCTGCAGGCTGAGTCACCGTGACCTGACCTCTGGACTCTGAGGATACAGACACACAAAGTGAAAGAGACTCCACGGCTTTGCAGGCTTCATCTCACACATAGTGATGTTGAGAGAGGAGAGGAGGTGGACTCTCTGGACTTTACCTGTGAAGCAGCAGCAGAGGAGAGTCCAGATGAGGACGGAGACCCGCGTCATGTTTGTGATGAGGAGGATTTGTGATGAGGGACGGCTGTCAGTCATCCAGGGTCCAAGTGTCAGGACTATAAAGAGTCCCAGAGCACTGGAGCATGGAGCTGCTGATGCAAAGTGTCTCTATGGAAATCAACGCCTGACTCCAGCCAGCACTTTCAGGGAGGTCTCATCCATGCAGATGGTTGGTTTTTTGTGTGTCTTTTTGTTCCACGATAGCAACTCGGCCACCAAGTGGTAAAGTGACGGAGCACGGTCAGCAGATGCTGAGCATATAGTGCCAAGAGGTCACCAACTTTCTGCAGAGTCAGTCGCAAACTTCATTTTTGCCTCTGGTGTGGATGAACTTGCCTGGCCATCACAGAGTCCTGACCTCAACCTGCTATAAGACCTTTTGGAAGAATTAGAGCAGAGGCTGAGATCCAGGCCTTCTGGTCTAACATCAGTGTGTGACATCACTAATGTGCTTCTGGAAGAATGGTCCAAAATTGCCATAAACACACTCCTGATCCATGCGGACAGCCTTCCCAGAAGAGTTGAAGCTGTTCTCGCTGCAAAGCCTTGATCCGTGTCATATTGAACCCTATGGATTCGGAATGGGATGCCACTGAAGTTCATATGCGAGTATATTGGCTGGTAGTTTAGATGTTGTTCTAAAGTGCAATGGACATCCACATGACCAAAGAATATGAGCCATGGATGAGGAACACACATGCTCAGCTTGACCTTGTCTGCTAGTACAGTTAAGATGTAGATTATCTTTAACTCGGACATGGTACAAATAAGCAGAAACGTTACGTGTTTCGAGCATACGACTGACGCCCCACTAACATTTACGTCCCCTCTCATCAGTAAAAACTCACACATCCCCGTCGTGTTTTAGTCATCAAAGACTCATGTTTATCCCATCACCGTCTGGTTGCATCCTGAAAAAAATTTGCATCGGCGAAATATTTCATCAGGGGTCGTCGTTGATGAACTCCGCAATGGAGAGGATGTAGGTCGGCTTTTCCAGCCGACCAGAGGAGGCCCCACAAGGCTCGAGAGAAGGACCACTCTTTCCTTCACGTTTCCCTTCACGTTCAGATATGCTGAACTTGTCAAAGATGCTCAGCGACAAGGCTGGAAAGTAAAGGTTCGTCCAGTGGAAGTAAGCTGCAGAGGTTTCATAGCCACGTCAACATCTCGGCTACTCAGGGAGATGGGAGTTAAAGGACGTCCCCACAAACAGGGAGTCAAGGACTTCTCCATGGCTGCTGAAAATGGGAGCCAGTGGCTGTGGCTGAAGAGAAGAGATCCAACGTGGGCCTTCAGGTGAGCTGATGGCATCGAGGGAGTGAACCTGGGGCACTGGGAATCACTGCTGAACCCTCTGGAGATGTTGTGGGCCAATCAGCGAAACATCCATGAAGGAGGGCGCTCACTTGACAACCCGAAGGAGGCCTTCGCTCACTTGAAACCCCACAGGGTCTCATCGGTGCCTTAGGTATGCTTTCATCAAGGGATATCAACACCTAGTCCTACACAACAGATCTGCTCTGGACTTTTGACGGCAAGTACTTGAAATCCTCCAGCTTCTTGATCTCCACTCCCTGTAGCCTCACCATTCCACCCGAGTTCCCTTCAATTCACACACATATATTCTGTCTTGCTGAGACTAACTTTCATTCCTCTCCTTTCCAGAGCATACCTCCACCTCTCTAGATTTGCCTCTACCCGTTTTCTGCTCTCACTACAGATCACAATGTCATCCGCAAACATCATGGTCCATGGGGATTCCTGTCTAACCTCATCTGTCAGCCTCTCCATCACCATTGCGAACAGGAAGGGGCTCAGAGCTGATCCCTGATGCAGTCCCACCTCCACCTTGAACTTCTCTGTTACCCCTACAGCACACCGTACCAATGTTTCACAGCTAGCATAGATGTCCATCACCAGTTTAACATACTTCTCTGCCACTCTAGACTTCCTCATACAATACCACAGCTCCTCTCTTGGCACCCTGTCATATGCTTTTTCTAGGTCTACAAAAACACAAACCAGCTCCCTCTGGCCTTCTCTGTACTTCTCGAGTAGCATTTTCAACACAAATACTGCATCTGTAGTACTCTTCCTAGGCATGAAGCCATACTGCTGCTCACAAATGCTGACTTCTGCTCTCAGTCTACTTTCCACTACTCTTTCCCATAACTTCATTGTATGGCTCATCAACTTTGTCCCGCTATAGTTGCCACAATTCTGCACGTCCCCTTTATTCTTAAAAATAGGCACCATCACACTTTGTTGCCATTCCTCAGGCATCTTCTCACTCTCTAAGATCCTGTTGAATAATCTAGTCCAGGGGTGTCAAACTCATTTCTCATTGCGGGCCACATACGGCCTCGGTAGATGTCAAGTGGGCCGGACCATTAAAATTATATCATACTCTGCTATAAATAACTAAAATATCATGTGTTTCTTTTGTTTTGGTGTAAAGAAGCACAAGAACATTCAGAATTTGTTTTTAATTTAATGAACATTCCTTTTACAAAACATTTCATGAAACACCTTATATTTCCTTAGACAAATGTGCAAATTGCTTTTACCATTCACATATATGGATTGCAACTGATCCCACTGATTGTACAAAGGAACAAAACTTTAACAAGTAATTGTTATTGAAAAATACAGTAATGCACTGTAAGCATTTTAAAGGGGTTTGTCTAGTGTGGATTTGTTTTTGTTCCTGATACTTGGCATCTTTTGGCCTGTACAAGTGCATCAATATCCGGTGCCATGTCCTGACTAGCTGTCACTTTCAGAATGTCATTTAAGTGCTTGTTTGTGAGCCTTGAACGCATTTTTGTTTATTGATATTCATTACCGAGAAAATTTGTTCACAAAGGTAGGTTGTCCCAAACATACACAAAATTTTAGCAGCCAGGGCTGTTAATTTGGGGTACCCTGGTAGTAGATACTGATAAAATTTGTCTAGACCTACAGAGACAAATTTGCCCTTCAAATCTGCATCACATTACAAATCAATTATTTCAAGCTGGATTTCAACCGGCAGATCAGAAGCTTTAACTGTGAAAGGTGAGCGAAAAACAGAAAATTCTGTCTCAAGTTCACCAAATACCTGAAAACGTTTCTCAAACTCCCACAGTAATCCTGCAATCTTGTCTTTGTACCGTTTCACGTCCGCATCAGGTCTGGTCACACATGCATCTCTCAGACAGGGGAAATGAGCAGGGTCGCCACTGGCCAGTTGCGTCTCCCACAAAGTCAGCTTCATCTTAAAAGCATGTATGTTGTCGGAAAACTGCGTGACAACTTTTTTTGCGGCCTTGCAACATTTTGTTCAGATTGTTCAAGTGCTCAGTAATATCCACCAAAAATGCAAGGTCCTGTAGCCATTCCTGAGATTGTAATTCCAAGACGGGTTTTCCTTTTTTCTTCATGAACTGTCTGATTTCCTCTCGTAGATCAAAGAAACACCACAGCACAGTGCCTCTGCTGAGCCATCTCACCTCAGTGTGGTATGGCAGGCTGTGGGTAATGTTGCTGTCACTGAGAAGTTTGTCAAACTGACGATGGTTCAGTCCTCTGGATCATATTAAATTTACAGTGTGAACAACCACCTCCATAACGTGATCCATTTTCAAGGACTTGCAACACAATGCCTCCTGGTGCAAAGTACAATGAAGTGTCCAGAAACAATCTCCTCCATTAAGCACTTGTACTTTCTCTCTGAACTTTGTTGTGACACCGGCTTTCTTTCCTACCATGGATGGTGCGCCGTCCGTAGCCAGGCTGATCGCACGGGACCAGTCCACTCCAACTCTGTCCAGTGCAGCAACGACAGAGCCGAAAATGTCTTCGGCTGTTGAGGTGTCCATCTTTGGCACCAACTCAAGAAACTCTTCAGTAACAGTCAATGTCTCATCAACTCCGCGAATAAATAAAGCGAGTTGGGCCACGTCTGTGATGTCGGTGCTCTTGTCAATTGCAACGGAAAATGCAATAAATGACTCGACACTCTGTTTCAATTGGCTGTCTAAATCTGCTGATAGGTCCGAAATCCTCTCTGCTATGGTATTCCTCGTCAGGCTAATATTGGCAAAAGCTTGTCGCTTCTCGGGACATACAAGCTCAGCCGCCTTCATCACGCATCGTTTAACAAAGTCACCGTCGGAATAAGGCTTTGATGCTAATGCTATTTCACTAGCAATTAGCTAGCTGGCTTTTACCACTGCTTCACCGATTTCTCGGCTATAAGTAAAAGTGGACTACTGTTTCCTCAGACCCGCCAGCAATTCTAGATCCTATCTCTTCTCAGTTGTCCTTTTAAACTGTCATATTTTTCTCTGTGATGAGTCTCGTAGTGGCGCCGAATATTATATTCCTTAAAAACTGACACTTGTTGCAAACACACCAAGCACAAAGGTTTCCCGTGCGTCTCCGTAAATAAATAGGATGTAGTCCATTTTTCTTTGAAAATTCGAACTTCTTTATCTACTTTTCTTTGCTTTGATAACGACATTTCGGCTAATGAGGGAGTAGCGAGGAGGTAGAGAATTGAGTAGAAACAGCATCATAACAAGCATCGGACGGAGCGTTGATTGGTCTGTCTGTGCTGATTGGTGCTGATTGGTCCGTCTCAGAGAGGCCGATTGTCTTCTACTCGGACCTAAATAGTGCGCCCCAAGTGGAAAATTATTGAATTACATTTAATTGAAAAATTTAAATTCATGACTATTATGCATTTTTTTTCACTTTCAAATTATCCTGTGGGCCTAATTGAACGTCCTTGCGGGCTGGTTCCAGCCCGCAGGCCCCTGATCTAGTCAGAAAATCTACTGCTGGCCTCTCCTAGACACTTCCACACCTCCAAAGGACCAACTGCTTTTCCACTCTTCATCCTCTTCAATGTCTTCCTCACTTCACTTTTACTAATTTGCCTTGCCTCTCTTTCATTTTCCACATTCATCAGCTCAGCAAAATAATCTTTCCATCTTCCCATCACTCTTCTAGCATCTGTCAATACATTTCCCTCTCTGTCCTTAATCACCCGGACCTTTTGTACATCCTTTCCATCTTTATATCTCTGTTTCGCCAACCTGTATAGATCATTCTCACCCTCCTTACTATCCAACCGAGCATACAAGTCATCATAAGCCCTTTGTTTTGCCTTTGCTACCTCTATCTTTACCTTTCGCCGCATCTCCCTGAACTCCTGTCTGTTCTCTTCAGTCCTCTCAGTATCCCACTTCTTCTTTGCTAACCGCTTTCTCTGTATACACTCCTGCACTTCCTCATTCCACCACCAAGTCCCCTCTTCTACTTTCCTTCCAGATGACACACCAAGTACTCTTCTACCTGTCTCCCTGATAACACTAGCTGTTGTTGTCCAATCATCTGGAAGCTCACCCTGACCACCCAGACCCTTTATCAACTCCTCCCTGAAAACCATGCAACACTCCTCCCTTTTCAGCTTCCACCACTTTGACCTCTGCTCTGCCTTTGTCTTCTTCATCTTCCTTGTCACCAGAGTCATCCAACAAACCAGCATCCTATGCTGTCTGGCTAAACTCTCACCCACAACTACTTTGCAGTCACTGATCTCTTTCAGGTTACCTCGTCTATACAAGATATCGTCTACTTGCGTGCTCCTACCTCCGCTCTTATAAGTTACCCAATGTTCTTGTTGTTTCTGGAAAAAGGTATTCACTACAGTCATTTCCATCCTTTTTGCAAAATCTACCACCATCTGTCCCTCTATATTCCTATCCTGGATACCAAATCTGCCCATCACTTCTTCATCCTCTCGATTGCCTTCACCAACATGTCCATTGAAGTCTGCACCAATTACCACTCTCTCATTTCTGGGAATATTCTGCATCACTTCATCGAACTCATACCAGAACTTCTCCTTCTCTTCAGATTCACATCCAACCTGCGGGGCATAGCCACTAACAACATTGAGCTTCACACCTTCAATGTCCAATTTCAGACTCACAAGTCTATCTGACATTCTTTTCACCTCTAGGACGTTCCTTACGAACTCCTTCAAGATAACTCCTACTCCATTTCTCCTCTTGTCAGTACCATAATAGTACAACTTAGAGCCTGCTCCTAAGCTTCTGGCCTTACTACCATTCCACCTGGTCTCCTGGACACACAGTATATCCACCTTCCTTCTCTGCATCATGTCCACCAACTCTCTACCTTTTCCTGTCATAGTCCCAATATTCAAAGTCCCAACTCTCAGTCCCAGACTCTTTCCTTTCCTCCTCTCTCTCTGCTTCCAAACACGCACTCCTCCTCTTCTTCTTGTTCTTCGAGCCACAGTAGCCCAATTTCCATTAGTACCCTGTAGGTCATCAGTACCAATGGCGGTCGTTGTTAACCCGGTCCACGGTATGATATAGTTATGGTTGACTCGCATGTTTGGTTTTGGCAAAAGTTTTACGCCGGATGCCCTTCCTGACGCAACCCTCTGCATTTATTGGAGAGACACGGGCCAGTGCCGCCCTGAGGCTGCATTATTCTCCGAAAATACAATAGTGTAGGAAAATAATCTGACATTTTTCTTTTTTCAAACTACTGGTTGCAAATGAAGATTGTGCATCTTTGAAATGTGGCTCCGAGTTTTCCTGCCTGTTAGTGAAGTGTTTGTGTTAGAGTCAGAGAACCGTGTCTTTACACTCAGAGGTTTTTGTACGACGGCTCAATGAGTTTGTGTCACTGTGGTTGACGTTCGGCGGTGGAACCAGACTGGATGTGGGAGGTGAGTGAAGTCTTTGACTTTGTCAATGTTACTCTAGACTTTTTTTGAGTTTTCCCGTGAAAACAGTTGGGTCTCCAGTGAGATCAGGTTGATTTGAGCTGAAGAACAAAGTGGACAGAGGCTTTCAGGTGGAAGAGTGGTGATAGAAGCAGTCAGATGTAGAAGAAGAGCCTGAATCCTGGCTGATATTAGACTCTGATCTTCAGGCTGGTAGGTTGAGTTTGTGCCGATAAAGTCCGAGAGTCGTCTCTCTCTCCAGTCGGAGGGGTTTGTCGGGCGCCTCCATCACTTTGTGTCGCTGTGGTGGACTTTTGGTGGAGGAACCAGACTGTCAAAGCCACACTGAAGCTGCTGAAGTGAAATGAGGTTCTCAAACGTGTGAAGTCGTGGCTGTTTTTCTGCAGAATTTCTGTGAAGACGCCGTCGCAGAGAGAGCAGATTAAGGCGGAGTGTTTGAACATGTGCTGAACTGCTTTATCAGCTTGGATACTGATGGAAATGTGGTTGGAAAAGAAGTCCAGTCTTTCATAGACGATTGAAATCCTCGTGAAGACGGACTGATGATCGTCTCTGCACGTCGGATTTCTTTTTAATGATTTTCACACTTTGGAGGGATTTGATGGAACGTCGTGTCAAACTGTTTCTGCTCAATCTGCCCCTTTGCAGACTTTCAGTCGATTTGCATGAGAGGCTTCTTGCAAGGAAGTGAAACACTGTGTGAGTGAGTGAGTGACTGGTGGAGCAGAACAACATCTGACAGGAACTCCTTAAGAGGAGATGGTCTCTAAAACAGGAAAGAGGTTTGATTGACAGCTGGAACAGAGTCAGACGTCAGATCATGATAGCATTTTTAAGCTTCAAGCACTTCCGGGTCGCAAGTATCACCCTCATCTCCTCGGCCGCGGAGTGCCGATGGAAAGTTGTCGAGGTCCCGCTCTAACCTGCCCGCCTTCTTCTAGGTGATGTTGTCCGTCCCACCCTGACGGTACTGCCCCCGTCCAGCGAGGAGCTGGAGGACGGCGACGCCACCGTCACCTGTCTGGCCGACAACGGCTTCCCCTCAGACTGGAGTCTGGCCTGGAAGGTGAACGGAGGAAGCAGCGGCAACTGGGAGCAGACCGAGAGCCGTGGGCCGCCGGGGAAGGACGGCCGCTACAGCTGGAGCAGCACCCTGAGGCTCTCTGCAGACCAGTGGACCAAGGTGGACTCTGTGACCTGTGAGGCCACCAAGAGCTCCCAGACTCCACTCAGTGAGACACTGACCACAGCCCAGTGTCTCCAGTCCTGACCCCTCTCTCTGCTCGGACCTCCACACCTATTTCTCTTGGCTACTCTTTGCCCTCCTCTGTCCCGTCACATGTTGATTTCCTTTCTTTCAAGACAATAAACACCTTCTCATCAAATCGATCCTTGTTGTTGTCTCTCACTTCGACTGTTTCTGGAATTTTTTGCAATGATTGACCAAAGACACAGGCAGAAGAGAGTCAAGAGTGGAGGTAGTAGTTGTTTGAGGTTCTTAGACAACAGAAGGTGACCAACTGGCAACTGGGTGAGTCTGAGGCTGCTGCCTTGATATTGGTCATGATTGCTGGCCATCAGGTAGAGGTGAGTGCAATCGGGTGAGGACAGGTGTGCAGCTTGAGCGAGAAGACAAAGAGCACATGGAAAGTACAGTGTCGTCATGGACCAAAGGTGTGTACAAGTCAAAATGTTTCTTTTGTGTCTTTTCGTTTCTCCTCAGTCACAGTGACTCTGAAGATAATTTGTACATTTCAGCAGATACTTTGGTCACAGGGTTTAGGACAAGGGTGCCCATTACGTCGATCGCAAAGGCATTGTGGGTCGATGGCATGGCATTGAAAAAAAAAGTTGGCGCCGGCCTATCATGAGTTCTCACAATGACATCTGACCTGACCTTTCTCTGACTCACGCCTCACTGCACATGCGCATACAATTATGCTAAGTGCAGCAAAACTCTAACAAGTTAGCGAGTAAGAAAGGGGATTAAATGTGTGGAAAAGCTGGACCAAGTAAAACGCCGAAGACCTACCACTACCATACGTAGTGGGAGGAGGACTTCTTTTTCACAATGTCATTTTTGAAGTGCGTTTGCCTCATCTGTCAGTCTACAATTGCTGTACCGATGAAGGGAAAATTGGAGCGCCACTTTCAGACTGCTCATAAAAACTATGACACCGAGTTCCCTCCGAAAAGCGAGCTGAGAAGGAGAAAGTTGAAGGAACTAAAATCACAGCTCATTTATCACACAGCTAAGGGCAAAGCATCGTTCCAGGTGAGTCACTTCATCGTTAAAAACAAGAAATCCTTACAGGACGGAGAGATGGTAAAAGAAGCATTTGTTGAAGCGGCCGACTCGTTGTTCGGAGACTTTAAAAACAAACCAGAAATACTAGCTTCGATCAAAGCTCTCCGGCTATCAAGAAGTCCAGTAACCCGGCGCAGTGAAGGCATGGCTGAGGATTTGACCCAGCAACTTTGGAAGGACATCGCAGATCGTGAGTGTTTCTCACTGCAGAAGGACGAGTCTACGGACGTGAGTGACACAGCACAATTGTGCATTTTTATTCGGACGGTGTTTACTGACATGACTGCAAAAGAGGAGCTGTTAACAGTACTGCCCATGAAAGAAGACACGCCAGGAGAGGACATATTTCAGTCTTTCAAAACCTTTATGGAGAAAACCCAGCTCCCAGTCTGCAAATTGGTGTCCATCACCACGGATGGCGCACCCGCCATGGTTGGCTGCTAGAATGGATTTATCGCCAAATGCAGGGAGGATGATGATTTTCCGGACTTCCTCGATCACCACTGTATTATACACCGACAAGCATTATAACATGAAAGAGATAATGGATGTGGCAACAAAGATGGCCTGTTCTATTCGGACCAGATCTCTTCAAAGACGGCTGTTCCGTGCACATCTGGAGAAGGCTGAGTGCGACCACTCAGAGTTGTTGTTGCACACCGACGTGAGATGGCTCAGTCGGGGGAAATTCCTGCAAAGATTTCCAGAGCTGTTGCCGGAGATGGAGGAGTTTTTCCGGGAAGGTAAACATACAGATTATAGGCAACTAAATGACCATCAGTGGCCGCTGGACTTGGCATTTTGAACCGATCTGACCAACATGCTGAATGACCTAAATCTAGAGCTGCAAGGAAAGGACAAAACTGTGATCAATATGATCAGCTCAGTTAATGCTTTCAAAGGCAAAATGCAACATCTCTCCTCGAAGCTCCACCGCCATGATTCTGCAAACTTCCAGTATTTCCAGAACCAACGTCCAGAGCTGGAGACACAAGAGCAGTCATGTGCGCAGCTTGACAGTGCACGCTACATAAAGCAAATTGACAGTTGTCCGTCAGAGTTCGACAGACGCTGTCAAGACTTTGCTGTACTCGAGCCGGTCGCTACATTCATGTGCTACCCTTTCCAGGAAGATGCTGAGGTTGTTTCACTGGCATCAAAAGTTGCAACCCTGCTTGCCCTGAACTCTTCTGGAGTGGAGGATGAGATTCTGTCACTTCAAGTCGACATTCAGCTGAAGGCCAGAGCTCATGGACAATTCTGGAACCTACTCACAGAGAACAAGTACCCCAACATCAGAAAATGTGCTACCTTCTTGACTGCATTATTTGGCTCCACTTATTTATGTCAGTCAGCTTTTTCCCACATGAAGATCATGAAGTCAAAGTACCGTTCCACAATGACTGGTGAGCATCTGGAAGTCTGCTTGAGGCTGGCTATCAGCAGTTACTGTCCGGACTATGCAACCCTGGCTAATTCCATTCAGTGCAAGTCATCTGAGTAAGGTAATGACAAAAAACATGTACATAGTTGTATTGTGCAATATAGGTTGATGCAGTAATGCAAGGCATATAGTGTACATATAAAAATGATCCTCAATATATTTAGAAATAATGTGTTTTGCATTTTGAGTGGGCGGTAGATCATTTTGACTCGGTCATGTCATAAGTAGCCTTCAGGTTGAAAAAGTATGGGCACCCCTGGTTTAGGAGGTCAGTGTCACATTTGCTCAACCAGCAGAGAGGTGTCCTAAAAGGATCCATGTCAGGACCACTATCTGCCACCTTTTGTCACCAGTAGAAAAAATGGTGTTCAGTCACCTCAGTAAAGAGGAACCCTTTGGGCAGATCTGCGTCATAGGACATCAGTGCCGGATGACTTTCGATGGCCTTTCTGCTCCACCTGCTTTAAGGGACTTCTCATAAACACCTTCCAGCTATCTCCTCTTCTGATGACACACTGCTTGACCAGAGAGTATTCTGAAGATCACTGTGTTTCTGATAGTTACAAACCCTTGCTGCTAGATGTACTCTCTCTTTCTTATCCTCCTTCAGGCCTGGTTCTCCACCTCTTTCTGCTCAATAGCCTCCATCTTCACTAAAGAGTATCAAAGAAAGACATTGAGCATCTTTATTGGACTTTAGTTGATGGGAGCACTCTGATGTTGGATTGCTGACAAAAGGATATTTGTGGATGAATGTAATGAAATCATTTCATGAGGGAGTCTTGTTTTACAAAGAATGACAGATGTCACACAACTTGTGGTGAGCAGAGACCCGACACTGGTCCTCAGTGAAGTGTGTCAGTCTCTGCAGCAGCAGACACTTCACTTTCACTTCAGTCTGACTGAGGGGGTTTTTGTACGACGCTTTTTCACTGTGTGAACGTAGCCTGACTGTTGATGCTATGGAAACTCTGACAGTAATAAACTGCTGCATCTTCAGTCTGGACTCCTCTGATGGTCAGAGTGAAGTCCGAGTTTGATCCACTGCCTGAAAAACGATCTGGAATTCCTGATTCTCGACTTGTAGCCCCATAAATGAGGAGTTTAGGAGCTTGTCCTTCTTTCTGTTGGTACCAGGCTAGAGCATAGCCATTATAAACCTTCTGACTGGTCCTACAGGAGATGGAGACGGCGTCTCCTGGAGCAGAGCTCTTTGCTGCAGGCTGAGTCACTGTGACCTGACCTCTGGACTCTGAGGATACAGACACACAAAGTGAAAGAGACTCCACAGCTTTGCGGGCTTCATCTCACACATAGTGATGTTGAGAGAGGAGAGGAGGTGGACTCTCTGGACTTTACCTGTGAAGCAGCAGCAGAGGAGAGTCCAGATGAGGACGGAGACCCGCGTCATGTTTGTGATGAGGAGGATTTGTGATGAAGGACGGCTGTCAGTCATCCAGGGTCCAAGTGTCAGGACTATAAAGAGTCCCAGAGCACTGGAGCATGGAGCTGCTGATGCAAAGTGTCTCTATGGAAATCAACGCCTGACCCCAGCCAGCACTTTCAGGGAGGTCTCATCCATGCAGATGGTTGGTTCTTCATGCTTAATCATGTTTCTCCTTTTGTTTTTTTATTTAACCTTTATTTAACCAGGAAAAAACAGTTCCGTTGAGATTAAAAACCTCTTACAAGGGAGTCCTGGCCAAGAGGCAGCAGTAAGTTACAGACAGAACAACATTACAAACAGTTAAAAGAAGCAATTACATTTTGACAAGTTGACCTCTATCGTCCTCAGTTTGGTTTTAAAAGCATTTAGTGAGATAAAATAAGGGAGTTTCCAATCTTTTTTGAAGTCTGTTCCATGCAGTGGGGGCAGCACAGGCAAAAGTCCTTTTCCTTCGTTCTGTGCTTGCAAAAGGGACATAAAGCAGCGGTTGATCATGTGATCGCAGCAGGTGAGAATCAACAGTCTGCCTTGTGACTCAGTCACAGATGTACGAGGGCAGCAGCCCAAGCAAGGCCTTATAAATAAAAGTGTACCAATGCCCCGACCTCCCGGTGCACAAAGAAGGCCATCCAACATGGGAATATAGTTCACAATGATGTGTTAACCATCTACAATTTGTTATGAACCTCAGCGAGGCGTGATACACGGTGTCGACTTTTTGAAGACTTTGAGCAGAGGCGTTCATGTACAGCAGATCACCGTCATCTAAAATAGCTAAAAAAGTTGCTTCTTAACATTACAGGAGAAACACACCTTGTTTCGAAAAAGAAACCCCAGTTTAAATTTAGTTTTTTTCACAAGACAGTCAATATGGGGCTTGAATGTCAAAGAGTCATCAAATAAAACCCCGAGGTATTTCTATTCATGCACCCGCTCAATGACACTTCCCTTGAAAGTTGACACCACGGGAAGATCTGTAGGGACCGTCTTGCTTTTTGGAAAGATCATGAGCTTTGTTTTGTCAGCATTTAGAATCAGTTTTAGCTGCACTAGTGCGAGCTGAATCGCATCAAAAGTTTCTGCACAGATTCAATTGCTTTCACAGGGGTGGATCCAAAGCAGTAGATGATTGTGTCATCAGCATAAAGATGAACATTGGCATCTGACAGATTTTTTCCTAGTTCATTAATGTACAAAATGAACAAGAGGGGTCCTAATATTGAACCCTGTGGCACCCCCTTTTGGACACTCAAAGAGTCAGAAACCAGACCATCACATTTAACGCACTGAGTTCTGTCACTCAAGTAATTTCTAAACCAAGAAAGTACAGAGCGACAAAATCCAAAACTGCTGATCCGATGCATTAAAACAGCATGATCTACAGTATCAAAAGCTTTCGACAAATCAATAAAAAGCCAGGCACAATATTGCTTCTTATCAAGAGCAGAATGTATGTCATTGACCACCTTTGTGGCTGCTGTGATGGTACTATGTTTTTTCCTGAAACCTGATTGCAAATTTGAAAGAAGTTCACTAGAAAAACTTTTAGCTGATCACAAACAAGGGGTTCAATAATTTTTGATAAGACACACAAATTGGATATTGGTCTGTAGTAACAGTGGAATGAAAAAGTTTGGCCACCCCTAATCATTTTCAAGATTTTCCTTTATAAGTCATTGGTTGTTCGTCTCAGCAATTTCAGTTTAATATATCATATAGCAGACAAACATAGTGATATTTGAGAAGTGAAATGAAGTTTATAGGATTTACAGAAAGTGAGCAATAATCATTTAAACAAAAGTAGGCGGGTGCATAAATTTGGGCACCCCAACAGAAAAATTACATCAATATTTAGTAGATTCTCCTTTTGCAAAAATAACAGTCTCTAAATGCTTCCTGTAGCTTCCAATGAGGGTCTGGATTCTGGTTGAAGGTATTTTTGACCATTCTTCTTTACAAAACATCTCCAGTTCAGTCAGGTTTGATGGTTTCCGAGCATGGACGGCCCGCTTTAAATCACACCACAGATTTTCAATGATATTCAGGTCTGGGGACTGAGATGGCCATTCCAGAACGTTGTACTTGTTCCTCTGCATGGATGCCTTAGTAGAATTTGAGCAGTGTTTAGGGTCGTTGTCTTGTTGACAAAGTCCGCGAAGATCCACTGGCCCCTCCCGTTCCCAATCCCCCTCCTCTCCGTTTTCTGGATGGTGATCCCGTTTACACAGTCTCCAGCCTCCTGGACGTTCGCCGCTGAGGTCGGGGGCTGCAATATCTGGTGGACTGGGGGGGCTATGGCCCGGAGGAGAGGTCCTGGGTTCCGGCTCGGCGGATTCTGGACCCCTCACTAATCCGGCAGTTCCACCGCGACCACCCAGGCCGGCTCCACGGGGCGCCGAGAGGCGCCCGTTGAGGGGGGGGTACTGTCAGGACCTCCTCTCGGCAGCCGAGAGGAGACACTTAACCCCAATTAATAATCAGCGCCAGCTGCCGCTCATCAAGATCTCTTTAAAGAGCAGGGGCTCCACCCGACCTTGTGAGACCACCGTGTTGACTCTTGGACCCGACCCTGCAAAATCCCGATTACCGATCAAAAATAAAGAGACTCTATCAAACTCCGGTTCTGGTGGTGTGGTTCCCTGTCCGAGTCCTTCCGAGCCGTGACATTTATCTGGAGGAACAGACCACACCATCTAAAAAAATCAGATATGGTAAAAGAAACAAGTGAAAGAGGGCTGAAAGTGATAGAGTTGGACTGCCTGAATGGGACTTTGAAGGTGAACTGGTTGAAATCCTGGATCAAACATCATTCTTTCTGGTATTGTACTCCAAACTACTTGTTCAACAAAGTCGGCGGCCTGAGTCTTCTGCTTATCCCTGACTTTGATATCAACAAGATTCCTGTCAAATTTTTAGAGTTTCATTAACAAATATTATTGTACTGGAAAATACGTACACAATGTCTCACCACACAGTACAATAATTTGGAACAATAGATATGTACTGCATGGCAACAAATCTCTGTTTTACAAGGAATGGTTTGAGAAATGTATATGGTCAATAATTGACTTGATGGATGACAATGGCAGTCCTCTAGACTATGAACAGTTCTGTACTACACACAGATTTAAGCCTCCCATATTAGAGTTCATAAAGTTACGAAACGCACTGCCTCGACATTTTGTATTCCTGACCAAAAATATAATGACGCACCGAACCGTACAACCACAGTTACCCCCACTATCACTCCAGGGAATCTCAATTCTGGACAGAAAGTGCAGCAACTCCCTTATTAGGAAATGTTTGACAGGAAACTTATTCCCTGGACGTCAAAACAAAAATAATATTTTAAATAAATTTGATAAGTAATCGATTGCCACCCTGCGAACTATGTATCTGACTCTACTCATACCCCCCAAGGCAAAAGAGACCCACTTCAAAATTATGAATGACATCTACCCATCTAAGGAATTATTGAGGGTACGCTTTAATTTTGAAGATAAATATTTGTACATTTTGTGAAGACAACATTGAAACCACTGACTATATATTTTTCTCATGCGAAAAAGTACAGGGCTTTTGGGCTAAACTCAAAAATGGGTTAAAGATAATTTCCATCGTCACCAGTTTCCTTCTGAAGAGATGATATAACATTTGGTTTACTTTTAAGCAACATAACAGATGAACTCTGTGTCAATGATATTTTAGGCCTGGCCAAGTTCTTCATTCACAAAAACAGAATGCAAAAAAGTTCCCCAAATTTTAATTTCTTCATAAACAATTTTGAATTATAAAAAAAAAAATCCTTAAAACTTATGGAAAAATCCAAAAACCGAAAAACATTCAGTTTGATGTCTGATATTCCTTGTGAACCGCAACTTAATGACATGTTATATTCCCCTTGCAATTTTTTTTTTTTTTCGTTTAGAATTTCATTTGTCTGTCTATTTAATCATTTCCTTTTAATATCTTTTTTTGTCTAGCATTATACATTTCTCACAAACCGTTAACACTATTAACTTCTGATTACATACAGAACGAATGTCCTTATGTCCTTTGCTTCCTCATCCTTGGTTGTTTCATGGACATTCAGTTCTACCTTGCCATGTTTATTTGTACATTTGTATATTCGTGTGTACTATTTATGTTCAATTAAAAGAAAAAAAAAAAAAAAAGAAAGAGAGGCTGAGAAAATCTCCATGTCTCTCTCTCTCTCCCCCCTTAATGCCCCCCTCTTCTTCCTCACGCCGGCCAACGCGACGCGATTCTCGCGGTTGTTGTGGAAGTAGGGTAAAGGATTCCCCGCGTCGGTGCGAGCGATGCGTTTCAAGGCGTATTGCATGTGTGTGTGTGGAGCGGGGGGGGGGGGGGGGGTCTACAGGACTCCGCAGACCGGCAAAGGTGCACCTTCTCCGGACATCGATCCCGAAACGTCGGCGTGGAGCTCCCGGAGCTGCCGGCGAGTACATGTGAATGAATGGAGGAGCTAATGTATGTGTCAACTTTCTCCATCTAACCCTATTCTCTGTATCCTCCGCTCTCATATCAACTACCTTCATATCCTCTCTTACTATGTCCATAACGTGTGTGTGTGTGTGTGTGTGTGTGTGTGTGTGTGTGTGTGTGTGTGTGCGTGTTTGTTTCTCGACTAAAGAGAATTGGACGTTATGACACAACTTCATACCTATTGTAACAAACCTAGCGTGAATGAGGGTGAAAGACAAAAAATAATTCAATTACAATCGAGTCTGGACAACATATATACTCATAGATCCCGTGGTGCATTTGTTAGATCCAGAGCAAAATGAATCGAAGAAGCAGAGAAAAACTCGGCATATTTTTGTGGCTTGGAAAGAAGAGGACAAGAGAAAAATAGCCTCAGTTCTCTTCTAATTAACAACAAGGAAATTACAGATGAGGCTATAATGTCCTCGGAAATCTTTAAATTCTATAGCCACCTATACACTTCAAAATGGTCAAAAAGTGATTGTGACTCCTTTCTAACAGATATTGCTCAATATATCCCAAAAATAAACAACTACAAGCAAACCTGTGATAAGCATTTGCCCATTGCTGGACTCGACACTGCAGTGGGCCGACTATCTCCCAACAAAGCTCCGGGCTCAGATGGTCTCACAGGAGACTTCGACAGACACTTCTGGGAGGATATAAGGGAACTCCTCTATCATGTTTTCCTGGAAATCTTTGAAACTTGGTCGCTTCCGACAACAATGAGACATGGGGTTATCATTTCCATCCCCAAGCCCGGTAAAGACCCTCGTCTTATTGAAAACAGAAGACCCATCACTCTCAGAAATTCGGATTATAAACTGTTTACCTACATCTTAGTTTCCCGTCTCCAATCAGGAATCTCAGACATTATTGCAGAGACACAATCGGGCTTTCTGAAGGACGATCAATCCACAATAATATAAGGCTTGTCATGGACATCATAGAATACAGAGACCTCATAGAAGATAATGGCTTCATATTCTTCTTGGACTTTTATACAACCTTTGACTCGGTCGAACATCCATTTATCATAGCGACGCTCGAACATTTTGGATTTGGTTTAAAATTCAGGAATGTGATCCGTGGGCTCTATGAGAATATTCATAGCTGTGTCACCCTGCCAAGCGGCACCACTCCGAGCTTCCATGTTGATGTGGGAATCCCCCAAGGTTGCCCCATCTCACCCTATTTATTTACACTTGCTACCGAAATGCTAGCCGTTTATGTTAAAAATAGCAACGATATCCAAAAGTTAGACATGTTGGGGACAGAAATTGTTATTAGCCAGCGGGCAGATGACACAACCTTAGTTTTGAAAAATGAACATCAAGTCCCAATAAGCGTTGAAAAAATTAAAACATTCTCCAAGGCTTCAGGATTGTCGTTAAACTTAAAGAAATGCAAACTTCTTGCGCTGCATGACTCGCCACTAAAGGAAATCAGAAATGTTCTGATCAAATCGGAAATAAAATAATTGAGCATTTTCCTATCTAAGGACCAAAAGTTAAATCAATCTAGGAATATTGAATCTAAACTCAATCAAAGTAAAGCTAAATTGAATATATGGCTCCAAAGAGATTTACCAATATTAGGCCGGACATATTTGACTGAAATGGAATGTTTATCCAGATGTACATGTCCAATGTATCCCAATGCTGCTCCAAATTCGTCCTCTTCTCCTTTCGGCCTTTCCCGTCGGGGGTCGCCACAGCGAGTCAACTTTCTCCATCTAACCCTATTCTCTGTATCCTCCGCTCTCATATCAACTACCTTCATATCCTCTCTTACTACGTCCATAAATCTTCTCTTTGGTCTTCCTTGAGACCTCTTGCCTGGCAGCTCCAATTCCAGCATCCGTCTACCAATACATTGTCTATCCCTCCTCTGTACATGACCGAACCATCTCAGTCTGGCTTCTCTGACCTTCTCTCCAAAACATCTAACATATGCTGTTCCTCTGATAGCCTCATTCCTGATCCTCTCCATCCTGCTCACTCCCAAAGAGAACCTCAACATCTTCATCTCTGCAACCTCTAGTTCTGCCTGCTGTCTTTTGGTCATTGGAACAGTTTCTTGGCCATTCATCATCGCTAATCTCACCACTGTCTTGTACACTTTTCCTTTTATTTTCTGGCTGATGTTCTTCTATCTCTTCGTACCCCTGACACTTTTCTCCACCCATTCCAACCTTCTTGGACCATCTCTTCACCTCTTTCCACACTCTCCGTTGCTCTGGACTAGTGATCCCAAGTACCTGAAATCCTCCAGCTTCTTGATCTCCACTCGGGTTCCTCTCATTCACACACATATATTCTGTATTGCTGCGACTAATTTTCATTCCTCTCCTTTCCAGAGCATACCTCCACCTCTCTAGATTTTCCTCTACCTGTTGTCTGCTCTCACTACAGATCAAAATGTCATCCGCAAACATCATGGTCCATGGGGATTCCTGTCTAACCTCATCTGTCAGCCTGTCCATCACCACTGCGAACAAGAAGGGGCTCAGAGCTGATTCCTGATGGAGTCCCACCTCCACCTTGAACTTCTCTGTTACCCCTACAAGCAAACTTAAGGCCAAAGAAAGTTAGAATTCATATTTCATTATATTTCTTATTCTTCCTCCTTTCTACTATTATCTATTACTGTTATGTTTTTGTACTTGAAACTCTGTCACAACAATTTCCTTCGGGATTAATAAAGTTGTTCTCATCTCATCTCATCATATAGTTATGGTTGACTCGCATGTTTGGTTTTGGCAAAAGTTTTACGCCGGATGCCCTTCCTGACGCAACCCTCTGCATTTATTGGAGAGACACGGACCAGTGCCGCCCTGAGGCTGCATTATTCTCCGAAAATACAATGGTGAAGGAAAATTATCTGACACTCTGTTCAAACGACTGGTGGAAAATGAAGATTGTGCATCTTTAAAATGTGGCTCAAGTTTTCCTGCCTGTTAGTGAAGTGTTTGTGTGAGAGTCAGAGAACCGTGTCTTTACACTCAGAGGTTTTTGTACGACGGCTCAATGAGTTTGTGTCACTGTGGTACACGTTCGGCGGTGGAACCAGACTGGATGTGGGAGGTGAGTGAAGTCTTTGACTTTGTCGATGTTACTCCAGACTTTTTTTGAGTTTTCCTGTGAAAAAAGTTGGGTCTCCAGTGAGATCAGGTCGATTTGAGCTGAAGGAAAAAGTGGACGGAGGCTTTCAGGTGGAAGAGTGGGGATAGAAGCAGTAAGACGTAGAAGAAGAGCCTGAATCCTGGCTGAAGTGAAATGAGGTTCTCAAACGTGTGAAGTCGTGGCTGTTTTCCTGCAGAATTTCTATGAAGATGCCGTCGCAGAGAGAGCAGATTAAGGCGGGTGTTTGAACATGTGCTGAACTGCTTTATCAGCTTGGATACTGATGGAAATGTGGTTGGAAAAGAAGTCCAGTCTTTCATAGATGATTGAAATCCTCGTGAAGACGGACTGATGGTCGTCTCTGCATGTCGGATTTCTTTTCATGATTTTCAGACTTTGGAGGGATTTGATAGAAGGTCGTGTCAAACTGTTTCTGCTCAATCTGCCCATTTGCAGACTTTCAGTCGATTTGCATGAGAGGCTTCTTGCAGGGAAGTGAAACACTGTGTGAGTGAGTGAGTGACTGGTGGAGCAGAACAACATCTGACAGGAACTCCTTAGGAGGAGATGGTCTCTCACACAGGAAAGAGGTTTGATTGACAGCTGGAACAGAGTCAGACGTCAGATCATGATAGCATTTTTAAGCTTCAAGCACTTCCGGGTCGCAAGTTGCACCCTCGTCTCCTCGGCCGCGGAGTGCCGATGGAAAGTTGTCGAGGTCCCGCTCTAACCTGCCCGCCTTCTTCTAGGTGATGTTGTCCGTCCCACCCTGACGGTACTGCCCCCGTCCAGCGAGGAGCTGGAGGACGGCGACGCCACCGTCACCTGTCTGGCCGACAACGGGTTCCCCTCAGACTGGAGTCTGGCCTGGAAGGTGAACGGAGGAAGAAGCGGCAACTGGGAGCAGACCGAGAGCCGTGGGCCGCCGGGGAAGGACGGCCGCTACAGCTGGAGCAGCACCCTGAGGCTCTCTGCAGACCAGTGGACCAAGGTGGACTCTGTGACCTGTGAGGCCACCAAGAGCTCCCAGACTCCACTCAGTGAGACACTGACCACAGCCCAGTGTCTCCAGTCCTGACCCCTCTCTCTGCTCGGACCTCCACACCTATTTCTCTTGGCTACTCTTTGCCCTCCTCTGTCCCTTCACATGTTGATTTCCTTTGATTCAAGACAATAAACACCTTCTCATCAAATCAAAACTTGTTGTTGTCTCTCACTTCGCCTGTTTCTGGAATTTTTTGCCTTGATTGACTAAAGACACAGGCAGAAGAGAGTCATGAGTGGAGGTAGTAGTTGTTTGGGGTTCCTCGTCAACAGAAGGTGACCTCCCGGCAACAGGGTGAGTCTGAGGCTGCTGTCTTGATATTGGTCATGATCGCTGGCCATCAGGTAGAGGTGAGTGTAATCAGGTGAGGACAGGTGTGCGTCTTGAGCAAGGGGACAAAGAGCACACGGAAAGTACAGTGCCGTCATTGACCAAAGGTGTGTACGTGTCAAAATTGTCCTTTAGTTTCTCCTCAGTCACAGTGACCCTGAAAATAGTTTGTACATTTCAGCAGATACTTTGGTCACAGTGTTTTAGGAGGTTAATATCACATTTGCTCAACCAGCAGAGAGGTGTCCTAAAAGGATCCATGTCAGGACCACTATCTGCCACCTTTTGTCACCGGTAGAATAAATGGTGTTCAGTCACCTCAGTAAAGAGGAACCCTTTGGGCAGATCTGCGTCATAGGATATCAGTGCGGATGACTTTCGATGGCCTTTCTGCTCCACCTGCTTTAAGGGACTTCTCATAAACATCTTCCAGCTATCTCTTCTTCTGATGACACACTGCTTGACCAGAGAGTATTCTGAAGATCACTATGTTTCTGATAGTTACAAACCCTTGCTGCTAGATGTACTCTTTCTTTCTTGTCCTCCTTCAGGCCTGATTCTCCACCTCTTTCTGCTCAATAGCCTCCATCTTCTCTAAAGAGTATAAAAGAAAGACATTGAGCGTCTTTATTGGACTTTTGTAAATGGGAGCTCTCTGATGTTGGATTGCTGACAAAAGGACATTTGTGGATAAATGTAATGAAATCATTTCATGAGGGAGTCTTGTTTTACAAAGAATGACAGATGTCACACAACTTGTGGTGAGCAGAGACCCGACACTGGTCCTCAGTGAAGTGTGTCAGTCTCTGCAGCAGCAGACACTTCACTTTCACTTCAGTCTGACTGAGGGGGTTTTTGTACGACGCTTTTTCACTGTGTGAACGTCCTCTGACTGTTGATGTTATGGTAACTCTGACAGTAATAAACTGCTGCATCTTCAGTCTGGACTCCTCTGATGGTCAGAGTGAAGTCAGAGTTTGATCCACTGCCTGAAAAACGATCTGGAATTCCTGATGCTCGACGAGTAGCCCAATAAATGAGGCGTTTAGGAACTTGTCCTTCTTTCTGTTGGTACCAGGCTAGATGGTGGTCACCACTACTATCCCGGTAAACCTTCTGACTGGTCCTACAGGAGATGGAGACGGGGTCTCCTGGAGCAGAGCTCTTTGCTGCAGGCTGAGTCACCGTGAACTGACCTCTGGACTCTGAGGATACAGACACACAAAGTGAAAGAGACTCCACGGCTTTGCGGGCTTCATCTCACACATAGTGATGTTGAGAGAGGAGAGGAGGTGGACTCTCTGGACTTTACCTGTGAAGCAGCAGCAGAGGAGAGTCCAGATGAGGACGGAGACCCGCGTCATGTTTGTGATGAGGAGGATTTGTGATGAAGGACGGCTGTCAGTCATCCAGGGTCCAAGTGTCAGGACTATAAAGAGTCCCAGAGCACTGGAGCATGGAGCTGCTGATGCAAAGTGTCTCTATGGAAATCAACGCCTGACTCCAGCCAGCACTTTTAGGGAGGTCTCATCCATGCAGATGGTTGGTTCTTCATGCTTAATCATGTTTCTCCTTTTTTTTTTTTATTTAACCTTTATTTAACCAGGAAAAAAAGTCCCATTGAGATTAAAAACCTCTTTTACAAGAGAGTCCTGGCCAAGAGGCAGCAGTAAGTTACAGACAGAACAACACAACAAACAGTTAAAAGAAGGAATTAAATTTTGACAAGTTGACCTCTAGTGTTCTCAGTTTGGTTTTAAAAGCATTTAGTGAGATAAAATAAGGGAGTTTCCAGTCTTTTTGAAGTCTGTTCCATGCAGTGGGGGCAGCACCGGCAAAAGCCCTTTTCCTTCGTTCTGTGCTTGCAAAAGGGACAAAAAGCAACAGTTGATCATGTGATCGCAGCAGGTGAGAGTCAACAGTCCACCTTGTGACTCAGTCACAGATGTACGAGGGCAGCAGCCCGAGCACGGCCTTATAAATAAAAGTGTACCAATGCCCCGACCTCCCGGTGCACAAAGAAGGCCATCCAACACGGGAATATAGTTCACAGTGATGTGTTAACCATCTACAATTTGTTATGAACCTCAGCGAGGCGTGATACACGGTGTCAACTTTTTGAAGACTTTGAGCAGAGGCGTTCATGTACAGCAGATCACCGTCATCTAAAATAGCTAAAAAAGTTGCTTCTTAACATTAGAGGAGAAACACACCTTGTTTCGAAAAAGAAAACCCAGTTTAAATTTAAGTTTTTTCACAAGACAGTCAATATGGGGCTTGAAGTCAAAGAGTTATCAAGTAAAACCCCGAGGTATTTCTATTCATGCACCCGCTCGATGACACTTCCCTTGAAAGTTGATACCAAAGGAAGATCTGTAGGGACCTTCTTGCTTTTTGGAAATATCATGAGCTTTTGTTTTGTCAGCATTTAGAATCAGTTTTAGCTGCACTAGTGCGAGCTGAATCGCATCAAAAGTTTCTGCACAGATTCAATTGCTTTCACAGGGGTGGATCCAAAGCAGTAGATGATTGTGTCATCAGCATAAAGATGAACATTGGCATCTGACAGATTTTTTCCTAGTTCATTAATGTACAAAATGAACAAGAGGGGTCCTAATATTGAACCCTGTGGCACCCCCTTTTGGACACTCAAAGAGTCAGAAACCAGACCATCACATTTAACGCACTGAGTTCTGTCACTCAAGTAATTTCTAAACCAAGAAAGTACAGAGCTACAAAATCCAAAACTACCGAACCGAGGCATTAAAACAGCATGATCTACAGTATCAAAAGCTTTCGACAATTCAATAAAAAGCCAGGCACAATATTGCTTCTTATCAAGAGCAGAATGTATGTCATTGACCACCTTTGTGGCTGCTGTGATGGTATGATGTTTTTTCCTGAAACCTGATTGCAAATTTGAAAGAAGTTCACTAGAAAAACTTTTAGCTGATCACAAACAAGGGGTTCAATAATTTTTGATAAGACACACAAATTGGATATTGGTCTGTAGTTAGTTAGTTAAAACTGCTGGGTCACCTCCCTTTAGTAAAGGAGTAACAAAAGCCGATTTCCAAATGGCTGGAATTTTGCCACTTTGTGTGGAGAGATTGAAGAGGACTGTAAGGGGCTGTGCTCCAAAATCTGCTGCTATTTGCAGAAAATAAGACTCTATCATATCTGGACCAGAGGGTTTTTCTATGATCTAAAGTTTTGAGTACTTTATGCACTTGCTGCACGGTAAAAGGAATAAAATTGAAGGTATCCCCAAAAAACAATTGAGGATCTGTGCGGGAGTTTACAGAAGCTGCACCTTTTTGATCAAACAAAGATCCGTACAAGATAAAATGTTTGTTAAAGCAATTTAACATTTGAGCTTTTGCATGGACCGGAACCGAGTCCTTCAGCACAAATTTTGGAAGGGTCTGTGCAGACTTAATTACTGATAAAGACTTTATCACCTTCCAAAATTTGTATGGATTATTGAGTTTGTCAGTTGTGAAGGATAAGTAATATTCCAATTTGGCCTTTTTGATAAGAGAAGTGCATTTATTCCTTAGTTGGCTGAAAACAGTCCACTCGGCTGCAGCATCACTTCTCCTAGCTTTGGCCCATGCCAAGTTGCGCTGATGGATCATGTCTGACAACTCTGGAGAAAACCAGGGATTTTTTATGTCCTTTCATTCTAAATTTCCTGATCGGAGCATGCTTGTTCACAATACTCATAAAAGTTTCCTTCAAGAAAGTCAAAGCAAGCTCGACATCCGGGAGCTTGTTCACTGAATTGTTTAAAGTTTCTCTTGTGGCAGTGGTGGGTTGTCAGGGCCTGCAAGGCCTTCTCTGCTGGCCTAAAGAATATCTGAATCACAAAGGTTAATAATATTTTGTCCATGAATACTTATGAAATAATTCCAACTGGTCTGTTCACTTCCTTTCACAGCTTTTCTTCTGGTTGTGCCGCTTCCAGACATGCATTTTCATATAAAAGCATTTAACCAATCAATTTTCAGCCATCATCTGTTGCCAGGCAGGGTCAAAGTCAAAGGAGTCTGCCTGGGGAAGGGGGTTAGTTCTGCAAGCCCTTTACAGAAAAAAACGAGTGTTGATGACACGGCTGCTTCAACCAATCAGATTTTGAGTTGGCAACATCAAGCCTTCTAGCAGGCTACAGCAACGTCAGCGTACTCACGCCCTCTGATTGGATTGTCAGAGAGTACTAGCCAGCTGCGAACAGAAATATAGTTGTGTTTGTTTAATATCGTTTTTTTCAACCCACAATGGCTACAGGAGAAGAAACGGATTTAGTTACCGATATATTATTAAAGCGATTTTCGTTTTGAAGAAAAGCTGGACATAGTAAAGAAAGGTCGGGCAACTCCTAAGCTAGTGAACCTGTCACAACCAGGAAAAGGATTTGTCCAACATTTTCAAGCCACAAACTACGACCGGTACCCCTGGCTCACAGGCTCCGAGGTTCACTGCAAATTGTATTGCAGGTAGCGTTTGGAGCCGAAGCGCACGGATAATCTGTACGACGGAATAATTGAACTCTTTTTGAGGAAAGAAAGGAGGATGGATTTTGTCTACAAATGATCAGAATTTCTGGTGAGTAAAATGCTGCTATTTTCCTAAATAATACTGCAGGTTTATAAGGTTATTATTGGTGCTTTTTATGTGTTGAGGGTGTTTGATATAAAGGCATTTATTGTGGCTACTTTTCGTTTGTGTGGCTCGAATAAGTATGTTTTTTTTTTTTTTTATAACCATAAACTAATTATGGGGGGTGGATTGATTTGGAGCACGACTGAAGGTCTAGGTGTAAAATGCACGGGCCGCCACTGTCTTGTGGATAACGAGCGGATTACTTTTAGGGATTTTAGTGTCCCGGCAAGCAGCAACAGCGCAGTGATCACTCATATCAATGCAGAAAACTCCCAGAGCTGAGAATTTATGAGGAACATTTGAAAGGATTAAATCAAGTCAAGTGGATTCATCAGAACTTCTAATATTTGGCCGAGTACATAGATTGGCCGATTGACTTAGATTATTTGAGTCACAGAAGCATTTAAACTCATCCGAAACTGAGGTTAACCAGTCCCAATTTAAGTCCCCAGACAGCAAGAGTTCGTTAGACTTAAGCCTAGATAAAAGATGTCTTAATGTTGACAAAGCTTCCTTTTTGGCAGAAGGAGGCCGATAGCAACCAACAACAGTTAAACGCAGGGATTTTGCAATTTCTATATCTAAAGCCAAAAACTCCAATTGCTTACAGATGGATTCAGATAGAAGAACTACAACAACAAATCTTGAGTCCACCGTAAAATAGTCTTTAAATCAGATTTGTCAGAAAAGAATATGCAAACATAGATATAGATACCAAGGAGCAAGATGGCGTAAACATGGACAACAGACAAACAAAATCTTAACATCTGAGAAGAAAAAAGAAAGTCCTTGTGCAGAGAATGGTGATAGAAACAGCAGGTGTACAGTCGGGATGAGGATCCTGAAAGAGACATGATGAGCAAGGTGTCCTGGAGAATGTGTAGATATCAATATTGCACGGATAACAGTGCTAAGTAGAGCTGGAGGTAGTGCTCATGGAGGTCGTGAGCCGGTGCAACAAAGAGTGTTTTGAGATGTTTGTGAGCAGCATCTGCACTGAGCTTTATGTGCTTGTTGCATTGAACAGTCTGACACCCGATGGGATGAAGGACCTGCAGTGGCGTTCCTTCTTGCAGCCAGGATGCAACAGTCTTTGGCCGAAGGAGCTGCTTAGATCCCTGCAGGGTCATGCAGAGGCTGAGAGGAGGCTGTTGTCAGTCCTCCCACTCTTAGACTTATTGGAAAGAGTTCCCTGTTGACAGTCGCCGCTAAAATGGTTCAGTGCTGAACATGTGCAGAGGTGTATCCCAGGGTTCCCTATATAAATTCACAGAATCAAGTCCAAAAGCTCCCAATTTTACCCTTGTATGCTGATGACACTGTCATTTCCTGCTGTGTCTCCCCTTTAGACAGGGTGGTATATTTTCGAACTCTGCTCCAATGTTCATATTATTTATCGATCTTGTCATTGTCCCCAATAGTGTGATGGATCACTGTTTCGTTAGAACTGCTCCACACGTGTCTTGGATGTAGAATTAAAGTCAGTATGTTTCCAATGTCATATTTAAATTGTGATTGTTTCATGTTGTTTGTGTTTGTCTTCCTTTGCTTTCCCTTGTGATTCATCAGTCCTGCTCAGTCCAACCCTGTTCCTCATGTCTTGACCAATCAGCTCCCTGCCTGCTCACCTGTCTCTTGTTGTATCCCGTCAGTGTCGTATCTTTGCGACTTTTGTCCCAGACAACTTGTAGTTTAAACACCAGGAAAGTCTTTGGTGTGAAGATCAGGTATTTTCTTTCATTTCAGGATTGGACTCTGAAGGAGGCTCACTGAACTCTCTCCTGAGTAGAAAAGAAATCATTTGAATTTATTTCTATAAATAACTAGAATGCTACAATCCAGAATGTTGTTGCGGCTGCATCGGTTCCTCTTTAGCTGAGGGAGGTTTTTGTACGACGTTGTATCACTGTGTGAACGGGTGGCTGTTACCCTGCTGACAATAATAAACTCCTGCATCTTCATTCTGGACTCTGCTGATGGTCAGAGTGAAGTCAGTCCCAGACTGACTCCCACTAAAACGATCAGACACTCCAGAGAAACGGCTCGAGGCATCATAAATAAGAAGCTTTGGAGCTTCTCCATGTTTCTGGAGGTACCACTGAAAATTATCGCTAACTCCTGTACTTGCTTTACATCTCATGGAGACGGTCTCTCCTGGAGCAGCAGACGGAGGTCCAGACTGAGTCAGGATAACCTCCCCGGATGAACCTGCAAAACAAGTCGGCGGAAGATTTTAGGAGACAAATTGAAGGACTTGGCAACAGAGGAAAACCGTTTCTCCAAGGTGGATGCTGCTCGTTTGGGTGTTCCTGCTTGGCATCAGAACTTGATGGCAGTGAACCTGGAGCAACGTCTCCGGAGGAGAGTCTCACCCTGGACAAGGAGCCCCAGGGTGGTCAGCTGGAGGATCAGTGACTTCATCATGGTGCTGCCAGTGTGTCGGTGCTTCTGAAAGGTCTGGAGCTCTTAACAGCTGGGAGCGGAGGGGCAGGACATGTACGCAAACACAGAGACGGTCAGCTGGAGCTGTCCTCAACATGTCCTGCTGTGTCCTCCTCACTGCTCCACACATACGCATTTGCCAGTTTCAAAGGTCTGAAGCTCAAGATGTTTGACTGTCACCGTGCATTTATTGAAGTGAATCTTCCTGCTGCTCAGAGAGTTCATTTTTGCACAACACCCTGTCGCTTTCTTGGATCCTGGAAAACAGCTCCCTTATCAATATTCTTTGTCCACTGCTGTGACTGACTGTGGATCAATATGTCTCAGTCCAGTCACTTCTGAAGCCACAGAAGAACTGATAACCAATCGACGGCGCAATTCGATGGCCTTTCTGCTCCACCTGCTTTAAGGGACTTCTCATAAACATCTTCCAGCTATCTCCTCTTCTGATGACACACTGCTTGACCAGAGAGTATTCTGAAGATCGCTGTGTTTCTGATAGTTACAAACCCTTGCTGCTAGATGTACTCTCTCTTTCTTATCCTCCTTCAGGCCTGGTTCTCCACCTCTTTCGGCTCAATAGCCTCCATCTGTTCTAAAGAGTTGCAAAGAAAGACATTGAGCGTCTTTATTGGACTTTTGTTGATGGGAGCTCTCTGATGTTGGATTGCTGACAAAAGGACATTTGTGGATGAATGTAATGAAATCATTTCATGAGGGAGTCTTGTTTTACAAAGAATGACAGATGTCACACAACTTGTGGTGAGCAGAAACCCGACACTGGTCCTCAGTGAAGTGTGTCAGTCTCTGCAGCAGCAGACACTTCACTTTCACTTCAGTCTGACTGAGGGGGTTTTTGTACGACGCTTTTTCACTGTGTGAACGTCCACTGACTGTTGATGTAATGTAAACTCTGACAGTAATAAACTGCTGCATCTTCAGTCTGGACTCCTCTGATGGTCAGAGTGAAGTCAGAGTTTGATCCACTGCCTGAAAAACGATCTGGAATTCCTGATGCTCGAGTTGTAGCATAATAGATGAGGAGTTTAGGAGCTTGTCCTTCTTTCTGTTGGTACCAGGCTAGATGGTTCCCGTTGCTATTAGAGTACACATTCTGACTGGTCCTACAGGAGATGGAGACGGGGTCTCCTGGAGCAGAGCTCTTTGCTGCAGGCTGAGTCAGTGTGACCTGACCTCTGGACTCTGAGGATACAAACACACAAAGTGAAAGAGACTCCACGGCTTTGCAGGCTTCATCTCACACATAGTGATGTTGAGAGAGGAGAGGAGGTGGACTCTCTGGACTTTACCTGTGAAGCAGCAGCAGAGGAGAGTCCAGATGAGGACGGAGACCCGCGTCATGTTTGTGATGAGGAGGATTTGTGATGAAGGACGGCTGTCAGTCATCCAGGGTCCAAATGTCAAGACTATAAAGAGTCCCAGAGCACTGGAGCATGGAGCTGCTGATGCAAAGTGTCTCTATGGAAATCAACGCCTGACTCCAGCCAGCACTTTCAGGGAGGTCTCGTCTCATCCATGCAGATGGTTGGTTTTTTCTCCGTTTCTTGATCAAATCTCAACCAGAATGTAAAGTGTCTTTTGATTCTCTTTTTGAATAGACACATAAGGTTTGGTTGTGCTTTTAGTCTTCAGTCACAGACCACAGAAGGTGGAGACGACTTTAAACCCTTAGTCCAGCTTGTTCAGGTGAACACCCAGGTATCTGCACTCCTCTACCATCTCCATGTCAACAACTTGTATGTCCACCGGTGCTGCTGGGACAATCAGCATCTCCGTCGTCTTACTAGCATTGATTTTCAGTGTTGCTGTTGTGGATTTTGTGGTGGTTGTTTGTTTCCCCTCCAGGCTGCAAAAAGAATCGCCCTTCACGGGGACAATAAAACATATTCCTGAAGCAGAAGGTTCTGAGACGGTGTAGATCAGAGTTTCCAGACAAGCAGAGGGGTGTCCCACAAGGCTCGATAGAAGGACCTCTCTTTTCTCCATGTTCACCTGAAAAGGGGAGTGAAAGGAAAGCGTGCAAAGACTTTTGTTATGTTCAAATTACATTGTGGTGAATGAGTTTTTGAGATGCTTTTATTTTATGGACAAAGTCAGGTCTTTGGAAAGTTCCTAATAATCTTTTCGCGTTTCCCGAAATTTCCCATGTAAAGATGAGATCAACTGAAGAACAAGTGAAGGATGATGGATGGATGATGGATGATGGATGGATGATGGATGATGATGGATGATGGATGGATGATGGATGATGGATGATGGATGGATGATGGATGATGATGGATGATGGATGGATGATGGATGATGGATGGATGATGGATGGATGATGGATGGATGATGGATGGAGGAGGAGAAAGTGACGTCTGAGGTAAAACTTCTCTGTGCAGCCACAGGACGAGAACATCGAGAAGGAGATCAAGGACACCGATTCGCTCTTCAAGTCCAGAGAGAGAGAATACCAGGACACCATAGACCAGATCGAGGTGAGACCAGGACCAGGACCAGGATCAGGACTGAGACCAGGACCAGGATCAGGACCTGGACTGGTATTGGAACAAGGACTGGGACTAAGACATAAAAAGAGACTGAGGCCAGGATCAAGACCTCCACCCGAACTGTGACCAGACCCTTCAATACACACCTGTTGGTGTGTGTGTGTGTGTGTGTGTGTGTGTGTGTGTGTGTGTGTGTGTGTGTGTGTGTGTGTTTTGTGTTTTGCATCTTAGCTCACACCTACATTATGTGTGTGTCATGTCAATGCACACCTATCACACACACACATAATGTACATACTGTATCTGTTTGTGTGTGTGTGTACTCTTGGATGTCAGTACACACGTACATATCTGTATGTGAGTGTGTGTGTACTCTGTTGTATGTCAATCCATACCTGTGTGTGTGTGTGTGTCTGTGTTCATTTTGTGTGTTTGTGTGTGTACTGTGTGTCTTGCTTCTTAAATACACATTATGTGGGTGTGTGTCGTGTCAATGCACACCTACATACACTATCTGTGTGTGTGTGCGTGTGTGTGTGTGCGTGTGTGTGTGTACTCTGTTGCATGACAATCCATACCGACATGTATGTGTATGTGTGTGTGCACTCTGTTGCATGTCATCATCCCCCACATATGTGTGTGTGTTTGTGTGTGTATTTTGTGCACACCTGTGCTTTATGTGTGTGTGTGTGTTGTCAATGCACACCTACGTGTGTGTGTGTGTGTGTGTGTGTGTGTGTGTGTGTGTGTGTGCATGTGTGTGTGTGTGTATGGATTGAGTGTAAAAGATGAATTGATTTTGATTGATTTGTTGTTTTCAGTGTCTTATCAGCATGTTTGCAGTGTGTTTTCAGTTAGAAGCACACACACATAGGTATGGATGGACATGAAATAAAGGGTGGACACACACATTCATATATAGGTATATGCTGACATGCAGCGCGGAGTATATATCCACACACACACACACACACACACACACACACACACACACACACACACACACAAGGTTGGTGGTTGCCTAAGATGTAATACATGAAATACACACACACACGGGTCTGGATTGACATGAAACACAGAGTAGACACACACACACACACACACACACACACACACACACACACGCACACACACACACACACACGTTAGTGTGCGTTGTCACAGCACGTGTGACCAAAGATGCACTACACAAACTGAACACACACACACGTAGGTACGAACTGATATGACACACTCTTTCTCACACACACACACACACGTACACGCATGAGTGTGCATTGACACACACACTCAGACACACACACACACACACACGCACACTCAGAGGTCTGGATTGACATGAAACAACGAAATAGAGTTGACACACTCTCTCTCTCACACACACACGCACACACACCGTGTGCAAAGCGTCCTCGTAGATGTTGAGCTGGTCGTCCTCTCCGTCCACAGGAAGTCGCCGTCCATCGTCCCGCTGGCGCCCGACGACTCGGACGGCGAGGAGAAGGACAGGAAGAAGCCGGCGCTTCCTCCCGACGCCGACACGTACTGCGACGCCAACGCCATAATCCCGCCTCTGACCTGGAGGAAACCCTGATACACACACACACACACACACACACACACACACACACACACACACACACGGAAATGATCCGGCGTTCTGGAAATATGGGAGTCTGGCAGTCGCAGCTCAGAATGGAGTTTTGTCCGAACGGGAAACGAGGAGCAGACAATTTTCCTGGTGTTGTTAGAATGTAAATGATGTATGTGATGTACATGAAATGAATGTAAATTCAAAATGATTTTTTTTGTGATTCTGTAATAATCAAGGGTGCGTTTCATGAGAATGATTTAAATTTTTGTATTTATTTTTGCTAAATGTCAATCTTCAATTTTTTCAAATCTTTTCAATTAATGATTTAATTTTATTTTTTATTTTGTTTCACTTTCATTTGATTTATTCGGTTACTTGTTTATTTATGTGTTTGTTTTGGAATGGATTCCACATTTTAGCGTTCCATTTTTTGCATTTTTGAAAGTTTCTTATATTTTATTTATGTGTTTGTTTCTTAAATGTACAGGTATTTATTTTGTCTGTTACTTTGCCGATTCGATGATAAAACGTGTTTTTGATCTTTATTTGCTGATATGAACTGAACGTTGTTTTTCAATGTATTATTTTTAGCCCGTTATTATTTTGCCTTCTCTCCCTTTAATTTGTGCTATTGAATATTCGATACAAATGATATGCAATTAGAATTGTATTTCAGAAAGTATTTTTGATTTAAGGTCATCAAAGCAGTGTTTTCATTTATTTCTATTTTTTTTACCAATGGACTCCAGTCATTGATTTTGTTCAAATATCGATTGGAAAAAAACCTGTAAATGATGAAAATATGACACATCTGAGCCTTATGATTGACAGCCGGCCGCTCCCTAAGCCCCGCCCCTCACCCAGGGTCAGGCCGGGATTGACTGCCGCTCGGTAAATCGGACGAGAATGTTGGGAAAGTTTGTGCCGCCAAATGAAAAGAAAAAAAAACAAATCTAAAATCAAACGTCAATAAAGAGAGAAAGAGAAACTCTCCATATTGTTATTTGTAGTTTATGTCTGTGACGTCTTCTGGCTTTTGGAAATGACTTTTTGGATGGAAAGATTTCAGTTCAAATTGAAAATGGAAAAGGAAAAAAGGAAGAGAAAAGAAACCGAAGTGTGGGGTTTGGACGAAAAAGAAAAATGGAAGAGCAAAGAGAAGATTTATGGACGTCGCGAGAGATGATATGAAGGTAGTTGGTGTGAGAGAGAATAGGGTTGGATGGAGAAGGCTGATTGGCTGCCGCGACCCCTGAAAGGAAAAGCCGAAAGGAGAAGAAGAAGCTGATATTTATTCGTCATTTGTGCATAAAGTGATTTTCCACTTCACCATTTTTAGTTTTTTTTTTTTTTTACTGTTCAAATATGAAGAGAAGACGTGTGGTGACACAGCAACCAGCTGAGTCCACTATGGATTGCACAATGATAATGCTTACTGTGGCTAACTAGCATGCTATGAGCCGAGCCCACTATGGATTGCACAATGATGATGCTAACTGTGGCTAACGAGCATGCTATGAGCTGAGCCCACTATGGATTGCACAATGATGATGCTTACTGTGGCTAACTAGCATGCTATGAGCTGAGTCCACTATGGATTGCACAATGATAATGCTTACTGTGGCTAACTAGCATGCTATGAGCCGAGCCCTCTATGGATTGCACAATGATGATGCTAACTGTGGCTAACTAGCATGCTATGAGCTGAGCCCACTATGGATTGCACAATGATGATGCTAACTATGGCTAACAACCATGCTATGAGCTGAGCCCACTATGGATTGCACAATGATGATGCTAACTATGGCTAACAAGCATGCTATGAGCTGAGCCCACTATGGATTGCACAATGATGATGCTTACTGTGGCTAACTAGCATGCTACGAGTTGAAACCACATTGCTGTCTCTGGGTGTTTTCACTATTGTTTGTTTGTTTTCAAGATATTTAACTCTTGCTTGTTTTTTTTCTCGAGTACATTGTCACTATTTCTATTGTTTTCAGTGTACCTCAGAAAATTATAATATCATGATAAATTTCGTTATCTTCTGTAATGCAATTACAAAAACAAAAATGTCAAATATTATGGATTCATTACAAATCAACTGAAATATTGCAAGCCTTTTATTATTTTAATATTGCTGATTATAACTTACATCTTAAGAAAACTCAAACATCCTATCTCAAAATATTAGAATATCATGAAAAAGTAATTTTTGTTTTTTTTAATTGCATTACAGAAGATAAAGAACTTTATCACAATATTCTAATTTTCTGAGACAGTCCTGTATTTATTGCCGTTTCGTTCTGGTTGTGTATTTTTCACCCTTATTATTCCTTTATGTTGTCCATTATTATCCCTGATGTTGTTGTTGTTTGTCTTGCTATTTTATGTCTCTCTATTTATATTTATACTATATATACTTTTTTTTTGACATTATAAGTGTTACATTGGTGTGAAAAATGACTTCCCCCCCTGTAGATGGATGAAGTTGATCTTATATTATTCTATGTGGCAGATAATGTGCAGCAGGTGAGAGCGTTTAGTAAATGCTAATTGGTGGCGGCCTCCTATTGGTCCCTGCCCGGGCACCGGCCTTATTTTACTGGCCGTGACATCATTTCCTGGAGATGCCAGCTGAGTCTTGTGTGGTCTGGTTTGACTGGGGAAAGCACATGTCAGTCTGGTCTTTCAGTTCGGACTCATTTGTTTGCAGTGTGCTTGTGGTCTCTGGTGAGTTTGTGTTCTCCTGGTTTGTTTGGTGTTCAGTGGAAGTGTTGCTGCAGACGTCAGTGCTTCTATAAGTTTCATATCCTTCTCCTCCCCCAGGGATCTTTGCACCTGTGCTGATGGAAGACTCTTTGGACTGGACTGAAGATTCTTTTGAAGGAGAACTTTGGGTAATGCTTTAGAGGTGAGAAATCCAAAATTGAAGATGTGATTCTCAATTTTAGTGGCTCTGTCTCATAGGTGTGTGAGTTAGATGGAGTGCAGAATGTTCCTGGAGTGCAGACTTCAATGGACATGTTTGGTGTCCAGTATAGGAATGTGGAGGGAAAGATGGTAGACTTTGCAAAAAGGATGGAAATGGCTTTGAATACATTTAATAAGGTGACTTAAGATGTCACCTTGGTAGGCTACAGCGGAAGACGGGTGGTGGAAGCTGAAAGGGCAGGAGTTGGAAAAGGCTCTGAGGTCCTGGAGCGCTGCCAGGTGACTGACAGCTACAGTTCATGTGATCTGGAGATGGGAGGCGAACGCTTGGTGTGTGGAATTGGAAAGCGCAAATTTCTTAGTCCATGCTGGATTCCAACCTGCCCGACGGCCGGAGCAGAATTTGCCGACCCATAACTCCGACTCGTCGGTAATAGAAATTCTGCATCTCTAAAGACGACTGGACACAAAGTGACTGCTTGTTGGATTTGAAGGCGAGAAGGTTTGTAACGTTGTCCGTTTGTTTTGCAGACGTCACGAGGGTCTGTTTCATAACCGTCCACAGATGGCAAAATAATGGTAAGTGAAGTGCTAAATTGTGTTCATGACATTCAACAGCACTGACTTTACTGATGTCAGGTTCTGGCCATGGTTCTTGTGTTAATTCTAAGGTTCTTTCAGACGCTGGCCATAAATGTTGTGTTTGGGCTTGCAAGGATCCTGAGCCCCAGAAGTAGCCTGTCAACACAACCAAGGTAGTGTGTGTACTCATGTAATATTAGCAAAGTGTTTGAGCTGTCTTTTAATGCTTGTAGTTTTTCTGTTTTGAAAATAAAGTGTCCATGTACACCCTGAAATCAGTCACTGTTTGAAAATCTTTGTATTAGTCGATCCTTTCCTCTCTAGGGTTTGATACAGCAACTTGTGTTTTTGTCCAAAGATAAAATTCAGTGTTAATAATGCACGTGGAAATAATTATTCACTTTGAGATTTGGTCCGAATCCGAGACTGCGTTCGTATTGGCCAGGAGCGCAGTCTGCAAATGTGGCATGCAAGGTCTTCCACAATCTGACTGGTCTAAAGCTACATCAGACCACGGAATCCTGCGGTGCCACTACCTAGTACGCCATCTGATCCAGGCCCCCCATCAGAACAGCGTTGGATTTTGTGCCCCAACAAGAAGTCAGAGTGGCAACCATTAGATGTTGATTCAGCCCTGGAAGAAACAGCAGAAGGTAGTGTGGACCAGAGGTTGAAGACAAGGAGTACGTTCAGAACAAGCTTTACGTCAGAACGGTTTGGCGTCCAAGAACGCTGAGCCACCAAGCCTGCGACAGCACCAATTCCAAACCGACGTGAGGGATTTTTTAACTCAGGCAAGAGCTGAGGACACTTGAGCAGCGACACAGGAAGGTGACTGACAAGAAGGAAGCCTTGGCAGACCTGAGGATTGTGGTGAGGGAGCGGCTGCTTGCCTACCGTCGGGCCGAACGGCGCAAGGAGGGGGCTTGCAAATGCAGCGCCTTTGTCACGAACCCTTCTCAGCGTGGAGTGCAAGGCCTTCAAGATGGCCTCCAACAGACTTGAGATTTCTGCTGAAGTACATCTATACCTCTATGCAGAAGGGAGGAGTCCAGGGTGTATCGAGTGAACCGGCGCAGTCGTCCACACTCAAATCAGACAAATGAGCTGCTCTTTCCATCGAGGTTCTCGGTGTTTCCTAAGGTCTCGTTATTGCAGAAAAAAGCAGATTTTCAGGGGGATACAATTTGCAGATATTAAAATCAGTCAGCGTTCTCTCCGCGGGCATGCCTGCAGATGCTGATGTTTGACTGTCAGGGTGCAGTTGTATGAAATGTACCCACAAGCCTCCGGGAGTCTGCAGGGCCGAGCAGGAAGACTGACTGGACCCTACCTGGGTGTGAAGGGGAAACACAACCCCAGCTTTTTTTTTTTGGACCAAAATGTAGAGCTTTACAGCCCAAAGGTCCAGGATTCGAGTCCGAGGTCTGGATAGATACGTGTGCCATCATTTTTAAAATGTCTGATTCTGTCAAATAAAGCCAGAACACACACAAGCATCAATCATCCGTCTGGACAATTAAATGACAAGCAAACAGTCGACTCTTCTGGACTGGTGTTGATGTTTTCCTTCCGATGAAGTCATAGATGTATGTGCACATCTGGATGTACAAGTCTGTATCCACATTGTGGAGAAGGTTCTGATCCCAGACAGACAAAATATGGATGTTTTTATAAGTGCACACATTTGTGTGTGGAGAAATGATTTTTTTTTCTCCTAAGTCAGCAAAATGTTTTTCAATGCTTGTAGCTAAAGTATCCATGTGCCAAATCAGTGTCCCCTATGTGGCTCAAAACCTAAGTGCCTCACCCAGTTTTTTTTCTAAGTGTTTTTCCTCAAAGCATAAGGTTGTATACGTGCAACCCGGAATTCTGCACCTGATCGGTTAGCTCAGTGCCTTAAGCCACTGATGCTGAATGTGGACACCACTGACCTTGCAGCCAGCGGCCCAGGGTTAAAGTCTCGCTTTGCCAAATTAATCTAAGTACAATTGATGTCGCCGATTTTTTTTTTTTTTCTAAGTGCTTTTTCCCTCTAAGTGTGACGTTATATACGACAAACCTGGATTTCTCACTGTGACCGGTTAGCGTGGTCCACCACCGGTTAACAACAGCCCTGTCAGGTACCCAACCCGACGCAAGGCCGAACGCCAGGTTGGGTCCCAACCCTGATACAAGGCCGATGCGGGGGAGTGTCAGGCAAAGCAAGGAGCAGGGCATGGGCAGACAGGCCGAGAGATAGGGAGGAGGGGGCCCCGCTAACCACGGCCCCCCGGGGGGGACTTCGGGGCTAGAGAGAGGGGGGGATGGAAGGATGCACCGTAGAAGCCGCCCTGCTAGAGAAATTTAAAAAAAAATGGCACTTAGGTTTATAGGGGCCCAGACACACATTTGGAGGAAGATACTTTATTGATTGTTTTGTTTTTCCGATGCAAATTTCCTACAACACATAAGATCGGATCAACTTTATTTCTTTATTCCATTATAACTTTTACACTGCTGTGATAAAAGGAATTTCCCCTCTGGAGATGAATACGGTTGATCAGATCTTACTCCATGTTGCAGGAAATTGCTTCCTCATTGGGTAAGTCGGCACTTGCATTTTTTTATTAAATGAAAATGTGCTTAAATATTTTTCTGACTCCTGGTGATCTTTGCACCTGTGCTCATCTGTTTAGGGGACTGATTCTTGTGGATGGTGTTTTGTTCTTCACGGGAAGAGAACTGGAGTTCCCTTGAAGGATAACTTAAGGTGAAAAGTCAGAAACTGCAGATGTGATGCTCAGTGTTAGTGGCTCTGCTCCAGAGATGCAGGAGTTAGATGTCAGGTTACGGCTGTGGTTAAATCAATGCATTTAATGCTAAGGTTCTTTCAGATGCCGTCCATAAATGTTTGGGCTTGTAGGCGTCCTGGCAAGGATCCTGAGCCCCAGAAGTAGCCTGTCCAACACCAGCAAGGTAGCATGTGCGATAAGTTTACTTTTGTGTAAAGTTAGCAAAGTGTTTGAGCTGTCTTTACCTGTTGTAATTTTAAATGCTTGTAGTTTTCCTGCTGTGAAAATAAAGTGTCCATGTACACCCTGAACTCAGTGTCACTTTAGTTTATCCTTTTCCTGTTACACATTTTTCTATGTTTGACTGAGTCTGACCCAGCGACTCTTTAGTGAAAAGATAATCTTCAGTGTTTCTTCTAAATATTGCACTTGGAAATCCTTCACTTTGAGATGGACTTGCAGTATTTGTCTGCATTTTGGACTGATTAATTCAAAATTAATAGTTCAACCATTCATTGACTCGTCAGAAATGACCAGGATGTGTGTTTCACGTTTTAAGCTGCGCATCGCACATGAATTGGATATGTAGCCTTTTTTCTGTGAAACTCTGCCTGGTGTCCGGCCAATCATATGATGCAATTATGCATCGAATCACGGCATTGACAGTACTTGCTCTGCCCGTACGCGCTTTATAACAGTAAAAGTGTGGCGGAGTTCATTTGATGCTAACATGCTAACGCCTTATCATGGCGTCTCCTCACCAAAGTAAAAGCGATGCGGTTCTTGAACGTCTGCTCTGCAAAACATGCAGCAAAGCCAAAGTAGGGAGTGACTTTTCCAGTGAAAATTATGGACTAAATGGAAGCATTGATGGCTGTTCTGGTTGCCGTCTGTTACGTCCTCTATGGAGGAGTCTGGTGAGTGACCTCCACAGAGATGTTTGACTTTGACCCGCTGTTTCTTCACTGCAACTATCTTTGTCCCAGTGAGGCTCTCAGCCTCGCCATGTTGTGACACATTGTCTGCAAACTGTTCTGGCAAAGCTGAGTTTCTTTCAGCTGAAGCTCTGTTAATTTATTTTTCTCTTGTAAGAAAAAGACATTTACACTTGATTCGCTGAACCGTCGGCAGAATGGAGTTGCTGAACTGGAAGTTAGCGGCGGAAGCTTTGAGTGCTAGTTCAGGGCAACTAAATTTTAAATGTGTAGCTGTGATGCCAAAGAATGCAATGGGTCTTTATGTTGATCCTTTCTGTGTTGAATGACACTAAAACTTAAAGGTGTTTAGAACCTACAGGTAAGTGCTGGGCAAGGAGACGGCTTGCAAACCCTTTTGGAGTCTCAAGGAAGCTGCTGGAAGAGAAACCCAGTGGTTGGCGCTCACCTCTGAAGGAAGACCTCAACCGCCACAAGGGATACATACAGCGGGAGAGACCAAGATCTGCAGATGTTGATCTCTGACTGGGTCGCGGTGCTGTTGTATGAAATTGTGTCCAGAGGGGCTGAGCAGGAAGACGGACTGCCTTGGCCCTACCTGGGTGCGAAGGGGAAACACCACTTGTTTTTTTTTGGACCAAAATGTAAATAAGCTTTTCTGCTTCACAGCCAGAAGGTCCAGATAGATAGAAATGCCATCATTTGTAAAACGTCTGATTCTGTCATATAACCCAGAACACACGTAAGCATCAATCACCTGTCGGACAATTTATTGACCCTCGACTCTTCAGGACTGGTGTTCTGTCAAGTTGATCTTTTCCTTTCCATGACTTCAGAGAGATTTCTGGATATACAAGTCTGTATCCACATTGTGGAGAAGGTTCCGTTCCAAGACCGACAAAATACGGTTGTCGGTATGTTTTTATGCATGCGAAGAAATGACATTTAGTGATTATTTTTCCCTCCTAAGTGTTTTGTGTAAAGTTAGCAAAATAAATATGTTTTAATGCTCAAGTAAAATAAAGTTTCCATGTGCAAAATCACTGGTGGCCGATGTGGCTCAAAACCTAAGTGCTTCATCCATTTTAAGTATTTTTCTCTAAGTGTAAGGTTAGACACTTGCAACCTGGATTTCTGCACCTGACCGGAAAGCTTAGTGTCTCACTGACATTTGGTGATTTTTTTTTTTTTTTCGAAGTGTTTTCTGAATCAAAACCTAAGTCCTTTTGCCTATATACTTTCTAGCTGACACACCATGCTCTGCATCTTGCCTAAGATTTTTTAATTTCTAAGTGTAGGCTTGTATACCTGCAACCCGGAATAACTGTCCTGACCGGTTAGCTCGGTGCAATAAGTGGATACTGCTGGTTCGAGTCCAGTGCTGGTCAACAACCTTGTTGGGTCCCAAACCCCGATGAGAAGCTAATCCAGTCCCAGCATCTCATTTGGGCGGAGCTCAGAGATGGTGTAGTGGGTTCAGGTCTCGCTTTGCCAAATGTATCTAAGTACAATTTTTTGCCTTAAGCCGCTGACGCTGTATGTGGATACGGCTGGTTCGAGTCCAGCACCGGTTAAAAACAGCCCCGTCGGGTACCCAACCCGACGCAAGGCCGAATGCCAGGTCGGGTCCCAACCCCGATACAAGGCCGACGCGGGGGAGTGTCAGGCAAAGCAAGGAGCAGGGCGAGAGGCAGACAGGCCGAGAGGTAGGGAGGAGGGGGCCCCACTAACCACGGCCCCCCGGGGGGACTTCGGCGGTAGAGGAGGGGGGATTTCTCTAGCCGCCCTGCTAGAGAAATTAAAAAAAACAAAAAACTGCAATTTGACTTAGGGTTTTTCCACATAGGGGCCCCGGACACACATTTGGCTGGATACTTTATTGAATTTGAGGAAAAAAGAACAAGACAAAATGTAAAAAAAAAATATACAAAGAGACAAAAATTTTGACAAGAAAATAAAAAAAAAAACTAGAAAAAAAGAACAGCAGAAAAAATTAAAAGATGCAAAATGAGAAAAAAAATTAAAGTTAAAAAAAGGACAAGAAAAAATAAAGACGAAATAAAAAACAGAGTTACAATAGAAAAAAAATACAAAACATGTTTAAAAACACAACCATATACAAATAGGAAAAACATACAGCAACAGGATTTGCTCACTTTACACCAAACTATCCAGACTGCAGACACTACCTTGGCTCTCTTACAGACGCTACTTCTGGGGTTCAACACACCTACAAGCACAAACACAACATTTAGCCATGCAGTGTCAAACAACACCTTACAATTGAACACATAACATTGATTTGCACACATACAGAGAAACACTGCTCATCTCGCACCTGCTCCCAATTACCTGCTACATATAATCTATGACAATATTCCTTTTTCACAGCAGTGTAGTAGTTATATCAAAATATAAAAAAAGTATATATATATATATACATATAAAGGTAGCAAGACATCCACAAATAAATAGACAACAGATACTTCAACAAAAACAACAACAACAGTAGGGATAATAATGGACGTCTTCAACCCTACTCATCTCACTCAGCCCCAAACCCCCCCAAAAAAGATGAACAATGTAATAAATGTATGTATGTATTTGGTTGTGAGATGATTATTTGGTTGAGTGGTCACTTCTGACTTACGACAGCTGGTACTTTGTATCTTCGGTGACTGAATTGCACTTCTTGGAAGTCCCTTTGGTTAAAAGCGTCTGCCACATGACTGGAATGTAATGTAATGACAACACACTATATGGCCATACCATATCATACCGGATCGGTCGAGGACCGGGTTAACAACGACCGGCAGAGTGGTACTAATGACCTACAGGGTCTTCTTCTTCTTCTTCTTCTTCTTCTTCTTCTTCTTCTTCTCCTTCTTCTTCTTCTTCTTTCAGCTTTTCCCTTCAGGTGTTGCCACAGCGAGTCAACTTTCTCCATCTAACCCTATTCTCTGTATCCTCCTCTCTCACACCAGCTACCTTCATATCTTCTCTCACTACCTCAATAAATCTTCTCTTTGGTCTTCCTCCAGACCTCTTGCCTGTCAGCTCCAATTCCAGCATCCGTCTACCAATATATTCTCTATCTCTCCTCTGTCCATGACCCAACCATCTCAGTCTGGCTTCTTTGACCTTCTCTCCAAAACATCTAACATGCGCCGTTCCTCTGATGGACTCATTCCTGATCCTCTCCACCCTGGTCACTCCCAAAGAGAACCTCACCATCTTCATCTCTGCAACCTCTAGTTCTGCTTGCTGTCTTTTGGTCATTGTAATAGTTTCTAGTCCATATATCATCGCTGGTCTCACCACTGTCTTGTACACCTTTCCTTTTATTCTGGCTGATGTTCTTCTATCACATAGTAACCCTGTCACTTTTCTCCACCCATTCCAACCTGCTTGGTTCCGTCTCTTCACCTCTTTTCCACACTCTCCGTTGCTCTGGACTGTTGACCCTAAGTACCTGAAATCCTCCAGCTTCTTGATCTCCACTCCCTGTAGCCTCACCGTTCCACCCGAGTTCCTCTCATTCACACGCATGTATTCTGTCTTGCGGCAACTAGCTTTCATTCCTCTCCTTTCCAGAGCATACCTCCACCTCTCTAGATTTTCCTCTACCTGTTCTCTGCTCTCGCTACAGATCACAATGTCATCCGCAAACATCATGGTCCATGGGGATTCCTGTCTAACCTCATCTATCAGCCTATCCATCACCATTGCGAACAAGAAGGGGCTTAGAGCTGATCCCTGATGGAGTCCCACCTCCACCTTGAACTTCTCTGTTACCCCTACAGCATACCGTACCAGTGTCTCACAGCTAGCATACATGTCCTGCACCAGTTTAACACTACTCTGCCACTCCAGACTTCCTCATTCTACACCAGATCTCCTCTCTTGGTACCCTGTCATATGCTTTTTCTAAGTCTATAAAAACACAATGCAGCTCCCTCTGACCTTCTCTGTACTTCTCTATTAGCATTCTCGACGCAAATACTGCATCTTGGAGAGGCTTGGAGAGACACGGGCCAGTGCCGCCCTGAGGCTGCATTATTCTCCGAAAATACAATGGTGTAGGAAAATTATCTGACACTTTGTTCAAACGACTGGTGGAAAATGAAGATTGTGCATCTTTAAAATGTGGCTCCAAGTTTTCCTGCCTGTTAGTGAAGTGTTTGTGTGAGAGTCAGAGAACCGTGTCTTTGCACTCAGAGGTTTTTGTACGACGGCTCAATGAGTTTGTGTCACTGTGGTCCACGTTTGGCGGTGGAACCAGACTGGATGTGGGAGGTGAGTGAAATCTTTGACTTTGTTGATGTTACTCCAGACTTTTTTTGAGTTTTCCTGTGAAAAAAGTTGGGTCTCCAGTGAGATCAGGTCGATTTGAGCTGAAGGAAAAAGTGGACGGAGGCTTTCAGGTGGAAGAGTGGGGATAGAAGCAGTAAGACGTAGAAGAAGAGCCTGAATCCTGGCTGATATTAGACTCTGATCTTCAGGCTGGTAGGTTGAGTTTGTGCCGATAAAGTCCGAGAGTCGTCTCTATCTCCGGTCGGACGGGTTTGTCGGGCGCCTCCATCACTTTGTGTCGCTGTGGTGGACTTTTGGTGGAGGAACCAGACTGTCAAAGCCACACTGAAGCTGCTTAAGTGAAATGAGGTTCTCAAACGTGTGAAGTCATGGCTGTTTTTCTGCAGAATTTCTGTGAAGACGCCGTCACAGAGAGGGCAGATTAAGGCGAGTGTTTGAACATGTGCTGAACTGCTTTATCAGCTTGGATACTGATGGAAATGTGGTTGGAAAGAAGTCAAGTCTTTCATAGACGATTGAAATCCTCGTGAAGACGGACTGATGGTCGTCTCTGCACGTCCGATTTCTTTTTAATGTTTTTCATACTTTGGAGGGATTTGATAGAAAGTCGTGTCAAACTGTTTCTGCTCAATCTGCCCGTTTGCAGACTTTCAGTCGATTTGCATGAGAGGCTTCTTGCAGGGAAGTGAAACACTGTGTGAGTGAGTGAGTGACTGGTGGAGCAGAACAACATCTGACAGGAACTCCTTAGGAGGAGATGGTCTCTAAAACAGGAAAGAGGTTTGATTGACAGCTGAGACAGAGTCAGACGTCAGATCATGATAGCACTTGTAGGCTTCAAGCACTTCCGGGTCGCAAGTTGCACACTCTTCTCTAAGCCGCGGAGGGCCGATGGAAAGTTGTCGAGGTCCCGCTCTAACCTGCCCGCCCTCTTCTAGGTGATGTTGTCCGTCCCACCCTGACGGTACTGCCCCCGTCCAGCGAGGAGCTGGAGGACGGCGACGCCACCGTCACCTGTCTGGCCGACAACGGCTTCCCCTCAGACTGGAGTCTGGCCTGGAAGGTGAACGGAGGAAGCAGCGGCAACTGGGAGCAGACCGAGAGCCGTGGGCCGCCGGGGAAGGACGGCCGCTACAGCTGGAGCAGCACCCTGAGGCTCTCTGCAGACCAGTGGACCAAGGTGGACTCTGTGACCTGTGAGGCCACCAAGAGCTCCCAGACTCCACTCAGTGAGACACTGACCACAGCCCAGTGTCTCCAGTCCTGACCCCTCTCTCTGCTCGGACCTCCACACCTATTTCTCTTGGCTACTCTTTGCCCTCCTCTGTCCCGTCACATGTTGACTTCCTTTGATTCAAGACAATAAACACCTTCTCATCAAATCGACACTTGTTGTTGTCTCTCACTTCGACTGTTTCCAGATTTTTTTGCCTTGATTGACCAAAGACACAGGCAGAAGAGGGTCAAGAATGGAGGTAGTAGTTGTTTGGGGTTCTTCGTCAACAGAAGGTGACCTCCTGGCAACAGGGTGAGTCTGAGGCTGCTGTCTTGATATTGGTCATGATTGCTGGCCATCAGGTAGAGGTGAGTGTAATCAGGTGAGGACAGGTGTGCGTCTTGAGCAAGGAGACAAAGAGAACACAGAAAGTACAGTGCCGTCATGGACCAAAGGTGTGTACAAGTTAAAATGGTCTTTTAGTTTCTCCTCAGTCACAGTGACCCTGAAAATAGTTTGTACATTTCAGCAGATACTTTGGTCACAGTGTTTTAGGAGGTTAATATCACATTTGCTCAACCAGCAGAGAGGTGTCCTAAAAGGATCCATGCCAGGACCTCTATCTGCCGCCTTTTGTCACCGATAGAATAAATGGTGTTCAGTCACCTCAGTAAAGAGGAAGCCTTTGGGCAGATCTGCGTCATAGGACATCAGTGCTGGATGACTTTCGATGGCCTTTCTGCTCCACCTGCTTTAAGGGACTTCTCATAAACATCTTCCAGCTATCTCTTCTTCTGATGACATACTGCTTGACCAGAGAGTATTCTGAAGATCACTCTGTTTCTGATAGTTACAAACCCTTGCTGCTAGATGTACTCTCTCTTTCTTATCCTCCTTCAGACCTGGTTCTCCACTTCTTTCTTCTCAATAGCCTCATCTTCTCTAAAGAATATCAAAGAAAGACATTGAACGTCTTTATTGGACTTTAGTTGATGGGAGCTCTCTGATGCTGGATTGCTGACAAAAGGACATTTGTGGATGAATGTAATGAAATCATTTCATGAGGGAGTCTTGTTTTACAAAGAATGACAGATGTCACACAACTTGTGGTGAGCAGAGACCCGACACTGGTCCTCAGTGAAGTGTGTCAGTCTCTGCAGCAGCAGACACTTCACTTTCACTTCAGTCTGACTGAGGGGGTTTTTGTACGACGCTTTTTCACTGTGTGAACGTAGCCTGACTGTTGATGTAATGGTAACTCTGACAGTAATAAACTGCTGCATCTTCAGTCTGGACTCCTCTGATGGTCAGAGTGAAGTCAGAGTTTGATCCACTGCCTGAAAAACGATCTGGAATTCCTGATGCTCGAGTTGTAGCCCAATAAATGAGGAGTTTAGGAGCTTGTCCTTCTTTCTGTTGGTACCAGGCCAGACAGTTCCCTCTGCTATCAGAGTACACATTCTGACTGGTCCTACAGGAGATGGAGACGTGGTCTCCTGGAGCAGAGCTCTTTGCTGCAGGCTGAGTCACCGTGAACTGACCTCTGGACTCTGAGGATACAGACACACAAAGTGAAAGAGACTCCACGGCTTTGCGGGCTTCATCTCACACATAGTGATGTTGAGAGAGGAGAGGAGGTGGACTCTCTGGACTTTACCTGTGAAGCAGCAGCAGAGGAGAGTCCAGATGAGGACGGAGACCCGCGTCATGTTTGTGATGAGGAGGATTTGTGATGAAGGACGGCTGTCAGTCATCCAGGGTCCAAGTGTCAGGACTATAAAGAGTCCCAGAGCACTGGAGCATGGAGCTGCTGATGCAAAGTGTCTCTATGGAAATCAACGCCTGACTCCAGCCAGCACTTTCAGGGAGGTCTCATCCATGCAGATGGTTGCTTTTTTGATACTTCTTTTTGTTTCTCCTTTTGTTTTTTTATTTAACCTTTATTTAACCAGGAAAAAACAGTTCCGTTGAGATTAAAAACCTCTTTTACAAAGGAGTCCTGGCCAAGAGGCAGCAGTAAGTTACAGACAGAACAACATAACAAACAGTTAAAAGAAGCAATTACATTTTGACAAATTGACCTCTAGTGTTCTCAGTTTGGTTTTAAAAGCATTTAGTGAGATAAAATAAGGGAGTTCCCAGTCTTTTTGAAGTCTGTTCCATGCAGTGGGGGCAGCACAGGCAAAAGCCCTTTTCCTTCGTTCTGTGCTTGCAAAAGGGACATAAAGCAACAGTCGATCATGTGATCGCAGCAGGTGAGAATCAACAGTCCGCCTTGTGACTCAGTCACAGATGTACGAGGGCAGCAGCCCGAGCACGTCCTTATAAATAAAAGTGTACCAATGCCCCGACCTCCCGGTGCACAAAGAAGGCCATCCAACACGGGAATATAGTTCACAATAATGATGTGTTAACCATCTACAATTTGTTATGAACCTCAGCGAGGCGTGATACACGGTGTCGACTTTTTGAAGACTTTGAGCAGAGGCGTTCATGTACAGCAGATCACCGTCATCTAAAATAGCTAAAAAAGTTGCTTCTTAACATTAGAGGAGAAACACACCTTGTTTCGAAAAAGAAAACCCAGTTTAAGTTTAAGTTTTTTCACAAGACAGTCAATATGGGGCTTGAATGTCAAAGAGTCATCAAGTAAAACCCCGAGGTATTTCTATTCATGCACCCGCTCGATGACATTTCCCTGGAAAGTTGACACCACGGGAAGATCTGTAGGGACCTTCTTGCTTTTTGGAAAGATCATGAGCTTTGTTTTGTCAGCATTTAGAATCAGTTTTAGCTGCACTAGTGCGAGCTGAATCGCATCAAAAGTTTCTGCACAGATTCAATTGCTTTCACAGGGGTGGATCCAAAGCAGTAGATGATTGTGTCATCAGCATAAAGATGAACATTGGCATCTGACAGATTTTTTCCTAGTTCATTAATGTACAAAATGAACAAGAGGGGTCCTAATATTGAACCCTGTGGCACCCCCTTTTGGACACTCAAAGAGAAACCAGAAACCAGACCATCACATTTAACGCACTGAGTCCTGTCACTCAAGTAATTTCTAAACCAAGAAAGTACAGAGCGACAAAATCCAAAACTGCTGATCCGATGCATTAAAACAGCATGATCTACAGTATCAAAAGCTTTCGAAAAATCAATAAAAAGCCAGGCACAATATTGCTTCTTATCAAGAGCAGAATGTATGTCATTGACCACCTTTGTGGCTGCTGTGATGGTACGATGTTTTTTTTCCTGAAACCTGATTGCAAATTTGAAAGAAGTTCACTAGAAAAACTTTTAGCTGATCACAGACAAGGGGTTCAATAATTTTTGATAAGACACATAAATTGGATATTGGTCTGTAGTTAGTTAAAAACCACTGGGTCACCTCCCTTTAGTAAAGGAGTAACAAAAGCCAATTTCCAAATGGCTGGAATTTCACCACTTTGGGTGGAGAGATTGAAGAGGACTGTAAGGGGCTGTGCTCCAAAATCTGCTGCTATTTGCAGAAAATAAGATTCTATCATATCTGGACCAGAGGGTTTTTCTATAATCTAAAGTTTTCAGTGCTTTATGCACTTGCATCACGGTAAAAGGAATAAAATTGAAGGGATCCCCAGAAAACAATTGAGGATCTGTGCAGGAGTTTACAGAAGCTGTACCTTTTTGATCAAACAAAGATCCGTACAAGATAAAATGTTTGTTAAAGCAATTTAACATTTCAGCTTTTGCATGGACCGGGACCGTGTCCTTCAGAACAAATTTTGGAAGGGTCTGTGTAGACTTAATTACTGATAAAGACTTTATCACCTTCCAAAATTTGTATGGATTATTGAGATTGTCAGTTGTGACGGATAAGTAATATTCCGATTTGGCCTTTTTGATAAGAGAAGTGCATTTATTTCTTAGTTGCCTGAAAACATTCCACTCGGCTGCAGCATCATTTCTCCTAGCTTTGGCCCATGCCAAGTTGCGCTGATGGATCATGCCTGACAACTCTGGAGAAAACCAGGGATTTTCACGTCCTTAAATTTCCTGATTGGAGCATGCTTGTTCACAATACTCATAAAAATGTCCTTAAAGAAAGTCCAAGCAAGCTTGACATCCGGGAGCTTGTTCACTGAATTGTTTAAAGTTTCTCTTGTGGCAGTGGTGGGCTGTCAGGGCCTGCAAGGCCTTCTCTGCTGGCCTAAAGAATATCTGAATCACAAAGGTTAATAATATTTTGTCCATGAATACTTATTAAATAATTCCAAAAGGTCTGTTCACTTCCTTTCATAGCTTTTCTCCTGGTTGTGCCGCTTCCAGACATGCATTTTCATATAAAAGCATTTAACCAATCACATTTCAGCCATCATCTGTTGCCAGGCAGGGTCAAAGTCAAAGGAGTCTGGCTGGGTGGGGGGGGTTAGTTCTGCAAATCTTTACGGAAAAAAACAAGTGTTGATGACGCGGTTGCTTCAACCAATCAGATTTTGAGTTGGCGACATCAAATCCTTCTAGCAGGCTACAGCAACGTCAGCGTACTCACGCCCTCTGATTGGATAGTCAGAGAGTACTAGCCAGCTGCGAACAGAAATATAGATGTGTTTGTTTAATATAGTTTTTTTCAACCCACAATGGCTACAGGAGAAGAAACGGATTTAGTTACCAATATATTGTTACAGCGATTTTCATTTTGAAGAAAAGCTGGACATAGTAAGGAAAGGTCGGGCAACTCCAAAGCTAGCAAACCTGTCACAACCAGGAAAAGGATTTGTCCGACATTTTCAAGCCACTAACTACGACCGGTGCCCCTGGCTCACAGGCTCCGAAGTTCCCTGCAAATTGTATTGCTGGGAGCGTTTGGAGCCGAAGCGTACGGATAATCTGTACGACGGGATAATTGAACTCTTTTTTAAGAAAGGAGGATGGATTTTGTCAACAAATGATCAGAATTTCTGGTGAGTAAAATGCTGCTTTTTTCCTAAATAATACTGCAAGCTTATAAGGTTATTATTGGTGCTTTTTATGTGTCGAGGCTGTTTGATATTGTCACGACTCATCAGGTCCCTGGTCAAGCGGCACAGCAGTTATCCTCCGCACCTGGTGACCACGCCGCACCAGGGAACAATCCCGATAATCAGGCCGGAGTATAAAGGCAGACCCAAAGTTTCAGTCATTGTCTGATCTCATTAGCATGAGAAGTTCGTATTGTCTTCAATGCCACATGTGTAGAACATCCTGGACTGAAAGCCCATTAAACTACCTGCAATCCTACGTGCCTGTGTCTGTCCTCCTGGGGAAAACCGTTACTGAAGATCAGACCTGGTATGGAGCCCACAAGCACTCCAACACCTCAGCCTCCACAAGTCATCCATGCTGCACCGCTGACTAGCCTGGCTACATACTCCGGCTCCCCGGAGAGCTGTAGGGGATTCCTCCTCCAATGCTCTCTGAGGTTTGAGATGCAGCCTGCTCTGTTCCCCACGGAGAAGTCGAAAATTGCCGACATCATCTCCCTCCTGTCCGGCAAGGCCCTCCAGTGGGCTGAGGCTATCTGAAATTCCCCGGCCACAGTGCAGAACTTCGTGGGCCATTTCAAAGAGATCTTCAGCCTTCCTGATGGGGATTCCTCACTTCAGGCCACCTCCGCCAGGGAAAGCAGCCCGTCATGGAGTACGCCTTGCAGTACCGGAAGCTAGCGGCCGCCAGTGGATGGAACGAGCCTCAGTCCCTCTGACAGCGTTTCGGCAAGGCTTGAACCCCTCCTTGCGACTCCACTTGGCGGCTTATGATGACACTATGGGGCTGGAAAAGTTCATCCAACTGGCGATCAGGTTATCGCATCGGAGAGAGGCCTGTTTCTCTGACCCAGGAAGATCTACTACCGCCACAGGGCCATCCCTCAACTCACCGGAGCAAGCAGAAGAGACCAGGGAAGTGGAGGCCCCCCGATTATCTGCCACCGAGAGATGCAGACCTCCAAGACCCTTGGTGGGTGCAGTGACTTCCCCCAAAGTCCATTTAAGGCCGTTGACTCAGCCCAGCTTTGCGTATCTGACTCGACCCACCCGAGCTCTCCTCGACTCCGGCTCGGCAAGGAACTTCATCTCTGGCGCACTCTGCCGACAGCTGCAAATTCCTCGGATCCCATGTTCCCCCACCTTCATCGTACGATTGGTGATGGGAAAACCTCTCTCTCCCAGGCGAGTCAACTCGCAGACCTCTTCCCTGCAGCTTAGAATAGGGATCCTGCATGTTGAGGACATTTCGTTTCATGTCCTGGAGGAATCCCAGATAGATCTGGTGTTGGGCAGACCTTGGTTGACCGCGCATGAGCCTGCGGTTTCCTGGGTCACTGGGGAAATCCTGCGCTGGGGTGAGATCTGCAAGGAGAGATGTTTTCCCCAACTCCCTCTGACGAGAGTAGTACCCCTCAATGCCACATCAGTGGAAAGCCCCAAACAAGACCACGGGGCCCAGATCCCCCCTCAGTATGCCGACTATCAGGATGTATTCAGCCCCCAACGAGCCACTGCACTGCCTCCACATCGTCCCTGGGACTGTGCGATAGATCTTCTTCCAGGCCATCCCCTACCAAACGGAAAGATCTACCCTCTCTCTCTCACAGAACAGGCGGCCATGGAGACCTACGTAGAGGAATCCCTGCGCCAGGGCTATATCCGACCATCAAAGTCCCCTGCTGCCTCACCGTTCTTCATCACAAAGAAGGATGGAGGATTAAGGCCCTGTGTGGACTACCGGATCCTGAAGCAAGCCACCGTCAAGTTCCGATATCCTCTACTTTTGGTGCTGGCAGCCTTGGAATCTCTCCGGGGGTCCAAAATATTCAGTAAACTGGACCTCCGTAGCGCCTACAACCTGGTGCGCATCAGAAGAGGGGATGAGTGGAAGACGGCTTTCGTAACCCCCTCTGGTCACTGGGAATACCAGGTCATGCCATATGGCCTCGCCAATGCCCCTTCCGTGTTCCAAGGCTTCATTAACAAAATATTCCGGGATCTCCTCCAGAAATCTGTGGTAGTTTACATCGATGACATCCTGATCCACTCCCCAGATCTGTCCAGCCACATTCACCATGTCATCCAGGTACTCACCAGGCCTCTTAAACACCAGCTGTTTCTCAAGGCAGAGAAATGCCTTTTTCATCAGACCACATGGCCTCACCTCTGCGTACTCAACGCCAGGTACTGGGCATCCAGGAATGAGTGCGACACAGAACATACTTCAAGACAAATTTTGGTGGCCAGGAATGTCGAGAGACCTCCGAAGATTTGTCAGACAATGCCCCGATTGTGCCATGGCGAAAACCCCGCGTCACCTACCAGCAGGGAAACTGGAACCCCTACCAATCCCAAATAGACCCTGGTCCCATCTCGGTATTGATTATGCCACTGACCCCCCCCCTCCAAAGGATACAAGAGTATCCTAGTGGTCGTAGATCGATTCTCTAAGGCATGCAAGTTGATCCCTATGAGGGGAGTCCATACAGCATCAGAGACTGCAGAAGCCCTCTTCAACCAGGTCTTCCGGAACTTTGGACTGCTGGAGGACATAGTCTCGGACCGAGGGCCACAGTTCGTATACAGGTTTTGGCAAGCATTCCTTCGCCTACTGGGGGTGACCGTGAGCTTGTCGTCTGGGTACTGTCCGTTTTTGTGGCTCCTGCCACGGGACCGGACTTTGTTGTCCCGGTGTGTCCAGATTGTCATTCAGGGAAAAACGTCACAACTGCAAGGAACTAATCAAGCAAGAATGGTTTATTCAAAGTCAGGAAAATTAACTTACGAGATATCCCGGGCCAGAATGAATGTCACCCCGCGAGGATCTTTCTGCTCCTCTAGACACCCGCTGAGACGCGTCCAGTCGAATGTGTAGATGAAGAAGTTCTGGCCCCGATCAAAAGGATCAGGCTCATTTTATACCTTTTGGACAAAAGGGTCGGAGGAAGTCCTGACAATGACTTCCCTGACCCCCCCCCGGTTTTACGCTCTCTAGGAGTGCGGGCATCTGGGGTGCGGGGCCTCGTAAAACTGCGCTTCGATCAAAGTCGCTGGTTGGAGGAAGTCCTGATAAACTTCCTCCGACCCCTGGTTTACGCTCTCTTGGAATGTGAGCACCAGGGTTGTGTAAAACTTCCCCTGACCCCCTGGCTCTGGTTGATTATCCCCCGGGGGTGTCGTTGGAACAGCAGGGTAGTGCATTCCTTCACGTTACATGATGGGGTCTCGCAGTTATATTTTAACAGTCTTTGCAATTGATAGTGGAATAATGGTGTAAAGTTCGAGAGTCTATAATTTGACGTTGGGGAGTTTGCTAGTCCTCACGTCACACAAGGACTACAATCAAAATAAGTAAACACAATGAATGTATGTAAACACAATGTATTATAATCATAACGGAATATTCTAACAGTCCCTCTCTTGGTGTGACTTTTTCACACCACAACTCCTCTACTTGGTTAGTCTTTCGTTTGGGTCTCACCAGTGCTTTTTCTGTTGAGAGAGTCGGAACGGAGGTCTGGATGTCGTGGGGGTGGTCTGACACATTCATGGTGGTTTGCTGTAGTTCTAGCCACAGTGTGGGGACTGCTATTAATATAGTTGCTGCCATAAGAGAACATAGGGTTCCCCGGAACCCACACATACCCGGCTGTGCAAAAGGATGCCAGGGTGTAGACTTCATCTCCATTCTAGTGTTCTTAAGTGAGTGATTGTTTTAGCTTGTGATCTTTCTGTATGTTTGGTCCTCTGTCGGGTGCCTTCTTCATGTTGTGCATCAGGATCGTGTAGCGGTGAGTGCAGAGGTGCACACGTGCCTCACCGACTTTTTCTAAAAGTGTTTTTCTTCAGACAGCCGGACGTGTGTCACTGACCGCCCCTTTCGACTCTTATTCTTCGTCTTCGCTTTCACTGGAGGTCCAGTCTTCTGCCGATGTTCCGAGGAGGGGGAACTGCCTTGGCGCAGTGGTTGAGGTGGAACCGCGTCTTATGGCCCTCTACCTGTAGGCTGTGCGATGTTCGCCGTTGCACTCTGAGGGGGCCGTTCCACCTTGGCGTCCACCAGCTGCTCTTGAACCTCTTCACATACACCCAGTCGAGAGCCTCGTCGTCTCGGTCCGGTTTTTCTTTGTCTGGTCCAGGCCTGCGAGAAGACAGAAACGCTATAGAATCTGTTAGTGCAGCCCAATATGCGTCCGATAACACCGGAAGTGGTCCTGACATTGTTGGGACCCCCACCTGCAGGATGTTGATACCCTCTTCCGGTATGAAGTTGATGCGGCGTGTACCTGCATCGATCATTCTGGGGTGTGTTTCTGATATCATGTAGTGCAATGGGTAATGCTTCCAGCCATGTCAATTTGTCTTTAGAATCTGCTATTATTTTTGCCAATTTCATTTTTAGAACTCCTTTGGCTCTTTCTACCAGTCCCTAACTTTGGGGGTGGTACTCTGAGCCATGCTCGTGTCTGATACCAAAATGCGATTGTGGCACACCTAACCTTGGATGACCACATTTATTGGGTGATTTATGTAAGTTCGAATATGTTACCCTGTAAGAGTGGGGGAGCGGAACTTTCGTCTCTCTCTCGCTACACCGGGAGCAATAAAAGGTGGGCACTTCCGCTGTCTCCTTAGATGTGATGCGAGAGAGAAACAATCATACACTTCTTGACTTCCGCTCTTCCACCTGCTTAACACAGGTTAGTAAATCCCCCATTGAAACTGGAGTTTTTGTTGTATTTCGTCAAGTATTGTTTCTGTGAGCTTTGTATGGATATTTGATGCTGTCTGATTTTGTAAATTTGTGTTGGTAAATAAAAAGAGATGTGATGCGAGAGAGAAACAATCATACGCTTCTTGACTTCTGCTCTTCCACCTGCTTAACACAGGTAACATTTTTGCTACTATGGTCTTCACACGTGAGACCCGTAACACGATTCTACCTGTTTCAAATGTTAATTCTTGAAATGTCCCCCACTGTCAGACCGTATTTCTGCAGGGAACACGTGGTACGGCACGTGGTGTTGGATCAACGCTTTAATCACACAGCTTGCATCTTCCTTCTTGGCGGGGAATGCTTCTACCCACCCCGAGAAGGCGTCCACCATTACCAGCATATATCGATATCCGCATGTTCTTTTGTCCATTCCCATATCGGTGTAGTCGATCACAATCGTGTGACCAGGAGCATTCGGTAGTGGGAACAGACCTTTCTTTGTGTTGGCCACATACTGTACAATCATCCAATGTTTCCTTTACCTTTTGTTTGAGATACGGCAACAACCAACCCCTGAGCTGCCTTATTGTTTCTTTCAGGCACACGTGAGTTGGGCTGTGCGCTTTTCGAATTACCCCATGTGCGGCTTCCAAAGGGAGCACCATTTGTCCCGTCGGTGTCTTCCAGAACCCTTTGTCGTTCTTTTTTGCTCCGTGCTCCGTCCAGATCGACTTTTCCCATGGGGTGCCCAGTTCTTGCAGCTGCTTTAGTTGGTCAGGGTTCATGCTTGTCCAAGAGCTTTGTTCCATTTCTTCTTGGGAGACTTCCTGCTCAGTCTCGTTCAGCGGTAGCTCACCATCCGCTGAAAATCCTGCAACTAATTTCGCATATCTGTCTGCTTGTTCGTTCCCTTGTGAATCTTCATCCAGGCCCCCGGTTTGTGCCGTTACCTTTCTGATTGCTAGTTCATCTGGTTCCAGGAATGCTTGTGCCGGTTGTATCACCAGGTCTCTGTGCTTACATGGTGTTCCTGCTGATGTAGTCCATCCAGACCTGGACATTCTTGCCAATTCTGTATGGCATAAACCATATACATATTGGGAGTCTGTGCAGATCTCTCCTCTCTGACCTTTGAGCTCCAAGAGTGCTTCCACCATGGCCTGTAGCTCAGCTCTCTGGGCTGAAAGGTTCTTAATGTCTTCCAGCATCTTCGCTTTAACCACCAGCCATGCTCCTTTTTTCTCCACAACTGCGTATCCTGCTCTCAATTCATATGAGCCATAATTTGCGCGGTACACAGTACTCTTTTATCGCCTTGTCGCGAGTCAGCTCGGAGGTCGGTTCAGAACATTACGTCTTGGCGCACAATTGGGGCGCATTCATGCAATGGAAACGGCATGATCTCATCTGCCAGCAGAACGTCAGGTGGTTGGAATGAGATGTTTGGCTTTAGTAATATTTTGCTAAGTCGCCTTTTCCTTAACGCTGACGTGGAGAAGGCTGTGGACTCCAGGAACGCTCGCACCCCATGCGTTGTATACACTATTAATGGGTGATGCATTGTTATGTATTCAGTTTTTCCAACTGCTTTAGCGATTACCTGCTGCTGCTCTTGTGCAGGCACGCTGTGACATTCAATTTTCAGCTGTAGTACATCAACACTTCTCTTTGATCCTTTGCCTGTCCACTCCCTCTCTGCTGAAAAAGAACGGCGTTGATAACGCCCTCATTTTCAGCTAAAAAGGTTTAGAGTAATCTGGCACAGCAAGGGTGATTGCTTGGCTAATCAGGCCTTTGACCTTGATGAAATGCACCTCCATTTGTGGAGTCCATTCAAGAGGAGCTGAGAGGTTGGAGTAACCTGCTTCGGCCATCATTTGTCTCATGGGAGCCGTCTGCTCCATGAAATTAGAGATGTGGTGCCTATGATAGTTCAAGAGTCCGAGAAATCCCATCATATCACGTACAGTCTCTGGCCTAGCATATTGCAGGATTGAGGTCATTTGGGTTGTCGTAAGGGATAGGCCTGCTGGGGAAAGTAGTCGTCCGAGGAACACCATTGATTGACGCACACATTGAAGTTTCTTTCTAGATACCTTGTAGCCACGGGCCACTAGGTGCAGTAGGACATTCTTGGTGGCTTCCAGACATGACTGTAGATTCGCACCTGCAATTAGGATGTCATCCACATATTGCATGACCTCACGTCATTAGGGAGTTGTACGTCATTCAATGAAGCACGTAGGCAGCGATTGAATATACCTAGAGAATTAGCCAAGCCCTGAGGGAGACGAGTGTATGTATACTTATTTTTGTAATACGTAAAAGCGAGTTGGTCTCGGCTGTTCTCATGCGGTGGGACACAGAAAAAGGCATTGGATAAATCGAGAACCGTGAACCATGTTTGGGCTGGTGTTATTGTGCCAAGAATAACCAGTGGATTAGGAACGGCTTCTAAAGCCGTCATACACTGGGCATTGACTTCTCTCAAGTCGTGTACCATGATGCCGAATTTGAGGGAACCAACACACCAGCTTCTATTAAACAGGCTATGGTGTCACGGATTCCTTCTGCTGGGTCCGGTTTAAGCGGATACTGCGGCTTATAAATTATTTCTTGTTTAAATGCAAGCTCGACAGGTGGGGCGTTAATCAACCGTACATCAAAACTGCCCTTAGACCATACATGGTCAGGGATCTGTGATAGCATGGCTTCGGCAGCGGGTTGATCAGTTCTCTCCCTGCCATGGTATCTTTCTAGATCCATGTCTTGTGGTGTGGCATTATTAGTGGTGTCAGACATGATTCGATAATATTCTGTCAATGGAGAATAGACAACGCTTGGCAACTGGGTGGATACCCAGTCGGTTAGCAATGACGCTTGTTTTGTCATTGGTCCTAAATTTTTGGCCTCACCTTTGATGTTTTGTAAGAGCGAGCAGTGTGGGATAGCTGTGTCAGACATGCGATACCATTCCATTTGTTTAGGTGACAGTTTAACAATTGCCGCTACTCCCGGCTCTCCCACGATGATGTCTCTCATATGCAACACGGACGGAATTTGGTCAGCAGCTGCTGCCCATCGCTCCGCATAGGTCTCGTCGTCTTCTCTGGTGTAGTACATTGGGACATGGGGGGGTTCGGCGTTGGGCCATATGTGCCCTTGTCCATGATCCATGGCTTCCAGCGATAAAAGGTAGTAAGTAGCCCTGATTGTTCAGCTGTCTCTGGAGTTAGTAGCATCCAGTAGATGTGTGCCGGTGTTACTTCTTCCTGCGTCTAGGGGCTGTCCGTCACCATGAGCAGCACATCCTCAGTCGGGACTGTCGATGCCACTATAGTCCCATCTGGAAACATTACTCTGACACCGTCTGGTGTACAGAAGATAGACGCACTCAACTTCTGCAGAAGGTCCCTGCCACAAAGTGGCTGGGGACATGCGTCAGTTATAAGAAAAGAGTGACGTAGAGTTTGTGTAGCACAAGATACCATAGCCAAGCGCGAGAGGGGCAGTCTTGATTTAGTCCCTGAGACCCCCACCACGGTCATGAAGGGAGACGATGGTTCTGGAGCCAGCGCAGTAGGCAAAGTTGAAACAGTTGCTCCTGTGTCCACCAACGCCTGCACTATCTTGTTGTTCACCATGAGTTTGAGCCGTGGTTCTGCCGTGGGGGCTGGGCACCCCTATTGATCATTTGATGGGTGTCGCTGCGATGCCAGGTCAGTCATTGGGGCTTCGTGCACCGCGGGGCCCGCATACTCTTGAGAATGTGGGTTCTGCCGATTAGACTGCCATATCCGAGGCGGGGGTTGACCGCTCCACTGCTGGGGCGGTAGTGATTGTTTTTGCAAGTTCGAGCAGAATTGCCAGAGATGTCCCATCACTCCACAACCATAGCATGGACCCATGATATTGGGCCCTCCCCTTTGGGGGCCCTGTTGCATTACGAGTCCCTTCCCTCTCCAAGGGAAGCGAGGTCTGTTATATGCGGAACGACTGGGCGCATCTTGCTGGTAAAAATTGATTGGGGGGTCATCTCAGGTGACATGTGGTGGGGGGAGCCGGAGGCAGAGTACTCTTCTTAGCTTCTGAAGCTTTACTTTATGCTTCCTTCAATTGGAGTTGCATCAACATATTTTGTGTTGTTTTGAGTTTTCTCTGTCTGCATGTCTGTCAACAGCGTGGGCCACCTTCAGAGAGAACTCCGTCCATTCGCATCCCATCAACAGGGGCTCATCCCTTAGGGTATTTGATATATTATCTAGCAAACCATTCAGCACCGCTGAATATTCTAACATTTTCACTTCGTACCAAAAAAGATTTTACTCGGTGACATAAGCAGTTTTCGACCACATCGCTATATTTTTTGAGCCTTTGGCTGGATATCAGTGATTTTGACATATATTGTGTATAATCATGTCCCCTTCAACATATTTCAGCACCAGACACCAGCTTGAAAGAATTCATAAGTTATTTACACTGTGTACCAAAAACGTTTCAACTCAGTGAGATAAGTAATTTTTGACCATTTGGCTATATCTTTTGAACCTGTGTCTGGATTACAGTGATTTTGATATATATTGTGCAAAATCATGTCCTATTCAACATATTTCAGAACCAGAAACCACCTTGAAAGAATTCATTAGTTATTTACACTGTGTACCAAAAACGATAAAAAGCGGTGAGATAAGCACTTTTTGACCACATGGCTTCATCTTTTGAACCTGTGTCTGGATTACAGTGATTTTGATATATATTGTGCAGATTCACTTCCTATTAGACATATTTCAGCGCCTGATTCCAGCTTAATAGAATTCATTAGTCATGTCCTTTTCAACATATTTCAGCACCAGTAAGCTTTATAAGATAATTCATTAGTTATTCATACTCTGTACCAAAAACGCTTCAACTCAGTGAGATAAACACTTTTTGACCATTTTGCTGGATTTCAATGATGTTGACATATATTGTGCAGAATCATGTCCTATTCAACATAGTTCAGAACCAGACACCACCTTGAAAGAATTCATTAGTTATTTACACTGTGAACCAAAAACGATACAAAGCTGTGAGATAAGCACTTTTTGACCATATGGCTATATCTTTTGAGCCTGTGAAAGTGAATTCTCTACCTGGCCGGTGGTTAGAACTTCCTCCTTACACCTGCCATCGCTGGATTGACATCTGACCGGGCCGAGGAGGAAACACCAAATTATCAGACTGAGTATGGTTTATACTTTTTTCCTCTAAAGAAAGTAGATATGGTTTATACTTTTGTCCACTAAAAGAAAGTAGAGCAGACTGACCGGGGTGTGTGTGTGTGTTTGTGTGTCTGTGACTGATACATGTGTGTGATTGTTACGGTTTATACTTTTTTCCGCTAAAAGAAAGTAGATATGGTTTATACTTTTGTCCACCCACAGAAAGTAGAGTGCACTGGGGTGTGTGTGTGTGTGTTGTTACTTCAAAGAGATTTCTATACTGATTAGAGTCAGTCTCTGAAGTAAGTTAGATTTTTATTTTTGGTGTCTTTATTTTGACCCACTAAGACTCATCAGTCTATCTGACATTCTTTTCACCTCTAGGACGTTCCTAAAGAGCAGGGGCTTCCCCCGACCTTGTGAGACCACCGTGTTGACTCTTGGACCCGACCCTGCAAAATCCCGATTACTGATCAAAAATAAAGAGACTCTATCAAACTCCAGTTCTGGTGGTGTGGTTCCCTGTCCGAGTCCTTCCGAGCCGTGACATTTATCTGGAGGAACAGACCACACCATCTAAAAAAATCAGATATGGTAAAAGAAACAAGTGAAAGAGGGCTGAAAGTGATAGAGTTGGACTGCCTGAATGGGACTTTGAAGGTGAACTGGTTGAAATCCTGGATCAAACATCATTCTTTCTGGTATTGTACTCCAAACTACTTATTCAACAAAGTCGGCGGCCTGAGTCTTCTGCTTATCACTGACTTTGACAAGATTCCTGTCAAATGTTCAGAGTTCCATAAACAAATATTATTGTACTGGAAAATGATATATGTACACAATGTCTCACCACACAGTACAATAATTTGGAACAATAGACATGTGCTGCATGGCAACAAATCTCTGTTTTACAAGGAATGGTTTGAGAAATGTATATGGTCAATAATTGACTTGATGGATGACAATGGCAGTCCTCTAGACTATGAACAGTTCTGTACTACACACAGATTTAAGCCTCCCATATTAGAGTTCATAAAGTTACGAAACGCACTGCCTCGACAATTTGTATTCCTGACCAAAAATATAATGACGCACCGAACCGTACAACCACAGTTACCCCAACTATCACTCCAGGGAATCTCAATTCTGGACAGAAAGTGCAGCAACTCCCTTATTAGGAAATGTTTCACAGGAAACTTATTCCCTGGACGTCAAAACAAAAATAATATTTGAAATAAATTTGATAAGGAATCGATTGCCACGCTGCGAACTATGTATCTGACTCTACTCATACCCCCCAAGGCAAAAGAGACCCACTTCAAAATTATGAATGACATCTACCCATCTAAGGAATTATTGAGGGTACGCTTTACTTTTGAAGATAATATTTGTACATTTTGTGAAGACAACATTGAAACCACTGACTATATATTTTTCTCATGCGAAAAAGTACAGGGCTTTTGGGCTAAACTCAAAAATGGGTTAAAGATAATTTCCATCGTCACCAGTTTCCTTCTGAAGAGATGATATAACATTTGGTTTACTTTTAAGCAACATAACAGATGAACTCTGTGTCAATGTTATTTTAGGCCTGGCCAAGTTCTTCATCCACAAAAACAGAATGCAAAAAAGTTCCCCAAATTTTAATTCATAAACGATTTTCAATTATAAAAAAAAATCCTTAAAACTTATGGAAAAATCCAAAAACCAAAAAATATTCAGTTTGATGTCTGAGATTCCTTGTGAACCGCAACTTAATGACATGTTATATTCCCCTTGCAATTTTTTTTTTTTCGTTTAGAATTTCATTTGTCTGTCTATTTAATTATTTCCTTTTAATATCTTTTTTTGTCTAGGATTATACATTTCTCACAAACCGTTAACACTATTAACTTCTGATTACATACAGAACGAATGTCCTTATGTCCTTTGCTTCCTCATCCTTGGTTGTTTCATTGACATTCAGTTCTACCTTGCCATGTTTATTTGTACATTTGTATATTTATGTGTACTATTTATGTTCAATTAAAAGAAAAAAAAAAAGAAAGAAAGAGAGGCTGAGAAAATCTCCATGTCTCTCTCTCTCTCCCCCCTTAATGCCCCCCTCTTCCTCCTCACGCCGGCCAACGCGACGCGATTCTCGCCGTTGTTGTGGAAGTAGGGTAAAGGATTCCCCGCGTCGGTGCGAGCGATGCGTTTCAAGGCGTATTGCATGTGTGTGTGTGGAGCGGGGGGGGGGTCTACAGGACCCCGCAGACCGGCAAAGGTGCACCTTCTCCGGACATCGATCCCCGAAACGTCGGCGTGGAGCTCCCGGAGCTGCCGGCGAGTACATGTGAATGAATGGAGGAGCTAATGTGTGTGTGGTGGGGGAGTGGAGTTAAGAGTGGAGTTAAGGTGCGTGTGCGTGTGCGTGTGTGTGTGTGTGTGTGTGTGTGTGTGTGCGTGTTTGTTTCTCGACTAAAGAGAATTGGACGTTATGACACAACTTCATACCTATTGTAACAAACCTAGCGTGAATGAGGGTGAAAGACAAAAAATAATTCAATTACAATCGAGTCTGGACAACATATATACTCATAGATCCCGTGGTGCATTTGTTAGATCCAGAGCAAAATGAATCGAAGAAGCAGAGAAAAACTCGGCATATTTTTGTGGCTTGGAAAGAAGAGGACAAGAGAAAAATAGCCTCAGTTCTCTTCTAATTAACAACAAGGAAATTACAGATGAGGCTATAATGTCCTCGGAAATCTTTAAATTCTATAGCCACCTATACACTTCAAAATGGTCAAAAAGTGATTGTGACTCCTTTCTAACAGATATTGCTCAATATATCCCAAAAATAAACAACTACAAGCAAACCTGTGATAAGCATTTGCCCATTGCTGGACTCGACACTGCAGTGGGCCGACTATCTCCCAACAAAGCTCCGGGCTCAGATGGTCTCACAGGAGACTTCGACAGACACTTCTGGGAGGATATAAGGGAACTCCTCTATCATGTTTTCCTGGAAATCTTTGAAACTTGGTCGCTTCCGACAACAATGAGACATGGGGTTATCATTTCCATCCCCAAGCCCGGTAAAGACCCTCGTCTTATTGAAAACAGAAGACCCATCACTCTCAGAAATTCGGATTATAAACTGTTTACCTACATCTTAGTTTCCCGTCTCCAATCAGGAATCTCAGACATTATTGCAGAGACACAATCGGGCTTTCTGAAGGACGATCAATCCACAATAATATAAGGCTTGTCATGGACATCATAGAATACAGAGACCTCATAGAAGATAATGGCTTCATATTCTTCTTGGACTTTTATACAACCTTTGACTCGGTCGAACATCCATTTATCATAGCGACGCTCGAACATTTTGGATTTGGTTTAAAATTCAGGAATGTGATCCGTGGGCTCTATGAGAATATTCATAGCTGTGTCACCCTGCCAAGCGGCACCACTCCGAGCTTCCATGTTGATGTGGGAATCCCCCAAGGTTGCCCCATCTCACCCTATTTATTTACACTTGCTACCGAAATGCTAGCCGTTTATGTTAAAAATAGCAACGATATCCAAAAGTTAGACATGTTGGGGACAGAAATTGTTATTAGCCAGCGGGCAGATGACACAACCTTAGTTTTGAAAAATGAACATCAAGTCCCAATAAGCGTTGAAAAAATGAAAACATTCTCCAAGGCTTCAGGATTGTCGTTAAACTTAAAGAAATGCAAACTTCTTGCGCTGCATGACTCGCCACTAAAGGAAATCAGAAATGTTCTGATCAAATCAGAAATAAAATAATTGAGCATTTTCCTATCTAAGGACCAAAAGTTAAATCAATCTAGGAATATTGAATCTAAATTCAATCAAAGTAAAGCTAAATTGAATATATGGCTCCAAAGAGATTTACCAATATTAGGCCAGACATATTTGACTGAAATAGAATGTTTATCCAGATGTATATATCCAATGTATCCCAATGCTGCTCCAAATTCGTCCTCTTCTCCTTTCGGCCTTTCCCTTCAGGTGTCGCCACAGCGAGTCAACTTTCTCCATCTAACCCTATTCTCTGGATCCTCCGCTCTCATATCAACTACCTTCATATCCTCTCTTACTACGTCCATAAATCTTCTCTTTGGTCTTCCTTGAGACCTCTTGCCTGGCAGCTCCAAGTCCAGCATCCGTCTACCAATACATTGTCTATCCCTCCTCTGTACATGACCGAACCATCTCAGTCTGGCTTCTCTGACCTTCTCTCCAAAACATCTAACATATGCTGTTCCTCTGATAGCCTCATTCCTGATCCTCTCCATCCTGCTCACTCCCAAAGAGAACCTCAACATCCTCATCTCTGCAACCTCTAGTTCTGCCTGCTGTCTTTTGGTCGCTGTAACAGTTTCTTGGCCATTCATCATCGCTAATCTCACCACTATCTTGTACACCTTTCCTTTTATTTTCTGGCTGATGTTCTTCTATCTCTTCGTACCCCTGACACTTTTCTCCACCCATTCCAACCTTCTTGGACCCGTCTCTTCACCTCTTTCCACACTCTCCGTTGCTCTGGACTGGTGATCCCAAGTACCTGAAATCCTCCAGCTTCTTGATCTCCACTCCCTGTAGCCTCACCATTCCACCCGAGTTCCCCTCATTCACACACATATATTCTGTCTTGATGTGACTAACTTTCATTCCTCTCCTTTCCAGAGCATACCTCCACCTCTCTCGATTTTCCTCTACCTGTTCTCTGCTCTCACTACAGATCAAAATGTCATCCGCAAACATCATGGTCCATGGGGATTCCTGTCTAACCTCTTCTGTCAGCCTGTCCATCACCATTGCAAACAAGAAGGGGCTCAGAGCTGATTCCTGATGGAGTCCCACCTCCACCTTGAACTTCTCTGTTACCCCTACAGCACAGCGTAACAATGTCTCACAGCTAGCATACATGTCCTGTACCATTTTAACATACTTCTCTGCCACTCTAGACTTCCTCATATAATACCACAGCTCCTCTCTTGGCACCCTGTCATATGCTTTTTCTAGGTCTACAAAAACACAATGCAGCTCCCTCTGGCCTTCTCTGTACTTCTCGATTAGCATTCTCAACGCAAATACTGCGTCTGTAGTACTCTTCCTAGGCATGAAGCCATACTGCTGTTCACAAATGCTGACTTTCGCTCTCAGTCTACTTTCCACTACTCTTTCCCATAACTTCATTGTATGGCTCATCGACTATATCCCTCTATAGTTGCCACAATTCTGCACGTCCCCTTTATTCTTAAAAGTAGGCACCATCACACTTTGTGTCCATTAATCAGGCATCTTCTCACTCTCTAAATAATCTAGTCAGAAAATCTACCGCTGCCTCTCCTAGACACTTCCACACCTCCACAGAAATATCATCAGGACCAACTGCTTTTCCACTCCTCATCCTCTTCAATGCCTTCCTCACTTCACTTTTACTAATTTGTTCTATTTTGTGGTCTACAGTAGTCATCTCTTCTACCCTTGCCTCTCTTTCATTTTCCACATTCATCAGCTCTTCAAAGTACTCTTTCCATCTTCCCATCACTCTTCTAGCATTTGTCAATACATTTCCCTCTCTATCCTTAATCACTCGGACCTGTTGTACATCCTTTCCATCTTTATCTATGTGTTTCGCCAACCTGTATAGATCATTCTCACCCTCCTTGCTATCAAACCGAGCATACAAGTCATCGTACGCCCTTTGTTTTGCCTTTGCTACCTCTATCTTTACCTTACGTTGTATCTCCCTGTTCTCTTCAGTCCTTTCAGTATCCCACTTCTTCTTTGCTAACCGCATTCTTTGTATATACTCCTGCACTTCCTCATTCCACCACCAAGTCTCCTTATTTACTTTCCTTCCAGATGACACACCAAGTACTCTTCTAACTGTTTCCCTGATAACACTAGCTGTAGTTGTCAAATCATCTGGAAGCTCACCCTGACCACCCAGACCCTTTCTCAACTCCTCCCTGACAACCATGCAACACTCCTCCCTTTTCAGCTTCCATCACTTTGTCCTGTGCTCTGTCTTTGTCCTCTTCATCCTCCTTGTCACCAGAGTCATCTTACAAACCAGCATCCTATGCTGTCTGGCTACACTCTCACCTACAACTACTTTGCAATCACTGATCTCTTTCAGGTTACCTCGTCTATACAAGATGTAGTCTACCTGCGTGCTCCTACCTCTGCTCTTATAAGTAAACAATGTTCCTGTTTTTTTTTTTCTGGCAAAAGGTATTCACTACAGCCATTTCCATCCTTTTTGCAAAATTGACCACCATCTGTCCCTCTGTGTTCCAAATCTGCCCATCACTTCCTCACCCCCTCTATTGCCTTAACCTACATGTCCATTGAAGTCTGCACCAATTACCACTCTCTCATTTCTGGGAATATTCTGCATCACTTCATCTAACTCATTCCAGAACTTCTCCTTCTCTTCAGATTCACATCCCACCTGCGGGGCATAGCCACTAACAACATTCAGCATCACACCTTCAATGTCCAGTTTCAGACTCATCAGTCTATCTGACATTCTTTTCACCTCTAGGACATTCCTAACAAACTCCTCCTTCAAGATAACTCCTACTCCATTTCTCTTCTTGTCATTACCATAATAGTACAACTTAAAGCCTGCTCCTGAGCTTCTAGCCTTACTACCTTTGCACCTGGTCACCAGGACACACAGTATATCCACCTTCCTTATCTGCATCATGTCGACCAACTCTCTACCTTTTCCTGTCATAGTCCCAATATTCAGAGTCCCTACTCTCAGTCCCAGACTCTTTCCTTTCCTCTTCTCTCTCTGCTTCAGAATAAGCCCTCCACCTCTTCTTCTTGTTCTTGTTCTTCGACCCACAGTAGCCCAATTTCCATTAGTACCCCGTAGGTCATCAGTACCAATGGCGGTCGTTGTTAACCCGGTCCACGGTATGATATAGTTATGGTTGACTCGCATGTTTGGTTTTGGCAAAAGTTTTACGCTGGATGCCCTTCCTGATGCAACCCTCTGCATGTATTGGAGAGACACGGCCCAGTGCCGCCCTGAGGCTGCATTATTCTCAGAAAATACAATGGTGTAGGAAAATTATCTGACTCTTTGTTCAAACTACTGGTGGAAAATGAAGATTGTGCATCTTTGAAATGTGTCTTTACACTCAGAGGTTTTTGTACGACGGCTCAATGAGTTTGTGTCACTGTGGTTGACGTTCGGCGGTGGAACCAGACTGGATGTTGGAGGTGAGTGAAGTCTTTGACTTTGTCGATGTTACTCTAGACTTTTTTTGAGTTTTCCCGTGAAAAGAGTTGGGTCTCCAGTGAGATCAGGTTGATTTGAGCTGAAGGACAAAGTGGACGGAGGCTTTCAGGTGGAAGAGTGGGGATAGAAGCAGTCAGACGTAGAAGAAAAGCCTGAATCCTGGCTAATATTAGACTCTGATCTTCAGGCTGGTAGGTTGAGTTTGTGCCGATAAAGTCCGAGAGTCGTCTCTCTCTCCAGTCGGAGGGGTGTGTCGGGCTTCTCCATCACTTTGTGTCGCTGTGGTGGACTTTTGGTGGAGGAACCAGACTGTCAAAGCCACACTGAAGCTGCTGAAGTGAAATGAGGTTCTCAAACGTGTGAAGTCGTGGCTGTTTTTCTGCAGAATTTCTGTGAAGACGCGGGTGTTTGAACATGTGCTGAACTGCTTTATCCGCTTGGATACTGATGGAAATGTGGTTGGAAAAGAAGTCCAGTCCTTCATAGACGATTGAAATCCTTGTGAAGACGGACTGATGGTCGTCATTGCACGTCGGATTTCTTTTCATGATTTTTACACTTTGGAGGGATTTGATAGAAGGTCGTGTGAAACTGTTTCTGCTCGATCTGCCTGTTTGCAGACTTTCAGACGATTTGCATGAGAGGCAAGTAGTTTGTACATTTCAGCAGATACTTTGGTCACAGGGTTTTAGGAGGTTAATGTCACATTTGCTCAACCAGCAGAGAGGTGTCCTAAAAGGATCCATGTCAGGACCACTATGTGCCACCTTTTGTCACCGGTAGAATAAATGGTGTTCAGTCACCTCAGTAATGAGGAACCCTTTGGGCAGATCTGCGTCATAGGACATCAGTGCCGGATGACTTTCGATGGCCTTTCTGCTCCACCTGCTTTAAGGGACTTCTCATAAACATCTTCCAGCTATCTCTTCTTCTGATGACACACTGCTTGACCAGAGAGTATTCTGAAGATCACTGTGTTTCTGATAGTTACAAACCCTTGCTGCTAGATGTTCTCTCTCTTTCTTATCCTCCTTCAGGCCTGGTTCTTGACCTCTTTCTGCTCCTCCATCTTTTCTAAAGAGTATCAAATAAAGACATTGAGCGTCTTTATTGGACTTTTGTTAATGGGAGCTCTCTGATGTTGGATTGCTGACAAAAATATATTTGTGGATGAATGTAATGAAATAATTTCATGAGGGAGTCTTGTTTTACAAAGAATGACAGATGTCACACAACTTGTGGTGAGCAGAGACCCGACACTGGTCCTCAGTGAAGTGTGTCAGTCTCTGCAGCAGCAGACACTTCACTTTCACTTCAGTCTGACTGAGGGGGTTTTTGTACGACGCTTTTTCACTGTGTGAACGTCCACTGACTGTTGATTTTATGTGCACTCTGACAGTAATAAACTGCTGCATCTTCAGTCTGGACTCCTCTGATGGTCAGAGTGAAGTCAGAGTTTGATCCACTGCCTGAAAAACGATCTGGAATTCCTGATGCTCGACGAGTAGCCCAATAAATGAGGAGTTTTGGAACTTGTCCTTCTTTCTGTTGGTACCAGGCTAGATAGTAGTCACCAGCACTATCCCGGTAAACGTCCTGACTGGTCCTACAGGAGATGGAGACGGGGTCTCCTGGAGCAGAGCTCTTTGCTGCAGGCTGAGTCAGTGTGACCTGACCTCTGGACTCTGAGGATACAAACACACAAAGTCAAAGAGACTCCACGGCTTTGCGGGCTTCATCTCACACATTGTGATGTTGAGAGAGGAGAGGAGGTGGACTCTCTGGACTTTACCTGTGAAGCAGCAGCAGAGGAGAGTCCAGATGAGGACGGAGACCCGCGTCATGTTTGTGATGAGGAGGATTTGTGATGAAGGACGGCTGTCAGTCATCCAGGGTCCAAGTGTCAGGACTATAAAGAGTCCCAGAGCACTGGAGCATGGAGCTGCTGATGCAAAGTGTCTCTATGGAAATCAACGCCTGACTCCAGCCAGCACTTTCAGGGATGTCTCATCCTTGCAGATGGTTGTTTTTTTTGTTTCTCCTCAGTTGCAGTCCACCTAAAATAGTCTTCATACTTCCAAGAAAAGAATATGCACAAAACATAGGCAAAGATACCAATGAACAAGCTGGTGTATAACATGAACAACAGACAAACAAAATCTTAACATCTGAGAAGAAAAAAGAAAGTCCTTGTGCAGAGAATGGTGATAGAAACAGCAGGTGTACAGTAGGGATGAGGATCCTGAAAGAGACATGATGAGCAAGGTGTCTCGGAGAATGTGTAGATATCAATATTGCACGGATAACAGTGCTAAGTAGAGCTGGAGGTAGTGCTCATGGAGGCCGTGAGCCGGTGCAACAAAGAGTGTTTTGAGATGTTTGTGAGCAGCATCTGCACTGAGCTTTATGTGCTTGTTGCATTGAACAGTCTGACAGCCGATGGGATGAAGGACCTGCAGTGGCGTTCCTTCTTGCAGCCAGGATGCAACAGTCTTTGGCCGAAGGAGCTGCTTAGATCCCTGCAGGGTCATGCAGAGGCTGAGAGGAGGCTGTTGTCAGTCCTCCCACTCTTAGACTTATTGGAAAGAATTCCCTGTTGACAGTCGCCGCTAAAATGGTTCAGTGCTGAACATGTGCAGAGGTGTATCCCAGGGTTCCCTCTATAAATTCACAGAACCAAGTCCAAAAGCTCCCAATATTACCTTTGTATGCTGGTGACACTGTCATTTCCTGCTGTGTCTCATATTATTTCATGCATAAATGTATTGATCTTGTCATTGTTACCAATAGTGTGATGGATCACTGTTTCGTTAGATCTGCTCCACACGTGTCTTGGACGTAGAATTAAAGTCAGTATGTTTCCAATGTCATATTTAAATTGTGATTGTTTCATGTTGTTTGTGTTTGTCTTCCTTTGCTTTCCCTCCTGTGTGATTCATCAGTCCTGCTCAGTCCAACCCTGTTCCTCATGTCTTGACCAATCAGCTCCCTGCCTGCTCACCTGTCTCTTGTTGTATCCCGTCAGTGTAGTATCTTTGCGACTTTTGTCCCAGACGACTTGTTTAAACACCAGGAAAGTCTTTGGCATGAAGATCAGGTATTTTCTTAAATTTCAGGATTGGACTCTGAAGGAGGCTCACTGAACTCTCTCATGTGTAGAAAAGAAATAATTTGAATTTATTTCTATAAATAACTAGAGTGCTACAATCCAGAATGTTGTTGCGACTGCATCAGTTCCTCTTTAGCTGAGGGAGGTTTTTGTACGACGTTGTATCACTGTGTGAACGGGTAGCTGTTACTCTGCTGACAATAATAAACTCCTACATCTTCATTCTGGACTCTGCTGATGGTCAGAGTGAAGTCAGTCCCAGACTGACTCCCACTAAAACGATCAGACACTCCAGAGAAACGGCTCGTGGCATAATAAATAAGAAGCTTTGGAGTTTCTCCAGGTTTCTGCAGGTACCAGTGCAGGTCATTGCTAACTCCTGTACTTGCTTTACATCTCATGGAGACGGTCTCTCCTGGAGCAGCAGACGGAGGTCCAGACTGAGTCAGGATAACCTCCCCGGATGAACCTGCAAAACAAGTCGGCGGAAGATTTTAGGAGACAAATTGAAGGACGTGGCAACAGAGGAGCACCGTTTCTCCAAGGTGGATGCTGCTCGTTTGGGTGTTCCTGCTTGGCATCAGAACTTGATGGCAGTGAATCTGGAGCAATGTCTCCAGAGGAGAGTCTCACCCTGGACGAGGAGCCCCACGGTGGCCAGCTGGAGGATCAGTGACTTCATCATGGTTCTGCCGGTGTGTCGGTGGTTCTGAAAGGTCTGGAGCTCTTAACAGCTGGGAGCGGAGAGGCAGGACATGTATGCAAACACAAAGTCAGTCAGCTGGAGCTGTCCTCAACATGTCCTGCTGTGTCCTCCTCACTGCTCCACACATACGCATTCGCCAGTTTCAAAGGTCTGAAGCTCAAGATGTTTGACTGTCACCGTGCATTTATTGTAGTGAATCTTCCTGCTGCTCAGAGAGTTCATTTTTGCACAACACCCTGTTGCTTTCTTGGATCCTGGAAAAAAGCTCCCTTATTAATATTATTTTATCCACTGCTGTGACTGACTGTGGATCAATATGTTTCAGTCCAGTCACTCCTGAAGCCACAGAAGAACTGATGACCAATCGACGGTCCATTTTGACCGAGCCCATCTTCCTCTGAGCCTTCTGCTTTTTGGATTCAGGGAGCCTGATTCCAGATGTATCCTTCTTCAGAGACAGAGAATCCACCACTTCATTCAACAGGTCCAGTGCAGAGCATCTTGAGGTTCAGTGGTTCGGCCCGTCTCCTCACAGCAAGAAGGTTCCAGGTTCCACCTGGTGAGTGACTGCGTTCTCTCTGTTTGAGGTCGTCATTGTTCAAGAACTAACCAGTCATACTTGCACTCATCCTCTGCTGCCGCTTCTTTGGGGTCCCTCATCTTCGGTCCAATTCTATTCAGTTCCTACTTCGTTGATCTGCTTCTGATTTACCCAGAGGTCCAAATCCTGATGTATGCCGATGACACTGTTCTTTGCAACCAATGCGGTCCAACTGATTGTTGTCGTAGCCAGTTTAATACATAAATAAAGAGCATCCTTATTAAGTTTAAGAGCCTTTAAAGTGAACTTTAGACACATCAGCCTGCTGGAAACAGCTTCACCTCTTCAGCATTGGAGGTTTTCAGCAGGTGCAAGGCTGGGGAGAATAGACATTTGACATTTTCAGTCAGGTAACTCAGTCTTGTGATCAAATTTTGAGAACTTTTGCCTAACTATTAGCCCTTTGTACAATTCGAAAATGTATACATTTTTCTTTCCACGTTAACATCGACATGATAGCTGACACAAGTTTTCACATAAGAAGTCCTCCTGCTTTGTGGACGATAAATCTTCAGTTTGGCGAGAAAAAAAGTTTCATTTAAAAGCAAACGCCACACCATGTTAATCTGAACTCCAAAGGTCGACTGACAGACTTGAAAGATCATCAAAGTAAATTGTTAAACACAAACAGTTAAAAGTAAATACCGTATTTTCACGACCATAAGGCGCACCGCACTAAAGTTTCAGTTATGTGTGGCATTACTGTATTTAACACACATATAAGGTTCACCTGATTATAAGGCGCGCGTTTTATATACAATCCACACCCACACTTTAACATTCTCATGGTGTCCTCTACTACGTCCGTCTTACAACAACAACAACAACAACAACAACAACAACAACAACACACACAAGCATAAAAGTGTGCGTTTTTAAAAACAGAGCGGGAGCTAAACTGAGTTTGGTATTCACATTTTTTTACCGGTAATCGTCATCAATCAAACCCATGGAACTCCTCATCCTCTGTTTCTGATATGAACAGCTGCGCTAAATCTCCATCCAACATGCTAGCTTCACTTTCTTCACTGTCACAGTCGCTTTCCTTGGAAATGATGCCGGCTTTTGCGAAAGCTGGAACAAAAGTGCCGGCGGACACGTTAGCCTGAGCAGCTACAATCCATTCGCAAATTGTGGCGTAACTCGCCTTCCACTCTCAGTGAAACCGTGGTCTCAAAGAAGACTTTTCGTACCCCGTTGTGCGTCTCGCTACCGTGCTGGTCCCCTTCTTCTCCACTGGGATGTGGAAAGCGAGCGGCACCTTGTCCATGTTGGTGACGAGGCCGGGCTGGATGTGTTTGTCGGCCATGTTTTCAGGGTTGTTAAAACAAGGATGTTCTGCACATACCTGTTCTTTTATTATACAATCAACGTCCACACTTCCCCCTATAACATTCTCATGGTGTCTCTACGACACACACAGGGTGCACTGCACTATAGGGCGCGCTTCACATTTTGGAGAAAATCTAAGACTTTTATGTGCACCTTATAGTCGTGAAAATACCGTAAGTTAAACATTTTAATTTATCAACCGCCAACTTAGTGTTTAGTGAATATATTTGGTGTTTGTTTTCTTAAAAAAACAACTCACACTGGGTTTCTGTTAAATGTTTGTAAAAATCACTATTTATTTTCAGAGACCTTCAGTTGTTTGATTGCGGAGTTCCTCAAGGTTCAATTCTGGCGCCTCGAGATCTTTCACATTGACTTTTTCCTTTTCAACTGAACTTTTCAAACTATTTGTTAAAGAATGCACGTGCAATATCACGTCTTGTAGTGACCGCAGTGGTTTTGTTCTTTGAAATTTACCAGGTTATTTTCTTGCGTTTCATTACTATTTTATTGACTGTTTGCTGAATCCTGGTTTGATTTCACTGAGAAGCACTTTGTGACTGGAAAAGACTGGACTCAAAGAGAGTGTCATTGAAATCGGAAACCCTGCAGCTACATTTGTGTGTGATATAAAACCCTTCCAGGAGTGTCATGATGAAGACCTGGTGTGTGGAAATGATGCTCCAGCTGCAGCAGCAGACACTTCACTTTCACTTCAGTCTGACTGAGGGGGTTTTTGTACGACGCTTTTTCACTGTGTGAACGTCCACTGACTGTTGATGTAATGTGCACTCTGACAGTAATAAACTGCTGCATCTTCAGTCTGGACTCCTCTGATGGTCAGAGTGAAGTCAGAGTTTGATCCACTGCCTGAAAAACGATCTGGAATTCCCGATGCTCGAGTTGTAGCAAGGTAAATGAGGAGTTTAGGAACTTGTCCCTCTTTCTGTTGGTACCAGGCTAGAAAGTTCCCACCATAAACGTCCTGACTGGTCCTACAGGAGATGGAGACGGCGTCTCCTGGAGCAGAGCTCTTTGCTGCAGGCTGAGTCACCGTGAACTGACCTCTGGATTCTGAGGATACAGACACACAAAGTGAAAGAGACTCCACTGCTTTGCGGGCTTCATCTCACACATAGTGATGTTGAGAGAGGAGAGGAGGTGGACTCTCTGGACTTTACCTGTGAAGCAGCAGCAGAGGAGAGTCCAGATGAGGACGGAGACCCGCGTCATGTTTGTGATGAGGAGGATTTGTGATGAAGGACGGCTGTCAGTCATCCAGGGTCCAAGTGTCAGGACTATAAAGAGTCCCAGAGCACTGGAGCATGGAGCTGCTGATGCAAAGTGTCTCTATGGAAATCAACCCCTGACTCCAGCCAGCACTTTCATCCATGCAGATGGTTGGTTTTTTGTCTGTCTTTTTGTTTCACGACAGCAACTCAGCCACCAAGTGGAAAAGTGACGGAGTGGGGTCAGCGGATGCTGAGCATATAGTGCCAAGAGGTCACCAACTTTCTGCAGAGTAAGTCGCAAACTTCATTTTCCTATTTGACTGTGCACCAGTGCACAAAGCAAGCGCCATAAAGACGTTAATGACAGCGTCTGGTGTGGATGAACTTGCCTGGCCATCACAGAGTCCTGACCTCAACCTGCTATAAGACCTTTTGGAAGAATTAGAGCAGAGGCTGAGATCCAGGCCTTCTGGTCTAACATCAGTGTGTGACATCACTAATGTGCTTCTGGAAGAATGGTCCAAAATTGCCATAAACACACTCCTGATCCATGCGGACAGCCTTCCCAGAAGAGTTGAAGCTGTTCTCGCTGCAAAGCCTTGATCCGTGTCATGTTGAACCCTATGGATTCGGAATGGGATGCCACTGAAGTTCATATGCGAGTATATTGGCTGGTAGTTTAGATGTTGTTCTAAAGTGCAATGGACATCCACATGACCAAAGAATATGAGCCATGGATGAGGAACACACATGCTCAGCTTGACCTTGTCTGCCAGTACAGTTAAGATGTAGATTATCTTTAACTCGGACATGGTACAAAATAAGCAGAAACGTCATGTGTTTCGAGCATACGACTGACGCCCCACTAACATTTACGTCCCCTCTCATCAGTAAAAACTCACACATCCCCGTCGTGTTTTAGTCATCAAAGACTCATGTTTATCCCATCACCGTCTGGTTGCATCCTGAAAAAAATTTGCATCGGCGAAATATTTCATCAGGGGTCGTCGTTGATGAACTCCGCAATGGAGAGGATGTAGGTCGGCTTTTCCAGCCGACCAGAGGAGGCCCCACAAGGCTCGAGAGAAGGACCACTCTTTCCTTCACGTTTCCCTTCACGTTCAGATATGCTGAACTTGTCAAAGATGCTCAGGGACAAGGCTGGAAAGTAAAGGTTCGTCCAGTGGAAGTAAGCTGCAGAGGTTTCATAGCCACGTCAACATCTCGGCTACTCAGGGAGATGGGAGTTAAAGGACGTCCCCACAAACAGGGAGTCAAGGACTTCTCCATGGCTGCTGAAAATGGGAGCCAGTGGCTGTGGCTGAAGAGAAGAGATCCAACGTGGGCCTTCAGGTGAGCTGATGGCATCTAGGGAGTGAACCTGGGGCACTGGGAATCACTGCTGAACCCTCTGGAGATGTTGTGGGCCAATCAGCGAAACATCCATGAAGGAGGGCGCTCACTTGACAACCCGAAGGAGGCCTTCGCTCACTTGAAACCCCACAGGGTCTCATCGGTGCCTTAGGTATGCTTTCATCAAGGGATATCAACACCTAGTCCTACACAACAGATCTGCTCTGGACTGTTGACGCCAAGTACTTGAAATCCTCCAGCTTCTTGATCTCCACTCCCTGTAGCCTCACCATTCCACCCGAGTTCCCTTCATTCACACACATATATTCTGTCTTGCTGAGACTAACTTTCATTCCTCTCCTTTCCAGAGCATACCTCCACCTCTCTAGATTTGCCTCTACCTGTTTTCTGCTCTCACTACAGATCACAATGTCATCCGCAAACATCATGGTCCATGGGGATTCCTGTCTAACCTCATCTGTCAGCCTGTCCATCACCATTGCGAACAGGAAGGGGCTCAGACCTGATCCCTGATGCAGTCCCACCTCCACCTTGAACTTCTCTGTTACCCCTACAGCACACCGTACCAATGTTTCACAGCTAGCATAGATGTCCATCACCAGTTTAACATACTTCTCTGCCACTCTAGACTTCCTCATACAATACCAGAGCTCCTCTCTTGGCACCCTGTCATATGCTTTTTCTAGGTCTACAAAAACACAAACCAGCTCCCTCTGGCCTTCTCTGTACTTCTCGAGTAGCATTTTCAACACAAATACTGCATCTGTAGTACTCTTCCTAGGCATGAAGCCATACTGCTGCTCACAAATGCTGACTTCTGCTCTCAGTCTACTTTCCACTACTCTTTCCCATAACTTCATTGTATGGTTCATCAGCTTTGTCCCTCTATAGTTGCCACAATTCTGCACGTCCCCTTTATTCTTAAAAATAGGCACCATCACACTTTGTTGCCAATCCTCAGGCATCTTCTCACTCTCTAAGATCCTGTTTAATAATCTAGTCCAGGGGTGTCAAACTCATTTCTCATTGCGGGCCACATACGGCCTCGGTAGATGTCAAGTGGGCCGGACCATTAAAATTATATCATACTCTGCTATAAATAACTAAAATATCATGTGTTTCTTTTGTTTTGGTGTAAAGAAGCACAAGAACATTCAGATTTTTTTTTTTTTAATTTAATGAACATTCCTTTTACAAAACATTTCATGAAACACCTTATATTTTCTTAGACAAATGTGCAAATTTCTTTTACCATTCACATATATGGATTGCAACTGATCCCACTGATTGTACAAAGGAACAAAACTTTAACAAGTAATTGTTATTGAAAAATACAGTAATGCACTGTAAGCATTTTAAAGGGGTTTGTCTAGTTTGGATTTGCTTTTGTTCCTGATACTTGGCATCTTTTGGGCTGTACAAGTGCATCAATATCCGGTGCCATGTACTGACTAGCTGTCACTTTCAGAATGTCATTTAAGTGCTTGTTTGTGAGCCTTGAGCCATTTTCGTTTTATTGATATTCATTACTGCGAAAATTTGTTCACAAAGGTAGATTGTCCCAAACATACACAAAATTTTAGCAGCCAGGGCTGTTAATTTGGGGTACCCTGGTAGTAGATACTGATAAAATTTGTCTAGACCTACAGAGACAAATTTGCCCTTCAAATCTGCATCACATTACAAATCAATTATTTCAAGCTGGATTTCAACCGGCAGATCAGAAGCTTTAACTGTGAAAGGTGAGCGAAAAACAGAAAATTCTGTCTCAAGTTCACCAAATACCTGAAAACGTTTCTCAAACTCCCACAGTAATCCTGCAATCTTGTCTTTGTACCGTTTCACGACCGCATCAGGTCTGGTCACACATGCATCTCTCAGACAGGGGAAATGAGCAGGGTCGCCACTGGCCAGTTGCGTCTTCCACAAAGTCAGCTTCATCTTAAAAGCATGTATGTTGTCGGAAAACTGCGTGACAACTTTTTTTGCGGCCTTGCAACATTTTGTTCAGATTGTTCAAGTGCTCAGTAATATCCACCAAAAATGCAAGGTCCTGTAGCCATTCCTGAGATTGCAATTCCAACACGGGTTTTCCTTTTTTCTTCATGAACTGTCCGATTTCCTCTCGTAGATCAAAGAATCGCCTCAGCACAGCGCCTCTGCTGAGCCATCTCACCTCAGTGTGGTATGGCAGGCTGTGGGTAATGTTGCTGTCACTGAGAAGTTTGTCAAACTGACGATGGTTCAGTCCTCTGGATCGTATTAAATTTACAGTGTGAACAAGCACCTCCAGAACGTGGTCCATTGTCAAGGACTTGCAACACAATGCCTCCTGGTGCAAAATACAATGAAGTGTCCAGAAACAATCTCCTCCATTAAGCATTTGTACTTTCTCTCTGAACTTTGTCACAACACCGGCTTTCTTTCCTACCATGGATGGTGCGCCGTCCGTAGCCAGGCTGATCGCACGGGACCAGTCCACTCCAACTCTGTCCAGTGCAGCAACGACAGAGCCGAAAATGTCTTCGGCTGTTGAGGTGTCCATCATTGGCACCAACTCAAGAAACTCTTCAGTAACAGTCGAGTTGTGCCACGTCTGTGATGTCGGTGCTCTTGTCAATTGCAACGGAAAATGCAATAAATGACTCGACTTTCTGTTTCAATTGGCTGTCTAAATCTGCTGATAGGTCCGAAATCCTCTCTGCTATAGTATTCCTCGTCAGGCTAATATTGGCAAAAGCTTGTCGCTTCTCAGGACATACAAGCTCAGCCGCCTTCATCACGCATCGTTTAACAAAGTCACCATCGGAATAAGGCTTTGATGCTAATGCTATTTCACTAGCAATTAGCTAGCTGGCTTTTACCACTGCTTCACCGATTTCTCGGCTATAAGTAAAAGTGGACTACTGTTTCCTCAGACCCGCCAGCAATTCTAGATCCTATCTCTTCTCAGTTGTCCTTTCAAACTGTCATATTTTTCTCTGTGATGAGTCTCGTAGTGGCGCCGAATATTATATTCCTTAAAAACTGACACTTGTTGCAAACACACCAAGCACAAAGGTTTCCCGTGCGTCTCCGTAAATAAATAGGACGTAGTCCATTTTTCTTTGAAAATTCTACCTTCTTTATCTACTTTTCTTTGCTTTGATAACGACATTTCGGCTAATGAGGGAGTAGCGGGGAGGTAGAGAATTGAGTAGAAACAGCATCATAACAAGCATCGGACGGAGCGTTGATTGGTCTGTCTGTGCTGATTGGTGCTGATTGGTCCGTCTCAGAGAGGCCGATTGTCTTCTACTCGGACCTAAATAGTGCGCCCCAAGTGGAAAATTATTGAATTACATTTAATTGAAAAATTTAAATTCATGACTATTATGCATTTTTTTTCACTTTCAAATTATCCTGTGGGCCTAATTGAACGTCCTTGCGGGCCGGTTCCAGCCCGCAGGCCCCTGATCTAGTCAGAAAATCTACTGCTGGCCTCTCCTAGACACTTCCACACCTCCACAGGACCAACTGCTTTTCCACTCTTCATCCTCTTCAATGTCTTCCTCACTTCACTTTTACTTATTTGCCTTGCCTCTCTTTCATTTTCCACATTCATCAGCTCAGCAAAATAATCTTTCCATCTTCCCATCACTCTTCTAGCATCTGTCAATACATTTCCCTCTCTGTCCTTAATCACCCGGACCTGTTGTACATCCTTTCCATCTTTATCTCTCTGTTTCGCCAACCTGTATAGATCATTCTCACCCTCCTTACTATACAACCAAGCATACAAGTCATCATAAGCCCTTTGTTTTGCCTTTGCTACCTCGATCTTTACCTTTCGCCGCATCTCCCTGAACTCCTGTCTGTTCTCTTCAGTCCTCTCAGTATCCCACTTCTTCTTTGCTAACCGCTTTCTCTGTATACACTCCTGCACTTCCTCATTCCACCACCAAGTCCCCTCTTCTACTTTCCTTCCAGATGACACACCAGGTACTCTTCTACCTGTCTCCCTGATAACACTAGCTGTTGTTGTCCAATCATCTGGAAGCTCACCCTGACCACCCAGACCCTTTATCAACTCCTCCCTGAAAACCATGCAACACTCCTCCCTTTTCAGCTTCCACCACTTTGACCTCTGCTGTGCCTTTGTCCTCTTCATCTTCCTTGTCACCAGAGTCATCCAACAAACCAGCATCCTATGCTGTCTGGCTACACTCTCACCCACAACTACTTTGCAGTCACTGATCTCTTTCAGGTTACCTCGTCTATACAAGATATAGTCTACCTGCATGCTCCTACCTCCGCTCTTATAAGTTACCCAATGTTCTTGTTGTTTCTGGAAAAAGGTATTCACTACAGTCATTTCCATCCTTTTTGCAAAATCTACCACCATCTATCCCTCTGTATTCCTATCCTGGATACCAAATCTGCCCATCACTTCTTCATCCTCTCGATTGCCTTCACCAACATGTCCATTGAAGTCTGCACCAATTACCACTCTCTCATTTCTGGGAATATTCTGCATCACTTCATCGAACTCATACCAGAACTTCTCCTTCTTTTCAGATTCACATCCAACCTGCGGGGCATAGCCACGAACAACATTGAGCATCACACCTTCAATGTCCAGTTTAAGACTCACAAGTCTATCTGACATTCTTTTCACCTCTAGGACGTTCCTTACGAACTCCTTCAAGATAACTCCTACTCCATTTCTCCTCTTGTCAGTACCATAATAGTACAACTTAGAGCCTGCTCCCAAGCTTCTGGCCTTACTACCATTCCACCTGGTCTCCTGGACACACAGTATATCCACCTTCCTTCTCTGCATCATGTCCACCAACTCTCTACCTTTTCCTGTCATAGTCCCAATATTCAAAGTCCCCACTCTCAGTCCCAGACTCTTTCCTTTCCTCCTCTCTCTCTGCTTCCGAATAAGCCCTCCACCTCTTCTTCTTGTTCTTGTTCTTCGACCCACAGTAGCCCAATTTCCATTAGTACCCCGTAGGTCATCAGTACCAATGGCAGTCGTTGTTAACCCGGTCCACGGTATGATATAGTTATGGTTGACTCACATGTTTGGTTTTGGCAAAAGTTTTACGCTGGATGCCCTTCCTGACGCAACCCTCTGCATTTATTGGAGAGACACGGGCCAGTGCCGCCCTGAGGCTGCATTATTCTCCGAAAATACAATGGTGTAGGAAAATAATCTGACATTTTTCTTTTTTCAAACGACTGGTGGAAAATGAAGATTATGCATCTTTGAAATGTGGCTCCAAGTTTTCCTGCCTGTTAGTGAAGTGTTTGTGTGAGAGTCAGAGAACCGTGTCTTTACACTCAGAGGTTTTTGTACGACGGCTCAATGAGTTTGTGTCACTGTGGTTGACGTTCGGCGATGGAACCAGACTGGATGTGGGAGGTGAGTGAAGTCTTTGACTTTGTCAATGTTACTCTAGACTTCTTTTGAGTTTTCCCGTGAAAACAGTTGGGTCTCCAGTGAGATCAGGTTGATTTGAGCTGAAGAACAAAGTGGACAGAGGCTTTCATGTGGAAGAGTGGGGATAGAAGCAGTCAGATGTAGAAGAAGAGCCTGAATCCTGGCTGATATTAGACTCTGATCTTCAGGCTGGTAGGTTGAGTTTGTGCCGATAAAGTCCGAGAGTCGTCTCTCTCTCCAGTCGGAGGGGTTTGTCGGGCGCCTCCATCACTTTGTGTCGCTGTGGTGGACTTTTGGTGGAGGAACCAGACTGTCAAAGCCACACTAAAGCTGCTGAAGTGAAATGAGGTTTTTCTGCAGAATTTCTGTGAAGACGCCGTCGCAGAGAGGGCAGATTAAGGCGAGAGTTTGAACATGTGCTGAATTGCTTTATCAGCTTGGATACTGATGGAAATGTGGTTGGAAAAGAAGTCCAGTCTCTCATAGACGATTGAAATCCTCGTGAAGACGGACTGATCGTCGTCTCTGCACGTCGGATTTCTTTTTAATGATTTTCACACTTTGGAGGGATTTGATGGAACGTCGTGTTAAACTGTTTCTGCTCAATCTGCCCCTTTGCAGACTTTCAGTCGATTTGCATGAGAGGCTTCTTGCAGGGAAGTGAAACACTGTGTGAGTGGGTGAGTGACTGGTGGAGCAGAACAACATCTGACAGGAACTCCTTAGGAGGAGATGGACTCTCACACAGGAAAGAGGTTTGATTGAGAGCTGGGACAGAGTCAGACTTCAGATCATGATAGCATTTTTAAGCTTCAAGCACTTCCGGGTCGCAAGTATCACCCTCATCTCCTCGGCTGCGGAGTTCCGATGGAAAGTTGTCGAGGTCCCACTCTAACCTGCCCACCTTCTTCTAGGTGATGTTGTCCGTCCCACCCTGACGGTACTGCCCCCGTCCAGCAAGGAGCTGGAGGACGGCGACGCCACCGTCACCTGTCTGGCCAACAACGGCTTCCCCTCAGACTGGAGTCTGGCCTGGAAGGTGAACGGAGGAAGCAGCGGCAACTGGGAGCAGACCGAGAGCCGTGGGCCGCCGGGGAAGGACGGCCGCTACAGCTGGAGCAGCACCCTGAGGCTCTCTGCAGACCAGTGGACCAAGGTGGACTCTGTGACCTGTGAGGCCACCAAGAGCTCCCAGACTCCACTCAGTGAGACACTGACCACAGCCCAGTGTCTCCAGTCCTGACCCCTCTCTCTGCTCGGACCTCCACACCTATTTCTCTTGGCTACTCTTTGCCCTCCTCTGTCCCATCACATGTTGATTTCCTTTGTTTCAAGACAATAAACACCTTCTCATCAAATCAACACTTGTTGTTGTCTCTCACTTCTACTGTTTCTGGAATTTTTGGCCTTGATTGACCAAAGACACAGGCAGAAGAGAGTCAAGAGTGGAGGTAGTAGTTGTTTGGGGTTCTTAGACAACAGAAGGTGACCTACTGGAAACTGGGTGAGTCTGAGGCTGCTGCCTTGATAATGGTCATGATTGCTGGCCATCAAGTAGAGGTGAGTGCAATCAGGTGAGGACAGGTGTGCGTCTTGAGCAAGGAGACAAAGAGCACACGGAAAGTACAGTGCCGTCATGGACCAAAGGTGTGTACATGTCAAAATCGTCCTTTAGTTTCTCCTCAGTCACAATGACCCTGAAAATAGTGTGTACATTTCAGCAGATACTTTGGTCACAGGGTTTTAGGAGGTCAGTGTCAAATTTGCTCAACCAGCAGAGAGGTGTCCTAAAAGGATCCATGTCAGGACCACTATCTGCCACCTTTTGTCACCAGTAGAATAAATGGTGTTCAGTCACCTCAGTAAAGAGGAAACCTTTGGGCAGATCTGCGTCATAGGACATCAGTGCCGGATGACTTTCGATGGCCTTTCTGCTCCACCTGCTTTAAGGGACTTCTCATAAACATCTTCCAGCTATCTCTTCTTCTGATGACCCACTGCTTGACCAGAGAGTATTCTGAAGATCACTGTACTCTCTCTTTCTTATCCTCCTTCAGGCCTGGTTCTCCACCTCTTTCTGCTCAATAGCCTCCATCTTTTCTAACGAGTATCAACTAAAGACATTGAGTGTCTTTATTGGACTTTAGTTGAGGGGAGCTCTCTGATGTTGGATTGCTGACAAAAGGACATTTGTGGATGAATATAATGAAATCATTTCATGAGGGAGTCTTGTTTTACAAAGATTGACAGATGTCACACAACTTGTGGTGAGCAGAGACCCGACACTGGTCCTCAGTGAAGTGTGTCAGTCTCTGCAGCAGCAGACACTTCACTTTCACTTCAGTCTGACTGAGGGGGTTTTTGTACGACGCTTTTTCACTGTGTGAACGTATCCTTGCTGTTGATGTAATGTAAACTCTGACAGTAATAAACTGCTGCATCTTCAGTCTGGACTCCTCTGATGGTCAGAGTGAAGTCAGAGTTTGATCCACTGCCTGAAAAACGACCTGGAATTCCTGATGCTCGAGTTTTAGCATAATAGATTAGGAGTATTGGAACTTGTCCTTCTTTCTGTTGGTACCAGAATAGAGCATAGTCACCATCACTATCCTGGTAAACCTTCTGACTGATCCTACAGGAGATGGAGACGTGGTCTCCTGGAGCAGAGCTCTTTGCTGCAGGCTGAGTCGCCGTGAACTGACCTCTGGACTCTGAGGATACAGACACACAAAGTGAAAGAGACTCCACGGCTTTGCGGGCTTCATCTCACACATAGTGATGTTGAGAGAGGAGAGGAGGTGGACTCTCTGGACTTTACCTGTGAAGCAGCAGCAGAGGAGAGTCCAGATGAGGACGGAGACCCGCGTCATGTTTGTGATGAGGAGGATTTGTGATGAAGGACGGCTGTCAGTCATCCAGGGTCCAAGTGTCAGGACTATAAAGAGTCCCAGAGCACTGGAGCATGGAGCTGCTGATGCAAAGCGTCTCTATGGAAATCAACGCCTGACTCCAGCCAGCACTTTCAGGGTGGTCTCATCCATGCAGATGGTTGGTTTTTTGTTTCTCCTCAGTTGCAGTCCACCTGAAAATAGTCTTCAGATTTCTCAGTAAAGAATATGCAAAAAAAACAGGCAAACATTCCACGGAACAAGATTTTGTATAATACAGACAAACAGAAAAACAAAATCTTAACATCTGAGAAGAAAAAAGAAAGTCCTTGTGCAGAGAATGGTGATAGAAACCGCAGGTGTACAGTAGGGATGAGGATCCTGAAAGAGACATGATGAGCAAGGTGTCCTGGAGAATGTGTAGATATCAATATTGCACGGATAACAGTGCTAAGTGGAGCTGGAGGTAGTGCTCATGGAGGTCGTGAGCCGGTGCATCAAAGAGTGTTTTGAGATGTTAGTGAGCAGCATCTGCACTGAGCTTTATGTGCTTGTTGCATTGAACAGTCTGACAGCTGATGGGATGAAGGACCTGCAGTGGCGTTCCTTCTTGCAGCGAGGATGCAACAGTCTTTGGCTGAAGGAGCTGCTTAGATCCCTGCAGGGTCATGCAGAGGCTGAGAGGAGGCTGTTGTCAGTCCTTCCACTCTTAGACTTATTGGAAAGAGTTCCCTGTTGACAGTCGCCACTAAAATTGTTCAGTGCTGAACATGTGCAGAGGTGTATCCCAGGGTTCCCTCTATAAATTCACAGAACCAAGTCCAAAAGCTCCCAATTTCACCCTTGTATGCTGATGACACTGTCATTTCCTGCTGTGTCTCCCCTTTAGACAGGGTGGTATATTTTGGAAATCTGCTCCAATGTTCATATTATTTATTGATCTTGTCATTGTTCCCAATGGTGTGATGGATCACTGTTTCATTAGAACTGCTCCACACGTGTCTTGGATGTAGTCAGTATGTTTCCAATGTCATATTTAAATTGTGATTGTTTCATGTTGTTTGTGTTTGTCTTCCTTTGCTTTCCCTCCTGTGTGATTCATCAGTCCTGCTCAGTCCAACCCTGTTCCTCATGTCTTGACCAATCAGCTCCCTGCCTGCTCACCTGTCTCTTGTTGTATCCCGTCAGTGTCGTATCTTTGCGACTTTTGTACCAGAGGACTTGTTGTTTAAACACCAGGAAAGTCTTTGGCGTGAAGATCACATATTTTCTTTCATTTCATGATTGGACTCTGAAGGAGGCTCACTGAACTCTCTCACTCGTAGAAACAATATATGTGTATACCAGTGAGGTGCGGTGAGGTTCAATGCTGCTGAGGCACTGATGTCATCAGTCAGATTTACAAACATACCAACCCTACGGAGTAGCTTATTCACCATTTTATTGGCAGCAGTTGACATGTTTTGTTTAAAATATCATATCAGCATTCTTTACATATACAAACTGTAGCCTAGAAAAAAAGCACATTTAAAGAAACAATGTTATTATCTCTTACCGTAACTTATGAATAAGTCAATGCGGTGCTGAGCAGTTTTCCTTTAGCTTAGCATTGTGGATGCTGATGTTGAGTCTTTGATGTTCATTCAAAGCCAAATTTTCCAAGCCAAACCTCAGCTCTTTTGCAGACTCTTCAGGTCACAATGTCCCATTTGACTCCAGACATTGTCAGAAGTTGGGAAAAGAATGCAGGAAAAGCAGAAAAGGCGCTTTCTTACTGGACATCCACACAGCAACTCTTTTCGTGTTTACCACTCCGTTTGAAAAGACAGAGTCTTCCCTTGAGTTGTCTGAAGCTAATCTGTCAGCGCCGGCGTCGGTCTTCCCTTACTTATTATCTCCTTCTTTGACTCAAAGTCCAGTTTAGAAAATTATTTCAGTTTAGCTTTGTAATCCTCCATTTTGGAAATTAAGCTAAGCAAGAGGAAAAAATAACTGGATGGCTGCACTTCACTTGCTTACTGTTTACAGTAGCTTGCTCTTGCAAATTCTATTATTCTTTAGCCGGGTAGTAAAAAGGCTCCCTGGGATCACCGGCGCCCCATAGCATGAGGCACCGTCACTGCGTGCCTCACTTAGTGTGTCCTTGCTGCCGCTTTACGATCGCTCGGCACAAGAAACACGTTACGGTTATTAACGAAAAAAATTATACACATCAGCTAAAGTATGGAAATGTTCCGAGATGAAGATGTTGAGGTTCTCTTTGGGAGTGACCAGGATGGATAGGATCAGGAATGAGTCTGTCAGAGGAACAGCACATGTTAGATGTTTTTGAGAGAAGGTCAGAGAAGCCAGACTGAGATGGTTCGGTCATGTACAGAGGAGGGATAGTGAATATATTGGTAGACGGATGCTGGAATTGGAGCTGCCAGGCAAGAGGAAGACCAAAGAGAAGATTTATGGACGTAGTGAGAGAGGATATGAAGGTAGTCGGTGTGAGAGAGGAAGATACAGAGAATAGGGTTAGATGGAGATAGTTGACTCGCTGTGGCGACCCCTGACGGGAAAAGCTGAAAGAAGAAGAAGAAGAAGAAGAAGAAGCTAAATTCAGGAAATGTAGTTCATATATTAGAGCTTGCAGTGTTTGAAAATTTTAATAGTGACATCCACAGAGACAGGAATACGGTCTGAGCTGCATAGCATAGCGGCGCATTTAGCAGAATCATTGCGCAATCCGCTGCTGCGTCACCACACAGCTCTTTTTCATATTTAAACGCTAAATATGATTATTTTTTTCAGGGATTTTGAAAAAAAAAACAACTAAAAATGATGAAGTTAGATGGAAAATAACTTTATAAATAACAAGGTGTCATGGTGTCTCGGCTGCCGAGAGGAGACACCTGATCACAATTAATAATCAGCGCCAGCGGCCAGCTACCGCTCATCAAGATCTCAGTGGCACGCTCCGTCTGGCGCCGGAGAATTGCTATTCTCCACCCGACCTTGTGAGACTACCCTGGACCTTGAACCCCGACCCTGCGAGAGCCCCCCCCTCTGGACCTCCGGACCCCGACCCTGCAAAATCCCAATCAAAAAATAAAGAGACTCTATCAAACTCCAGTTCCGGTGGTGTGGTTCCCTGTCCGAGTCCTTCCGAGCCGTGACAGAATTCTCCGGCCAACATGGAACCGGGGAGCCCACCACCGGGGCCCGATCCCAGCCCCGAGGACAATCTGGTAGCAGCCCTGACCATGCAAGACCAGAGGCTGGGACAACACGAGAGGACAATATGCTACCTAGCCTCCTCTCTACACCAAAATCAAAACCAGATCCAGAACATCAACGCTCAGTTGGGCCAGATCTCCTTGATTCTAGCCCAGCTGTCGCAACAGCTGAATCACCCGCTCCACCGGCCCCTGTTTTGGAACCAGCCCCTCGACATCCTCCCGCGAACTACGCCACCACCTGCCCGGCAAAGAAGGGAAAAGCCAGGGGGCCGCCAGGGACCGGGGGGGTCCTGGTGAGCCGTACGGTGATCTCCTCCCCCCTGACTCACCTACGGGTGCCGGCCTCGCTGGAGTGGGGCATGTACCAGCGTCACGGCACTGGTAGACTCTGGGGCAGAGGGCAACTTCATAGACGAGGCCCTGGTTAAAGAGCTCCTCATCCCCACCACAGCCATTCAACCACCCCGCTGCGCCGTGTCCCTGAACAACCGCTCGCTGGCCCAGGTTCAGCGCAAGACCGTCCGCATCCGGATTTCAGGTAACCATTCCGAGTCAATCTCCTTCACCATCCTGTCGGGACTTCACTCCCCCCTGGTGCTCGGGTTCCCCTGGCTGCAGATACATAATCCCCACATCGACTGGGCTGCTGGTAAGATCCGAACCTGGAGCACATCATGTCATGTAACCTGTCAGACCTCCGCCCCAACCCCCGGTAGTCTCGCAGCCCCAGAGCAACCATCAACCCCAGACCTATCCTGCGTCCCTCCCGATTATCATGACCTTGCCCCGGTCTTCGACAAAGACCAAGCCCTGACCCTCCCCCCTCACCGACCTTATGACTGCGCCATAGACCTACATCAGGACGCAGTTCTACCCAGAGGTCGACTATACAACCTGTCAAAACCAGAGAGGACCGCCATGGAAGAGTATATTAGAGATTCCCTGGCGGCGGGGTTGATCCGACCATCCTCCTCCCCGGCCGTGGCGGGGTTCTTTGTGGGGAAGAAGGATGGGGGCCTCAGACCCTGCGTGGACTACCGGGGTCTGAACAGGATCACCATCCGGAACAGGTACCCACTTCCCCTTATTGATTCGGCCTTTACCCCCCTCCATGGGGCCCAGATCTTCACTAAATTGGATCTAAGAAACACGTATCATTTAGAGATCGGTATGGACCCCTCCAAGATAGCGGCGAAGGACTGGCCGGAGCCCGAGGACCGCAAGCAGCTGCAGCGGTTCCTGGGCTTCGCCAATTTCTACCACCGCTTCATTCAGAACTACAGCCAAATTGCCGCAAGACTCGCTTCTCATGGACCCCGCCCGCCCGCAACGCATTCCTGACCCTCAAGACTCAGTTCACCACCACTCCAATCCTCACTCAACTCGACGCCTCACTTCAGTTTATCGTGGAGGTCGACGCCTCGGATACCGGTGTGGGGGCGGTGTTGTCTCAGCACTCCGGCAGGGACAGCAAGCTCCATCCCTGTGCCTTTTTTTCAAAAAAGCTGTCACCGGCCGAGCGGAACTATGACGTGGGAAACAGGGAGCTGCTGGCTGTCAAGCTGGCGCTGGAGGAGTGGAGACACTGGCTGGAGGGGGCGGAGATGCCGTTCCTGGTCTGGACCGACCACCCGAACCTGGAGTACCTGCGGACCGCCAAAAGATTGAACCCCAGACAGACCAGGTGGGCACTCTTTTTCGATCGCTTCAATTTTTCCTCGTCATACCGACCAGGTGATCGAAATATTAAGCCTGTTGCCTTGTCCCGTGTCCACTCTAAAGAGGAGGGTCCTGAGTCACCCGAGCCCATCCTGTCTCCGTGCCACCTGGCCGGCCTGGTCTGGGATGTAGAAGCCGCGGTCCGACAGGCTCTAAGGACCCAGGTATTTCCGGAGGCCGGACCCCCGGGGACGACGTTCGTCCTGGAGACAGCCCGGGCCGACGTCCTCCGGTGGGCCCACTCCAGCCAGCTATCGTGCCACCCAGGGAGGTATAGAACTCTGAGGGTGGCGCAGCGGAGATTCTGGTGGCTCTCCATGTCTCGTGACTGCTGCCGGTATGTTTCAGCCTGCTCCGTCTGTGCCCAGAACAAGTCCTCCACCCAACCTACCTCAGGGTGGTTACTGCCCCTCCCGATTCCCCGGCGACCTTGGTCCCACATTGCTTTAGATTTTGTTACTGGTTTACCCCCCTCTAAGGGACACACAGTTATCCTGTCCATTATTGATCGTTTTTCTAAATTCGCGCACCTCATTCCACTTCCCAAACTTCCCTCCGCACTAGACACGGCTAAATTATTAGTCTCTCACGTTTTCGCGCTCATGGTATCCCTGTAGACATTGTTTCCGATAGAGGTCCTCAGTTCACGTCCCGCGTTTGGAAGGCTTTTTGTTTAGCAATTGGGGCCAAGGTCAGCCTGTCATCCGGATTCCACCCCCAAAGTAACGGCCAGACGGAGCGGCTGAACCAGGAGGTGGAGGCGGCCCTCCGCTGCGTCACCTCGAGAAACCCCAGCTCCTGGAGTGATCACCTTCCCTGGGTGGAGTACGCGCACAACACCCTCCCCAGCGCCGCTACCCAGCTCTCGCCTTTTCATTGAACGTACGGCTACCAACCTCCCTTGTTTCCCGAGCACGAACTAGAGATCGCGGTTCCCTCGATCGGCGTCCATCTCCGCAGGTGCGCTCGGACCTGGCGTCAGGCACGCGCCGCCCTCCTCCGTGCTTCCCGGCGAACTCAGACACAGGCTAGCCGCCAACGATCCGAGGCGCCGATCTACACCCCGGTCACAAGGTTTGGCTCTCAACCCGGGACCTTCCTCTGAAGGCATCCCCCAAAAAACTTTCCCCGCGATTCATTGGCCCATTCGAAATCACCGCAATTATTTATCCGTCTCTGACTCCCGCCTTCACTAAAGATCCACCCCACTTTTCCCAGGTCAAACCGGTCCGCGAAGATCCGCTGGCCCCTCCCGTTCCCAATCCCCCTCCTCTCCGTTTTCTGGATGGTGATCCCGTTTACACAGTCTCCAGCCTCCTGGACGTTCGCCGCTGAGGTCGGGGGCCGCAATGTCTGGCGGACTGGGGGGGCTATGGCCCGGAGGAGAGGTCCTGGGTTCCGGCTCGGCGGATTCTGGACCCCTCACTAATCCGGCAGTTTCACCGCGACCACCCAGGCCGGCTCCACGGGGCGCCGAGAGGCGCCCGTTCAGGGGGGGGTACTGTCAGGACCTCCTCTCGGCAGCCGAGAGGAGACACTTAACCCCAATTAATAATCAGCGCCAGCTGCCGCTCATCAAGATCTCTTTAAAGAGCAGGGGCTCCACCCGACCTTGTGAGACCACCGTGTTGACTCTTGGACCCGACCCTGCAAAATCCCGATTACCGATCAAAAATAAAGAGACTCTATCAAACTCCAGTTCTGGTGGTGTGGTTCCCTGTCCGAGTCCTTCCGAGCCGTGACATTTATCTGGAGGAACAGACCACACCATCTAAAAAAATCAGATATGGTAAAAGAAACAAGTGAAAGAGGGCTGAAAGTGATAGAGTTGGACTGCCTGAATGGGACTTTGAAGGTGAACTGGTTGAAATCCTGGATCAAACATCATTCTTTCTGGTATTGTACTCCAAACTACTTATTCAACAAAGTCGGCGGCCTGAGTCTTCTGCTTATGCCTGACTTTGAAATCAACAAGATTCCTGTCAAATTTTTAGAGTTTCATTAACAAATATTATTGTACTGGAAAATACGTACACAATTTCTCACCACACAGTACAATAATTTGGAACAATAGATATGTACTGCATGGCAACAAATCTCTGTTTTACAAGGAATGGTTTGAGAAATGTATATGGTCAATAATTGACTTGATGGATGACAATGGCAGTCCTCTAGACTATGAACAGTTCTGTACTACACACAGATTTAAGCCTCCCATGTTAGAGTTCATAAAGTTACGAAACGCACTGCCTCGACAATTTGTATTCCTGACCAAAAATATAATGACGCACCGAACCGTACAACCACAGTTACCCCAACTATCACTCCAGGGAATCTCAATTCTGGACAGAAAGTGCAGCAACTCCCTTATTAGGAAATGTTTGACAGGAAACTTATTCCCTGGACGTCAAAACAAAAATAATATTTTAAATAAATTTGATAAGTAATCGATTGCCACCCTGCGAACTATGTATCTGACTCTACTCATACCCCCCAAGGCAAAAGAGACTCGCTTCAAAATTATGAATGACATCTACCCATCTAAGGAATTATTGAGGGTACGCTTTACTTTTGAAGATAATATTTGTACATTTTGTGAAGAAAACATTGAAACCACCGACTATATATTTTTCTCATGTGAAAAAGTACAGGGCTTTTGGGCTAAACTCAAAAATGGGTTAAAGATAATTTCCATCGTCACCAGTTTCCTTCTGAAGAGATGATATAACATTTGGTTTACTTTTAAGCAACATAACAGATGAACTCTGTGTCAATGTTATTTTAGGCCTGGCCAAGTTCTTCATTCACAAAAACAGAATGCAAAAAAGTTCCCCAAATTTTAATTCATAAACGATTTTGAATTATAAAAAAAATCCTTAAAACTTATGGAAAAATCCAAAAACCAAAAAATATTCAGTTTGATGTCAGAGATTCCTTGTGAACCGCAACTTAATGACATGTTATATTCCCCTTGCAATTTTTTTTTTTCGTTTAGAATTTCATTTGTCTGTCTATTTAATTATTTCCTTTTAATATCTTTTTTTGTCTAGCATTATAAATTTCTCACAAACCGTTAACACTATTAACTTCTGATTACATACAGAACGAATGTCCTTATGTCCTTTGCTTCCTCATCCTTGGTTGTTTCATTGACATTCAGTTCTACCTTGCCATGTTTATTTGTACATTTGTATATTTGTGTGTACTATTTATGTTCAATTAAAAGAAAAAAAAAAGAAAGAAAGAGAGGCTGAGAAAATCTCCATGTCTCTCTCTCTCTCCCCCCTTAATGCCCCCCTCTTCTTCCTCACGCCGGCCAACGCGACGCGATTCTCGCCGTTGTTGTGGAAGTAGGGTAAAGGATTCCCCGCGTCGGTGCGAGCGATGCGTTTCAAGGCGTATTGCATGTGTGTGTGTGGAGCGGGGGGGGGGGGGGGGGGGGGGGGGGGTGTCTACAGGACCCCGCAGACCGGCAAAGGTGCACCTTCTCCGGACATCGATCCCCGAAACGTCGGCGTGGAGCTCCCGGAGCTGCCGGCGAGTACATGTGAATGAATGGAGGAGCTAATGTGTGTGTGGTGGGGGAGTGGAGTTAAGAGTGGAGTTAAGGTGCGTGTGCGTGTGCGTGTGTGTGTGTGTGTGTGTGTGTGTGTGTGCGTGTTTGTTTCTCGACTAAAGAGAATTGGACGTTATGACACAACTTCATACCTATTGTAACAAACCTAGCGTGAATGAGGGTGAAAGACAAAAAATAATTCAATTACAATCGAGTCTGGACAACATATATACTCATAGATCCCGTGGTGCATTTGTTAGATCCAGAGCAAAATGAATCGAAGAAGCAGAGAAAAACTCGGCATATTTTTGTGGCTTGGAAAGAAGAGGACAAGAGAAAAATAGCCTCAGTTCTCTTCTAATTAACAACAAGGAAATTACAGATGAGGCTATAATGTCCTCAGAAATCTTTAAATTCTATAGCCACCTATACACTTCAAAATGGTCAAAAAGCGATTGTGACTCCTTTCTAACAGATATTGCTCAATATATCCCAAAAATAAACAACTACAAGCAAACCTGTGAGAAGCATTTGCCTATTGCTGGACTCGACACTGCAGTGGGCCGACTATCTCCCAACAAAGCTCCGGGCTCAGATGGTCTCACAGGAGACTTCGACAGACACTTCTGGGAGGATATAAGGGAACTCCTCTATCATGTTTTCCTGGAAATCTTTGAAACTTGGTCGCTTCCGACAACAATGAGACATGGGGTTATCATTTCCATCCCCAAGCCCGGTAAAGACCGTCGCCTGTTGAAAACAGAAGACCCATCACTCTCAGAAATTCGGATCATAAACTGTTTACCTACATCTTAGTTTCCCGTCTCCAATCAGGAATCTCAGACATTATTGCAGAGACACGATCGGGCTTTCTGAAAGGACGATCAATCCACAATAATATAAGGCTTGTCATGGACATCATAGAATACAGAGACCTCATAGAAGATAATGGCTTCATATTCTTCTTGGACTTTTATACAACCTTTGACTCGGTCGAACATCCATTTATCATAGCGACGCTCGAACATTTTGGATTTGGTTTAAAATTCAGGAATGTGATCCGTGGGCTCTATGAGAATATTCATAGCTGTGTCACCCTGCCAAGCGGCACCACTCCGAGCTTCCATGTTGATGTGGGAATCCCCCAAGGTTGCCCCATCTCACCCTATTTATTTACACTTGCTACCGAAATGCTAGCCATTGATGTTAAAAATAGCAAAGATATCCAAAAGTTAGACATGTTGGGGACAGAAATGGTTATTAGCCAGCTGGCAGATGACACAACCTTAGTTTTGAAAAATGAACATCAAGTCCCAATAAGCGTTGAAAAGATTAAAACATTCTCCAAGGCTTCAGGATTGTCATTAAACTTAAAGAAATGCAAACTTCTTGCGCTGCATGACTCGCCACGAAAGGAAATCAGAAATGTTCTGATCAAATCAGAAATAAACTAATTGAGCATTTTCCTATCTAAGGACCAAAAGTTAAATCAATCTAGGAATATTGAATCTAAACTCAATCAAAGTAAAGCTAAATTGAATATATGGCTCCAAAGAGATTTACCAATATTAGGCCGGACATATTTGACTGAAATGGAATGTTTATCCAGATGTATATATCCAATGTATCCCAATGCTGCTCCAAATTCGTCTTCTTCTCCTTTCGGCCTTTCCCTTCAGGGGTCGCCACAGCGAGTCAACTTTCTCCATCTAACCCTATTCTCTGTATCCTCCGCTCTCACATCAACTACCTTCATATCCTCTCTTACTACGTCCATAAATCTTCTCTTTGGTCTTCCTTGAGACCTCTTGCCTGGCAGCTCCAAGTCCAGCATCCGTCTACCAATACATTGTCTATCCCTCCTCTGTACATGACCGAACCATCTCAGTCTGGCTTCTCTGACCTTCTCTCCAAAACATCTAACATATGCTGTTCCTCTGATAGCCTCATTCCTGATCCTATCCATCCTGGTCACTCCCAAGAGAACCTCAACACCCTCATCTCTGCTACCTCTAGTTCTGCCCGCTGTCTTTTGGTCATTGTAAGTGTTTCTAGTCCATACATCATTGCTGGTCTCACCACTGTCTTGTACACCTTTCATTTTATTCTGGCTGATGTTCTTCTATCTCTTCGTACCCCTGACACTTTTCTCCACCCATTCCAACCTGCTTGGACCGTCTCTTCACCTCTTTTCCGTTGCTCTCTCCGTTGCTCTGGACTGGTGATCCCAAGTACCTGAAATCCTCCAGCTTCTCGATCTCCACTCGGGTTCCTCTCATTCACACACATATATTCTGTATTGCTGCGACTAATTTTCATTCCTCTCCTTTCCAGAGCATACCTCCACCTCTCTCGATTTTCCTCTACCTGTTCTCTGCTCTCACTACAGATCAAAATGTCATCCGCAAACATCATGGTCCATGGGGATTCCTGTCTAACCTCATCTGTCAGCCTGTCCATCACCACTGCGAACAAGAAGGGGCTCAGAGCTTATCCCTGATGTAGTCCCACCTCCACCTTGAACTTCTCTGTTACCCCTACAAGCAAACTTAAGGCCAAAGAAAGGAGGGTTTCCAGATCCACAATATCCTTTTGAAATAATACATGGTAGACCATTCAGGTTACCGATGACACATCCAGACCTTGAGGAGGCTCACACAGAAGACTCCATAGTGGAATACATAGTACAAAAAATAAAAAAAAAACGTAGACAACGAGATGTAACAGACGCAAATCATCTGCCCGAAGCTCCTCAGCATCATGGACAACATCCATCACCCCCTGCATGGACACTGACGTCTTGTCAGAGCTCTTTCTGTTGTAGACTGATACCACATAGGAGCTCCACTGAACGCCACAGGAGGTCTTTCCTACCTGAGGCTATCAGACTTTTTAATTCCTCTTCCCTCAGCCGCAGGGAATCTTCAATCTTTGTAGTTACTGCTAACAGTTAGAATTCATATTTCATTATATTTCTTATTCTTCCTCCTTTCTACTATTATCTATTACTGTTATGTTTTTGTACTTGAAACTCTGTCACAACAATTTCCTTCGGGATTAATAAAGTTGTTCTCATCTCATCTCATCATATAGTTATGGTTGACTCGCATGTTTGGTTTTGGCAAAAGTTTTACGCTGGATGCCCTTCCTGACGCAACCCTCTGCATTTATTGGAGAGACACGGGCCAGTGCCGCCCTGAGGCTGCATTATTCTCCGAAAATACAGTGGTGAAGGAAAATTATCTGACACTCTGTTCAAACGACTGGTGGAAAATGAAGATTGTGCATCTTTGAAATGTGGCTCCAAGTTTTCCTGCCTGTTAGTGAAGTGTTTGTGTGAGAGTCAGAGAACCGTGTCTTTACACTCAGAGGTTTTTGTACGACGGCTCAATGAGTTTGTCTCACTGTGGTCCACGTTCGGCGGTGGAACCAGACTGGATGTGGGAGGTGAGTGAAATCTTTGACTTTGTCGATGTTACTTTAGACTTTTTTTGAGTTTTCCCGTGAAAAAAGTTGGGTCTCCAGTGAGATCAGGTCTATTTGAGCTGAAGGAAAAAGTGGAAGGAGGCTTTCAGGTGGAAGAGTGGGGATAGAAGCAGTCGGACGTAGAAGAAGAGCCTGAATCCTGGCTGATATCAGACTCTGATCTTCAGGCTGGTAGGTTGAGTTTGTGCCGATAAAGTCAGAGACTCGTCTCTCTCTCCGGTCGGAGGGGTTTGTCGGGCGCCTACATCACTTTGTGTCGCTGTGGTGGACTTTTGGTGGAGGAACCAGACTGTCAAAGCCACACTGAAGCTGCTGAAGTGAAATGAGGTTCTCAAACGTGTGGAGTCGTGGCTGTTTTTCTGCAGAATTTCTGTGAAGACGCCGTCGCAGAGAGAGCAGATTAAGACGGGTGTTTGAACATGTGCTGAACTGCTTTATCAGCTTGGATACTGATGGAAATGTGGTTGGAAAGAAGTCCAGTCTTTCATAGACGATTGAAATCCTCGTGAAGACGGACTGATGGTCGTCTCTGCACGTCAGATTTCTTTTTAATGTTTTTCACACTTTGGAGGGATTTGATAGAAGGTCGTGTCAAACTGTTTCTGCTCAATCTGCCCGTTTGCAGACTTTCAGTCGACTTGCATGAGAGGCTTCTTGCAGGGAAGTGAAACACTGTGTGAGTGAGTGAGTGACTGGTGGAGCAGAACAACATCTGACAGGAACTCCTTAAGAGGAGATGGTCTCTAAAACAGGAATGAGGTTTGATTGACAGCTGGAACAGAGTCAGACGTCAGATAATGATAGCAGTTTTAAGCTTCAAGCACTTCCGGGTCGCAAGTATCACCCTCATCTCCTCGGCCGCGGAGTGCCGATGGAAAGTTGTCGAGGTCCCGCTCTAACCTGCCCGCCTTCTTCTAGGTGATGTTGTCCGTCCCACCCTGACGGTACTGCCCCCGTCCAGCGAGGAGCTGGAGGACGGCGACGCCACCGTCACCTGTCTGGCCGACAACGGCTTCCCCTCAGACTGGAGTCTGGCCTGGAAGGTGAACGGAGGAAGCAGCGGCAACTGGGAGCAGACCGAGAGCCGTGGGCCGCCGGGGAAGGACGGCCGCTACAGCTGGAGCAGCACCCTGAGGCTCTCTGCAGACCAGTGGACCAAGGTGGACTCTGTGACCTGTGAGGCCACCAAGAGCTCCCAGACTCCACTCAGTGAGACACTGACCACAGCCCAGTGTCTCCAGTCCTGACCCCTCTCTCTGCTCGGACCTCCACACCTATCTTTCTTGGCTACTCTTTGCCCTCCTCTGTCCCATCACATGTTGATTTCCTTTGATTCAAGACAATAAACACCTTCTCATCAAATCGACACTTGTTGTTGTCTCTCACTTCGAGTGTTTCTGGAATTTTTTGCGTTGATTGACCAAAGACACAGGCAGAAGAGAGTCAAGAGTGGAGGTAGTAGTTGTTTGGGGTTCTTAGTCAACAGAAGGTGACCTACTGGAAACTGGGTGAGTCTGAGGCTGCTGCCTTGATATTGGTCATGATTGCTGGCCATCAGGTAGAGGTGAGTGTTATCAGGAGAGGACAGGTGTGCAGCTTGAGCAAGAAGACAAAGAGCACACGGAAAGTACAGTGTCGTCATGGACCAAAGATGTGTACAAGTCAAAATGTTTCTTATGTGTCTTTTCGTTTCTCCTCAGTCACAGTGACTCTGAAGATTGTTTGTACATGTCAGCAGATACTTTGGTCACAGGATTTAGGACAGGGGTGCCCATTACGTTGATTGCGATCGACCAGTCAATCGCAAAGGCATTGTGGATCGATGGCATGGCATTGAAAAAAAAAAGTTGGCGCCGGCCTGTCATGGGTTCTCACAATGACATCTGACCTGACATTTCTCTGACTCACGCTTCACTGCGCATGCGCATATAATTACGCTAAGTGCAGCAAAACTCTAACAAGTTAGCGAGTAAGAATGGGGATTAAATGTGTGGAAAAGCTGGACCAAGTAAAACACCGAAGACCTACCACTACCATACGTAGTGGGAGGAGGACTTCTTTTTCACAATGTCATTTTTGAAGTGCGTTTGCCTCATCTGTCAGTCTACAATTGCTGTACCGATGAAGGGAAAATTGGAGCGCCACTTTCGGACTGCTCATAAAAACTATGACACCGAGTTCCCTCCGAAAAGCGAGCTGAGAAGGAGAAAGTTGAAGGAACTAAAATCCCCGCTCATTTTTCACACAGCTAAGGGCAAAGCATCGTTCCGGGTGAGTCACTTCATCGTTAAAAACAAGAAATCCTTCCAGGACGGAGAGATGGTAAAAGAAGCATTTGTTGAAGCGGCCGACTCGTTGTTTGGAGACTTTAAAAACAAACCAGAAATACAAGCTTCGATCAAAGCTCTCCGGCTATCAAGAAGTCCAGTAACCCGGCGCAGTGAAGGCATGGCTGAGGATTTGACCCAGCAACTTTGGAAGGACATCGCAGATCGTGAGTGTTTCTCACTGCAGAAGGACGAGTCTACGGACGTGAGTGACACAGCACAATTGTGCATTTTTATTCGGACGGTGTTTACTGACATGACTGCAAAAGAGGAGCTGTTAACAGTACTGCCCATGAAAGAAGACACGCCAGGAGAGGACATATTTCAGTCTTTCAAAAACTTTATGGAGAAAACCCAGCTCCCAGTCTGCAAATTGGTGTCCATCACCACGGATGGCGCACCCGCCATGGTTGGCTGCTAGAATGGATTTATCGCCAAGTGCAGGGAGGATGATGATTTTCCGGACTTCCTCGATCACCACTGTATTATACACCGACAAGCATTATAACATGAAAGAAATAATGGATGTGGCAACAAAGATGGCCTGTTCTATTCGGACCAGATCTCTTCAAAGACGGCTGTTCCGTGCACATCTGGAGAAGGCTGAGTGCGACCACTCAGAGTTGTTGTTGCACACCGACGTGAGATGGCTGAGTCGGGGAAATACCTGCAAAGATTTCCAGAGCTGTTGCCGGAGATGGAGGAGTTTTTCGGTGAAGGTAAACATGCAGATTATAGGCAACTAAATGACCATCAGTGGCCGCTGGACTTGGCATTTTGAACCGATCTGACCAACATGCTGAATGACCTAAATCTAGAGCTGCAAGGAAAGGACAAAACTGTGATCAATATGATCAGCTCAGTTAATGCTTTCAAACGCAAAATGCAACATCTCCCCTCGAAGCTCCAGCGCCATGATTCGGCAAACTTCCAGAACTTCCAGAACTTCCAGAGCTGGAGACACAAGAGCAGTCATGTGAGCAGCTTGACAGTGCACGCTACATAAAGCAAATTGACAGTTGTCCGTCAGAGTTCGACAGACGCTTTCAAGACTTTGCTGCACTCGAGCCTGTTGCTACGTTCATGTGCTACCCTTTCCAAGAAGATGCTGAGGTTGTTTCACTGGCATCAAAAGTTGCAACCCTATTTGCCCTGAACTCTTCTGGAGTGGAGGATGACATTCTGTCACTTCAAGTCGACATTCAGCTGAAGGTCAGAGCTCATGGACAATTCTGGAACCTACTCACAGAGAACAAGTACCCCAACATCAGAAAATGTGCTACCTTCTTGACTGCATTATTTGGCTCCACTTATTTATGTGAGTCAGCTTTTTCCCACATGAAGATCATGAAGTCAAAGTACCGTTCCACAATGACTGGTGAGCATCTGGAATTCTGCTTGAGGCTGGCTATCAGCAGTTACTGTCCGGACTATGCAACCCTGGCTAATTCCATTCAGTGTAAGACATCTGAGTAAGGTAATGACAAAAAACATGTACAGAGTTGTATTGTGCAATATAGGTTGATGCAGTAATGCAAGGCATATAGTGTACATATAAACAATGATTCTCAATATATTTAGAAATAATGTGTTTTGCATTTTGAGTGGGCGGTAGATCATTTTGACTCGGTCATGTCATAAGTAGCTGTCAGGTTGAAAAAGTGTGGGCACCCCTGGTTTAGGAGGTCAGTGTCACATTTGCTCAACCAGCAGAGAGGTGTCCTAAAAGGATCCATGTCAGGACCACTATCTGCCACCTTTTGTCACCAGTAGAATAAATGGTGTTCAGTCACCTCAGTAAAGAGGAACCCTTTGGGCAGATCTGCGTCATAGGACATCAGTGCCGGATGACTTTCGATGGCCTTTCTGCTCCACCTGCTTTGAGGGACTTCTCATAAACATCTTCCAGCTATCTCTTCTTCTGATGACACACTGCTTGACCAGAGAGTGTTCTGAAGATCACTGTGTTTCAGATAGTTACAAACCCTTGCTGCTAGATGTACTCTCTCTTTCTTATCCTCCTTCAGGCCTGGTTCTCCACCTCTTTCTGCTCCTCCATCTTCTCTAAAGAGTATCAAAGAAAGATATTGAGCGTCTTTATTGGACTTTTGTTAATGGGAGCTCTCTGATGTTGGATTGCTGACAAAAGGATATTTGTGGATGAATGTAATGAAATCATTTCATGAGGGAGTCTTGTTTTACAAAGAATGACAGATGTCACAACTTGTGGTGAGCAGAGACCCGACACTGGTCCTCAGTGAAGTGTGTCAGTCTCTGCAGCAGCAGACACTTCACTTTCACTTCAGTCTGACTGAGGGGGTTTTTGTACGACGCTTTTTCACTGTGTGAACGTCCACTGACTGTTGATGTTATGTAAACTCTGACAGTAATAAACTGCTGCATCTTCAGTCTGGACTCCTCTGATGGTCAGCGTGAAGTCAGAGTTTGATCCACTGCCTGAAAAACGATCTGGAATTCCTGATGCTCTAGTTTTAGCCCTATAAATGAGGAGTTTAAGAGCTTGTCCTTCTTTCTGTTGGTACCAGGCTAGACGGTCCCAACTGTAAACGTCCTGACTGGTCCTACAGGAGATGGAGACGAGGTCTCCTGGAGCAGAGCTCTTTGCTGCAGGCTGAGTCAGTGTGACCTGACCTCTGGACTCTGAGGATACAGACACACAAAGTGAAAGAGACTCCACGGCTTTGCGGGCTTCATCTCACACATAGTGATGTTGAGAGAGGAGAGGAGGTGGACTCTCTGGACTTTACCTGTGAAGCAGCAGCAGAGGAGAGTCCAGATGAGGACGGAGACCCGCGTCATGTTTGTGATGAGGAGGATTTGTGATGAAGGACGGCTGTCAGTCATCCAGGGTCCAAGTGTCAGGACTATAAAGAGTCCCAGAGCACTGGAGCATGGAGCTGCTGATGCAAAGTGTCTCTATGGAAATCAACGCCTGACTCCAGCCAGCACTTTCAGGGAGGTCTCATCCATGCAGAAGGTTGTTTTTTTCACAGTTTCTTGATCAAATCTCAACCAGAATGAAAATTGTCTTTTGATTCTCTTTTTGAATAGACACATAAGGTTTGGTTGTGCTTTTATTCTTCAGTCACAGACCTCAGAAGGTGGACACGACTTTGGCTCCTTAGTCCAGCTTGTTCAGGTGTACACCCAGGTATCTGCACTCCTCTACCATCTCCATGTCAACAACTCGTATGTCCACCGGTGCTGCTGGGACAATCAGCATCTCTGTCGTCTTACCAGCATTGATTTTCAGTATTACTGTTGTGGACTTTGTCGTGGTTGTTTGTTTCCACACACACACACACACACACACACACACACACACACACACACACACAAGTTAGTGTGCATTGTCATGACACATATGAGTGAACTAAGATGCACTACACAAACTACACACACACACACACACATAGGTACGAACCGACATGACACAGAGTAGACTCTCTCAGAGTAGACTCACACACACACACACACACACACATAACATAGGACCTAAAATGCAAAACACAAATTATATACACTCACACACACACACACAGAGGTCTGGATTGACATGAAACAACGAAATAGAGTTGACACACTCTCTCTCTCACACACACACGCACACACACCGTGTGCAAAGCGTCCTCGTAGATGTTGAGCTGGTCGTCCTCTCCGTCCACGGGAAGTCGCCGTCCATCGTCCCGCTGGCGCCCGACGACTCGGACGGCGAGGAGAAGGACAGGAAGAAGCCGGCGCTTCCTCCCGACGCCGACACGTACTGCGACGCCAACGCCATAATCCCGCCTCTGACCTGGAGGAAACCCTGACACACACACACAGACACACACACACACACACACACACACACACACACACACACACACACACACACGGAAATGATCCGGCGTTCTGGAAATATGGGAGTCTGGCAGTCACAGCTCAGAATGGAGATTTGTCCGAACGGGAAACGAGGAGCAGACAATTTTTCTGGTGTTGTTAGAATGTAAATGATGTATGTGATGTACATGAAATGAATGTAAATTCAAAATTATTTTTTTTGTGATTCTGTAATAATCAAGGGTGCGTTTCATGAGAATGATTTAATTTTTTGTATTTATTTTTGCTAAATGTCAATCTTCAATTTTTTCAAATCTTTTCAATTAATGATTTAATTTTATTTTTTATTTTGTTTCACTTTCATTTGATTTATTCGGTTACTTGTTTATTTATGTGTTTGTTTTGGAATGGATTCCACATTTTAGCGTTCCATTTTTTGCATTTTTGAAAGTTTCTTATATTTTATTTATGTGTTTGTTTCTTAAATGTACAGGTATTTATTTTGTCTGTTACTTTGCCGATTCGATGATAAAACGTGTTTTTGATTTTTATTTGCTGATATGAACTGAACGTTGTTTTTCAATGTATTATTTTCAGCCCGTTATTATTTTGCCTTCTCTCCCTTTAATTTGTGCTATTGAATATTCGATACAAATGAAATGCAATTAGAATTGTATTTCAGAAAGTATTTTTGATTTAAGGTCATCAAAGCAGTGTTTTCATTTATTTCTATTTTTTTTACCAATGGACTCCAGTCATTGATTTTGTTCAAATATCGATTGGAAAAAAACCTGTAAATGATGAAAATATGACACATCTGAGCCTTATGATTGACAGCCGGCCGCTCCCTAAGCCCCGCCCCTCACCCAGGGTCAGGCCGGGATTGGCTGCCGCTCGGTAAATCGGACGAGAATGTTGGGAAAGTTTGTGCCGCCAAATGAAAAGAAAAAAAAACAAATCTAAAATCAAACGTCAATAAAGAGAGAAAGAGAAACTCTCCATATTGTTATTTGTCGTTTATGTCTGTGACGTCTTCTGGCTTTTGGAAATGACTTTTTGGATGGAAAGATTTCAGTTCAAATTGAAAATGGAAAAGGAAAAAAGGAAGAGAAAAGAAACCGAAGTGTGGGGTTTGGACAAAAAAGAAAAATGGAAGAGCAAAGAGAAGATTTATGGACGTCGCGAGAGATGATATGAAGGTAGTTGGTGTGAGAGAGAATAGGGTTGGATGGAGAAGGCTGATTGGCTGCCGCGACCCCTGAAAGGAAAAGCCGAAAGGAGAAGAAGAAGCTTATATTTATTCGTCATTTGTGCATAAAGTGATTTTCCACTTCACCATTTTTAGTTTTTTTTTTTTTTTACTGTTCAAATATGAAGAGAAGACGTGTGGTGACACAGCAACCAGCTGAGTCCACTATGGATTGCACAATGATAATGCTTACTGTGGCTAACTAGCATGCTATGAGCCGAGCCCACTATGGATTGCACAATAATGATGCTAACTGTGGCTAACGAGCATGCTATGAGCTGAGCCCACTATGGATTGCACAATGATGATGCTTACTGTGGCTAACTAGCATGCTATGAGCTGAGCCAACTATGGATTGCACAATGATGATGCTAACTGTGGCTAACTAGCATGCTATGAGCTGAGTCCACTATGGATTGCACAATGATAATGCTTACTGTGGCTAACTAGCATGCTATGAGCCGAGCCCTCTATGGATTGCACAATGATGATGCTAACTGTGGCTAACTAGCATGCTATGAGCTGAGCCCACTATGGATTGCACAATGATGATGCTTACTGTGGCTAACTAGCATGCTATGAGCTGAGCCCACTATGGATTGCACAATGATGATGCTAACTATGGCTAACAACCATGCTATGAGCTGAGCCCACTATGGATTGCACAATGATGATGGTAACTATGGCTAACAAGCATGCTATGAGCTGAGCCCACTATGGATTGCACAATGATGATGCTAACTATGGCTAACTAGCATGCTACGAGTTGAAACCACATTGCTGTCTCTGGGTGTTTTCACTATTGTTTGTTTGTTTTCAAGATATTTAACTCTTGCTTGTTTTTTTTCTCGAGTACATTGTCACTATTTCTATTGTTTTCAGTGTACCTCAGAAAATTATAATATCATGATAAATTTCGTTATCTTCTATAATGCAATTACAAAAACAAAAATGTCAAATATTATGGATTCATTACAAATCAACTGAAATATTGCAAGCCTTTTATTATTTTAATATTGCTGATTATAACTTACATCTTAAGAAAACTCAAACATCCTATCTCAAAATATTAGAATATCATGAAAAAGTAATTTTTGTTTTTTTTAATTGCATTACAGAAGATAAAGAACTTTATCACAATATTCTAATTTTCTGAGACAGTCCTGTATATAATGCCGTTTCGTTCTGGTTGTGTATTTTTCACCCTTATTATTCCTTTATGTTGTCCATTATTATCCCTGATGTTGTTGTTGTTTGTCTTGCTATTTTATGTCTCTCTATTTATATTTATACTATATATACTTTTTTTTGACATTATAAGTGTTACATTGGTGTGAAAATGACTTTCTCCTCTGTAGATGGATGAAGTTGATCTTATATTATTCTATGTAGCAGATAATGTGCAGCAGCTGAGAGCGTTTAGTAAATGCTAATTGGTGGCGGCCTCCTATTGGTCCCTGCCAGGGCACCGGCCTTATTTTACTGGCCGTGACTCCACTTCCTGGAGACTCCCAGCTGAGTCTTGTGTGGTCTGGTTTGACCGGGGAAAGCACATGTTAGGCTGGTCTTTCAGTTCGGACTCATTTGTTTGCAGTGTGCTTGTGGTCTCTGGTGAGTTAGTGTTCTCCTGGTTTGTTTGGTGTTCAGTGGAAGTGTTGCTGCAGACGTCAGTGCTTCTATAAGTTTCATATCCTTCTCCTCCCCCAGGGATCTTTGCACCTGTGCTGATGGAAGACTCTTTGGACTGGACTGAAGATTCTCTTGAAGGAGAACTTTGGGTAATGCTTTGGAGGTGAGAAATCCAAAATTGAAGATGTGATTCTCAATTTTAGTGGCTCTGTCTCATAGGTGTGTGAGTTAGATGGAGTGCAGAATGTTCCTGGAGTGCAGACTTCAATGGACATGTTTGGTGTCCAGTATAGGAATGTGGAGGGAAAGATGGTAGACTTTGCAAAAAGGATGGAAATGGCTTTGGATACATTTAATAAGGTGATTTAAGATGTCACCTTGGTAGGCTACAGCTGAAGACGGGTGGTGGAAGCTGAAAGGGCAGGAGTTGGAAAAGGCTCTGAGGTCATGGAGAGCTGCCAGGTGACTGGCAGCTACAGTTCATGTGATCTGGAGACAGGAGGCGAACGCTTGGTGTGTTGAATTGGAAAGAGCAAATATTTCTTAGTCCAGGCCGGATTCCAACCTGCCCGACGGCCGGAGCAGAATTTGCCGACCCGTAACTCCGACTCATCGGTAATAGAAATTCTGCGTCTCTAAAGACGACTGGACACAAAGTGACTGCTTGTTGGATTTGAAGGCAAGAGAAGGTTTGTAACGTTGTCCGTTTGTTTTGCAGACGTCACGAGGGTCTGTTTCATAACCGTCCACAGATGGCAAAATAATGGTAAGTGAAGTGCTAAATTGTGTTCATGACATTTAACAGCACTGACTTTACTGATGTCAGGTTCTGGCCATGGTTCTTGTGTTAATTCTAAGGTTCTTTCAGACGCTGGCCATAAATGTTGTGTTTGGGCTTGCAAGGATCCTGAGCCCCAGAAGTAGCCTGTCAACACAACCAAGGTAGTGTGTGTACTTGTGTAATATTAGCAAAGTGTTTGAGCTGTCTTTTTAAATGCTTGTAATTTTCCTGTTTTTAAAATGAAGTGTCCATGTACACCCTGAAATCAGTCACTGTTTGAAAATCTTTGTATTAGTCGATCCTTTCCCCTCTAGGGTTTGATACAGCAACTTGTGTTTTTGTCCAAAGATAAAATTCAGTGTTAATAATGCACGTGGAAATAATTATTCACTTTGAGATTTGGTCCGAATCTGAGACTGCGTTCGTATTGGCCAGGAGCGCAGTCTGCAAATGTGGCATGCAAGGTCTTCCACAATCTGACTGGTCTAAAGCTACATCAGACCACGGAATCCTGCGGTGCCACTACCTAGTACGCCATCTGATCCAGACCCCCCATCAGAACAGCGTTGGATTTTGTGCCCCAACAAGTAGTCAGAGTGGCAACCATTAGATGTTGATTCAGCCCTGGAAGAAACAGCAGAAGGTAGTGTGGACCAGAGGTTGAAGACAAGGAGTACGTTCAGAACGGTTTGGCGTCCAAGAACGCTGAGCCACCAAGCCTGTGACAGCACCAATTCCAAACCGACGTGAGGGATTTTTTAACTCAGGCAAGAGCTGAGGACACTTGAGCAGCGACACAGGAAGGTGAGTGACAAGGAGAAGGAAGCCTTGGCAGACCTGAGGATTGTGGTGAGGGAGCGGCTGGTTGCCTACCGTCGGGCCGAACGGCGCAAGGAGGGGGCTTGCAAATGCAGCACCTTTGTCACGAGCCCTTCTCAGCGTGGAGTGCAAGGCCTTCAAGATGGCCTCCAACAGACTTGAGATTTCTGCTGAAGTACATCTATGCAGAAAGGACGAGTCCAGGGTGTATCGAGTGAACCGGCGCAGTCGTCCACACTCAAATCAGACAAATCAGCTGCTCTTTCCAGCGAGGTTCTCGGTGTTTCCAAAGGTCTCGTTATTGCAGAAATGAGAAAAAAGCAGATTTTCAGGGGGATAGAATTTGCAGATATTAAAATCAGTCAGCGTTCTCTCCGCAGGCATGCCTGCAGATGTTTGACTGTCAGGGTGCAGTTGTATGAAATGTATCCACAAGCCTCCGGGAGTCTGCAGGGCTGAGCAGGAAGACTGACTGGACCCTACCTTTGTGTGAAGGGGAAACAACCCCAACTTTTTTTTTTGGACCAAAATGTAAATAAGCCTTTGAGCTTTGCAGCCCAAAGGTCCAGGATTTGAGTCCGAGGTCTGGATAGATGTGTGCCATCATTTTTAAAATGTCTGATTCTGTCAAATAAAGCCAGAACACACACAAGCATCAATCACCCGTCTGGACAATTAAATGACAAGCAAACAGTCGACTCTTCTGGACTGGTGTTGTTGATGTTTTCCTTCCGATTAAGTCATAGATGTACGTGCACATCTGGATATACAAGTCTGTATCCACATTGTGGAGAAGGTTCTGATCCCAGACAGACAAAATATGGATGTTTTTATAAGTGCACACATTTGTGTGTGGAGAAATGATTTTTTTTTCTCCTAAGTCAGCAAAATGTTTTTCAATGCTTGTAGCTAAAGTATCCATGTGCAAAATCAGTGTCCCCTATGTGGCTCAAAACCTAAGTGCCTCACCCAGTTTTTTTTCTAAGTGTTTTTCCTCAAAGTGTAAGGTTGTATACGTGCAACCCGGAATTCTGCACCTGATCGGTTAGCTCAGTGCCTTAAGCCACTGATGCTGAATGTGGACACCACTGACCTTGCAGCCAGCGGCCCAGGGTTAAAGTCTCGCTTTGCCAAATGAATCTAAGTACAATTGATGTCGCCGATTTTTTTTTTTTTCTAAGTGCTTTTTCCCTCCAAGTGTGACGTTATATACGACAAACCTGGATTTCTCACTGTGACCGGTTAGCGTGGTCCAGCACCGGTTAACAACAGCCCTGTCAGGTACCCAACCCGACGCAAGGCCGAACGCCAGGTTGGGTCCCAACCCTGATACAAGGCCGATGCGGGGGAGTGTCAGGCAAAGCAAGGAGCAGGGCATGGGCAGACAGGCCGAGAGATAGGGAGGAGGGGGCCCCACTAACCACGGCCCCCCGGGGGGGACTTCGGGGCTAGAGAGAGGGGGGGATGGAAGGATGCACCGTAGAAGCCGCCCTGCTAGAGAAATTTAAAAAAAAATGGCACTTAGGTTTATAGGGGCCCAGACACACATTTGGAGGAAGATACTTTATTGATTGTTTTGTTTTTCCTATGCAAATTTCCTACAACACATAAGATCGGATCAACTTTATTTCTTTATTCCATCATAACTTTTACACTGCTGTGATAAAAGGAATTTCCCCTCTGGAGATGAATACGGTTGATCAGATCTTACTCCATGTTGCAGGAAATTGCTTCCTCATTGGGTAAGTCGGCACTTGCACTTTTTTATTAAATGAAAATGTGCTTAAATATTTTTCTGACTCCTGGTGATCTTTGCACCTGTGCTCATCTGTTTAGGGGACTGATTCTTGTGGATGGTGTTTTGTTCTTCACGGGAAGAGAACTGGAGTTCCCTTGAAGGATAACTTAAGGTGAAAAGTCAGAAACTGCAGATGTGATGCTCAGTGTTAGTGGCTCTGCTCCAGAGCTGCAGGAGTTAGATGTCAGGTTACGGCTGTGGTTAAATCAATGCATTTAATGCTAAGGTTCTTTCAGATGCCGTCCATAAATGTTTGGGCTTGTAGGCGTCCTGGCAAGGATCCTGAGCCCCAGAAGTAGCCTGTCCAACACCAGCAAGGTAGCATGTGCGATAAGTTTACTTTTGTGTAAAGTTAGCAAAGTGTTTGAGCTGTCTTTACCTGTTGTAATTTTAAATGCTTGTAGTTTTCCTGCTGTGAAAATAAAGTGTCCATGTACACCCTGAACTCAGTGTCACTTTAGTTTATCCTTTTCCTGTTACACATTTTTCTATGTTTGACTGAGTCTGACGCAGCGACTCTTTAGTGAAAAGATAATCTTCAGTGTTTCTTCTAAATATTGCACTTGGAAATCCTTCACTTTGAGATGGACTTGCAGTATTTGTCTGCATTTTGGACTGATTAATTCAAAATTGATAGTTTAACCATTCATTGACTCGTCAGAAATGACCAGGATGTGTGTTTCACGTTTTAAGCTGCGCATCGCACATGAATTGGATATGTAGCCTTTTTTCTGTGAAACTCTGCCAGGTGTCCGGCCAATCATATGATGCAATTATGCATCGAATCACGGCATTGACAGTACTTGCTCTGCCCGTACACGCTTTATAACAGTAAAAGTGTGGCGGAGTTCATTTGATGCCAACATGCTAACGCCTTATCATGGCGTCTCCTCACCAAAGTAAAAGCGATGCGGTTCTTGAACGTCTGCTCTGCAAAACATGCAGCAAAGCCAAAGTAGGGAGTGACTTTTCCAGTGGAAATTATGGACTATGGAAGCATTGGAATTATGGAAGCATTGATGGCTGCTCTGGTTGCCGTCGGATACGTCCTCTATGGAGGAGTCTGGTGAGTGACCTCCACAGAGATGTTTGACTTTGACCCGCTGTTTCTTCACTGCAACTATCTTTGTCCCAGTGAGGCTCTCAGCCTCGCCATGTCGTGACACATTGTCTGCAAACTGTTCTGGCAAAGCTGAGTTTCTTTCAGCTGAAGCTCTGTTTATTTTTTTTTCTTGTAAGAAAAAGACATTTACACTTGATTCGCTGAACCGTCGGCAGAATGGAGTTGCTGAACTGGAAGTTAGCGGCGGAAGCTTTGAGTGCTAGTTCAGGGCAACTAAATTTTAAATGTGTAGCTGTGATGCCAAAGAATGCAATGGGTCTTTATGTTGATCCTTTCTGTTTTGAATGACACTAAAACTTAAAGGTGTTCAGAACCTACAGGTAAGTGCTGGGCAAGGAGACGGCTTGCAAACCCTTTTGGAGTCTCAAGGAAGCTGCTGGAAGAGAAACCCAGTGGTTGGCGCTCACCTCTGAAGGAAGACCTCAACCGCCACAAGGGATACATACAGCGGGAGAGACCAAGATCTGCAGATGTTGATCTCTGACTGGGTTGTGGTGCTGTTGTATGAAATTGTGTCCAGAGGGGCTGAGCAGGAAGACGGACTGCCTTGGCCCTACCTGGGTGTGAAGGGGAAACACCACTTGTTTTTTTTTTTGGACCAAAATGTAAATAAGCTTTTCTGCTTCACAGCCAGAAGGTCCAGATAGATAGAAATGCCATCATTTGTAAAACGTCTGATTCTGTCATATAACCCAGAACCCACATAAGCATCAATCACCTGTCGGACAATTTATTGACCCTCAACTCTTCAGGACTGGTGTTCTGTCAAGTTGATCTTTTCCTTTCCATGACTTCAGAGAGATTTCTGGATATTCAAGTCTGTATCCACATTGTGGAGAAGGTTCCGTTCCAAGACCGACAAAATACGGTTGTCGGTATGTTTTTATGCATGCGAAGAAATGACATTTAGTGATTATTTTTCCCTCCTAAGTGTTTTGTGTAAAGTTAGCAAAATAAATATGTTTTAATGCTCAAGTAAAATAAAGTTTCCATGTGCAAAATCACTGGTGGCCGATGTGGCTCAAAACCTAAGTGCTTCATCCATTTTAAGTATTTTTCTCTAAGTGTAAGGTTAGACACTTGCAACCTGGATTTCTGCACCTGACCGGAAAGCTTAGTGTCTCACTGACATTTGGTGATTTTTTTTTTTTTTCGAAGTGTTTTCTGAATCAAAACCTAAGTCCTTTTGCCAATATACTTTCTAGCTGACACACCATGCTCTGCATCTTGCCTAAGATTTTTTAATTTCTAAGTGTAGGCTTGTATACCTGCAACCCGGAATAACTGTCCTGACCGGTTAGCTCGGTGCAATAAGTGGATACTGCTGGTTCGAGTCCAGTGCTGGTCAACAACCTTGTTGGGTCCCAAACCCCGATGAGAAGCTAATCCAGTCCCAGCATCTCATTTGGGCAGAGCTCAGAGATGGTGTAGTGGGTTCAGGTCTCGCTTTGCCAAATGTATCTAAGTACAATCTTTTGCCTTAAGCCACTGACGCTGTATGTGGATACGGCTGGTTCGAGTCCAGCACCGGTTAAAAACAGCCCCGTCGGGTACCCAACCCGACGCAAGGCCGAATGCCAGGTCGGGTCCCAACCCCGATACAAGGCCGACGCGGGGGAGTGTCAGGCAAAGCAAGGAGCAGGGCGAGAGGCAGACAGGCCGAGAGGTAGGGAGGAGGGGGCCCCACTAACCACGGCCCCCCGGGGGGGCTTCGGTGGTAGAGAGGGGGGGGGGGATTTCTCTAGCCGCCCTGCTAGAGAAATTAAAAAAAAAACAAAACTGCAATTTGACTTAGGGTTTTTCCACATAGGGGCCCTGGACAAACATTTGGCTGGATACTTTATTGAATTTGAGGAAAAAAGAACAAGACAAAATGTAAAAGAAAAGATATACAAAGAGACAAAAATTTTGACAAGAAAATAAAAAAAAACTAGAAAAAAAGAACAGGAGAAAAAATTAAAAGATGCAAAAATAAGAAAAAAAGTTAAAAAAGGACAAGAAAAAATAGACAAAATAAAAAACAATTAGAGTTACAATAGAAAAAAAATACAAAACATGTTCAAAAACACAACCATTTACAAATAGGAAAAACATACAGCAACAGGATTTGCTCACTTTACACCAAACTATCCAGACTGCAGACACTACCTTGGCTCTCTTACAGACGCGACTTCTGGGGTTCAACACACCTACAAGCACAAACACAACATTTAGCCATGCAGTGTCAAACAACACCTTACAATTGAACACATAACATTGATTTGCACACATACAGAGAAACACTGCTCAGCTCGCACCTGCTCCCAATTACCTGCTACATATAATCTATGACAATATTCCCTTTTCACAGCAGTGTAGTAGTTATATCAAAATATAAAAAAAGTATATATATATATATATATATATACATATAAAGGTAGCAAGACATCCACAAATAAATAGACAACAGATACTACAGCAACAACAACAACAACAACATTAGGGATAATAATGGACGTCTTCAACCCTACTCATCTCACTCAGCCCCAAACCCCCCAAAAAAAATGAACAATGTAATAAATGTATGTATGTATTTGGTTGTGAGATGATTATTTGGTTGAGTGGTCACTTCTGACTTACGACAGCTGGTACTTTGTATCTTCGGTGACTGAATTGCACTTCTTGGAAGTCCCTTTGGTTAAAAGCGTCTGCCACATGACTGGAATGTAATGTAATGACAACACACTATATGGGCATACCATATCATACCGGATCGGTCGAGGACCGGGTTAACAACGACCGGCAGAGTGGTACTAATGATCTACAGGGTCTTCTTCTTCTTCTTCTTCTTCTTCTTCTTTTGGCAAATCAACTTTCTCCATCTAATCCTATTCTCTGTATCCTCCTCTCACACCAACTACCTTCATATCTTCTCTCACTACCTCAATAAATCTTGTCTTTGGTCTTCCTCCAGACCTCTTGCCTGTCAGCTCCAATTCCAGCATCCGTCTACCAATATATTCTCTATCCCTCCTCTGTCCATCTCAGTCTGGCTTCTTTGACCTTCTCTCCAAAACATCTAACATGCGCTGTTCCTCTGATGGACTCATTCCTGATCCTATCCATCCTGGTCACTCCCAAAGAGAACCTCAACATCTTCATCTCTGCAACCTCTAGTTCTGCTTGCTGTCTTTTGGTCATTGTAATAGTTTCTAGTCCATACATCATCGCTGGTCTCACCACTGTCTTGTACACCTTTCCTTTTATTCTGGCTGATGTTCTTCTATCACATAGTAACCCTGACACTTTTCTCCACCCATTCCAACCTGCTTGGTTCCGTCTCTTCACCTCTTTTCCACACTCTCCGTTGCTCTGGACTGTTGACCCTAAGTACCTGAAGTCCTCCCGCTTCTTGATCTCCACTCCCTGGAGCCTCACCGTTCCACCTGAGTTCCTCTCATTCACACACATATATTCTGTCTTGCGGCAACTAACTTTCATTCCTCTCCTTTCCAGAGCATACCTCCACCTCTCTAGATTTTCCTCTACCTGTTCTCTGCTCTCACTACAGATCACAATGTCATCTGCAAACATCATGGTCCATGGGGATTCCTGTCTAACCTCATCTGTCAGCCTATCCATCACCATTGCGAACAAGAAGGGGCTTAGAGCTGATCCCTGATGGAGTCCCACCTCCACCTTGAACTTCTCTGTTACCCCTACAGCATACCGTACCAGTGTCTCACAGCTAGCATACATGTCCTGCACCAGTTTAACACTACTCTGCCACTCCAGACTTCCTCATTCTACACCAGATCTCCTCTTTTGGTACCCTGTCATATGCTTTTTCTAGGTCTATAAAAACACAATGCAGCTCCCTCTGACCTTCTCTGTACTTCTCTATTAGGATTCTCGACGCAAATACTGCATCTTGGAGAGGCTTGGAGAGACACGGGCCAGTGCCGCCCTGAGGCTGCATTATTCTCAGAAAATACAATGGTGTACGAAAATTATCTGACACTCTGTTCAAACGACTGGTGGAAAATGAAGATTGTGCATCTTTAAAATGTGGCTCCAAGTTTTCCTGCCTGTTAGTGAAGTGTTTGTGTGAGAGTCAGAGAACCGTGTCTTTACACTCAGAGGTTTTTGTACGACGGCTCAATGAGTTTGTGTCACTGTGGTGGACGTTCGGCGGTGGAACCAGACTGGATGTGGGAGGTGAGTGAAATCTTTGACTTTGTTGATGTTACTCCAGACTTTTTTTGAGTTTTCCTGTGAAAAAAGTTGGGTCTCCAGTGAGATCAGGTTGATTTGAGCTGAAGGACAAAGTGGACGGAGGCTTTCAGGTGGAAGAGTGGGGATAGAAGCAGTCGGACGTAGAAGAAGAGCCTGAATCCTGGCTGCTATTAGACTCTGATCTTCAGGCTGGTAGGTTGAGTTTGTGCCGATAAAGTCCGAGAGTCATCCCTCTCTCAGTCGGAGGGGTTTGTCGGGCGCCTCCATCACTTTGTGTCGCTGTTGTGGACTTTTGGTGGAGGAACCAGACTGTCAAAGCCACACTGAAGCTGCTGAAGTGAAATGAGGTTCTCAAATGTGTGAAGTCGTGGCTGTTTTTCTGCAGTTTTTCTGTGAAGACGCCGTCGCAGAGAGAGCAGATTAAGGCGGGTGTTTGAACATGTGCTGAACTGCTTTATCAGCTTGGATACTGATGGAAATGTGGTTGGAAAAGAAGTCCAGTCTTTCATAGACGATTGAAATCCTCATGAAGTTTGTGCTGACTTATGGTCGTCTCTGCACGTCGGATTTCTTTTCATGATTTTCACACTTTGGAGGGATTTGATAGAAGGTCGTGTTGAACTGTTTCTGCTCAATCTGCCCGTTTGCAGACTTTCAGTCGATTTGCATGAGAGGCTTCTTGCAGGGAAGTGAAACACTGTGTGAGTGAGTGAGTGACTGGTGGAGCAGAACAACATCTGACAGGAACTCCTGAGGAGGAGATGGACTCTCACACAGGAAAGAGGTTTGATTGAGAGCTGGGACAGAGTCAGACGTCAGATCATGATAGCATTTTTAAGCTTCAAGCACTTCCGGGTCGCAAGTATCACCCTCATCTCCTCGGCCGCGGAGTGCCGATGGAAAGTTGTCGAGGTCCTGCTCTAACCTGCCCGCCTTCTTCTAGGTGATGTTGTCCGTCCCACCCTGACGGTACTGCCCCCGTCCAGCGAGGAGCTGGAGGACGGCGACGCCACCGTCACCTGTCTGGCCCACAACGGCTTCCCCTCAGACTGGAGTCTGGCCTGGAAGGTGAACGGAGGAAGCAGCGGCAACTGGGAGCAGACCGAGAGCCGTGGGCCGCCGGGGAAGGACGGCCGCTACAGCTGGAGCAGCACCCTGAGGCTCTCAGCAGACCAGTGGACCAAGGTGGACTCTGTGACCTGTGAGGCCACCAAGAGCTCCCAGACTCCACTCAGTGAGACACTGACCACAGCCCAGTGTCTCCAGTCCTGACCCCTCTCTCTGCTCGGACCTCCACACCTATTTCTCTTGGCTACTCTTTGCCCTCCTCTGTCCCGTCACATGTTGACTTCCTTTGTTTCAAGACAATAAACACCTTCTCATCAAATCAACACTTGTTGTCGTCCCTCGCTTCGACTGTTTCTGGAATTTTTGGCCTTGATTGACCAAAGACACAGGCAGAAGAGAGTCAAGAGTGGAGGCAGTAGTTGTTTGGGGTTCCTAGACAACAGAAGGTGACCTACTGGCAACTGGGTGTAATCAGGTGAGGACAGGTGTGCGTCTTGTGCAAGGAGACAAAGAGCACACGGAAAGTACAGTGCCGTCATGGACCAAAGGTGTGTACAAGTTAAAATGGTCTTTTAGTTTCTCCTCAGTCACAATGACCCTGAAAATAGTGTGTACATTTCAGCAGATACTTTGGTCACAGGGTTTTAGGAGGTCAGTGTCAAATTTGCTCAACCAGCAGAGAGGTGTCCTAAAAGGATCCATGTCAGGACCACTATCTGCCAGCTTTTGTCACCGGTAGAATAAATGGTGTTCAGTCACCTCAGTAAAGAGGAACCCTTTGGGCAGATCTGCGTCATAGGACATCAGTGCCGGATGACTTTCGATGGCCTTTCTGCTCCACCTGCTTTAAGGGACTTCTCATAAACATCTCCCAGCTATCTCTTCTTCTGATGACACACTGCTTGACCAGAGAGTATTCTGAAGATCACTGTGTTTCTGATAGTTACAAACCCTTGCTGCTAGATGTACTCTCTCTTTCTTATCCTCCTTCAGGCCTGGTTCTCCACCTCTTTCTGCTCAATAGCCTCCATCTTTTCTAACGAGTATCAACTAAAGACATTGAGCGTCTTTATTGGACTTTTGTAAATGGGAGCTCTCTGATGTTGGATTGCTGACAAAAGGACATTTGTGGATAAATGTAATGAAATCATTTCATGAGGGAGTCTTGTTTTACAAAGAATGACAGATGTCACACAACTTGTGGTGAGCAGAGACCCGACACTGGTCCTCAGTGAAGTGTGTCAGTCTCTGCAGCAGCAGACACTTCACTTTCACTTCAGTCTGACTGAGGGGGTTTTTGTACGACGCTTTTTCACTGTGTGAACGTATCCTTGCTGTTGATGTAATGGAAACTCTGACAGTAATAAACTGCTGCATCTTCAGTGCGGACTCCTCTGATGGTCAGAGTGAAGTCCGAGTTTGATCCACTGCCTGAAAAACGACCTGGAATTCCTGATGCTCGACTTGTAGCCCTATAAATGAGGAGTTTAGGAACTTGTCCTTCTTTCTGTTGGTACCAGGCTAGAGCATAGTCACCATTACTATACTGGTAAACCTTCTGACTGGTCCTACAGGAGATGGAGACGGGGTCTCCTGGAGCAGAGCTCTTTGCTGCAGGCTGAGTCACCGTGAACTGACCTCTGGACTCTGAGGATACAGACACACAAAGTGAAAGAGACTCCACGGCTTTGCGGGCTTCATCTCACACATAGTGATGTTGAGAGAGGAGAGGAGGTGGACTCTCTGGACTTTACCTGTGAAGCAGCAGCAGAGGAGAGTCCAGATGAGGACGGAGACCCGCGTCATGTTTGTGATGAGGAGGATTTGTGATGAAGGACGGCTGTCAGTCATCCAGGGTCCAAGTGTCAGGACTATAAAGAGTCCCAGAGCACTGGAGCATGGAGCTGCTGATGCAAAGCGTCTCTATGGAAATCAACGCCTGACTCCAGCCAGCACTTTCAGGGAGGTCTCATCCATGCAGATGGTTGCTTTTTCATGCTTCTTTTTGTTTCTCCTTTTGTTTTTTTTATTTAACCTTTATTTAACCAGGAAAAAAAGTCCGGTTGAGATTAAAAACCTCTTTTACAAGGGAGTCCTGGCCAAGAGGCAGCAGTAAGTTACAGACAGAACAACATTACAAACAGTTAAAAGAAGCAATTACATTTTGACAAATTGACCTCTAGTGTTCTCAGTTTGGTTTTAAAAGCACTCAGTGAGATAAAATAAGGGAGTTTCCAGGCTTTTTGAAGTCTGTTCCATGCAGTGGGGGCAGCACAGGCAAAAGCCCTTTTCCGTTGTTCTGTGCTTGCAAAAGGGACTTAAAGCAACAGTCGATCATGTGATCGCAGCAGGTGAGAATCAACAGTCCGCTTTGTGACTCAGTCACAGATGTGCGAGGGCAGCAGCCCGAGCAAGGCCTTATAAATAAAAGTGTACCAATGCCCCGACCTCCCGGTGCACAAAGAAGGCCATCCAACACGGGAATATAGTTCACTATGATGTGTTAACCATCTAGCGAGGCGTGATACGCGGTGTCGACTTTTTGAAGACTTTGAGCTGAGGCGTTCATGTACAGCAGATCACCGTCATCTAAAATAGCTAAAAAAGTTGCTTCTTAACATTAGAGGAGAAACACACCTTGTTTTGAAAAAGAAAACCCAGTTTAAATTTAAGTTATTTCACAAGACAGTCAATATGGGGCTTGAATGTCAAAGAGTCATCAAGTAAAACCCCGAGGTATTTCTATTCATGCACCCGCTCAATGCCACTTCCCTTGAAAGTTGACACCACGGGAAGATCTGTAGGGACCTTCTTGCTTTTTGGAAAGATCATGAGCTTTTTTTTGTCAGCATTTAGAATCAGTTTTAGCTGCACTAGTGCGAGCTGAATCGCATCAAAAGTTTCTGCACAGATTCAATTGCTTTCACAGGGGTGGATCCAAAGCAGTAGATGATTGTGTCATCAGCATAAAGATGAACATTGGCATCTGACAGATTTTTTCCTAGTTCATTAATGTACAAAATGAACTAGAGGGGTCCTAATATTGAACCCTGTGGCACCCCCTTTTGGACACTCAAAGAGTCAGAATCCAGACCATCACATTTAACGCACTGAGTTCTGTCACTCAAGTAATTTCTAAACCAAGAAAGTACAGAGCGACAAAATCCAAAACTGCTGATCCGATGCATTAAAACAGCATGATCTACAGTATCAAAAGCTTTCGACAAATCAATAAAAAGCCAGGCACAATATTGCTTCTTATCAAGAGCAGAATGTATGTCATTGACCACTTTTGTGGCTGCTGTGATGGTACAATGTTTTTTCCTGAAACCTGATAGCAAATTTGAAAGAAGTTCACTAGAAAAACTTTTAGCTGATCACAAACAAGGGGTTCAATAATTTTTGATAAGACACACAAATTGGATATTGGTCTGTAGTTACAGTGGAATGAAAAAGTTTGGCCACCCCTCATCATTTTCAAGATTTTCCCTTTTAAGTTATTGGTTGTTCATGACAGCAATTTCAGTTTAATATATCATATAGCAGACAAACATAGTGATATTTAAGAAGTGAAATGAAGTTTATAGGATTTACAGAAAGTGAGCAATAATTATTTAAACAAAAGTAGGCGGGTGCATAAATTTGGGCACCCCAACAGAAAAATTACATCAATATTTAGTAAATTCTCCTTTTGCAAAAATAACAGTCTCTAAATGCTTCCTGTAGCTTCCAATGAGGGTCTGGATTCTGGGTGAAGGTATTTTTGACCTTTCTTCATTACAAAACATCTCCAGTTCAGTCAGGTTTGATGGTTTCCGAGGATGGACAGCCGGCTTTAAATCACACCACAGATTTTCAATAATATCCAGGTCTGGGGACTGAGATGGCCATTCCAGAACATTGTACTTGTTCCTCTGCATGGATGCCTTAGTAGAATTTGAGCAGTGTTTAGGGTCGTTGTCTTGTTCAAGTATCCAGCCCCGGCGCAACTTCAACTTTGTCACTGATTCTTGAACATTGTTCGTAAGTATCTGCTGATACTGACTGGAATCCATGCGACCTTCAACTTTAACAAGGTTGCCAGTCCCAGTCCCAGACCAAATTTTACTGTGGGTAGCAAGGGTTTTTCTTGGAATGCTGTGTTCTTCCGCCATGCATACCACCTCTTGTTATGTCCAAATAACTAAATTTTAGTTTCATCAGTCGACAGCACCTTATTCCAAAATGAAGCTGGCTTGTCCAAATATGCTTTAGCGTACCTCAAGCGACTCTGTTTGTGGCGTGTGCGCAGAAAAGGCTTCTGCCACATTACTCTCCCACACAGCATGTCCTTGTACAAAGTGCGCTGAATAGTTGAACGATGCACAGTGACACCGTCTGCAGCAAGATCATGTTGTAGGTCTTTGGAGCTGGTCTGTGGGTTGAGTTTGACTGTTCTCACCATCCTTCGCCTCTGCTTATCTGTGGTTTTTCTTGGCCTGCCACTCCGAGCCTTAACTAGAACTGTGCCTGTGGTCTTCCATTTCCTCACTATGTTTCTCACAGTGGAAACTGACATCTGAAATCTCTGAGCTAGCTTTTTGTATCCTTCCCTTAAACCATGATGTTTAGGTCATTTGACATTTGACAGTTGTTTTGAGGCTCCCATGTTGCCACTCTTCAGAGAACATGCAAAGGGAGCAACTTGCAACCGGCCACATTGAATGCCCTTTCTCATGACTGGCTTCACCTGTGTATGTAAGTCAAGGGTCAATGACCTTACCAAACAAATTTTGTGTTCCAATAATTAGTGCTAAAGGTATCCAAATCAATAAAACAACAAGGGTGCCCAAATTTATGCACCTGCCTACTTTTGTTTAAATAATTACTGCTCACTTTCTGTAAATCCCATAAACTTCATTTCACTTCTCAAATATCACTATGTTTGTCTACTATATGATATATTAAACTGAAATTGCTGTCATGAACAACCAATGACTTATAAGGGAAAATCTTGAAAATGATCAGGGGTGGCCAAACTTTTTCATACCACTGTAGTTAAAACCGCTGGGTCACCTCCCTTTAGTCAAGGAGTAACAAAAGCCGATTTCCAAATGGCTGGAATTTCGCCACTTTGGGTGGAGGGATTGAAGAGGACTGTAAGGGGCTGTGCTCCAAAATCTGCTGCTATTTGCAGAAAATAAGATTCTATCATATCTGGACCAGAGGGTTTTTCTATGATCTAAAGTTTTGAGTGCTTTATGCACTTGCTGCACGGTAAAAGGAATAAAATTGGAAGGGATCCCCAGAAAACAATTGAGGATCTGTGCAGGAGTTTACAGAAGCTGCACCTTTTTGATCAAACAAAGATCCGCACAAGATAAAATGTTTGTTAAAGCAATTTAATATTTCAGCTTTTGCATGGACCGGGACCGAGTCCTTCAGAACAAATTTTGGAAGGTCTGTGCAACTTAATTACTGATAAAGACTTTATCATCTTCCAAAATTTGTATGGATTATTGAGATTGTCAGTTGTGACGGATAAGTAATATTCTGATTTGGCCTTTTTGATAAGAGAAGTGCGTTTATTTCTTAGTTGGCTGAAAACAATCCACTCGGCTGCAGCATCACTTCTCCTAGCTTTGGCCCATGCCAAGTTGCGCTGATGGATCATGTCTGACAACTCTGGAGAAAAGCAGGGATTTTCACGTCCTTTCACTCTAAATTTCCTGATCGGAGCATGCTTGTTCACAATACTCATAAAAGTTTCCTTAAAGAAAGTCCAAGCAAGCTCGACATCCAGGAGCTTGTTCACTGAATTGTTTAAAGTTTCTCTTGTGGCAGTGGTGGGCTGTCAGGGCCTGCAAGGCCTTCTCTGCTGGCCTAAAGAATATCTAAATCACAAATTCAGTTAATAATATTTTCTCCATGAATACTTCTGAAATAATTCCAAATGGTCTGTTCACTTCCTTTCATAGCTTTTCTCCTGGTTGTGCCGCTTCCAGACATGCATTTTCATATAAAAGCATTTAACCAATCACATTTCAGCCATCATCTGTTGCCAGGCAGGGTCAAAGTCAAAGGAGTCTGGCTGGGGGGGGCTGCACAATCAATTCTAAAAGCCCTTTACGGATCTTTCGCCATCCTGTCGGGACTTCACTCCCCCCTGGTGCTCCGGTTCCCCTGGCTGCAGATACACAATCCCCACATCGACTGGACAGCCGGTAAGATCCGGACCTGGAGCACATCATGTCATGTAACCTGTCTGACCTCTGCCCCAACCCCCGGTAGTCTCGCAGCCCCAGAGCAACCATCAACCCCAGACCTATCCTGCGTCCCTCTCGATTATCATGACCTTGCCCCGGTCTTCGACAAAGACCAAGCCCTGACCCTCCCCCCTCACCGGCCTTATGACTGCGCCATAGACCTACATCAGGACGTAGTTCTACCCAGAGGTCGACTATACAACCTGTCAAAACCAGAGAGGACCGCCATGGAAGAGTATATTAGAGATTCCCTGGCGGCGGGGTTGATCCGACCATCCTCCTCCCCGGCCGTGGCGGGGTTCTTTGTGGGGAAGAAGGATGGGGGCCTCAGACCCTGCGTGGACTACCGGGGTCTGAACAGGATCACCATCCGGAACAGGTACCCACTTCCTCTTATTGATTCGGCCTTTACCCCCCTCCATGGGGCCCAGATCTTCACTAAATTGGATCTAAGAAACACGTATCATTTAGTTAAAATCAGGGAGGGAGATGAATGGAAGACGGCCTTTAACACGCCCCTGGGGCATTTTGAATCTCTAGTAATGCCCTTTGGCTTAACCAACGCCCCCGCCGTCTTCCAGCATCCTGTCAATGAGGTCCTGTGGGACTTCTTGGGCCGATTTGTCTTTGTTTACCTGGACGACATCCTGATCTTCTCCCGTGGTGAGGAGGAGCACCGGCAACACGTGAGACAGGTGTTGGAGCGCCTTCTAGAGAACTGCCTTTTCGTAAAGGCGGAGAAGTGTGCGTTCCACGTGCCATCGGTGTCCTTCTTGGGTTAGATCATCGCTGCGTGAAGATCGGTATGGACCCCTCCAAGATAGCGGCGAAGGACTGGCCGGAGCCCGAGGACCGCAAGCAGCTGCAGCGGTTCCTGGGCTTCGCCAATTTCTACCACCGCTTCATTCAGAACTACAGCCAAATTGCCGCAAGACTCGCTTCTCATGGACCCCGGCCACCCGCAACGCATTCCTGACCCTCAAGACTCAGTTCCCCACCACTCCAATCCTCACTCAAGTCAACGCCTCACTTCAGTTTATTGTGGAGGTCGACGCCTCGGATACCGGTGTGGGGGCGGTGTTGTCTCAGCACTCCAGCAGGGACAGCAAGCTCCATCCCTGTGCCTTTTTTTCGAAAAAGCTGTCGCCGGCCGAGCGGAACTATGACGTGGGAAACAGGGAGCTGCTGGCCGTCAAGTTGGCGCTGGAGGAGTGGAGACACTGGCTGGAGGGGGCGGAGATGCCGTTCCTGGTCTGGACCGACCACCCGAACCTGGAGTACCTGCGGACTGCCAAAAGATTGAACCCCAGACAGACCAGGTGGGCACTCTTTTTCGATCGCTTCAATTTTTCCTTGTCATACCGACCAGGTGATCAAAATATTAAGCCTGTAGCCTTGTCCCGTGTCCACTCTAAAGAGGAGGGTTCTGAGTCACCCGAGCCCATCCTGTCTCCGTGCCACCTGGCCGGCCTGGTCTGGGATGTAGAAGCCGCGGTCCGACAGGCTCTAAGGACCCAGGTATTTCCGGAGGCCGGACCCCCGGGGACGACGTTCGTCCCGGAGACAGCCCGGGCCGACGTCCTCCGGTGGGCCCACTCCAGCCAGCTATCGTGCCACCCAGGGAGGTATAGAACTCTGAGGGTGGCGCAGCGGAGATTCTGGTGGCCCTCCATGTCCCGTGACTGCTGCCGGTACGTTTCAGCCTGCTCCGTCTGTGCCCAGAACAAGTCCTCCACCCAACCTACCTCAGGGTGGTTACTGCCCCTCCCGATTCCCCGGCGACCTTGGTCCCACATTGCTTTAGATTTTGTTACTGGTTTACCACCCTCTAAGGGACACACAGTTATCCTGTCCATTATTGATCGTTTTTCTAAATTCGCGCACCTCATTCCACTTCCCAAACTTCCCTCCGCACTAGACACGGCTAAATTATTAGTCTCTCACGTTTTCGCGCTCATGGTATCCCTGTAGACATTGTTTCCGATAGAGGTCCTCAGTTCACGTCCCGCGTTTGGAAGGCTTTTTGTTTAGCAATTGGGGCCAAGGTCAGCCTGTCATCCGGATTCCACCCCCAAAGTAACGGCCAGACGGAGCGGCTGAACCAGGAGGTGGAGGCGGCCCTCCGCTGCGTCACCTCGAGAAACCCCAGCTCCTGGAGTGATCACCTTCCCTGGGTGGAGTACGCGCACAACACCCTCCCCAGCGCCGCTACCCAGCTCTCGCCTTTTCATTGCACGTATGGCTACCAACCTCCCTTGTTTCCCGAGCATGAACTGCAGATCGCGGTTCCCTCGATCGGCGTCCATCTCCGCAGGTGCGCTCGGACCTGGCGTCAGGCACGCGCCGCCCTCCTCCGTGCTTCCCGGCGAACTCAGACACAGGCTAACCGCCGCCGATCCGAGGCGCCGATCTACACCCCGGTCACAAGGTTTGGCTCTCAACCCGGGACCTTCCTCTGAAGGCATCCCCCAAAAAACTTTCCCCACGATTCATTGGCCCATTCGAAATCACCGCAATTATTTATCCGTCTCTGACTCCCGCCTTCACTAAAGATCCACCCCACTTTTCCCAGGTCAAACCGGTCCGCGAAGATCCGCTGGCCCCTCCCGTTCCCAATCCCCCTCCTCTCCGTTTTCTGGATGGTGATCCTGTTTACACAGTCTCCAGCCTCCTGGACGTTCGCCGCTGAGGTCGGGGGCTGCAATATCTGGCGGACTGGGGGGGCTATGGCCCGGAGGAGAGGTCCTGGGTTCCGGCTCGGCGGATTCTGGACCCCTCACTAATCCGGCAGTTCCACCGCGACCACCCAGGCCGGCTCCACGGGGCGCCGAGAGGCGCCCGTTGAGGGGGGGGTACTGTCAGGACCTCCTCTCGGCAGCCGAGAGGAGACACTTAACCCCAATTAATAATCAGCGCCAGCTGCCGCTCATCAAGATCTCTTTAAAGAGCAGGGGCTCCACCCGACCTTGTGAGACCACCGTGTTGACTCTTGGACCCGACCCTGCAAAATCCCGATTACCGATCAAAAATAAAGAGACTCTATCAAACTCCAGTTCTGGTGGTGTGGTTCCCTGTCCGAGTCCTTCCGAGCCGTGACATTTATCTGGAGGAACAGACCACACCATCTAAAAAAATCAGATATGGTAAAAGAAACAAGTGAAAGAGGGCTGAAAGTGATAGAGTTGGACTGCCTGAATGGGACTTTGAAGGTGAACTGGTTGAAATCCTGGATCAAACATCATTCTTTCTGGTATTGTACTCCAAACTACTTATTCAACAATGTCGGCGGCCTGAGTCTTCTGCTTATGCCTGACTTTGATATCAACAAGATTCCTGTCAAATTTTTAGAGTTTCATTAACAAATATTATTGTACTGGAAAATACGTACACAATGTCTCACCACACAGTACAATAATTTGGAACAATAGACATGTACTGCATGGCAACAAACCTCTGTTTTACAAGGAATGCTTTGAGAAATGTATATGGTCAATAATTGACTTGATGGATGACAATGGCAGTCCTCTAGACTATGAACAGTTCTGTACTACACACAGATTTAAGCCTCCCATATTAGAGTTCATAAAGTTACGAAACGCACTGCCTCGACAATTTGTATTCCTGACCAAAAATATAATGACGCACCGAAGCGTACAACCACAGTTACCCCAACTATCACTCCAGGGAATCTCAATTCTGGACGGAAAGTGCAGCAACTCCCTTATTAGGAAATGTTTCACAGGAAACTTATTCCCTGGACGTCAAAACAAAAATAATATTTGAAATAAATTTGATAAGGAATCGATTGCCACGCTGCGAACTATGTATCTGACTCTACTCATACCCCCCAAGGCAAAAGAGACCCACTTCAAAATTATGAATGACATCTACCCATCTAAGGAATTATTGAGGGTACGCTTTAATTTTGAAGATAAATATTTGTACATTTTGTGAAGACAACATTGAAACCACTGACTATATATTTTTCTCATGTGAAAAAGTACAGGGCTTTTGGGCTAAACTCAAAAATGGGTTAAAGATAATTTCCATCGTCACCAGTTTCCTTCTGAAGAGATGATATAACATTTGATTTACTTTTAAGCAACATAACAGATGAACTCTGTGTCAATGTTATTTTAGGCCTGGCCAAGTTCTTCATCCACAAAAACAGAATGCAAAAAAGTTCCCCAAATTTTAATTTCTTCATAAACAATTTTGAATTATAAAAAAAAAATCCTTAAAACTTATGGAAAAATCCAAAAACCAAAAAACATTCAGTTTGATGTCTGAGATTCCTTGTGAACCGCAACTTAATGACATGTTATATTCCCCTTGCAATTTTTTTTTTTTTCGTTTAGAATTTCATTTGTCTGTCTATTTAATCATTTCCTTTTAATATCTTTTTTTGTCTAGCATTATAAATTCCTCACAAACCGTTAACACTATTAACTTCTGATTACATACAGAACGAATGTCCTTATGTCCTTTGCTTCCTCATCCTTGGTTGTTTCATTGACATTCAGTTCTACCTTGCCATGTTTATTTGTACATTTGTATATTTGTGTGTACTATTTATGTTCAATCAAAAAAAAAAAAAAGAAAGAGAGGCTGAGAAAATCTCCATGTCTCTCTCTCTCTCCCCACTTAATGCCCCCCTCTTCTTCCTCACGCCGGCCAACGCGACGCGACTCTCGCCGTTGTTGTGGAAGTAGGGTAAAGGATTCCCCGCGTCGGTGCGAGCGATGCGTTTCAAGGCGTATTGCATGTGTGTGTGTGGAGCGGGGGGGGGGGTCTACAGGACTCCGCAGACCGGCAAAGGTGCACCTTCTCCGGACATCGATCCCCGAAACGTCGGCGTGGAGCTCCCGGAGCTGCCGGCGAGTACATGTGAATGAATGGAGGAGCTAATGTGTGTGTGGTGGGGGAGTGGAGTTAAGAGTGGAGTTAAGGTGCGTGTGCGTGTGCGCGCGTGTGTGTGTGTGTGTGTGTGTGTGTGTGTGTGTGTGCGTGTTTGTTTCTCGACAAAAGAGAATTGGACATTATGACACAACTTCATACCTATTGTAACAAACCTAGCGTGAATGAGGGTGAAAGACAAAAAATAATTCAATTACAATCGAGTCTGGACAACATATATACTCATAGATCCCATGGTGCATTTGTTAGATCCAGAGAAAAATGAATCGAAGAAGCAGAGAAAAACTCGGCATATTTTTGTGGCTTGGAAAGAAGAGGACAAGAGAAAAATAGCCTCAGTTCTCTTCTAATTAACAACAAGGAAATTACAGATGAGGCTATAATGTCCTCAGAAATCTTTAAATTCTATAGCCACCTATACACTTCAAAATGGTCAAAAAGCGATTGTGACTCCTTTCTAACAGATATTGCTCAATATATCCCAAAAATAAACAATTACAAGCAAACCTGTGAGAAGCATTTGCCTATTGCTGGACTCGACACTGCAGTGGGCCGACTATCTCCCAACAAAGCTCCGGGTTCAGATGGTCTCACAGGAGACTTCGACAGACACTTCTGGGAGGATATAAGGGAACTCCTCTATCATGTTTTCCTGGAAATCTTTGAAACTTGGTCGCTTCCGACAACAATGACACATGGGGTTATCATTTCCATCCCCAAGCCCGGTAAAGACCCTCGCCTGTTGAAAACAGAAGACCCATCACTCTCAGAAATTCAGATCATAAACTGTTTACCTACATCTTAGTTTCCCGTCTCCAATCAGGAATCTCAGACATTATTGCAGAGACACGATCGGGCTTTCTGAAGGACGATCAATCCACAATAATATAAAGCTTGTCATGGACAGCATAGAATACAGAGACCTCATAGAAGATAATGGCTTCATATTCTTCTTGGACTTTTATACAACCTTTGACTCGGTCGAACATTCATTTATCATAGCGACGCTCGAACATTTTGGATTTGGTTTAAAATTCAGGAATGTGATCCGTGGGCTCTATGAGAATATTCATAGCTGTGTCACCCTGCCAAGCGGCACCACTCCGAGCTTCCATGTTGATGTGGGAATCCCCCAAGGTTGCCCCATCTCACCCTATTTATTTACACTTGCTACCGAAATGCTAGCCGTTTATGTTAAAAATAGCGACGATATCCAAAAGTTAGACATGTTGGGGACAGAAATTGTTATTAGCCAGCTGGCAGATGACACAACCTTAGTTTTGAAAAATGAACATCAAGTCCCAATAAGCGTTGAAAAAATTAAAACATTCTCCAAGGCTTCAGGATTGTCGTTAAACTTAAAGAAATGCAAACTTCTTGCGCTGCATGACTCGCCACTAAAGGAAATCAGAAATGTTCTGATCAAATCAGAAATAAAATAATTGAGCATTTTCCTATCTAAGGACCAAAAGTTAAATCAATCCAGGAACACTGAATCTAAACTCAATCAAAGTAAAGCTAAATTGAATATATGGCTCCAAAGAGATTTACCAATATTAGGCCAGACATATTTGACTGAATTGTGGAATGTTTATCCAGATGTACATATCCAATGTATCCCAATGCTGCTCCAAATTCGTCCTCTTCTCCTTTCGGCCTTTCCCTTCAGGGGTCGCCACAGTGGGTCAACTTTCTCCATCTAACCCTATTCTCTGTATCCTCCGCTCTCATATCAACTACCTTCATATCCTCTCTTACTACGTCCATAAATCTTCTCTTTGGTCTTCCTTGAGACCTCTTGCCTGGCAGCTCCAATTCCAGCATCCGTCTACCAATACATTGTCTATCCCTCCTCTGTACATGACCGAACCATCTCAGTCTGGCTTCTCTGACCTTCTCTCCAAAACATCTAACATATGCTGTTCCTCTGATAGCCTCATTCCTGATCCTATCCATCCTGGTCACTCCCAAGAGAACCTCAACATCTTCATCTCTGCAACCTCTAGTTCTGGCTGCTGTCTTTTGGTCATTGTAAGTGTTTCTAGTCCATACATCATCGCTGGTCTCACCACTGTCTTGTACACCTTTCCTTTTATTCTGGCTGATGTTCTTCTATCTCTTCGTACCCCTGACACTTTTCTCCACCCATTCCAACCTTCTTGGACCCGTCTCTTCACCTCTTTTCCACACTCTCCGTTGCTCTGGACTGGTGATCCCAAGTACCTGAAATCCTCCAGCTTCTTGATCTCCACTCCCTGTAGCCTCACCGTTCCAGCCGAGTTCCTCTCATTCACACACATATATTCTGTCGTGATGCGACTAATTTTCATTCCTCTCCTTTCCAGAGCATACCTCCACCTCTCTCGATTTTCCTCTACCTGTTCTCTGCTCTCACTACAGATCAAAATGTCATCCGCAAACATCATGGTCCATGGGGATTCCTGTCTAACCTCATCTGTCAGCCTGTCCATCACCACTGCGAACAAGAAGGGGCTCAGAGCTTATCCCTGATGTAGTCCCACCTCCACCTTGAACTTCTCTGTTACCCCTACAAGCAAACTTAAGGCCAAAGAAAGGAGGGTTTCCAGATCCACAATATCCTTTTGAAATAATACATGGTAGACCATTCAGGTTACCGATGACACATCCAGACCTTGAGGAGGCTCACACAGAAGACTCCATAGTGGAATACATAGTACAAAAAATAAAAAAAAAACGTAGACAACGAGATGTAACAGACGCAAATCATCTGCCCGAAGCTCCTCAGCATCATGGACAACATCCATCACCCCCTGCATGGACACTGACGTCTTGTCAGAGCTCTTTCTGTTGTAGACTGATACCACATAGGAGCTCCACTGAACGCCACAGGAGGTCTTTCCTACCTGAGGCTATCAGACTTTTTAATTCCTCTTCCCTCAGCCGCAGGGAATCTTCAATCTTTGTAGTTACTGCTAACAGTTAGAATTCATATTTCATTATATTTCTTATTCTTCCTCCTTTCTACTATTATCTATTACTGTTATGTTTTTGTACTTGAAACTCTGTCACAACAATTTCCTTCGGGATTAATAAAGTTGTTCTCATCTCATCTCATCATATAGTTATGGTTGACTCGCATGTTTGGTTTTGGCAAAAGTTTTACGCCGGATGCCCTTCCTGACGCAACCCTCTGCATTTATTGGAGAGACACGGGCCAGTGCCGCCCTGAGGCTGCATTATTCTCCGAAAATACAATGGTGAAGGAAAATTATCTGACACTCTGTTCAAACGACTGGTGGAAAATGAAGATTGTGCATCTTTAAAATGTGGCTCCAAGTTTTCCTGCCTGTTAGTGAAGTGTTTGTGTGAGAGTCAGAGAACCGTGTCTTTACACTCAGAGGTTTTTGTACGACGGCTCAATGAGTTTGTGTCACTGTGGTGGACGTTCGGCGGTGGAACCAGACTGGATGTGGGAGGTGAGTGAAATCGTTGACTTTGTCGATGTTACTGTAGACTTTATTTGAGTTTTCCCGTGAAAAAAGTTGGGTCTCCAGTGAGATCAGGTCTATTTGAGCTGAAGGAAAAAGTGGAAGGAGGCTTTCAGGTGGAAGAGTGGGGATAGAAGCAGTCGGACATAGAAGAAGAGCCTGAATCCTGGCTGATATCAGACTCTGATCTTCAGGCTGGTAGGTTGAGTTTGTGCCGATAAAGTCAGAGAATCGTCTCTCTCTCCAGTCGGAGGGGTTTGTCGGGCGCCTCCATCACTTTGTGTCGCTGTGGTGGACTTTTGGTGGAGGAACCAGACTGTCAAAGCCACACTGAAGCTGCTGAAGTGAAATGAGGTTCTCGAACGTGTGGAGTCGTGGCTGTTTTTCTGCAGAATTTCTGTGAAGACGCCGTCGCAGAGAGAGCAGATTAAGGCGGGTGTTTGAACATGTGCTGAACTGCTTTATCAGCTTGGATACTGATGGAAATGTGGTTGGAAAAGAAGTCCAGTCTTTCATAGACGATTGAAATCCTTGTGAAAACGGACTGATGGTCGTCTCTGCATGTCGGATTTCTTTTCGTGATTTTCACACTTTGGAGGGATTTGATAGAAGGTCGTGTTGAACTGTTTCTGCTCAATCTGCCCGTTTGCAGACTTTGAGTCGATTTGCATGAGAGGCTTCTTGCAGGGAAGTGAAACACTGTGTGAGTGAGTGAGTGACTGGTGGAGCAGAACAACATCTGACAGGAACTCCTTAGGAGGAGATGGACTCTCACACAGGAAAGAGGTTTGATTGAGAGCTGGGACAGAGTCAGACTTCAGATCATGATAGCATTTTTAAGCTTCAAGCACTTCCGGGTCGCAAGTATCACCCTCATCTCCTCGGCCGCGGAGTGCCGATGGAAAGTTGTCGAGGTCCTGCTCTAACCTGCCCGCCTTCTTCTAGGTGATGTTGTCCGTCCCACCCTGACGGTACTGCCCCCGTCCAGCGAGGAGCTGGAGGACGGCGACGCCACCGTCACCTGTCTGGCCCACAACGGCTTCCCCTCAGACTGGAGTCTGGCCTGGAAGGTGAACGGAGGAAGCAGCGGCAACTGGGAGCAGACCGAGAGCCGTGGGCCGCCGGGGAAGGACGGCCGCTACAGCTGGAGCAGCACCCTGAGGCTCTCAGCAGACCAGTGGACCAAGGTGGACTCTGTGACCTGTGAGGCCACCAAGAGCTCCCAGACTCCACTCAGTGAGACACTGACCACAGCCCAGTGTCTCCAGTCCTGACCCCTCTCTCTGCTCGGACCTCCACACCTATTTCTCTTGGCTACTCTTTGCCCTCCTCTGTCCCGTCACATGTTGACTTCCTTTGTTTCAAGACAATAAACACCTTCTCATCAAATCAACACTTGTTGTCGTCCCTCGCTTCGACTGTTTCTGGAATTTTTGGCCTTGATTGACCAAAGACACAGGCAGATGAGAGTCAAGAGTGGAGGTAGTAGTTGTTTGGGGTTCTTAGTCAACAGAAGGTGACCTACTGGAAACTGGGTGAGTCTGAGGCTGCTGCCTTGATATTGGTCAGGTAGAGGTGAGTGTAATCAGGTGAGGACAGGTGTGCGTCTTGTGCAAGGAGACAAAGAGCACACGGAAAGTACAGTGCCGTCATGGACCAAAGGTGTGTACAAGTTAAAATGGTCTTTTAGTTTCTCCTCAGTCACAATGACCCTGAAAATAGTGTGTACATTTCAGCAGATACTTTGGTCACAGGGTTTTAGGAGGTCAGTGTCAAATTTGCTCAACCAGCAGAGAGGTGTCCTAAAAGGATCCATGTCAGGACCACTATCTGCCAGCTTTTGTCACCGGTAGAATAAATGGTGTTCAGTCACCTCAGTAAAGAGGAACCCTTTGGGCAGATCTGCGTCATAGGACATCAGTGCCGGATGACTTTCGATGGCCTTTCTGCTCCACCTGCTTTAAGGGACTTCTCATAAACATCTCCCAGCTATCTCTTCTTCTGATGACACACTGCTTGACCAGAGAGTATTCTGAAGATCACTGTGTTTCTGATAGTTACAAACCCTTGCTGCTAGATGTACTCTCTCTTTCTTATCCTCCTTCAGGCCTGGTTCTCCACCTCTTTCTGCTCAATAGCCTCCATCTTTTCTAACGAGTATCAACTAAAGACATTGAGCGTCTTTATTGGACTTTTGTAAATGGGAGCTCTCTGATGTTGGATTGCTGACAAAAGGACATTTGTGGATAAATGTAATGAAATCATTTCATGAGGGAGTCTTGTTTTACAAAGAATGACAGATGTCACACAACTTGTGGTGAGCAGAGACCCGACACTGGTCCTCAGTGAAGTGTGTCAGTCTCTGCAGCAGCAGACACTTCACTTTCACTTCAGTCTGACTGAGGGGGTTTTTGTACGACGCTTTTTCACTGTGTGAACGTCCTCTGACTGTTGATGTTATGGTAACTCTGACAGTAATAAATTGCTGCATCTTCAGTCTGGACTCCTCTGATGGTCAGAGTGAAGTCCGAGTTTGATCCACTGCCTGAAAAACGACCTGGAATTCCTGATGCTCGACTTGTAGCCCTATAAATGAGGAGTTTAGGAACTTGTCCTTCTTTCTGTTGGTACCAGGCTAGAGCATAGTCACCATTACTATACTGGTAAACCTTCTGACTGGTCCTACAGGAGATGGAGACGGGGTCTCCTGGAGCAGAGCTCTTTGCTGCAGGCTGAGTCACCGTGAACTGACCTCTGGACTCTGAGGATACAGACACACAAAGTGAAAGAGACTCCACGGCTTTGCGGGCTTCATCTCACACATAGTGATGTTGAGAGAGGAGAGGAGGTGGACTCTCTGGACTTTACCTGTGAAGCAGCAGCAGAGGAGAGTCCAGATGAGGACGGAGACCCGCGTCATGTTTGTGATGAGGAGGATTTGTGATGAAGGACGGCTGTCAGTCATCCAGGGTCCAAGTGTCAGGACTATAAAGAGTCCCAGAGCACTGGAGCATGGAGCTGCTGATGCAAAGCGTCTCTATGGAAATCAACGCCTGACTCCAGCCAGCACTTTCAGGGAGGTCTCATCCATGCAGATGGTTGCTTTTTCATGCTTCTTTTTGTTTCTCCTTTTGTTTTTTTTATTTAACCTTTATTTAACCAGGAAAAAAAGTCCGGTTGAGATTAAAAACCTCTTTTACAAGGGAGTCCTGGCCAAGAGGCAGCAGTAAGTTACAGACAGAACAACATTACAAACAGTTAAAAGAAGCAATTACATTTTGACAAATTGACCTCTAGTGTTCTCAGTTTGGTTTTAAAAGCACTTAGTGAGATAAAATAAGGGAGTTTCCAGGCTTTTTGAAGTCTGTTCCATGCAGTGGGGGCAGCACAGGCAAAAGCCCTTTTCCGTTGTTCTGTGCTTGCAAAAGGGACTTAAAGCAACAGTCGATCATGTGATCGCAGCAGGTGAGAATCAACAGTCCGCTTTGTGACTCAGTCACAGATGTACGAGGGCAGCAGCCCGAGCACGGCCTTATAAATAAAAGTGTACCAATGCCCCGACCTCCCGGTGCACAAAGAAGGCCATCCAACACGGGAATATAGTTCACTATGATGTGTTAACCATCTAGCGAGGCGTGATACGCGGTGTCGACTTTTTGAAGACTTTGAGCAGAGGCGTTCATGTACAGCAGATCACCGTCATCTAAAATAGCTAAAAAAGTTGCTTCTTAACATTAGAGGAGAAACACACCTTGTTTTGAAAAAGAAAACCCAGTTTAAATTTAAGTTATTTCACAAGACAGTCAATATGGGGCTTGAATGTCAAAGAGTCATCAAGTAAAACCCCGAGGTATTTCTATTCATGCACCCGCTCAAAGCCACTTCCCTTGAAAGTTGACACCACGGGAAGATCTGTAGGGACCTTCTTGCTTTTTGGAAAGATCATGAGCTTTTTTTTGTCAGCATTTAGAATCAGTTTTAGCTGCACTAGTGCGAGCTGAATCGCATCAAAAGTTTCTGCACAGATTCAATTGCTTTCACAGGGGTGGATCCAAAGCAGTAGATGATTGTGTCATCAGCATAAAGATGAACATTGGCATCTGACAGATTTTTTCCTAGTTCATTAATGTACAAAATGAACTAGAGGGGTCCTAATATTGAACCCTGTGGCACCCCCTTTTGGACACTCAAAGAGTCAGAATCCAGACCATCACATTTAACGCACTGAGTTCTGTCACTCAAGTAATTTCTAAACCAAGAAAGTACAGAGCGACAAAATCCAAAACTGCTGATCCGATGCATTAAAACAGCATGATCTACAGTATCAAAAGCTTTCGAAAAATCAATAAAAAGCCAGGCACAATATTGCTTCTTATCAAGAGCAGAATGTATGTCATTGACCACTTTTGTGGCTGCTGTGATGGTACAATGTTTTTTCCTGAAACCTGATAGCAAATTTGAAAGAAGTTCACTAGAAAAACTTTTAGCTGATCACAAACAAGGGGTTCAATTATTTTTGATAAGACACACAAATTGGATATTGGTCTGTAGTTACAGTGGAATGAAAAAGTTTGGCCACCCCTCATCATTTTCAAGATTTTCCCTTTTAAGTTATTGGTTGTTCATGACAGCAATTTCAGTTTAATATATCATATAGCAGACAAACATAGTGATATTTAAGAAGTGAAATGAAGTTTATAGGATTTACAGAAAGTGAGCAATAATTATTTAAACAAAAGTAGGCGGGTGCATAAATTTGGGCACCCCAACAGAAAAATTACATCAATATTTAGTAAATTCTCCTTTTGCAAAAATAACAGTCTCTAAATGCTTCCTGTAGCTTCCAATGAGGGTCTGGATTCTGGGTGAAGGTATTTTTGACCTTTCTTCATTACAAAACATCTCCAGTTCAGTCAGGTTTGATGGTTTCTGAGGATGGACAGGCCGCTTTAAATCACACCACAGATTTTCAATGATATTCAGGTCTGGGGACTGAGATGGCCATTCCAGAATGTTGTACTTGTTCCTCTGCATGGATGCCTTAGTAGAATTTGAGCAGTGTTTAGGGTCGTTGTCTTGTTCAAGTATCCAGCCCCGGCGCAACTTCAACTTTGTCACTGATTCTTGAACATTGTTCGTACGTATCTGCTGATACTGACTGGAATCCATGCGACCTTCAACTTTAACAAGGTTGCCAGTCCCTGCACTGGCCACACAGCCCAACAGCATGATGGAACCACCACCAAATTTAACTGTGGGTAGCAAGGGTTTTTCTTGTAATGCTGTGTTCTTCCGCCATGCATACCACCTCTTGTTATGTCCAAATAACTCAATTTTAGTTTCATCAGTCCACAGCACCTTATTCCAAAATGAAGCTGGCTTGTCCAAATATGCTTTAGCGTACCTCAAGCGACTCTGTTTGTGGCGTGTGCGCAGAAAAGGCTTCTGCCATATTACTCTCCCATACAGCATGTCCTTGTGCAAAGTGCGCTGAATAGTTGAACAATGCACAGTGACACCGTCTGCAGCAAGATCATGTTGTAGGTCTTTGGAGCTGGTCTGTGGGTTGAGTTTGACTGTTCTCACCATCCTTCGCCTCTGCTTATCTGTGATTTTTCTTGGCCTGCCACTCCGGGCCTTAACTAGAACTGTGCCAGTGGTCTTCCATTTCCTCACTATGTTTCTCACAGTGGAAACTGACAGCTGAAATCTCTGAGCTAGCTTTTCGTATTCTTCCCTTAAACCATGATGTTTAGGTCATTTGACATTTGACAGTTGTTTTGAGGATCCCATGTTGCCACTCTTCAGAGAACATGCAAAGGGAGCAACTTGCAACTGGCCACATTGAATACCCTTTCTCATGACTGGCTTCACCTGTGTATGTAAGTCAAGGGTCAATGACCTTACCAAACAAATTTTGTGTTCCAATAATTAGTGCTAAAGGTATTCAAATCAATAAAACAACAAGGGTGCCCAAATTTATGCACCTGCCTACTTTTGTTTAAATAATTACTGCTCACTTTCTGTAAATCCTATAAACTTCATTTCACTTCTCAAATATCACTATGTTTGTCTACTATATGATATATTAAACTGAAATTGCTGTCATGAACAACCAATGACTTATAAGGGAAAATCTTGAAAATGATCAGGGGTGGCCAAACTTTTTCATACCCCTGTAGTTAAAACCGCTGGGTCACCTCCGTTTAGTCAAGGAGTAACAAAAGCCGATTTCCAAATGGCTGGAATTTCGCCACTTTGGGTGGAGAGATTGAAGAGGACTGTAAGGGGCTGTGCTCCAAAATCTGCTGCTATTTGCAGAAAATAAGATTATATCATGTCTGGACCAGAGGGTTTTTCTATGATCTAAAGTTTTGAGTGCTTTATGCACTTGCTGCACGGTAAAAGGAATAAAATTGGAAGGGATCCCCAGAAAACAATTGAGGATCTGTGCAGGAGTTTACAGAAGCTGCACCTTTTTGATCAAACAAAGATCTGCACAAGATAAAATGTTTGTTAAAGCAATTTAATATTTCAACTTTTGCATGGACCGGGACCGAGTCCTTCAGAACAAATTTTGGAAGGTCTGTGCAGACTTAATTACTGATAAAGACTTTATCATCTTCCAAAATTTGTATGGATTATTGAGATTGTCAGTTGTGACGGATAAGTAATATTCCGATTTGGCCTTTTTGGTAAGAGAAGTGCATTTATTTCTTAGTTGGCTGAAAACAATCCACTCGCCTGCAGCATCACTTCTCCTAGCTTTGGCCCATGCCAAGTTGCGCTGATGGATCATGTCTGACAACTCTGGAGAAAAGCAGGGATTTTCACGTCCTTTCACTCTAAATTTCCTGATCGGAGCATGCTTGTTCACAATACTCATAAAAGTTTTGTTAAAGAAAGTCCAAGCAAGATCGACATCCAGGAGCTTGTTCACTGAATTGTTTAAAGTTTCTCGTGGCAGTGGTGGGCTGTCAGGGCCTGCAAGGCCTTCTCTGCTGGCCTAAAGAATATCTAAATCACAAATTCAGTTAATAATATTTTCTCCATGAATACTTCTGAAATAATTCCAAATGGTCTGTTCACTTCCTTTCATAGCTTTTCTCCTGGTTGTGCCGCTTCCAGACATGCATTTTCATATAAAAGCATTTAACCAATCACATTTCAGCCATCATCTGTTGCCAGGCAGGGTCAAAGTCAAAGGAGTCTGGCTGGGGGGGGCTGCACAATCAATTCTATAAGCCCTTTACGGATCCTTCGCCATCCTGTCGGGACTTCACTCCCCCCTGGTGCTCGGGTTCCCCTGGCTGCAGATACACAATCCCCACATCGACTGGACAGCCGGTAAGATCCGGACCTGGAGCACAACATGTCATGTAACCTGTCTGACCTCTGCCCCAACCCCCGGTAGTCCCGCAGCCCCAGAGCAACCATCAACCCCAGACCTATCCTGCGTCCCTCTCGATTATCACGACCTTGCCCCGGTCTTCGACAAAGACCAAGCCCTGACCCTCCCCCCTCACCGGCCTTATGACTGCGCCATAGACCTACATCAGGACGCAGTTCTACCCAGAGGTCGACTATACAACCTGTCAAAACCAGAGAGGACCGCCATGGAAGAGTATATTATAGATTCCCTGGCGGCGGGGTTGATCCGACCATCCTCCTCCCCGGCCGTGGCGGGGTTCTTTGTGGGGAAGAAGGATGGGGGCCTCAGACCCTGCGTGGACTACCGGGGTCTGAACAGGATCACCATCTGGAACAGGTACCCACTTCCCCTTATTGATTCGGCCTTTACCCCCCTCCATGGGGCCCAGATCTTCACTAAATTGGATCTAAGAAACACGTATCATTTAGAGATCGGTATGGACCCCTCCAAGATAGCGGCGAAGGACTGGCCGGAGCCCGAGGACCGCAAGCAGCTGCAGCGGTTCCTGGGCTTCGCCAATTTCTACCACCGCTTCATTCAGAACTACAGCCAAATTGCCGCAAGACTCGCTTCTCATGGACCCCGGCCGCCCGCAACGCATTCCTGACCCTCAAGACTCAGTTCCCCACCACTCCAATCCTCACTCAAGTCAACGCCTCACTTCAGTTTATCGTGGAGGTCGACGCCTCGGATACCGGTGTGGGGGCGGTGTTGTCTCAGCACTCCGGCGGGGACAGCAAGCTCCATCCCTGTGCCTTTTTTTCGAAAAAGCTGTCGCCGGCCGAGCGGAACTATGACGTGGGAAACAGGGAGCTGCTGGCCGTCAAGTTGGCGCTGGAGGAGTGGAGACACTGGCTGGAGGGGGCGGAGATGCCGTTCCTGGTCTGGACCGACCACCCGAACCTGGAGTACCTGCGGACCGCCAAAAGATTGAACCCCAGACAGACCAGGTGGGCACTCTTTTTCGATCGCTTCAATTTTTCCTTGTCATACCGACCAGGTGATCGAAATATTAAGCCTGTTGCCTTGTCCCGTGTCCACTCTAAAGAGGAGGGTTCTGAGTCACCCGAGCCCATCCTGTCTCCGTGCCACCTGGCCGGCCTGGTCTGGGATGTAGAAGCCGCGGTCCGACAGGCTCTAAGGACCCAGGTATTTCCGGAGGCCGGACCCCCGGGGACGACGTTTGTCCCGGAGACAGCCCGGGCCGACGTCCTCCGGTGGGCCCACTCCAGCCAGCTATCGTGCCACCCAGGGAGGTATAGAACTCTGAGGGTGGCGCAGCGGAGATTCTGGTGGCCCTCCATGTCCCGTGACTGCTGCCGGTATGTTTCAGCCTGCTCCGTCTGTGCCCAGAACAAGTCCTCCACCCAACCTACCTCAGGGTGGTTACTGCCCCTCCCGATTCCCCGGCGACCTTGGTCCCACATTGCTTTAGATTTTGTTACTGGTTTACCGCCCTCTAAGGGACACACAGTTATCCTGTCCATTATTGATCGTTTTTCTAAATTCGCGCACCTCATTCCACTTCCCAAACTTCCCTCCGCACTAGACACGGCTAAATTATTAGTCTCTCACGTTTTCGCGCTCATGGTATCCCTGTAGACATTGTTTCCGATAGAGGTCCTCAGTTCACGTCCCGCGTTTGGAAGGCTTTTTGTTTAGCAATTGGGGCCAAGGTCAGCCTGTCATCCGGATTCCACCCCCAAAGTAACGGCCAGACGGAGCGGCTGAACCAGGAGGTGGAGGCGGCCCTCCGCTGCGTCACCTCGAGATACCCCAGCTCCTGGAGTGATCACCTTCCCTGGGTGGAGTACACGCACAACACCCTCCCCAGCGCCGCTACCCAGCTCTCGCCTTTTCATTGCACGTATGGCTACCAACCTCCCTTGTTTCCCGAGCACGAACTGCAGATCGTGGTTCCCTCGATCGGCGTCCATCTCCGCAGGTGCGCTCGGACCTGGCGTCAGGCACGCGCCGCCCTCCTCCGTGCTTCCCGGCGAACTCAGACACAGGCTAACCGCCGCCGATCCGAGGCGCCGATCTACACCCCGGTCACAAGGTTTGGCTCTCAACCTGGGACCTTCCTCTGAAGGCATCCCCCAAAAAACTTTCCCCGCGATTCATTGGCCCATTCGAAATCACCGCAATTATTTATCCGTCTCTGACTCCCGCCTTCACTAAAGATCCACCCCACTTTTCCCAGGTCAAACCGGTCCACGAAGATCCGCTGGCCCCTCCCGTTCCCAATCCCCCTCCTCTCCGTTTTCTGGATGGTGATCCCGTTTACACAGTCTCCAGCCTCCTGGACGTTCGCCGCTGAGGTCGGGGGCTGCAATATCTGGCGGACCGGGGAGGCTATGGCCCGGAGGAGAGGTCCTGGGTTCCGGCTCGGCGGATTCTGGACCCCTCACTAATCCGGCAGTTCCACCGCGACCACCCAGGCCGGCTCCACGGGGCGCCGAGAGGCGCCCGTTGAGGGGGGGGTACTGTCAGGACCTCCTCTCGGCAGCCGAGAGGAGACACTTAACCCCAATTAATAATCAGCGCCAGCTGCCGCTCATCAAGATCTCTTTAAAGAGCAGGGGCTCCACCCGACCTTGTGAGACCACCGTGTTGACTCTTGGACCCGACCCTGCAAAATCCCGATTACCGATCAAAAATAAAGAGACTCTATCAAACTCCAGTTCTGGTGGTGTGGTTCCCTTTCCGAATCCTTCCGAGCCGTGACATTTATCTGGAGGAACAGACCACACCATCTAAAAAAATCAGATATGGTAAAAGAAACAAGTGAAAGAGGGCTGAAAGTGATAGAGTTGGACTGCCTGAATGGGACTTTGAAGGTGAACTGGTTGAAATCCTGGATCAAACATCATTCTTTCTGGTATTGTACTCCAAACTACTTATTCAACAAAGTCGGCGGCCTGAATCTTCTGCTTATCACTGACTTTGACAAGATTCCTGTCAAATGTTCAGAGTTCCATAAACAAATATTATTGTACTGGAAAATGATATATGTACACAATGTCTCACCACACAGTACAATAATTTGGAACAATAGACATGTGCTGCATGGCAACAAATCTCTGTTTTACAAGGAATGGTTTGAGAAATGTATATGGTCAATAATTGACTTGATGGATGACAATGGCAGTCCTCTAGACTATGAACAGTTCTGTACTACACACAGATTTAAGCCTCCCATATTAGAGTTCATAAAGTTACGAAACGCACTGCCTCGACAATTTGTATTCCTGACCAAAAATATAATGACGCACCAAACCGTACAACCACAGTTACCCCAACTATCACTCCAGGGAATCTCAATTCTGGACAGAAAGTGCACCAACTCCTTTATTAGGAAATGTTTGACAGGAAACTTATTCCCTGGACGTCAAAACAAATATAATATTTGAAATAAATTTGATAAGGAATCGATTGCCACGCTGCGAACTATGTATCTGACTCTACTCATACCCCCCAAGGCAAAAGAGACCCACTTCAAAATTATGAATGACATCTACCCATCTAAGGAATTATTGAGGGTACGCTTTAATTTTGAAGATAAATATTTGTACATTTTGTGAAGACAACATTGAAACCACCGACTATATATTTTTCTCATGTGAAAAAGTACAGGGCTTTTGGGCTAAACTCAAAAATGGGTTAAAGATAATTTCCATCGTCACCAGTTTCCTTCTGAAGAGATGATATAACATTTGGTTTACTTTTAAGCAACATAACAGATGAACTCTGTGTCAATGTTATTTTAGGCCTGGCCAAGTTCTTCATTCACAAAAACAGAATGCAAAAAAGTTCCCCAAATTTTAATTTCTTCGGAAACAATTTTGAATTATAAAAAAAAAAATCCTTAAAACTTATGGAAAAATCCAAAAACCAAAAAACATTCAGTTTGATGTCTGAGATTCCTTGTGAACCGCAACTTAATGACATGTTATATTCCCCTTACAATTTTTTTTTTCGTTTAGAATTTCATTTGTCTGTCTATTTAATTATTTCCTTTTAATATCTTTTTTTGTCTAGGATTATAAATTTCTCACAAACCGTTAACACTATTAACTTCTGATTACATACAGAACGAATGTCCTTATGTCCTTTGCTTCCTCATCCTTGGTTGTTTCATTGACATTCAGTTCTACCTTGCCATGTTTATTTGTACATTTGTATATTTGTGTGTGCTATTTATGTTCAATTAAAAGAAAAAAAAGAAAAAAAAGAAAGAGAGGCTGAGAAAATCTCTATGTCTCTCTCTCTCCCCCCTTAATGCCCCCCTCTTCCTCCTCACGCCGGCCAACGCGACGCGATTCTCGCCGTTGTTGTGGAAGTAGGGTAAAGGATTCCCCGCGTCGGTGCGAGCGATGCGTTTCAAGGCGTATTGCATGTGTGTGTGTGGAGCGGGGGGGGGGGGGGGTCTACAGGACTCCGCAGACCGGCAAAGGTGCACCTTCTCCGGACATCGATCCCCGAAACGTCGGCGTGGAGCTCCCGGAGCTGCCGGCGAGTACATGTGAATGAATGGAGGAGCTAATGTGTGTGTGGTGGGGGAGTGGAGTTAAGAGTGGAGTTAAGGTGTGTGTGCGTGTGCGTGTGTGTGTGTGCGTGTGTGTGTGTGTGTGTGTGTGTGTGTGTGTGTTTGTTTCTCGACAAAAGAGAATTGGACATTATGACACAACTTCATACCTATTGTAACAAACCTAGCGTGAATGAGGGTGAAAGACAAAAAATAATTCAATTACAATCGAGTCTGGACAACATATTTACTCATAGATCCCGTGGTGCATTTGTTAGATCCAGAGCAAAATGAATCGAAGAAGCAGAGAAAAACTCGGCATATTTTTGTGGCTTGGAAAGAAGAGGACAAGAGAAAAATAGCCTCAGTTCTCTTCTAATTAACAACAAGGAAATTACAGATGAGGCTATAATGTCCTCAGAAATCTTTAAATTCTATAGCCACCTATACACTTCGAAATGGTCAAAAAGCGATTGTGACTCCTTTCTAACAGATATTGCTCAATATATCCCAAAAATAAACAACTACAAGCAAACCTGTGAGAAGCATTTGCCTATTGCTGGACTCGACACTGCAGTGGGCCGACTATCTCCCAACAAAGCTCCGGGTTCAGATGGTCTCACAGGAGACTTCGACAGACACTTCTGGGAGGATATAAGGGAACTCCTCTATCATGTTTTCCTGGAAATCTTTGAAACTCGGTTGCTTCCGACAACAATGAGACATGGGGTTATCATTTCCATCCCCAAGCCCGGTAAAGACCCTCGCCTGTTGAAAACAGAAGACCCATCACTCTCAGAAATTCGGATCATAAACTGTTTACCTACATCTTAGTTTCCCGTCTCCAATCAGGAATCTCAGACATTATTGCAGAGACACGATCGGGCTTTCTGAAGGACGATCAATCCACAATAATATAAGGCTTGTCATGGACATCATAGAATACAGAGACCTCATAGAAGATAATGGCTTCATATTCTTCTTGGACTTTTATACAACCTTTGACTCGGTCGAACATCCATTTATCATAGCGATGCTCGAACATTTTGGATTTGGTTTAAAATTCAGGAATGTGATCCGTGGGCTCTATGAGAATATTCATAGCTGTGTCACCCAACCAAGCGGCACCACTCCGAGCTTCCATGTTGATGTGGGAATCCCCCAAGGTTGCCCCATCTCACCCTATTTATTTACACTTGCTACCGAAATGCTAGCCGTTTATGTTAAAAATAGCAACGATATCCAAAAGTTAGACATGTTGGGGACAGAAATTGTTATTAGCCAGCTGGCAGATGACACAACCTTAGTTTTGAAAAATGAACATCAAGTCCCAATAAGCGTTGAAAAAATTAAAACATTCTCCAAGGCTTCAGGATTGTCGTTAAACTTAAAGAAATGCAAACTTCTTGCGCTGCATGACTCGCCACTAAAGGAAATCAGAAATGTTCTGATCAAATCAGAAATAAAATCTAAGGACCAAAAGTTAAATCAATCCAGGAATATTGAATCTAAACTCAATCAAAGTAAAGCTAAATTGAATATATGGCTCCAAAGAGATTTACCAATATTAGGCCGGACATATTTGACTGAAATGGAATGTTTATCCAGATGTACATATCCAATGTATCCCAATGCTGCTCCAAATTCGTCCTCTTCTCCTTTCGGCCTTTCCCTTCAGGGGTCGCCACAGCGAGTCAACTTTCTCCATCTAACCCTATTCTCTGTATCCTCCGCTCTCATATCAACTACCTTCATATCCTCTCTTACTACGTCCATAAATCTTCTCTTTGGTCTTCCTCGAGACCTCTTGCCTGGCAGCTCCAATTCCAGCATCCGTCTACCAATACATTGTCTATCCCTCCTCTGTACATGACCGAACCATCTCAGTCTGGCTTCTCTGACCTTCTCTCCAAAACATCTAACATATGCTGTTCCTCTGATAGCCTCATTCCTGATCCTATCCATCCTGGTCACTCCCAAAGAGAACCTCAACATCTTCATCTCTGCAACCTCTAGTTCTGCCTGCTGTCTTTTGGTCATTGGAACAGTTTCTTGGCCATTCATCATCGCTAATCTCACCACTGTCTTGTACACCTTTCATTTTATTCTGGCTGATGTTCTTCTATCTCTTCGTACCCCTGACACTTTTCTCCACCCATTCCAACCTGCTTGGACCCGTCTCTTCACCTCTTTCCACACTCTCCGTTGCTCTGGACTGGTGATCCCAAGTACCTGAAATCCTCCAGCTTCTCGATCTCCACTCGGGTTCCTCTCATTCACACACATATATTCTGTATTGCTGCGACTAATTTTCATTCCTCTCCTTTCCAGAGCATACCTCCACCTCTCTCGATTTTCCTCTACCTGTTGTCTGCTCTCACTACAGATCAAAATGTCATCCGCAAACCTCATGGTCCATGGGGATTCCTGTCTAACCTCATCTGTCAGCCTGTCCATCACCATTGCGAACAAGAAGGGGCTCAGAGCTGATCCCTGATGGAGTCCCACCTCCACCTTGAACTTCTCTGTTACCCCCACAAGCAAACTTAAGGCCAAAGAAAGGAGGGTTTCCAGATCCACAATATCCTTTTGAAATAATACATGGTAGACCATTCAGGTTACCGATGACACATCCAGACCTTGAGGAGGCTCACACAGAAGACTCCATAGTGGAATACATAGTACAAAAAATAAAAAAAAAACGTAGACAACGAGATGTAACAGACGCAAATGATCTGCCCGAAGCTCCTCAGCATCATGGACAACATCCATCACCCCCTGCATGGACACTGACGTCTTGTCAGAGCTCTTTCTGTTGTAGACTGATACCACATAGGAGCTCCACTGAACGCCACAGGAGGTCTTTCCTACCTGAGGCTATCAGACTTTTTAATTCCTCTTCCCTCAGCCGCAGGGAATCTTCAATCTTTGTAGTTACTGCTAACAGTTAGAATTCATATTTCATTATATTTCTTATTCTTCCTCCTTTCTACTATTATCTATTACTGTTATGTTTTTGTACTTGAAACTCTGTCACAACAATTTCCTTCGGGATTAATAAAGTTGTTCTCATCTCATCTCATCATATAGTTATGGTTGACTCGCATGTTTGGTTTTGGCAAAAGTTTTACGCCGGATGCCCTTCCTGACGCAACCCTCTGCATTTATTGGAGAGACACGGGCCAGTGCCGCCCTGAGGCTGCATTATTCTCCGAAAATACAATGGTGAAGGAAAATTATCTGACACTCTGTTCAAACGACTGGTGGAAAATGAAGATTGTGCATCTTTAAAATGTGGCTCCAAGTTTTCCTGCCTGTTAGTGAAGTGTTTGTGTGAGAGTCAGAGAACCGTGTCTTTACACTCAGAGGTTTTTGTACGACGGCTCAATGAGTTTGTGTCACTGTGGTCCACGTTCGGCGGTGGAACCAGACTGGATGTGGGAGGTGAGTGAAATCTTTGACTTTGTCGATGTTACTTTAGACTTTTTTTGAGTTTTCCCGTGAAAAAAGTTGGGTCTCCAGTGAGATCAGGTCTATTTGAGCTGAAGGAAAAAGTGGAAGGAGGCTTTCAGGTGGAAGAGTGGGGATAGAAGCAGTCGGACATAGAAGAAGAGCCTGAATCCTGGCTGATATCAGACTCTGATCTTCAGGCTGGTAGGTTGAGTTTGTGCCGATAAAGTCCGAGAGTCGTCTCTCTCTCCGGTCGGAGGGGTTTGTCGGGCGCCTCCATCACTTTGTGTCGCTGTGGTGGACTTTTGGTGGAGGAACCAGACTGTCAAAGCCACACTGAAGCTGCTGAAGTGAAATGAGGTTCTCAAACGTGTGGAGTCGTGGCTGTTTTTCTGCGGAATTTCTGTGAAGACGCCGTTGCAGAGAGAGCAGATTAAGGCGGGTGTTTGAACATGTGCTGAACTGCTTTATCAGCTAGGATACTGATGGAAATGTGGTTGGAAAAGAAGTCCAGTCTCTCATAGACGATTGAAATCCTTGTGAAAACGGACTGATGGTCGTCTCTGCATGTCGGATTTCTTTTCGTGATTTTCACACTTTGGAGGGATTTGATAGAAGGTCGTGTCAAACTGTTTCTGCTCAATCTGCCCCTTTGCAGACTTTCAGTCGATTTGCATGAGAGGCTTCTTGCAGGGAAGTGAAACACTGTGTGAGTGAGTGACTGGTGGAGCAGAACAACATCTGACAGGAACTCCTTAGGAGGAGATGGTCTCTCACACAGGAAAGAGGTTTGATTGACAGCTGGGACAGAGTCAGACGTCAGATCATGATAGCACTCGTAAGCTTCAAGCACTTCCGGGTCACAAGTCGCACCCTCGTCTCCTCGGCCGCGGAGTGCCGATGGAAAGTTGTAGAGGTCCCGCTCTAACCTGCCCACCTTCTTCTAGGTGATGTTGTCCGTCCCACCCTGACGGTACTGCCCCCGTCCAGCGAGGAGCTGGAGGACGGCGACGCCACCGTCACCTGTCTGGCCGACAACGGCTTCCCCTCAGACTGGAGTCTGGCCTGGAAGGTGAACGGAGGAAGCAGCGGCAACTGGGAGCAGACCGAGAGCCGTGGGCCGCCGGGGAAGGACGGCCGCTACAGCTGGAGCAGCACCCTGAGGCTCTCTGCAGACCAGTGGACCAAGCTGGACTCTGTGACCTGTGAGGCCACCAAGAGCTCCCAGACTCCACTCAGTGAGACACTGACCACAGCCCAGTGTCTCCAGTCCTGACCCCTCTCTCTGCTCAGACCTCCACACCTATTTCTCTTGGCTACTCTTTGCCCTCCTCTGTCCCTTCACATGTTGATTTCCTTTGATTCAAGACAATAAACACCTTCTCATCAAATCAAAACTCATTGTTGTCTCTCACTTCGCCTGTTTCTGGAATTTTTGGCCTTGATTGACTAAAGACACAGGCAGAAGAGAGTCAAGAGTGGAGGTAGTAGTTGTTTGGGGTTCTTAGACAACAGAAGGTGACCTACTGGCAACAGGGTGAGTCTGAGGCTGCTGTCTTGATATTGGTCATGATCGCTGGCCATCAGGTAGAGGTGAGTGTAATCAGGTGAGGACAGGTGTGCAGCTTGAGCAAGGAGACAAAGAGCACACGGAAAGTACAGTGCCGTCATTGACCAAAGGTGTGTACGTGTCAAAATGGTCCTTTAGTTTCTCGTCAGTCACAGTGACCCTGAAAATAGTTTGTACATTTCAGCAGATACTTTGGTCACAGTGTTTTAGGAGGTTAATATCAAATTTGTTCAACCAGCAGAGAGGTGTCCTAAAAGGATCCAAGCCAGGACCACTATCTGCCACCTTTTGTCACCGGTAGAATAAATGGTGTTCAGTCACCTCAGTAAAGAGGAACCCTTTGGGCAGATCTGTGTCATAGGACATCAGTGCCGGATGACTTTCGATGGCCTTTCTGCTCCACCTGCTTTAAGGGACTTCTCATAAACATCTTCCAGCTATCTCCTCTTCTGATGACACACTGCTTGACCAGAGAAGTATTCTGAAGATCACTGTGTTTCTGACAGTTACAAACCCTCGCTGCTAGATGTACTCACTCTTTCTTATCCTCCTTCAGGCCTGGTTCTCCACCTCTTTCTGCTCAATAGCCTCCATCTTTTCTAAAGAGTATCAAAGAAAGACATTGAGCGTCTTTATTGGACTTTTGTAAATGGGAGCTCTCTGATGTTGGATTGCTGACAAAAGGACATTTGTGGATGAATGTAATGAAATAATTTTTACGAGGGAGTTTTGTTTTACAAAGAATGACAGATGTCACACAACTTGTGGTGAGCAGAGACCCGACACTGGTCCTCAGTGAAGTGTGTCAGTCTCTGCAGCAGCAGACACTTCACTTTCACTTCAGTCTGACTGAGGGGGTTTTTGTACGACGCTTTTTCACTGTGTGAACGTAGCCTTGCTGTTGATGTAATGGTAACTCTGACAGTAATAAACTGCTGCATCTTCAGTCTGGACTCCTCTGATGGTCAGAGTGAAGTCAGAGTTTGATCCACTGCCTGAAAAACGATCTGGAATTCCTGATGCTCGACGAGTAGCCCAATAAATGAGGAGTTTAGGAACTTGTCCTTCTTTCTGTTGGTACCAGGCTAGATGGTGGTCACCATCATCATCCCGGTAAACCTTCTGACTGGTCCTACAGGAGATGGAGACGGGGTCTCCTGGAGCAGAGCTCTTTGCTGCAGGCTGAGTCACCGTGAACTGACCTCTGGACTCTGAGGATACAGACACACAAAGTGAAAGAGACTCCACGGCTTTGCGGGCTTCATCTCACACATAGTGATGTTGAGAGAGGAGAGGAGGTGGACTCTCTGGACTTTACCTGTGAAGCAGCAGCAGAGGAGAGTCCAGATGAGGACGGAGACCCGCGTCATGTTTGTGATGAGGAGGATTTGTGATGAAGGACGGCTGTCAGTCATCCAGGGTCCAAGTGTCAGGACTATAAAGAGTCCCAGAGCACTGGAGCATGGAGCTGCTGATGCAAAGTGTCTCTATGGAAATCAACGCCTGACTCCAGCCAGCACTAACAGGGAGGTCTCATCCATGCAGATGGTTGGTTTTTTGTGTCTTTTTGTTTCTCCTTTTGTTTTTTTATTTAACCATCATTTCACCAGGAAAAAAAAGTCCCGTTGAGATTAAAAACCTCTTTTACAAGGGAGTCCTGGCCAAGAGGCAGCAGTAAGTTACAGACAGAACAACATAACAAACAGTGAAAAGGACGAATTACATTTTGACAAGTTGACCTCTAGTGTTCTCAGTTTGGTTTTAAAAGCATACGTCTGTTCCATGCAGTGGGGGCAGGACAGGCAAAAGTTCCCAATGATTTGTTAATCATCTACAATTTGTTATGAACCTCAGCGAGGCGTGATACACGGTGTCGACTTTTTGAAGACTTTGAGCAGAGGCGTTCATGTACAGCAGATCACCGTCATCTAAAATAGCTAAAAAAGTTGCTTCTTAACATTAGAGGAGAAACACACCTTGTTTCGAAAAAGAAAACCCAGTTTCAATTTAAGTTTTTTCACAAGACAGTCAATATGGGGCTTGAAAGAGTTATCAAGTAAAACCCCGAGGTATTTCTATTCATGCACCTGCTCAATGACACTTCCCTTGAAAGTTGACGCCACGGGAAGATCTGTAGGGACCTTCTTGCTATTTGAAAACATCATGGGCTTTGTTTTGTCAGCATTTAGAATCAGTTTTAGCTGCACTAGTGCGAGCTGAATCGCATCAAAAGTTTCTGCACAGATTCAATTGCTTTCACAGGGGTGGATCCAAAGCAGCAGATGATTGTGTCATCAGCATAAAGATGAACATTGGCATCTGACAGATTTTTTCCTAGTTCATTAATGTACAAAATGAACAAGAGGGGTCCTAATATTGAACCCTGTGGCACCCCCTTTTGGACACTCAAAGAGAAACCAGAAACCAGACCATCACATTTAACGCACTGAGTTCTGTCACTCAAGTAATTTCTCAACCAAGAAAGTACAGAGCTACAAAATCCAAAACTGCCGATTCGATGCATTAAAACAGCATGATCTACAGTATCAAAAGCTTTTGACAAATCAATAAAAAGCCAGGCACAATATTGCCTCTTATCAAGAGCAGAATGTATGTCATTGACCAACTTTGTGGCTGCTGTGATGGTACGATGTTTTTTCCTGAAACCTGATAGCAAATTTGAAAGAAGTTCGCTGGAAAAACTTTTAGCTGATCACAAACAAGGGGTTCAATAATTTTTGATAAGACACACAAATTGGATATTGGTCTGGATATTGGATATTGGTCTCACCTCCGCTTAGTAAAGGAGTAACAAAAGCCGATTTCCAAATGGCTGGAATTTCACCACTTTGTGTGGAGAGATTGAAGAGGACTGTAAGGGGCTGTGCTCCAAAATCTGCTGCTATTTGCAGAAAATAAGATTCTATCACATCTGGACCAGAGGGTTTTTCTATGATCTAAAGTTTTGAGTGTTTTATACACTTGCTGCATGGTAAAAGGAACAAAATTGGAAGATATCCCCAGAAAACAATTGAGGATCTGTGCAGGAGTTTACAGAAGCTGCACCTTTTTGATCAAACAAAGATCCGTACAAGATAAAATGTTTGTTAAAGCAATTTAACATTTCAGCTTTTGCATGGACCGGGACCGAGTCCTTCAGAACAAATTTTGGAAGGGTCTGTGCATACTTAATTACTGATAAAGACTTTATCACCTTCCAAAATTTGTATGGATTATTGAGATTGTCAGTTGTGACGGATAAGTAATATTCCGATTTGGCCTTTTTGATAAGAGAAGTGCATTTATTTCTTAGTTGGCTGAAAACAGTCCACTTGGCTGCAGTATCACTTCTCCTAGCTTTGGCCCATGCCAAGTTGCGCTGATGGATCATGTCTGACAACTCTGGAGAAAACCAGGCATTTTCACGTCCTTTCACTCTAAATTTCCTGATCGGAGCATGCTTGTTCACCATTCTCATAAAAGTTTCCTTAAAGAAAGTCCAAGCAAGCTTGACATCCGGGAGCTTGTTCACTGAATTGTTTAAAGTTTCTCTTGTGGCAGTGGTGGGCTGTCAGGGCCTGCAAGGCCTTCTCTGCTGGCCTAAAGAATATCTGAATCACAAAGGTTAATAATATTTTGTCCATTAATACTTATGAAATAATTCCAACTGGTCTGTTCACTTCCTTTCACAGCTTTTCTTCTGGTTGTGCCGCTTCCAGACATGCATTTTCATATAAAAGCATTTAACCAATCACATTTCAGCCATCATCTGTTGCCAGGCAGGGTCAAAGTCAAAGGAGTCTGGCTGGGGAGGGGGGGGGGGGGTTAGTTCTGCAAGCCCTTTACAGAAAAAACGAGTGTTGATGACGCGGCTGCTTCAACCAATCAGATTTTGAGTTGGCAACATCAAAGCCTTCTAGCAGGCTACAGCAACGTCAGCGTACTCACACCCTCTGATTGGATAGTCAGAGAGTACTAGCCAGCTGCGAACAGAAATATAGTTGTGTTTGTTTAATATCGTTTTTTTCAGCCCACAATGGCTACAGGAGAAGAAACGGATTTAGTTACCAATATATTGTTCAAGCGATTTTCGTTTTGAAGAAAAGCTGGACATAGTAAAGAAAGGTCGGGCAACTCCTAAGCTAGTGAACCTGTCACAACCAGGAAAAGGATTTGTCCGACATTTTCAAGCCACAAACTACGACCGGTACCCCTGGCTCATAGGATCTGAGGTTCACTGCAGATTGTATTTCTGGGAGCATTTGGAGCCGAAGCACACGGACAATCTGTACGACGGAATAATTGAACTCTTTTTGGGGAAAGGAGGATGGATTTTGTCTACAAATGATCAGAATTTCTGGTGAGTAAAATGCTGCTATTTTCCTAAATAATACTGCAAGTTTATAAGGTTATTATTGGTGCTTTTTATGTGTTTAGGCTGTTTGATATAAAGGCATTTATTGTGGCTACTTTTCGTTTGTGTGGCTCCCACCATGCGACTCTCTTTACACCGCATTTCTGCATAATAAGTATGTTTTTTTTTTTTTTTTATAACCATAAACTAATTATGGGGGGTGGATTGATTTGGAGCACTACTGAAGGTCTAGGTGTAAAATGCACGGGCCGCCACTGTCTTGTGGATAACGAGCGGATTACTTTTGGGGATTTTAGTGTCCCAGCAAGCAGCAACAGCGCAGTGATCACTCATATCATTGCAGAAAACTCCCAGAGCTGAGAATTTATGAGGAACATTTGAAAGGATTAAATCAAGTCAAGTGGATTTATCAGGACTTCTAATATTTGGCCGAGTACATAGATTGACCGATTGACTTAGATTATTTGAGTCACAGAAGCATTTAAACTCATCCGAAACTGAGGTTAACCAGTCCCAATTTAAGTCCCCGGACAGCAAGAGTTCGTTAGACTTAAACCTAGATAAAAGATGTCTTAATGTTGACAAAGCTTCCTTTTTGGCAGAAGGAGGCCGATAGCAACCAACAACAGTTAAATGCAGGGATTTTGCAATTTTTATATTTAAAGCCAAAAACTCCAATTGCTTACGGATGGATTCAGATAGAAGAACTACAACAACAAATCTTAAAGTCCACCGTAAAATAGTCTTTAAATCAGATTTGTCAGAAAAGAATATGCAAACATAGATATAGATACCAAGGAGCAAGATGGTGTATAACTTGAACAACAGACAAACAAAATCTTAACATCTGAGAAGAAAAAGAAAGTCCTTGTGCAGAGAATGGTGATAGAAACAGCAGGTGTACAGTAGGGATGAGGATCCTGAAAGAGACATGATGAGCAAGGTGTCCTGGAGAATGTGTAGACATCAATATTGCACGGATAACAGTGCTAAGTTGAGGTGGAGGTAGTGCTCATGGAGGTCGTGAGCCGGTGCAACAAAGAGTGTTTTGAGATGTTTGTGAGCAGCATCTGCACTGAGCTTTATGTGCTTGTTGCATTGAACAGTCTGACAGCCGATGGGATGAAGGACCTGCAGTGGCGTTCCTTCTTGCAGCGAGGATGCAAAAGTCTTTGGCCGAGGGAGCTGCTTAGATCCCTGCAGGGTCATGCAGAGGCTGAGAGGAGGCTGTTGTCAGTCCTCCCACTCTTAGACTTATTGGAAAGAGTTCCCTGTTGACAGTCGCCGCTAAAATGGTTCAGTGCTGAACATGTGCAGAGGTGTATCCCAGGGTTCCCTCTATAAATTCACACAATCAAGTCCAAAAGCTCCCAATTCTACCCTTGTATGCTGATGACACTGTCATTTCCTGCTGTGTCTCCCCTTTAGACAGGGTGGTATATTTTCGAACTCTGCTCCAATGTTCATATTATTCATCGATCTTGTCATTGTCCCCAATAGTGTGATGGATCACTGTTTCGTTAGAACTGCTCCACACGTGTCTTGGACGTAGAATTAAAGTCAGTATGTTTCCAATGTCATATCTAAATTGTGATTGTTTCATGTAGTTTGTGTTTGTCTTCCTTTGTTTTCCCTCCTGTGTGATTCATGAGTCCTGCTCAGTCCAACCCTGTTCCTCATGTCTTGACCAATCAGCTCCCAGCCTGCTCACCTGTCTCTTGTTATATCCCGTCAGTGTCGTATCTTTGCGACTTTTGTCCCAGAGGACTTGTTGTTTAAACACCAGGAAAGTCTTTGGCATGAAGATCAGGTATTTTCTTTAATTTCAGGATTGGACTCTGAAGGAGGCTCACTGAACTCTCTCTTGTGTAGAAAAGAAATAATTTGAATTTATTTCTATAAATAACTAGAGTGCTACAATCCAGAATGTTGTTGCGGCTGCATCAGTTCCTCTTTAGCTGAGGGAGGTTTTTGTACGACGTTGCATCACTGTGTGAACGGGTAGCTGTTACCCTGCTGACAATAATAAACTCCTGCATCTTCATTCTGGACTCTGCTGATGGTCAGAGTGAAGTCAGTCCCAGACTGACTCCCACTAAAACGATCAGACACTCCAGAGAAACGGTTCGTGGCATAATAAATAAGAAGCTTTGGAGCTTCTCCAGGTTTCTGCAGGTACCACTGCAGGTCATTGCTAACTCCTGTACTTGCTTTACATCTCATGGAGACGGTCTCTCCTGGAGCAGCAGACGGAGGTCCAGACTGAGTCAGGATAACCTCCCCGGATGAACCTGCAAAACAAGTCGGCGGAAGATTTTAGGAGACAAATTGAAGGACGTGGCAACAGAGGAGCACCGTTTCTCCAAGGTGGATGCTGCTCGTTTGTGTGTTCCTGCTTGGCATCAGAACTTGATGGCAGTGAATCTGGAGCAATATCTCCAGAGGAGAGTCTCACCCTGGACGAGGAGCCCCAGGGTGGCCAGCTGGAGGATCAGTGACTGCATCATGGTGCTGCCGGTGTGTCGGTGCTTCTGAAAGGTCTGGAGCTCTTAACAGCTGGGAGCTGAGGGGCAGGACATGTATGCAAACACAGAGTCAGTCAGCTGGAGCTGTCCTCAACATGTCCTGCTGTGTCCTCCTCACTGCTCCACACATACGCATTTGCCAGTTTCAAAGGTCTGAAGCTCAAGATGTTTGACTGTCACCGTGCATTTATTGTCGTGAATCTTCCTGCTGCTCATAGAGTTCATTTTTGCACAACACCCTGTCGCTTTCTTGGATCCTGGAAAACAGTTTCCTTATCAATATTCTTCGTCCACTGCTGTGACTGACTGTGGATCAATATGTTTCAGTCCAGTCACTCCTGAAGCCACAGAATAACTGATAACCAATCGACGGTCCATTTTGACCGAGGCCATCTTCCTCTGAGCCTTCTGCTTTTTGGATTCAGGGAGCCTGATTCCAGATGTATCCTTCTTAAGAGACAGAGAATCCACCACTTCATTCAACAGGTCCAGTGCAGAGCATCTTGAGGTTCAGTGGTTCGGCCCGTCTCCTCACAGCAAGAAGGTTCCAGGTTCCACCTGGTGAGTGACTGCGTTCTCTCTGTTTGAGGTCGTCATTGTTCAAGAACTAACCAGTCATACTTGCACTCATCCTCTGCTGCCGCTTCTTTGGGGTCCCTCATCTTCGGTCCAATTCTATTCAGTTCCTACTTCGTTGATCTGCTTCTGATTTACCCAGAGGTCCAAATCCTGATGTATGCCGATGACACTGTTCTTTGCAACCAATGCGGTCCAACTGATTGTTGTCGTAGCCAGTTTAATACATAAATAAAGAGCATCCTTATTAAGTTTTAGAGCCTTTAAAGTGAACTTTAGACAAATCAGCCTGCTGGAAACAGCTTCACCTCTTCAGCATTGGAGGTTTTCAGCAGGTGCAAGGCTGGGGAGAATAGACATTTGACATTTTCAGTCCGGTAACTCAGTCTCGTGATCAAATTTTGAGAACTTTTGCCTAACTATTAGCCCTTTGTACAATTCGAAAATGTATACATTTTTCTTTCCACGTTAACATCGACATGATAGCTGACACAAGTTTTCACATAAGAAGTCCTCCTGCTTTGTGGACGATAAATCTTCAGTTTGGCGAGAAAAAAAGTTTCATTTAAAAGCAAACGCCACACCATGTTAATCTGAACTCCAAAGGTCGACTGACAGACTTGAAAGATCATCAAAGTAAATTGTTAAACACAAACAGTTAAAAGTAAATACCGTATTTTCACGACCATAAGGCGCACCGCACTAAAGTTTCAGTTATGTGTGGCATTACTGTATTAAACACACATATAAGGTTCACCTGATTATAGGGCGCGCGTTTTATATACAATCCACACCCACACTTTAACATTCTCATGGTGTCCTCTACTACGTCCGTCTTACAACAACAACAACAACAACAACAACAACAACAACAACAACACACACACACAAGCATAAAAGTGTGCGTTTTTAAAAACAGAGCGGGAGCTAAACTGAGTTTGGTATTCATATTTTTTTACCGGTAATCGTCATCCATCGAACCCATGGAAGTCCTCATCCTCTGTTTCTGATTTGAACAGCTGCACTAAATCTCCGTCCAACATGCTTGCTTCACTTTCTTCACTGTCACAGTCGCTTTCCTTGGAAATGATGCCGGCTTTTGCGAAAGCTGGAACAAAAGTGCCGGCGGACATGTTAGCCTGAGCAGCAACAATCCATTCGCAAATTGTGGCGTAACTCGCCTCCCCCTCTTAGTGAAATCGTGGTCTCAAAGAAGACTTTTCGTACCCCGTTGTGCGTCTCGCTACCGTGCTGGTCCCCTTCTTCTCCACTGGGATGTGGAAAGCGAGCGGCATCTCGTCCATGTTGGTGACGAGGCCGGGCTGGATGTGTTTGTCCGCCATGTTTTCAGGGTTGTTAAAACAAGGATGTTCTGCACATACCTGTTCTTTTATTATACAATCAACGTCCACACTTCCCCCTATAACGTTCTCATGGTGTCTCTACGACACACGCAGGGTGCACTGCACTATAGGGCGCGCTTCACATTTTGGAGAAAATCTAAGACTTTTATGTGCACCTTATAGTCGTGAACATACCGTAAGTTAAACATTTTAATTTATCAACCGCCAACTTAGTGTTTAGTGAATATATTTGGTGTTTGTTTTCTTAAAAAAACAACTCACACTGGGTTTCTGTTAAATGTTTGTAAAAATCACTGTTTATTTTCAGAGACCTTCGGTTGTTTGATTGCGGAGTTCCTCAAGGTTCAATTCTGGCGCCTCGAGATCTTTCACATTGACTTTTTCCTTTTCAACTGAACTTTTCAAACTATTTGTTAAAGAATCCACGTGCAATATCACGTCTTGTAGTGACCGCAGTGGTTTTGTTCTTTGAAATTTACCAGGTTATTTTCTTGCGTTTCATTACTATTTTATTGACTGTTTGCTGAATCCTGGCTTGATTTCACTGAGAAGCACTTTGTGACTGGAAAAGATTGGACTCAAAGAGAGTGTCATTGAAATGGGAAAGACTGCAGCTACATTTGTGTGTGATATAAAACCCTTCCAGGAGTGTCATGATGAAGACCTGGTGTGTGGAAATGATGCTCCAGCTGCAGCAGCAGACACTTCACTTTCACTTCAGTCTGACTGAGGGGGTTTTTGTACGACGCTTTTTCACTGTGTGAACGTCCACTGACTGTTGATGTAATGTGCACTCTGACAGTAATAAACTGCTGCATCTTCAGTCTGGACTCCTCTGATGGTCAGAGTGAAGTCAGAGTTTGATCCACTGCCTGAAAAACGATCTGGAATCCCTGATGCTCGACGAGTAGCAAGGTAAATGAGGCGTTTAGGATCTTGTCCTTCTTTCTGTTGGTACCAGGCTAGATAGTTCCCATTGCTATCAGAGTACACATTCTGACTGGTCCTACAGGATATGGAGACGGCGTCTCCTGGAGCAGAGCTCTTTGCTGCAGGCTGAGTCACCGTGAACTGACCTCTGGACTCTGAGGATACAGACACACAAAGTGAAAGAGACTCCACGGCTTTGCGGGCTTCATCTCACACATAGTGATGTTGAGAGAGGAGAGGAGGTGGACTCTCTGGACTTTACCTGTGAAGCAGCAGCAGAGGAGAGTCCAGATGAGGACGCAGACCCGCGTCATGTTTGTGATGAGGAGGATTTGTGATGAAGGACGGCTGTCAGTCATCCAGGGTCCAAGTGTCAGGACTATAAAGAGTCCCAGAGCACTGGAGCATGGAGCTGCTGATGCAAAGTGTCTCTATGGAAATCAACGCCTGACTCCAGCCAGCACTTTCATCCATGCAGATGGTTGGTTTTTTGTCTGTCTTTTTGTTTCACGACAGCAACTCAGCCACCAAGTGGAAAAGTGACGGAGTGGGGTCAGCGGATGCTGAGCATATAGTGCCAAGAGGTCACCAACTTTCTGCAGAGTAAGTCGCAAACTTCATTTTCCTATTTGACTGTGCACCAGTGCACAAAGCAAGCGCCATAAAGACGTTAATGACAGCGTCTGGTGTGGATGAACTTGCCTGGCCATCACAGAGTCCTGACCTCAACCTGCTATAAGACCTTTTGGAAGAATTAGAGCAGAGGCTGAGATCCAGGCCTTCTGGTCTAACATCAGTGTGTGACATCACTAATGTGCTTCTGGAAGAATGGTCCAAAATTGCCATAAACACACTCCTGATCCTTGCGGACAGCCTTCCCAGAAGAGTTGAAGCTGTTCTCGCTGCAAAGCCTTGATCCGTGTCATATTGAACCCTATGGATTCGGAATGGGATGCCACTGAAGTTCATATGCGAGTATATTGGCTGGTAGTTTAGATGTTGTTCTAAAGTGCAATGGACATCCACATGACCAAAGAATATGAGCCATGGATGAGGAACACACATGCTCAGCTTGACCTTGTCTGCCAGTACAGTTAAGATGTAGATTATCTTTAATTCATCGTACAAATAAGCAGAAACGTTACGTGTTTTGAGCATACGACTGACGCCCCACTAACATTTATGTTCCGTCTCATCAGTAAAAACTCACACATCCCCGTCCTGTTTTAGTCGTCAAAGACTCATGTTTATCCCATCACCGTCTGGTTGCATCCTGAAAAATATTTGCATCGGCAAAGTCATTTCATCAGGGGTCGTCGTTGATGAACTCCGCAGTGGAGAGGATGTAGGTTGGCTTTTCTAGCTGACCAGAGGAGGTCCCGCAAGGATCGAGAGAAGTACCACTCTTTCCTTCACGTTTCCCTTCACGTTCAGATATGCTGAACTTGTCACAAGGCTGGAAAGTGAAGGTCGTCCAGTGGAAGTAGGCTGCAGAGGTTTCATAGCCACGTCAACATCTAGGCTACTCAGGGAGGTGGGAGTTAAAGGACGTGCCCACGGACAGGGAGTCAAGGACTTCTCCAGGGCTGCTGAAAATGGGAGCCAGTGGCTGTGGCTGAAGAGAAGAGATCCAACGTGGGTCTTCAGGTGAGCTGATGGCATCTAGGGAGTGAACCTGGGGCGCTGGGATTCACTGCTGAACCCTCTGGAGATGTAGTGGGCCAATCAGTGAAACATTTATGAAGGAGGGCGCTCACTTGACAACCCGAAGGAGGCCATCGCTCACTTGAAACCCCACAGGGTCTCATCGGTGCCTTAGGTATGCTTTCATCAAGGGATATCAACACCTAGTCCTACACAACAGATCTGCTCTGGACTGTTGACGCAAAATACTTGAAATCCTCCAGCTTCTTGATCTCCACTCCCTGTAGCCTCACCATTCCACCCGAGTTCCCTTCATTCACACACATATATTCTGTCTTGCTGAGACTAGCTTTCATTCCTCTACTTTCCAGAGCATACCTCCACCTCTCTTGATGTTCCTCCCCCTGTTCCCTGCTCTCACCACAGATCACAATGTCATCTGCAAACATCATGGTCCATGGAGATTCCTGTCTAACCTCATCTGTAAGCCTTTCCATCATCACTGCGAACAAGACGGGGCACAGAGCTGATCCCTGATGGAGGCCCACCTCCACCTTGAACTTCTCTGTTACCCCTACAGCACACTGTACCAATGTTTCACAGGCAGCACACATGTCTTGCACCGGTTTAACATATTTCTCTGACACTCCAGACTTCCTCATACAATACTCTTCAAAGTACTCTTTCCATCTTCTCATCACTCTTCAAGCATCTGTCAATTCATTTCCCTCTGTATCCTTAATCACCCGGACCTGTTGTACATCCTTTCCATCTTTATCTCTGTGTTTTGCCAACCTGTATAGATCATTCTCACCCTCCTTACTATCCAACCGAGCATACAAGTCATGGTAAGCCCTTTGTTTTGCCTTTGCTACCTCTATCTTTACCTTCCGCTACATCTCCCTGAACTCTTGGCTGTTCTCTTCAGTCCTCTCAGTATCCCACTTCTTCTTTGCTAACTGCTTTCTCTGTATATACTCATGCACTTCCTCATTCCACCACCAAGTCTCCTCTTCTACTTTCCGTCCAGATGACACACCAAGTACTCTTCTACCTGTCTCCCTGATAACACGAGCTGTTGTTGTCCAATCATCTGGAAGCTCATCCTGACCACCCAGACCCTTTCTCAACTCCTCCCTGAAAACAAAGCAACATTCCTCCCTTTTCAGCTTCCATCACTTTGTCCTCTGCTCTGTCTTTGTCCTCTTCATCTTCCTTGTCACCAGAGTCATCCTACAAACCACCATCCTATGCTGTCTGGCTACACTCTCACCTGCAACTTCTTTGCAGTAACTGATCTCTTTCAGGTTACCTCGTCTATACAAGATGTAGTCTACCTGCGTGCTCCTACCTCCGCCCTTATAAGTTACCCTATGTTCCTGTTTTTTTCTGGAAAAAGGTGTTCACTACAGCCATTTCCATCCTTTTTGCAAAATCTACCAGCATCCGTCCCTCTTTGCTCCAAATCTGCCCATCACTTCTTCATCCCCTCTATTGCCTTCACCAACATGTCCATTGAAGTCTGCACCAATTACCAGTCTTGCATTTCTGGGAATATTCTGCATCACTTCATCTAACTCATTCCAGAACTTCTCCTTCCCTTTAGATTCACATCCCACCTGCGGGGCATAGCCACTAACAACATTGAGCATCACACCTTCAATGTCCAGTTTAAGACTCATCAGTCTATCTGACATTCTTTTCACCTCTAGGATGTTCCTAACAAACTCCTCCTTCAATATAACTCCTACTCCATTTCTCTTCTTGTCAGTACCATAATAGTACAATTTAGAGCCTGCTCCTAAGCTTCTGGCCTTGCTACCATTCCACCTGGTCTCCTGGACACACAGTATATCCACCTTCCTTCTCTGCATCATGTCGACCAACTGTCTACCTTTTCCTGTCATAGTCCCAATATTCAAAGTCCCAACTCTCAGTCCCAGACTCTTTCCTTTCCTCCTCTCTCTCTGCTTCCGAATAAGCCCTCCTCCTCTTCTTCTTGTTCTTGTTCTTCGACCCACAGTAGTCCAATTTCCATTAGCACCCTCTAGGTTATCAGTACCAATGGCGGTCGTTGTTAACCCGGTCCACGGTATGATATAGTTATGGTTGACTCGCATGTTTGGTTTTGGCAAAAGTTTTACGCTGGATGCCCTTCCTGACGCAACCCTCTGCATTTATTGGAGAGACACGGGCCAGTGCCGCCCTGAGGCTGCATTATTCTCCGAAAATACAATGGTGTGGGAAAATTATCTGACACTTTGTTCAAACGACTGGTGGAAAATGAAGATTGTGCATCTTTGAAATGTGGCTCCAAGTTTTCCTGCCTGTTAGTGAAGTGTTTGTGTGAGAGTCAGAGAACCGTGTCTTTACACTCAGAGGTTTTTGTACGACGGCTCAATGAGTTTGTGTCACTGTGGTGGACGTTCGGCGGTGGAACCAGACTGGATGTGGGAGGTGAGTGAAGTCTTTGACTTTCTCGATGTTACTCCAGACTTTTTTTGAGTTTTCCTGTGAAAACAGTTGGGTCTCCAGTGAGATCAGGTCGATTTGAGCTGAAGGACAAAGTGGACGGAGGCTTTCAGGTGGAAGAGTGGGGATAGAAGCAGTCGGACGTAGAAGAAGAGCCTGAATCCTGGCTGATATTAGACTCTGATCTTCAGGCTGGTAGGTTGAGTTTGTGCCGATAAAGTCCGAGACTCGTCTCTCTCTCCGGTCGGAGGGGTTTGTCGGGCGCCTCCATCACTTTTTGTCGCTGTGGTGGACTTTTGGTGGAGGAACCAGACTGTCAAAGCCACACTGAAGCTGCTGAAGTGAAATGAGGTTCTCAAATGTGTGAAGTCGTGGCTTTTTTTCTGCAGAATTTCTGTGAAGACGCCGTCGCAGAGAGAGACGATTAAGGCGGGTGTTTGAACATGTGCTGAATTGCTTTATCAGCTTGGATACTGATGGAAATGTGGTTAGAAAAGAAGTCCAGTCTTTCAGAGACGATTAAAATCCTTGTGAAGACGGACTGATGGTCGTCTCTGCATGTCGGATTTCTTTTCATGATTTTCACACTTTGGAGGGATCTGATAGAAGGTCGTGTCAAACTGTTTCTGCTCAATCTGCCCGTTTGCAGACTTTCAGTCGATTTGCATGAGAGGCTTCTTGCAGAGAAGTGAAACACTGTGTGAGTGAGTGAGTGACTGGTGGAGCAGAACAACATCTGACAGGAACTCCTTAGGAGGAGATGGACTCTCACACAGGAAAGAGGTTTGATTGACAGCTGGGACAGAGTCAGACGTCAGATCATGATAGCATTTTTAAGCTTCAAGCACTTCCGGGTCGCAAGTATCACCCTCATCTCCTCGGCCGCGGAGTGCCGATGGAAAGTTGTCGAGGTCCCGCTCTAACCTGCCCGCCCTCTTCTAGGTGATGTTGTCCGTCCCACCCTGACGGTACTGCCCCCGTCCAGCGAGGAGCTGGAGGACGGCGACGCCACCGTCACCTGTCTGGCCGACAACGGCTTCCCCTCAGACTGGAGTCTGGCCTGGAAGGTGAACGGAGGAAGCAGCGGCAACTGGGAGCAGACCGAGAGCCGTGGGCCGCCGGGGAAGGACGGCCGCTACAGCTGGAGCAGCACCCTGAGGCTCTCTGCAGACCAGTGGACCAAGGTGGACTCTGTGACCTGTGAGGCCACCAAGAGCTCCCAGACTCCACTCAGTGAGACACTGACCACAGCCCAGTGTCTCCAGTCCTGACCCTCTCTCTGCTCGGACCTCCACACCTATTTCTCTTGGCTACTCTTTGCCCTCCTCTGTCCCATCACATGTTGATTTCCTTTGATTCAAGACAATAAACACCTTCTCATCAAATCGACACTTGTTGTTGTCTCTCACTTCGAGTGTTTCTGGAATTTTTTCCGTTGATTGACCAAAGACACAGGCAGAAGAGAGTCAAGAGTGGAGGTAGTAGTTGTTTGGGGTTCTTAGTCAACAGAAGGTGACCTACTGGAAACTGGGTGAGTCTGAGGCTGCTGCCTTGATATTGGTCATGATTGCTGGCCATCAAGTAGAGGTGAGTGCAGTCAGGTGAGGACAGGTGTGCAGCTTGAGCAAGAAGACAAAGAGCACACGGAAAGTACAGTGTCGTCATGGACCAAAGATGTGTACAAGTCAAAATGTTTCTTCTGTGTCTTTTCGTTTCTCCTCAGTCACAGTGAGTCTGAAGATAGTTTGTACATTTCAGCAGATACTTTGGTCACAGGATTTAGGACAGGGGTGTCCATTACGTCGATTGTGGGTCGATGGCATGGCATTGAAAAAAAAAGTTGGCGCCGGCCTATCATGAGTTCTCACAATGACATCTGACCTGACATTTCTCTGACTCACGCTTCACTGCGCATGCGCATACAATTACGCTAAGTGCAGCAAAACTCTAACAAGTTAGCGAGTAAGAAAGGGGATTAAATGTGTGGAAAAGCTGGACCAAGTAAAACGCCGAAGACTTACCACTACCATACGTAGTGGGAGGAGGACTTCTTTTTCACAATGTCATTTTTGAAGTACGTTTGCCTCATCTGTCAGTCTACAATTGCTGTACCGATGAAGGGAAAATTGGAGCGCCACTTTCGGACTGCTCATAAAAACTATGACACCGAGTTCCCTCCGAAAAGCGAGCTGAGAAGGAGAAAGTTGAAGGAACTAAAATCACAGCTTATTTTTCACACAGCTAAGGGCAAAGCATTGTTCCGGGTGAGTCACTACATCGTTAAAAACAAGAAATCCTTCCAGGACGGAGAGATGGTAAAAGAAGCATTCGTTGAAGCGGCCGACTCGTTGTTCGGAGACTTTAAAAACAAACCAGAAATACTAGCTTCGATCAAAGCTCTCCGGCTATCAAGAAGTCCAGTAACCCGGCGCAGTGAAGGCATGGCTGAGGATTTGACCCAGCAACTTTGGAAGGACATCGCAGATCGTGAGTGTTTCTCACTGCAGATGGACGAGTCTACGGACGTGAGTGACACAGCACAATTGTGCATTTTTATTCGGACGGTGTTTACTGACATGACTGCAAAAGAGGAGCTGTTAACAGTACTGCCCATGAAAGAAGACACGCCAGGAGAGGACATATTTCAGTCTTTCAAAAACTTTATGGAGAAAACCCAGCTCCCAGTCTGCAAATTGGTGTCCATCACCACGGATGGCGCACCCGCCATGGTTGGCTGCTAGAATGGATATATCGGCAAGTGCAGGGAGGATGATGATTTTCCGGACTTCCTCGATCACCACTGTATTATACACCTACAAGCATTTTAACATGAAAGAGATAATGGATGTGGCAACAAAGATGGCCTGTTCTATTCGGACCAGATCTCTTCAAAGACGGCTGTTCCGTGCACATCTGGAGAAGGCTGAGTGCGACCACTCAGAGTTGTTGTTGCACTCCGACGTGAGATGGCTGAGTCGGGGAAATTCCTGCAAAGATTTGCAGAGCTGTTGCCGGAGATGGAGGAGTTTTTCGGTGAAGGTAAACATGCAGATTATAGGCAACTAAATGACCATCAGTGGCCGCTGGACTTGGCATTTTGAACCGATCTGACCAACATGCTGAATGACCTAAATCTAGAGCTGCAAGGAAAGGACAAAACTGTGATCAATATGATCAGCTCAGTTAATGCTTTCAAACGCAAAATGCAACATCTCTCCTCGAAGCTCCAGCGCCATGATTCGGCAAACTTCCAGAACTTCCAGAACTTCCAGAGCTGGAGACACAAGAGCAGTCATGTGCACAGCTTGACAGTGCACGCTACATAAAGCAAATTGACAGTTGTCCGTCAGAGTTCGACAGACGCTTTCAAGACTTTGCTGTACTCGAACCTGTTGCTACATTCATGTGCTACCCTTTCCAGGAAGATGCTGAGGTTGTTTCACTGGCATCAAAAGTTGCAACCCTGTTTGCCCTGAACTCTTCTGGAGTGGAGGATGAGATTCTGTCACTTCAAGTCGACATTCAGCTGAAGGCCAGAGCTCATGGACAATTCTGGAGCCTACTCACAGAGAACAAGTACCCCAACATCAGAAAATGTGCTACCTTCTTGACTGCATTATTTGGCTCCACTTATTTATGTCAGTCAGCTTTTTCCCACATGAAGATCATGAAGTCAAAGTACCGTTCCACAATGACTGATGAGCATCTGGAAGTCTGCTTGAGGCTGGCTATCAACAGTTACTGTCCGGACTATGCAACCCTGGCTAATTCCATTCAGTGCAAGTCATCTGAGTAAGGTAATGACAAAAAACATGTACATAGTTGTATTGTGCAATATAGGTTGATGCAGTAATGCAAGGCATATAGTGTACATATAAAAATGATCCTCAATATATTTAGAAATAATGTGTTTTGCATTTTGAGTGGGCGGTAGATCATTTTGACTCGGTCATGTCATAAGTAGCTGTCAGGTTGAAAAAGTGTGGGCACCCCTGGTTTAGGAGGCCAGTGTCACATTTGCTCAACCAGCAGAGAGGTGTCCTAAAAGGATCCATGTCAGGACCACTATCTGCCACCTTTTGTCACCAGTAGAATAAATGGTGTTCAGTCACCTCAGTAAAGAGGAACCCTTTGGACAGATCTGCGTCATAGGACATCAGTGCCGGATGACTTTCGATGGCCTTTCTGCTCCACCTGCTTTAAGGGACTTCTCATAAACATCTTCCAGCTATCTCTTCTTCTGATGACACACTGCTTGACCAGAGAGTATTCTGAAGATCACTGTGTTTCTGATAGTTACAAACCCTTGCTGCTAGATGAACTCTCTCTTTCTTATCCTCCTTCAGGCCTGGTTCTCCACCTCTTTCTGCTCAATAGCCTCCATCTTCTCTAAAGAGTATCAAAGAAAGACATTGAGCGTCTTTATTGGACTGTTGTTGATGGGAGCTCTCTGATGTTGGATTGCTGACAAAAGGATATTTGTGGATGAATGTAATGAAATCATTTCATGAGGGAGTCTTGTTTTACAAAGAATGACAGATGTCACACAACTTGTGGTGAGCAGAGACCCGACACTGGTCCTCAGTGAAGTGTGTCAGTCTCTGCAGCAGCAGACACTTCACTTTCACTTCATTCTGACTGAGGGGGTTTTTGTACGACGCTTTTTCACTGTGTGAACGTATCCTTGCTGTTGATGTAATGGTAACTCTGACAGTAATAAACTGCTGCATCTTCAGTCTGGACTCCTCTGATGGTCAGAGTGAAATCAGAGTTTGATCCACTGCCTGAAAAACGATTTGGAATTCCTGATGCTCGAGTTGTAGCAAGGTAAATGAGGAGTTTAGGAACTTGTCCCTCTTTCTGTTTGTACCAGGCTAGAAAGTTCCCGTTGCTATTAGAGTACACGTTCTGACTGGTCCTACAGGAGATGGAGACGGCGTCTCCTGGAGCAGAGCTCTTTGCTGCAGGCTGAGTCACCGTGACCTGACCTCTGGACTCTGAGGATACAGACACACAAAGTGAAAGAGACTCCACGGCTTTGCGGGCTTCATCTCACACATAGTGATGTTGAGAGAGGAGAGGAGGTGGACTCTCTGGACTTTACCTGTGAAGCAGCAGCAGAGGAGAGTCCAGATGAGGACGGAGACCCGCGTCATGTTTGTGATGAGGAGGATTTGTGATGAAGGACGGCTGTCAGTCATCCAGGGTCCAAGTGTCAGGACTATAAAGAGTCCCAGAGCACTGGAGCATGGAGCTGCTGATGCAAAGTGTCTCTATGGAAATCAACGCCTGACTCCAGCCAGCACTTTCAGGGAGGTCTCAACCATGCAGATGGTTGGTTTTTTGTGTGTCTTTTTGTTTCTCCATTTGTTTTTTTTTACTTAACCTTTATTTAACCAGGAAAAAAAAAGGCCCATTGAGATTAAAAACCTCTTTTACAAGAGAATCCTGGCCAAGAGGCAGCAGTAAGTTACAGACAGAACAACATTACAAACAGTTAAAAGAAGCAATTACATTTTGACAAGTTGACCTCTATTGTTCTCAGTTTGGTTTTAAAAGCATTTAGTGAGATAAAATAAGGGAGTTTCCAGTCTTTTTGAAGTCTGTTCCATGCAGTGGGGGCAGCACAGGCAAAAGCCCTTTTCCTTCGTTCTGTGCTTGCAAAAGGGACATAAAGCAACAGTCGATCATGTGACTGCAGCAGGTGAGAATCAACAGTCCGCCTTGTGACTCAGTCACAGATGTACGAGGGCAGCAGCCCGAGCACGTCCTTATAAATAAAAGTGTACCAATGCCCCGACCTCCCGGTGCACAAAGAAGGCCATCCAACACGGGAATATAGTTCACAATAATGATGTGTTAACCATCTACAATTTGTTATGAACCTCAGCGAGGCGTGATACACGGTGTCGACTTTTTGAAGACTTTGAGCAGAGGCGTTCCTGTACAGCAGATCACCGTCATCTAAAATAGCTAAAAAAGTTGCTTCTTAACATTAGAGGAGAAACACACCTTGTTTCGAAAAAGAAAACCCAGTTTAAGTTTAAGTTTTTTCACAAGACAGTCAATATGGGGCTTGAATGTCAAAGAGTCATCAAGTAAAACCCCGAGGTATTTCTATTCATGCACCCGCTCGATGACATTTCCCTGGAAAGTTGACACCACGGGAAGATCTGTAGGGACCGTCTTGCTTTTTGGAAAGATCATGAGCTTTGTTTTGTCAGCATTTAGAATCAGTTTTAGCTGCACTAGTGCGAGCTGAATCGCATCAAAAGTTTCTGCACAGATTCAATTGCTTTCACAGGGGTGGATCCAAAGCAGTAGATGATTGTGTCATCAGCATAAAGATGAACATTGGCATCTGACAGATTTTTTCCTAGTTCATTAATGTAAAAATGAACAAGAGGGGTCCTAATATTGAACCCTGTGGCACCCCCTTTTGGACACTCAAAGAGAAACCAGAAACCAGACCATCACATTTAACGCACTGAGTCCTGTCACTCAAGTAATTTCTAAACCAAGAAAGTACAGAGCGACAAAATCCAAAACTGCTGATCCGATGCATTAAAACAGCATGATCTACAGTATCAAAAGCTTTCGAAAAATCAATAAAAAGCCAGGCACAATATTGCTTCTTATCAAGAGCAGAATGTATGTCATTGACCACCTTTGTGGCTGCTGTGATGGTACGATGTTTTTTTTCCTGAAACCTGATTGCAAATTTGAAAGAAGTTCACTAGAAAAACTTTTAGCTGATCACAGACAAGGGGTTCAATAATTTTTGATAAGACACATAAATTGGATATTGGTCTGTAGTTAGTTAAAAACCACTGGGTCACCTCCCTTTAGTAAAGGAGTAACAAAAGCCAATTTCCAAATGGCTGGAATTTCACCACTTTGGGTGGAGAGATTGAAGAGGACTGTAAGGGGCTGTGCTCCAAAATCTGCTGCTATTTGCAGAAAATAAGATTCTATCATATCTGGACCAGAGGGTTTTTCTATAATCTAAAGTTTTCAGTGCTTTATGCACTTGCATCACGGTAAAAGGAATAAAATTGAAGGGATCCCCAGAAAACAATTGAGGATCTGTGCAGGAGTTTACAGAAGCTGCACCTTTTTGATCAAACAAAGATCCGTACAAGATAAAATGTTTGTTAAAGCAATTTAAGATTTCAGCTTTTGCATGGACCGGGACCGTGTCCTTCAGAACAAATTTTGGAAGGGTCTGTGTAGACTTAATTACTGATAAAGACTTTATCACCTTCCAAAATTTGTATGGATTATTGAGATTGTCAGTTGTGACGGATAAGTAATATTCCGATTTGGCCTTTTTGATAAGAGAAGTGCATTTATTTCTTAGTTGCCTGAAAACATTCCACTCGGCTGCAGCATCATTTCTCCTAGCTTTGGCCCATGCCAAGTTGCGCTGATGGATCATGCCTGACAACTCTGGAGAAAACCAGGGATTTTCACGTCCTTAAATTTCCTGATTGGAGCATGCTTGTTCACAATACTCATAAAAATGTCCTTAAAGAAAGTCCAAGCAAGCTTGACATCCGGGAGCTTGTTCACTGAATTGTTTAAAGTTTCTCTTGTGGCAGTGGTGGGCTGTCAGGGCCTGCAAGGCCTTCTCTGCTGGCCTAAAGAATATCTGAATCACAAAGGTTAATAATATTTTGTCCATGAATACTTATTAAATAATTCCAAATGGTCTGTTCACTTCCTTTCATAGCTTTTCTCCTGGTTGTGCCGCTTCCAGACATGCATTTTCATATAAAAGCATTTAACCAATCACATTTCAGCCATCATCTGTTGCCAGGCAGGGTCAAAGTCAAAGGAGTCTGGCTGGGGGGGGGGGGGGGGGGGTTAGTTCTGCAAATCTTTACGGAAAAAAACAAGTGTTGATGACGCGGTTGCTTCAACCAATCAGATTTTGAGTTGGCGACATCAAATCCTTCTAGCAGGCTACAGCAACGTCAGCGTACTCACGCCCTCTGATTGGATAGTCAGAGAGTACTAGCCAGCTGCGAACAGAAATATAGATGTGTTTGTTTAATATAGTTTTTTTCAACCCACAATGGCTACAGGAGAAGAAACGGATTTAGTTACCAATATATTGTTACAGCGATTTTCATTTTGAAGAAAAGCTGGACATAGTAAGGAAAGGTCGGGCAACTCCAAAGCTAGCAAACCTGTCACAACCAGGAAAAGGATTTGTCCGACATTTTCAAGCCACTAACTACGACCGGTGCCCCTGGCTCACAGGCTCCGAAGTTCCCTGCAAATTGTATTGCTGGGAGCGTTTGGAGCCGAAGCGTACGGATAATCTGTACGACGGGATAATTGAACTCTTTTTTAAGAAAGGAGGATGGATTTTGTCAACAAATGATCAGAATTTCTGGTGAGTAAAATGCTGCTTTTTTCCTAAATAATACTGCAAGCTTATAAGGTTATTATTGGTGCTTTTTATGTGTCGAGGCTGTTTGATATTGTCACGACTCATCAGGTCCCTGGTCAAGCGGCACAGCAATTATCCTCCGCACCTGGTGACCACGCCGCACCAGGGAACAATCCCGATAATCAGGCCGGAGTATAAAGGCGGACCCAAAGTTTCAGTCATTGTCTGATCTCGTTAGCATGAGAAGTTCGTATTGTCTTCAATGCCACATGTGTAGAACATCCTGGACTGAAAGCCCATTAAACTACCTGCAATCCTACGTACCTGTGTCTGTCCTGGGGAAAACCGTTACTGAAGATCAGACCTGGTATGGAGCCCACAAGCACTCCAACACCTCAGCCTCCACAAGTCATCCATGCTGCACCGCTGACTAGCCTGGCTACATACTCCGGCTCCCCGGAGAGCTGTAGGGGATTCCTCCTCCAATGCTCTCTGAGGTTTGAGATGCAGCCTGCTCTGTTCCCCACGGAGAAGTCGAAAATTGCAGACATCATCTCCCTCCTGTCCGGCAAGGCCCTCCAGTGGGCTGAGGCTATCTGAAATTCCCCGGCCACAGTGCAGAACTTCGTGGGCCATTTCAAAGAGATTTTCAGCCTTCCTGATGGGGATTCCTCACTTCAGGCCCGACTTTACCACCTCCGCCAGGGGAAGCAGCCCGTCATGGAGTGCGCCTTGCAGTACCGGAAGCTAGCGGCCGCCAGTGGATGGAACGAGCCTCAGTCCCTCTGACAGCGTTTCGGCAAGGCTTGAACCCCTCCTTGCGACTCCACTTGGCGGCTTATGATGACACTATGGGGCTGGAAAAGTTCATCCAACTGGCGATCAGGTTATCGCATCGGAGAGAGGCCTGTTTCTCTGACCCAGGAAGATCTACTACCGCCACAGGGCCATCCCTCAACTCACCGGAGCAAGCAGAAGAGACCAGGGAAGTGGAGGCCCCCCGATTATCTGCCACCGAGAGATGCAGACCTCCAAGACCCTTGGTGGGTGCAGTGACTTCCCCCAAAGTCCATTTAAGGCCGTTGACTCAGCCCAGCTTTGCGTATCTGACTCGACCCACCCGAGCTCTCCTCGACTCCGGCTCGGCAAGGAACTTCATCTCTGGCGCACTCTGCCGACAGCTGCAAATTCCTCGGATCCCATGTTCCCCCACCTTCATCGTACGATTGGTGATGGGAAAACCTCTCTCTCCCAGGCGAGTCAACTCGCAGACCTCTTCCCTGCAGCTTAGAATAGGGATCCTGCATGTTGAGGACATTTCGTTTCATGTCCTGGAGGAATCCCAGATAGATCTGATGTTGGGCAGACCTTGGTTGACCGCGCATGAGCCTGCGGTTTCCTGGGTCACTGTGGAAATCCTGCGCTGGGGTGAGATCTGCAAGGAGAGATGTTTTCCCCAACTCCCTCTGACGAGAGTAGTACCCCTCAATGCCACATCAGTGGAAAGCCCCAAACAAGACCACGGGGCCCAGATCCCCCCTCAGTATGCCGACTATCAGGATGTATTCAGCCCCCAACGAGCCACTGCACTGCCTCCACATCGTCCCTGGGACTGTGCGATAGATCTTTTTCCAGGCCATCCCCTACCAAACGGAAAGATCTACCCTCTCTCTCTCACAGAACAGGCGGCCATGGAGACCTACGTAGAGGAATCCCTGCGCCAGGGCTATATCCGACCATCAAAGTCCCCTGCTGCCTCACCGTTCTTCATCACAAAGAAGGATGGAGGAAGGCCCTGTGTGGACTACCGGATCCTGAAACAAGCCACCGTCAAGTTCCGATATCCTCTACTTTTGGTGCTGGCGGCCTTGGAATCTCTCCGGGGGTCCAAAATATTCAGTAAACTGGACCTCCGTAGCGCCTACAACCTGGTGCGCATCAGAAGAGGGGATGAGTGGAAGACGGCTTTCGTAACCCCCTCTGGTCACTGGGAATACCAGGTCATGCCATATGGCCTCGCCAATGCCCCTTCCGTGTTCCAAGGCTTCATTAACAAAATATTCCGGGATCTCCTCCAGAAATCTGTGGTAGTTTACATCGATGACATCCTGATCCACTCCCCAGATCTGTCCAGCCACATTCACCATGTCATCCAGGTACTCACCAGGCCTCTTAAACACCAGCTGTTTCTCAAGGCAGAGAAATGCCTTTTTCATCAGACCACATGGCCTCACCTCTGCGTACTCAACGCCAGGTACTGGGCATCCAGGAATGAGTGCGACACAGAACATACTTCAAGACAAATTTTGGTGGCCAGGAATGTCGAGAGACCTCCGAAGATTTGTCAGACAATGCCCCGATTGTGCCATGGCGAAAACCCCGCGTCACCTACCAGCAGGGAAACTGGAACCCCTACCAATCCCAAATAGACCCTGGTCCCATCTCGGTATTGATTATGCCACTGACCCCCCCCCCCCCCCCCCCCCCCTCCAAAGGATACAAGAGTATCCTAGTGGTCGTAGATCGATTCTCTAAGGCATGCAAGTTGATCCCTATGAGGGGAGTCCATACAGCATCAGAGACTGCAGAAGCCCTCTTCAACCAGGTCTTCCGGAACTTTGGACTGCCGGAGGACATAGTCTCGGACCGAGGGCCACAGTTCGTATCCAGGTTTTGGCAAGCGTTCCTTCGCCTACTGGGGGTGACCGTGAGCTTGTCGTCTGGGTACTGTCCGTTTTTGTGGCTCCTGCCACGGGACCGGACTTTGTTGTCCCGGTGTGTCCAGATTATCATTCAGGGAAAAACGTCACAACTGCCAGGAACTAATCAAGCAAGAATGGTTTATTCAAAGTCAGGAAAATTAACTTACGAGATATCCCGGGCCAGAATGAATGTCACCCCGCGAGGATCTTTCTGCTCCTCTAGACACCCGCTGAGACGCGTCCAGTCGAATGTGTAGATGAAGAAGTTCTGGCCCCGATCAAAAGGATCAGGCTCATTTTATACCTTTTGGACAAAAGGGTCAGAGGAAGTCCTGACGATGACTTCCCCGACCCCCCCCCCACGGTTTTACGTTCTCTAGGAGTGCGGGCATCTGGGGTGCGGGGCCTCGTAAAACTGCGCTTCGATCAAAGTCGCTGGTTGGAGGAAGTCCTGATAAGCTTCCTGCGACCCCTGGTTTACGCTCTCTTGGAATGTGAGCACCAGGGTTGTGTAAAACTTCCCCTGACCCCCTGGCTCTGGTTGATTATCCCCCGGGGGTGTCGTTGGAACAGCAGGGTAGTGCATTCCTTCACGTTACATGATGGGGTCTCGCAGTTATATTTTAACAGTCTTTGCAATTGATAGTGGAATAATGGTGTAAAGTTCGAGAGTCTATAATTTGACGTTGGGGAGTTTGCTAGTCCTCACGTCACACAAGGACTACAATCAAAATAAGTAAACACAATGAATGTATGTAAACACAATGTATTATAATCATAACGGAATATTCTAACAGTCCCTCTCTTGGTGTGACTTTTTCACACCACAACTCCTCTACTTGGTTAGTCTTTCGTTTGGGTCTCACCAGTACTTTTTCTGTTGAGAGAGTCGGAACGGAGGTCTGGATGTCGTGGGGGTGGTCTGACACATTCATGGTGGTTTGCTGTAGTTCTAGCCACAGTGTGGGGACTGCTATTAATATAGTTGCTGCCATAAGAGAACATAGGGTTCCCCGGAACCCACACATACCCGGCTGTGCAAAAGGATGCCAGGGTGTAGACTTCATCTCCATTCTAGTGTTCTTAAGTGAGTGATTGTTTTAGCTTGTGATCTTTCTGTATGTTTGGCCCTCTGTCGGGTGCCTTCTTCATGTTGTGCATCAGGATCGTGTAGCGGTGAGTGCAGAGGTGCACACGTGCCTCACCGACTTTTTCTAAAAGTGTTTTTCTTCAGACAGCCGGACGTGTGTCACTGACCGCCCCTTTCGACTCTTATTCTTCGTCTTCGCTTTCACTGGAGGTCCAGTCTTCTGCCGATGTTCCGAGGAGGGGGAACTGCCTTGGCGCAGTGGTTGAGGTGGAACCGCGTCTTATGGCCCTCTACCTGTAGGCTGTGCGATGTTCGCCGTTGCACTCTGAGGGGGCCGTTCCACCATGGCGTCCACCAGCTGCTCTTGAACCTCTTCACATACACCCAGTCGAGAGCCTCGTCGTCTCGGTCCGGTTTTTCTTTGTCTGGTCCAGGCCTGCGAGAAGACAGAAACGCTATAGAATCTGTTAGTGCAGCCCAATATGCGTCCGATAACACCGGAAGTGGTCCTGACATTGTTGGGACCCCCACCTGCAGGATGTTGATACCCTCTTCCGGTATGAAGTTGATGCGGCGTGTACCTGCATCGATCATTCTGGGGTGTGTTTCTGATATCATGTAGTGCAATGGGTAATGCTTCCAGCCATGTCAATTTGTCTTTAGAATCTGCTATTATTTTTGCCAATTTCATTTTTAGAACTCCTAGAACTTTAGAACTTTGGCTCTTTCTACCAGTCCCTAACTTTGGGGGTGGTACTCTGAGCCATGCTTGTGTCTGATACCAAAATGCGATTGTGGCACACCTAACCTTGGATGACCACATTTATTGGGTGATTTATGTCAGTTCGAATATGTTACCCTGTAAGAGTGGGGGAGCGGAACTTTCGTCTCTCTCTCGCTACACCGGGAGCAATAAAAGGTGGGCACTTCCGCTGTCTCCTTAGATGTGATGCGAGAGAGAAACAATCATACGCTTCTTGACTTCCGCTCTTCCACCTGCTTAACACAGGTTAGTAAATCCCCCATTGAAACTGGAGTTTTTGTTGTATTTCGTCAAGTATTGTTTCCGTGAGCTTTGTATGGATATTTGATGCTGTCTGATTTTGTAAATTTGTGTTGGTAAATAAAAAGAGATGTGATGCGAGAGAGAAACAATCATATGCTTCTTGACTTCCGCTCTTCCACCTGCTTAACACAGGTAACATTTTTGCTACTATGGTCTTCACACGTGAGACCCGTAACACGATTCTACATGTTTCAAATGTTAATTCTTGAAATGTCCCCCACTGTCAGATCGTATTTCTGCAGGGAACACGTGGTACGGCACGTAGTGTTGGATCAATTCTTTAATCACGCAGCTTGCATCTTCCTTCTTGGCGGGGAATGCTTCTACCCACCCCGAGAAGGCGTCCACCATTACTAGCATATATCGATATCCGCATGTTCTTTTGTCCATTCCCATATCGGTGTAGTCGATCACAATCGTGTGACCAGGAGCATTCGGTAGTGGGAACAGACTTTTCTTTGTCCTTAGTCCTGGTTTGGGATTGTGTTGGCCACATACTGTACAACCATCCAATGTTTCCTTTACCTTTTGTTTGAGATACGGCAACCACCAACCCCTGAGCCGCCTTATTGTTTCTTTCAGGCAAACGTGAGTTGGGCCGTGCGCTTCTCAAATTGCCCCATGTGCGGCTTCCAAAGGGAGCACCATTTGTCCCGTCGGTGTCTTCCAGAACCCTTCGTCGTTCTTTTTTGCTCCGTCCAGATCAACTTTTCCATTGGGGTGCCCAGTTCTTGCAGCTGCTTTAGTTGGTCAGGGTTCATGCTTGTCCAGGAGCTTTGTTCCATTTCCTCTTGGGAGACTTCCTGCTCTGTCTTGTGTAGCGGTAGCTCACCATCTGCTGAAAATCCTGCAACTAATTTTGCTTATCTGTCTGCTTGTTCGTTCCCTTGTGAATCTTCATCCAGGCCCCCGGTTTGTGCCGTTACCTTTCTGATTGCCAGTTCATCTGGTTCCAGGATTGCTTGTGCCGGTTGTATCACCAGGTCTCTGTGCTTACATGGTGTTCCTGCTGATGTAGTCCATCCAGACCTGGACATTCTTGCCAATTCTGTATGGCATCAACCATATACATATTGGGAGTCTGTGCAGATCTCTCCTCTCTGACCTCTGAGCTCTAAGAGTGCTTCCACCACGGCCTGTAGCTCAGCTCTCTGGGCTGAAAGTTTTTTATTCTCTTCCAGCATCTTTGCTTTAACCACCAGCCATGCTCCTTCTTTTTTCTCCACAATTGTGTATCCTGCTCTCAATTCATATGAGCCATATGTTGCGCGGTGGCAACAGCCATCGATGTACAGTACTCTTTTACCGTCTTATAGCGAGTCAGCTCGGAGGTCGGTTCGGAACATTGATCTTGCCGCACAAATGGGGCACATTGGTGCAATGGAAACGGCGAGATCTCATCTGCCAGCAGAACGTCAGGTGTTTGGAATGAGATGTTTGGCTTTAGTAATATTTTGCTAAGTCGCCTTTTCCTTAACGCTGACATGGAGAAGGCTGTGGACTCCAGGAACGCTCGCACCCCATGCGTTGTATACACTATTAATGGGTGATGCATTGTTATGTATTCAGTTTTTCCAACTGCTTTAGCGATACCTGCAGCTGCTCTTGTGCAGGCAGGCTGTGACATTTCGGTGAAATCCAATTTTGAGCTGTAGTACATCAACACTTCTCTTTGATCCTTTGCCTGTCCACTCACTCTCTGCTGAAAAAAACAGCGTTGATAACGCCCTCATTTTCAGCCACTTCCAGATAAGAAGGTTTAGAGTAATCTGGCACAGCAAGGGTGATTGCTTGGCTAATCAGGCCTTTGACCTTGATGAAATGCACCTCCATTTGTGGAGTCCATTCAAGAGGAGCTGAGAGGTTGGAGTATCCTGCTTCGGCCATCATTTGTCTCATGGGAGCCGTCTGCTCCATGAAATTAGGGATGTGGTGCCTATGATAGTTCAAGAGTCCGAGAAAAACCAGCATATCACGTACAGTCTCTGGCCTAGCTTATTGCAGGATTGAGGTCATTTGGGTTGTCGTAAGGGATAGGCCTGCTGGGGAAAGTAGTCGTCCGAGGAACACCACTGATTGACGCACACATTGAAGTTTCTTTCTAGATACCTTGTAGCCACGGGCCACTAGGTGCAGTAGGACATTCTTGGTGGCTTCCAGACATGACTGTCGATTCGCACCTGCAATTAGGATGTCATCCACATATTGCATGACCTCAACGTCGTTAGGGAGTTGTACGTCATTCAATGAAGCACGTAGGCAGCGATTGAATATACCTGGAGAATTAGCCAAGCCCTGAGGGAGACGAGTGTATGTATACTTATTTTTGTAATACGTAAAAGCGAGTTGATCTCGGCTGTTCTCATGCAGCGGGACACAGAAAAAGGCATTGGATAAATCGAGATCCGTGAACCATGTTTGGGCTGGCGTTATTGTGCCAAGAATAACCAGTGGATTAGGAACGGCCTCTAAAGCCGTCATACACTGGGCATTGACTTCTCTCAAGTCGTGTACCATTCGCCAGGTTCCATCGGGTTTTCTAACTGGCAGCAATGGGGTGTTTGATGCCGAATTTGAGGGAACCAACACACCAGCTTCTATTAAACCGGCTATGGTGTCATGGATTCCTTCTGCTGCGTCCGGTTTAAGCGGATACTGCGGCTTATAAATTATTTCTTGTTTAAATGCAAGCTCGACAGGTGGGGTGTTAATCAACCCTACATCACAACTGCCCTCAGACCATATATGGTCAGGGATCTGTGATAGCATGGCTTCGGCAGCGGGGTGATCAGTTCTCTTCCCTGCCATGGTATCTTTCTAGATCCATGTCTTGTGGTGTGGCATTATTAGTGGTGTCAGACATGATTCGATAATATTCTGTCAATGGAGAATAGACAACGCTTGGCAACTGGGTGGATACCCAGTCGGTTAGCAATGAGGCTTGTTTTTTCATTGGTCCTAAATTTTTGGCCTCACCTTTGATGTTTTGTAAGAGCGAGCAGTGTGGGATAGCTGTGTCAGACATGCGATACCATTCCATTTGTTTAGGTGTCAGTTTAACAAATGCCGCTACTCCCGGCTCTCCCACGATGATGTCTCTCATATGCAACACGGACGGAATTTGGTCAGCAGCTGCAGCCCATCGCTCCGCATAGGTCTCGTCGTCTTCTCTGGTGTAGTACATTGGGACATGGGGGGGTTCGGCGTTGGGCCATATGTGCCCTTGTCCATGATCCATGGCTTCCAGCGATAAAAGGTAGTAAGTAGCCCTGATTGTTCAGCTGTATCTGGAGTTAGTAGCATCCAGTAGATGTGTGCCGGTGTTACTTCTTCCTGCGTCTGGGGGCTGTCCGTCACCATGAGCAGCACATCCTCAGTCGGGACTGTCGATGCCACTATAGTCCCATCTGGAAACATTACTCTGACACCGTCTGGTGTACAGAAGATAGACGCACTCAACTTCTGCAGAAGGTCCCTGCCACAAAGTGGCCGGGGACATGCGTCATTTATAAGAAAAGAGTGACGTAGAGTTTGTGTAGCACAAGATACCATAGCCAAGCGCGAGAGGGGCAGTCTTGATTTAGTCCCTGAGACCCCCACCACGGTCATGAAGGCAGACGATGGTTCTGGAGCCAGCGCAGTAGGTAAAGTTGAAACAGTTGCTCCTGTGTCCACCAACGCCTGCACTGTCTTGTTGTTCACCGTGAGTTTGAGCCGTGGTTCTGCCGTGGGGGCTGGGCACCCCTATTGATCATTTGATGGGCGTCGCTGCAATGCCAGGTCAGTTATCGGGGCTTTGTGCACCATGGGGGCCCGCATACTCTTGAGGATGTGGGTTCTGCCGATTAGACTGCCATATCCGAGGCGGGGGTTGACCGCTCCACTGCTGGGGCGGTAGTGATTGTTGTTGCAAGTTCGGGCAGAATCGCCAGAGATGTCCCATCACTCCACAACCATAACACCGACCCATGATATTAGGCCCTCCCCTTTGGGGGCCCTGTTGCATTACGAGTCCCTTCCCTCTCCAAGGGAAGCGAGGTCTGTTATATGCGGAACGACTGGGCGCATCTTGCTGGTAAAAATTGATTGGGGGGTCATCTCAGGTGACATGTGGTGGGGGGAGCCGGAGGCAGAGTACTCTTCTTAGCTTCTGAAGCTTTACTTTGTGCTTCCTTCAATTGGAGTTGCATCAACATATTTTGTGTTGTTTTGAGTTTTCTCTGTCTGCATGTCTGTCAACAGCATGGGCCACCTTCAGAGAGAACTCCGTCCATTCGCATCCCATCAACAGGGGCTCATCCCTGAGGGTATTTGATATATTATCTGGCAAACCATTCAGCACCGCTGAATATTCTAACATTTTCACTTCGTACCAAAAAAGATTTTACTCAGTTACATAAGCAGTTTTCGACCACATCGCTATATTTTTTGAGCCTTTGGCTGGATATCAGTGATTTTGACATATATTGTGTAGAATCATGTCCCCTTCAACATATTTCAGCACCAGACACCAGCTTGAAAGAATTCATAAGTTAATTACACTGTGTACCAAAAACGTTTCAACTCAGTGAGATAAGTAATTTTTGACCATTTGGCTATATCTTTTGAACCTGTGTCTGGATCACAGTGATTTTGATATATATTGTGCAGATTCACTTCCTTTTAGACATATTTCAGCGCCTGATTTCAGCTTGATAGAATTCATTAGTCATTCATTCTCTACCTGGCCGGTGGTTAGAACTTCCTCCTTACACCTGCCATTGCTGGATTGACATCTGACCGGGCCGAGGAGGAAACACCAAATTATCAGACTGAGTATGGTTTATACTTTTTTCCTCTAAAGAAAGTAGATATGGTTTATACTTTTGTCCACTAAAAGAAAGTAGAGCAGACTGACCGGGGTGTGTGTGTGTGTTTGTGTGTCTGTGACTGATACATGTGTGTGATTGTTACGGTTTATACTTTTTTCCGCTAAAAGAAAGTAGATATGGTTTATACTTTTGTCCACCCACAGAAAGTAGAGTGCACTGGGGTGTGTGTGTGTGTGTTGTTACTTCAAAGAGATTTCTATACTGATAAGAGTCAGTCTCTGAAGTAAGTTAGATTTTTATTTTTGGTGTCTTTATTTTGACCTACTAAGACTCATCAGTCTATCTGACATTCTTTTCACCTCTAGGACGTTCCTAACAAACTCCTCCTTCAAGATAACTCCTACTCCATTTCTCTTCTTGTCAGTACCATAATACTACAACTTAAATCCTGCTCCTAAGCTTCTAGCCATACTACCTTTCCACCTGGTCTCCTGGACACACAGTATATCCACCTTCCTTCTCTGCATCATGTCGACCAACTCTCTACCTTTTGCTGTCATAGTCCCAATATTCAAAGTCCCTACTCTCAGTCAAGGACTCTTTCCTTTCCTCTTCTCTCTCTGCTTCCAAACACGCACTCCTCCTTCTTCTTGTTCTTGTTCTTCGACCCACAGTAGCCCAATTTCCATTAGTACCCTGTATGTCATTAGTACCAATGGTGGTCGTTGTTAACCCGGTCCGCGACCGATCTGGTATGATATAGTTATGGTTGACTCGCATTTTTGGATTTGGCGAAAGTTTTACGCCGGATGCCGTTCCTGATGCAACCCTCTGCATTTATCCAGGCTTGGGACCAGCACAGGGAGACACTGCTCCGTGTCCCCCCAAGGCAGGCTTGGAGAGACACGGGCCAGTGCCGCCCTGAGGCTGCATTATTCTCAGAAAATACAATGGTGTAGGAAAATTATCTGACACTCTGTTCAAACGACTGGTGGAAAATGAAGATTGTGCATCTTTAAAATGTGGCTCCAAGTTTTCCTGCCTGTTAGTGAAGTGTTTGTGTGAGAGTCAGAGAACCGTGTCTTTACACTCAGAGGTTTTTGTACGACGGCTCAATGAGTTTGTGTCACTGTGGTGGACGTTCGGCGGTGGAACCAGACTGGATGTGGGAGGTGAGTGAAGTCTTTGACTTTGTCGATGTTACTCCAGACTTTTTTTGAGTTTTCCCGTGAAAAAAGTTGGGTCTCCAGTGAGATCAGGTCGATTTGAGCTGAAGGACAAAGTGGACGGAGGCTTTCAGGTGGAAGAGTGGGGATAGAAGCAGTCAGACGTAGAAGAAGAGCCTGAATCCTGGCTGATATTAGACTCTGATCTTCAGGCCGGTAGGTTGAGTTTGTGCCGATAAAGTCCGAGAGTCGTCTCTTTCTCCAGTCAGAGGGGTTTGTCAGGCGCCTCCATCACTTTGTGTTGCTGTGGTGGACTTTTGGTGGAGGAACCAGACTGTCAAAGCCACACTGAAGCTGATGAAGTGAAATGAGGTTCTCAAACGTGTGAAGTCGTGGCTGTTTTTCTGCAGAATTTCTGTGAAGACCCCGTCGCAGAGAGAGCAGATAAAGGCGGGTGTTTGAACATGTGCTGAACTGCTTTATCAGCTTGGATACTGATGGAAATGTGGTTGGAAAAGAAGTCAAGTCTTTCATAGACCATTGAAATCCTCGTGAAGATGAACTGATGGTGTCTCTGCACGTCGGATTTCTTTTCATGATTTTCACACTTTGGAGGGATTTGATAGAAGGTCGTGTCAAACTGTTTCTGCTCAATCTGCCCGTTTGCAGACTTTCAGTCGATTTGCATGAGAGGCTTCTTGCAGGGAAGTGAAACACTGTGTGAGTGAGTGAGTGACTGGTGGAGCAGAACAACATCTGACAGGAACTCCTTAGGAGGAGATGGACTCTCACACAGGAAAGAGGTTTGATTGACAGCTGGGACAGAGTCAGACGTCAGATCATGATAGCACTTGTAAGCTTCAAACACTTCCGGGTCGCAAGTTGCACCCTCGTCTCCTCGGCCGCGGAGGGCCGATGGAAAGTTTACTAACCTGCCCGCCTTCTTCTAGGTGATGTTGTCCGTCCCACCCTGACGGTACTGCCCCCGTCCAGCGAGGAGCTGGAGGACGGTGACGCCACCGTCACCTGTCTGGCCCACAACGGCTTCCCCTCAGACTGGAGTCTGGCCTGGAAGGTGAACGGAGGAAGCAGCGGCAACTGGGAGCAGACCGAGAGCCGTGGGCCGCCGGGGAAGGACGGCCGCTACAGCTGGAGCAGCACCCTGAGGCTCTCTGCAGACCAGTGGACCAAGGTGGACTCTGTGACCTGTGAGGCCACCAAGAGCTCCCAGACTCCACTCAGTGAGACACTGACCACAGCCCAGTGTCTCCAGTCCTGACCCCTCTCTCTGCTCGGACCTCCACACCTATTTCTCTTGGCTACTCTTTGCCCTCCTCTGTCCCATCACATGTTGATTTCCTTTGTTTCAAGACAATAAACACCTTCTCATCAAATCGACCCTTGTTGTTGTCTCTCACTTCGACTGTTTCTTGAATTTTTTGCCTTGATTGACTAAAGACACAGGCAGAAGAGAGTCAAGAGTGGAGGTAGTAGTTGTTTGGGGTTCTGAGACAACAGAAGGTGACCTACTGGAAACTGGGTGAGTCTGAGGCTGCTGCCTTGATATTGGTCATGATTGCTGGCCATCAGGTAGAGGTGAGTGTAATCAGGTGAGGACAGGTGTGCAGCTTGAGCAAGGAGACAAAGAGCACACGGAAAGTACAGTGCCGTCATGGACCAAAGGTGTGTACAAGTCAAAATGTTTCTTCTGTGTCTTTTCGTTTCTCCTCAGTCACAGTGACTCTGAAGATAGTTTGTACATTTCAGCAGATACTTTGGTCACAGGGGTTTAGGACAGGGGTGCCCATTACGTCGATCGCAAAGGCATTGTGGGTCGATGGCATGGCATTGAAAAAAAAAGTTGGCGCCGGCTTATCATGGGTTCTCACAATGACATCTGACCTGACCTTTCTCGGACTCACGCTTCACTGCGCATACAATTATGCTAAGTGCAGCAAAACTCTAACAAGTTAGCGAGTAAGAGTGGGGATTAAATGTGTGGAAAAGCTGGACCAAGTAAAACGCCGAAGACCTACCACTACCATACATGGTGGGAGGAGGACTTCTTTTTCACAATGTCATTTTCGAAGTGCGTTTGCCTCATCTGTCAGTCTACAATTGCTGTACCAAAGAAGGGAAATGTGGAGCGCCACTTTCGGACTGTTCATAAAAACTATGACACCGAGTTCCCTCCGAAAAGCTAGCTGAGAAGGAGAAAGTTGAAGGAACTAAAATCACAGCTCATTTTTCACACAGCTAAGGGCAAAGCATTGTTCCGGGTGAGTCACTTCATCGTTAAAAACAAGAAATCCTTCCAGGACGGAGAGATGGTAAGAGAAGCATTCGTTAAAGCGGCCGACTCGTTGTTCGGAGACTTTAAAAACAAACCAGAAATACTAGGTTCGATCAAAGCTCTCCGGCTATCAAGAAGTCCAGTAACCCGGCGCAGTGAAGGCATGGCTGAGGATTTGACCCAGCAACTTTGGAAGGACATCGCAGATCGTGAGTGTTTCTCACTGCAGATGGACGAGTCTACGGACGTGAGTGACACAGCACAATTGTGCATTTTTATTCGGACGGTGTTTACTGACATGACTGCAAAAGAGGAGCTGTTAACAGTACTGCCCATGAAAGAAGACACGCCAGGAGAGGACATATTTCAGTCTTTCAAAACCTTTATGGAGAAAACCCAGCTCCCAGTCTGCAAATTGGTGTCCATCACCACGGATGGCGCACCCGCCATGGTTGGCTGCTCGAATGGATTTATCGCCAAGTGCAGGGAGGATGATGATTTTCCGGACTTCCTCGATCACCACTGTATTATACACCGACAAGCATTATAACATGAAAGAGATAATGGATGTGGCAACAAAGATGGCCTGTTCTATTCGGACCAGATCTCTTCAAAGACGGCTGTTCCGTGCACATCTGGAGAAGGCTGAGTGCGACCACTCAGAGTTGTTGTTGCACACCGACGTGAGATGGCTGAGTCGGGGAAATTCCTGCAAAGATTTCCAGAGCTGTTGCCGGAGATGGAGGAGTTTTTCCGTGAAGGTAAACATGCAGATTATAGGCAACTAAATGACCATCAGTGGCCGCAGGACTTGGCATTTTGAACCGATCTGACCAACACGCTGAATGACCTTAATCTAGAGTTGCAAGGAAAGGACAAAACTGTGATCAATATGATCAGCTCAGTTAATGCTTTCAAAGGCAAAATGCAACATCTCTCCTCGAAGCTCCACCGCCATGATTCTGCAAACTTCCAGAACTTCCAGAACCAACGTCCAGAGCTGGAGACACAAGAGCAGTCATGTGCGCAGGTTGACAGTGCACGCTACATAAAGCAAATTGACACTTGTTAGACGGACGCTTTCATGACTTTGCTGTACTCGAGCCGGTCGCTACATTCATGTGCTACCCTTTCCAGGAAGATGCTGAGGTTGTTTCACTGGCATCAAAAGTTGCAACCCTGTTTGCCCTGAACTCTTCTGGAGTGGAGGATGAGATTCTGACACTTCAAGTCGACATTCAGCTGAAGGCAAGAGCTCATGGACAATTCTGGAACCTACTCACAGAGAACAAGTACCCCAACATCAGAAAATATGCTACCTTCTTGACTGCATTATTTGGCTCCACTTATTTATGTGAGTCAGCTTTTTCCCACATGAAGATCATGAAGTCAAAGTACCGTTCCACAATGACTGGTGAGCATCTGGAAGTCTGCTTGAGGCTGGCTATCAGCAGTTACTGTCCGGACTATGCAACCCTGGCTAATTCCATTCAGTGCAAGTCATCTGAGTAAGGTAATGACAAAAAACATGTACAGAGTTGTATTGTGCAATATAGGTTGATGCAGTAATGCAAGGCATATAGTGTACATATAAACAATGATTCTCAATATATTTAGAAATAATGTGTTTTGCATTTTGAGTGGGCGGTAGATCATTTTGACTCGATCATGTCATAAGTAGCTGTCAGGTTGAAAAAGTGTGGGCACCCCTGGTTTAGGAGGTCAGTGTCACATTTGCTCAACCAGCAGAGAGGTGTCCTAAAAGGATCCATGTCAGGACCACTATCTGCCACCTTTTGTCACCAGTAGAATAAATGGTGTTCAGTCACCTCAGTAAAGAGGAACCCTTTGGGCAGATCTGCGTCATAGGACATCAGTGCCGGATGACTTTCGACGGCCTTTCTGCTCCACCTGCTTTGAAGGACTTCTCATAAACATCTTCCAGCTATCTCTTCTTCTGATGACACACTGCTTGACCAGAGAGTTTTCTGAAGATCACTGTGTTTCAGATAGTTACAAACCCTTGCTGCTAGATGTACTCTCTCTTTCTTATCCTCCTTCAGGCCTGGTTCTCCACCTCTTTCTGCTCCTCCATCTTCTCTAAAGAGTATCAAAGAAAGATATTGAGCGTCTTTATTGGACTTTTGTTAATGGGAGCTCTCTGATGTTGGATTGCTGACAAAAGGACATTTGTGGATGAATGTAATGAAATCATTTCATGAGGGAGTCTTGTTTTACAAAGAATGACAGATGTCACACAACTTGTGGTGAGCAGAGACCCGACACTGGTCCTCAGTGAAGTGTGTCAGTCTCTGCAGCAGCAGACACTTCACTTTCACTTCAGTCTGACTGAGGGGGTTTTTGTACGACGCTTTTTCACTGTGTGAACGTCCACTGACTATTGATGCTATGTAAACTCTGACAGTAATAAACTGCTGCATCTTCAGTCTGGACTCCTCTGATGGTCAGAGTGAAGTCAGAGTTTGATCCACTGCCTGAAAAACGACCTGGAATTCCTGATGCTCGACTTGTAGCCCTATAAATGAGGAGTTTAGGAGCTTGTCCTTCTTTCTGTTGGTACCAGGCTAGACGGTCCCAACTGTAAACGTCCTGACTGGTCCTACAGGAGATGGAGACGGCGTCTCCTGGAGCAGAGCTCTTTGCTGCAGGCTGAGTCACCGTGACCTGACCTCTGGACTCTGAGGATACAGACACACAAAGTGAAAGAGACTCCACGGCTTTGCGGGCTTCATCTCACACATAGTGATGTTGAGAGAGGAGAGGAGGTGGACTCTCTGGACTTTACCTGTGAAGCAGCAGCAGAGGAGAGTCCAGATGAGGACGGAGACCCGCGTCATGTTTGTGATGAGGAGGATTTGTGATGAAGGACGGCTGTCAGTCATCCAGGGTCCAAATGTCAAGACTATAAAGAGTCCCAGAGCACTGGAGCATGGAGCTGCTGATGCAAAGTGTCTCTATGGAAATCAACGTCTGACTCCAGTCAGCACTTTCAGGGAGGTCTCATCCATGCAGATGGTTGGTTTTTTCACCGTTTCTTGATCAAATCTCAACCAGAATATAAAGGTTTTTTTTTTTTTTTTTTATTTGAACATTTATTAGAACAGGTTCCTTAACAGAGTCACACACATTCTTACAAAACCTCATAACAAGATACACATTATACTATATTCTTTATAGGTCACTTATTTCCTCACTAGTGTGCGAAAAAAAAACAAAATAATAATAATAAAAAAAAAAAACATCTAGCTCAGTCAAATAGAGATAATATCTTCAACTCTCCAAATATTTTTTAATGGCTGCCCATTTGTCAAGATATAGGTCTGTTTGAAGTCGTAAGTTTGCTGTTATGCGTTCCATGCAGTTTCCATCCTTAAGCCTCTGACGCCACTGGTCCAGTAGGTGGGTGGGGTTTGAGCCAGTTTACTGTGATCATTTTATGTGCAATTAATAGAAGAACTCTAAGCGAAAACACCAGTTTTTTCCTTAAATCGCTTGTTGATGCTGTATCATAATAAATTGCTGTGGATCAATTGGTCTGTTTAATTTTAAAACCTCACTTATTTGTTTTTTTTTACAATACCTTATTCTTAACTTCCAGCTGAACTCCCTCCATGTTGGGCTGCTTAAACATTTTTGCCAGGGCAACCAAGAACTCTCCCATTCTCCATCAGCAACCACGGCATGAGATTCCAGTTCCCACTTAGCTTTCACATCCAGTGTGTCCACTAAAGTGTCCATACGTATCCTGCCATATATATCTGATATTGTATTTTTAATGTTCATTTTGTTCTCAACTATCTCAATCCAATATTGTTCAAAATTAGTTGAAGATTCTTTAATATTCTCCCATTCTTTGTGTGTCATCAAATAATGTTGAATTTGAAAATATCTAAATAAATCCTTAGAGTCAATGTTGTATTTTGCCTGAAGTTGTGAAAAAGTCCTCAGAGTTCTTCCTTCAAATAACTGATTTATTGTGATTAAACCTTTCCCTGCCCATCTAATGAAACCACCGTCCATCTTTGCTGGCAGAAAGTCACCTGCTGCTGTTATTTTTGCTGCCCTCGATAGAGATAGAGGTAGATTCAGGAATCGTCTTGTCTTTTCCCAAACCTTAAGTGTATGGTTGACATATTCATTTTGTATCTTAAGTCAACGTCTTGGTTTTGAATTTAGAAAGGGAAGAGTTGAAAGCCACACATTTTTAACTGAACCTTGCTCTATATGCACCCATCTTGTGTCCATATCTAGTTTTATCCATGAGACCAATTTTCCAAGTTGTGCTACCAGGTAGTAACTTCAGAAGTGAGGCAAAGCCAATCCGCCCTTATCTCTGGGTGCACAGAATATTTTCAATCTCACTCTGGGCCTCTTGTTCTGCCATATATATTTGGAAATGAGCTTATCCAGTGATGTAAAGGTAGATACAGGAACAGTGATAGGCAGAGCATTGAACAGAAACAGCATTCTAGGTAGGACATTCATCCTGATACTTTCTATCCTCCCAACTAAGGACAAAGGAAACACCTCCCATCTTTCCATGTCATTCTTGATCTGAGAATTTAGTTTACCATAATTTGCCTTATATAGCTGACTTGTGTCGTGTGTGAGAATGATTCCCAGGTATCTAAAGCCCCCTTTTGACCACTTGAATTTCACCTCTCCATCCAAGCATGTCGGCCAGCATCCCGTTATCATCATTGCTTCTGATTTCCCCTCATTCACCTTGTACCCTGACACCTCCCCATAGTCCCTCAGGCATTGCATAAGGGCCGGTATAGATGACTGAGGATTTCTTATAAACAAAAGAACGTCATCCGCGAACAACAAAATTTTGTGCATCTCCCCTCCTTCATCCACTATTCCCTCGATCTGATCGTTTGTCCTCATCAATTCAGCAAGCGGTTCAATACACAATAACAAAATAGGCGAGATTGGGTTCCCCTGCCTGACTCCTTTTTTAAGGTGAAAAAATTGGGAGCAGCACCCATTCACTCTGACCCTTGATATTGGGTCTTTATTCAGTCCTTCAATCCATTTTATAAATGTCAAATTAAAACCCATTTGTTCCATAGTAAATTTCAGATATGTCCAGTCCACCCTGTCGAACGCCTTCTCAGCATCTAGACTGAGAAGCATTGACGGGTGAACTGAATGTCTTGCCACTGATTGTACATTTAATGCTCTTCTAATATTATTTGCTCCTTGTCGACCTGTTATGAAAGCGGTCTGGTCTGGGTTAATCAATTTACCTAAGTACTTCTGCATTCTATTTGCTAATATGGCACTAATAATCTTTACGTCATTCCCCAGCAAACTGATCGGCCTATAGGCACCACAATCTAATGGATCTTTCCCCTCTTTGTGTATAACCATTATTACTGCCTCAGACCAGCTCTCAGGTGGGTCATTTTCCTATAAGGCATAATTAAAGATCTGGAAAAGTTTTGGCACGAGCTCCTCTCCAAAGGCCTTATAAAATTCACCTGGTAGACCGTCTGTGCCAGGGGATTTGTTGTTTTTTAATGACTTAATAACGTCTTGTATCTCGTTTTCTTGGATAGGAGCTATTAATTCGTCTGCCTCAGATGCAGAGAGTTTTATTAAATTAAGATTTTTGAATATATCTTCTAATTTCCTTTTGTCTTGTGTTTCTCCTGATGTATCATAAAGATTTTTATAGTAAGTCTGGAATGCCTCAGCTATCTCCTCTGGGTGGGAGACCTCGGTCAGAGAGGAGGGGTGTTTTATCTCAGGGACAATACGGCTTGATTGTTGTTTCCTCAGTTGAAAGGCAAGTAGCCGGCTCGCCAGATTTCCCTTTTCATAGTACCTTTAGCTTGTGTATCGAAGTGCTCCCTCTGCTTTTTGAGTGAGAAGTTCATCCAAGGAGGTTTTACTTTCTTGTATTTGTTTAGACATTTTTGTCCCTTGTCATTTTGTGTTCACGTACTAGTCTTTTTATGTCACTTTCCAGCTCTTTTTCCCTTTTCCATTCTCTGTCTGTTTAATCTAACCACAATTTCAATACATTTACCTCTCAGCTCCGCCTTTGCCCCCTCCAAAAGAGTCAAGGGGGATACTGATCCATTATCATTAATTTTGAAGTATTCACCAATTGTTTTTTTACATGTTCCTTTATATTTGGATCTGTCAACAGTGATATATTTAGTCTCCAGTATTTGAAGTGCCAACCAAAGCCTAAATTTAATTTCATATATACAGGACCATGATCAGATAGGGTACCAGGTTCAATAACACATTCTATGACTTTATATAAGCTTTGTTTTGAGATGCAAATCAAATCAATTCTTGAATATGACCCATGTACCATGGACAGAAAGGTGAAATCTCTCGTGGTTGGGTTCTTAGCCCTCCAAACATCCACAAGTCCTAGTTCTTCCAACATATGTTTTGCTGCCCTGGATTTCCTGCTAATGGGCCCATAATCAGAAGGAGTTTTATCCATTTAAAACACAATTGAAATCACCTCCTAAAATGATAGTACCTCTGGCTTCTCTTGCCATTACAGTTGCCACTTCTTTAAAGAAATTGGGGTCATCTTCATTAGGGGCATAGATATTCATGATAGTTTGCTCTGCTCCACCTACTGTTCCCATAATAAGTATATATCTCCCCGCTTTATCCTTCACTTCTCTCTGAATTGCAAAACTAATTGAATGACTAATTAAAATTGCTACTCCTCTCTTTCTGCTGTTTGAACAAAAAGCATAAAATACCTGTGCAACCCAGTCTCTCCTCAATATCTTATGTTCTACCTCATTTAAGTGAGTGTCCTGTAGTAACGCTATTGAGCAATTAAAGTTCTTCAACTGAGTCAGCATTTTCTTTCTTTTTATAGGATTATTTAGTCCTTTGACATTATAGCTGATAATCCCTACCTCTGACATAAATCAGTATTTTGAGAGTTCCCATTCCAGTCTCTCTCTCTCACTAACCTGCACCTCGATGCCCGGCTTCTTCAACGTTGGCACAGCATCCACCAGCGTAGGAAATGTTTTCACTCCCGAGTCCAAGTTGATTCTCAGCTGCGCCAGATAGCGGCACATTGCCCGGATCTCCTTCTCCTTCAGCTGCTTGATCACTCCTCGGACCCGCGTTCTCTTCCTCTGTATTTCCGGAGAGTAATCCTGGTCGAAGTAAATCACTCCTTTTTGGAACTTCACTCGTTTTTGGCCCCCATGCTTGTCGCAGCACTGCTTCCTTTACTGTATAATCCAGAAACCTCACGATAATGGAGCGCGGAGGCACTGAACTCGCAGGCTTTAGCCCCAGTGATCTGTGTGCCCTCTCCATTTTTACATTTAGCTCGGGCGGGAGTTGTAGCGCCGTCTCAATTAAGTTCCTCACAAAACCAATCATGTCACCTTTCTCACTTTCCTCTGGGACTTGATAAATTCTCAGATTGTTGCGGCGCATCCGGTTCTGTAGATCGTCGCACATGTTCGTCAGGGCCGCCTCCCGTTTCAACAGGTGCCTCAGCATCCTCTCACGGCGCTGGCCTGTGTCCTCCGCCTGGCCTACCCTAGTCTCCGCTTCCTCGGTTCTCCGCTCTAGCTTCTCCATCCTTTGAGTCAAGTCCGTGACCAACACCTCCAGTCTAGTTAATTGTTCCTTAGTATCTGCAAATGCTTGCTTATTTTCTTTCCTCAACTCTTTCAACTCGCGAAGAATGTTCTCCATGTTCTGTTCAACCGTTTTTCCGCTCACCTGGCTTGGGGAAGATGGCGGCCGATTTTTTCCTTTCGCTTCTTCTTGCTGTTTTTGCTGTTTTCCTGCGTTCCGTGTGTCTCTGACTGTGCTCATCCTAATCTGCAATGCTTCAGACTCACTCTTCCACCATTAAACTGTCAAGTATTTTTTTCAAAAACTGCCGAATACTACCAATTTTCAGGAGAGCTCAACTCCATGCATGTGTCTCAGTACATTGCATCACCAGAAGTCCCACACATGCAGATTATAGGCAACTAAATGACCATCAGTGGCCGCTGGACTTGGCATTTTGAACCGATCTGACCAACATGCTGAATGACCTTAATCTAGATCTGCAAGGAAAGGACAAAACTGTGATCAATATGATCAGCTCAGTTAATGCTTTCAAAGGCAAAATGCAACATCTCTCCTCGAAGCTCCACCGCCATGATTCGGCAAACTTCCAGAACTTCCAGTTACTATGAGAGGTAACTGTCCGGACTATGCAACCTTGGCTAATTCCATTAGTGTAAGTCATCTGAGTAAGGTAATGACAAAAAACATGTACAGAGTTGTATTGTGCAATATAGGTTGATGCAGTAATGCAAGGCATATAGTGTACATATAAAAATGATTCTCAATATATTTAGAAATAATGTGTTTTGCATTTTGAGTGGGCGGTAGATCATTTTGACTCGGTCATGTCATAAGTAGCTGTCAGGTTGAAAAAGTGTGGGCACCCCTGGTTTAGGAGGTCAGTGTCACATTTGCTCAACCAGCAGAGAGGTGTCCTAAAAGGATCCATGTCAGGACCACTATCTGCCACCTTTTGTCACCGGTAGAATAAATGGTGTTCAGTCACCTCAGTAAAGAGGAACCCTTTGGGCAGATCTGCGTCATAGGACATCAGTGCCGGATGACTTTCGATGGCCTTTCTGCTCCACCTGCTTTAAGGGACTTCTCATAAACATCTTCCAGCTATCTCCTCTTCTGATGACACACTGCTTGACCAGAGAGTATTCTGAAGATCACTGTGTTTCTGATAGTTACAAACCCTTGCTGCTAGATGTACTCTCTCTTTCTTATCCTTCTTCAGGCCTGGTTCTCCACCTCTTTCTGCTCAACAGCCTCCATCTTTTCTAAAGAGTATCAAAGAAAGACATTGAGCGTCTTTATTGGACTTTTGTCGATGGGAGCTCTCCAATGTTGGATTGCTGACAAAAGGACATTTGTGGATGAATGTAATGAAATCATTTCATGAGGGAGTCTTGTTTTACAAAGAATGACAGATGTCACACAACTTGCGGTGAGCAGAGACCCGACACTGGTCCTCAGTGAAGTGTGTCAGTCTCTGCAGCAGCAGACACTTCACTTTCACTTCAGTCTGACTGAGGGGGTTTTTGTACGACGCTTTTTCACTGTGTGAACGTCCACTGATTGTTGATGATATGTAAACTCTGACAGTAATAAACTGCTGCATCTTCAGTCTGGACTCCTCTGATGGTCAGAGTGAAGTCAGAGTTTGATCCACTGCCTGAAAAACGATCTGGAATTCCTGATGCTCGAGTTGTAGCATAATAGATGAGGAGTTTAGGAGCTTGTCCTTCTTTCTGTTGGTACCAGGCTAGATAGTTATCACTATCCCGGTAAACGTCCTGACTGGTCCTACAGGAGATGGAGACGGCGTCTCCTGGAGCAGAGCTCTTTGCTGCAGGCTGAGTCACCGTGAACTGACCTCTGGACTCTGAGGATACAGACACACAAAGTGAAAGAGACTCCACAGCTTTGCGGGTTTCATCTCACACATAATGATGTTGAGAGAGGAGAGGAGGTGGACTCTCTGGACTTTACCTGTGAAGCAGCAGCAGAGGAGAGTCCAGATGAGGACGGAGACCCGCGTCATGTTTGTGATGAGGAGGATTTGTGATGAAGGACGGCTGTCAGTCATCCAGGGTCCAAGTGTCAGGACTATAAAGAGTCCCAGAGCACTGGAGCATGGAGCTGCTGATGCAAAGTGTCTGTATGGAAATCAACGCCTGACTCCAGCCAGCACTTTCAGGGAGGTGCAATATATGCAAATATAGGATATAGATACCAAGGAACAGGATTATCTATAATAATATGACCAACAGACAAACAAAATCTTAACATCTGAGAAGAAAAAAGAAAGTCCTTGTGCAGAGAATGGTGATAGAAACAGCAGGTGTACAGTAGGGATGAGGATCCTGAAAGTGACATGATGAGCAAGGTGTCCTGGAGAATGTGTAGATATCAATATTGCACGGATAACAGTGCTAAGTTGAGGTGGAGGTAGTGCTCATGGAGGTCGTGAGCCGGTGCAACAAAGAGTGTTTTGAGATGATTGTGAGCAGCATCTGCACTGAGCTTTATGTACTTGTTGCATTGAACACTCTGACAGCCGATGGGATGAAGGACCTGCAGTGGCATTCCTTCTTGCAGCGAGGATGCAACAGTCTTTGGCCGAAGGAGCTGCTTAGATCCCTGCAGGGTCATGCAGAGGCTGAGAGGAGGCTGTTGTCAGTCCTCCCACTCTTAGACTTATTGGAAATAGTTCCCTGTTGACAGTCGTTGCTAAAATGGTTCAGTGCTGAACATGTGCAGAGGTGTATCCCAGGGTTCTCTCTATAAATTCACAGATCCAAGTCCAAAAGCTCCCAATTTTACCCTTGTATGCTGATGACACTGTCATTTCCTGCTGTGTCTCCCCTTTAGACAGGGTGGTATATTTTGGAAATCTGCTCCAATGTTCATATTATCTATTGATCTTGTCATTGTTCCCAATAGTGTGATGGATCACTGTTTCATTAGAGCTGCTCCACACGTGTCTTGGACGTAGAATTAAAGTCAGTATGTTTCCAATGTCATATTTAAATTGTGATTGTTTCATGTTGTTTGTGTTTGTCTTCCTTTGCTTTCCTTCCTCTGTGATTCATCAGTCCTGCTCAGTCCAACCCTGTTCCTCATGTCTTGACCAATCAGCTCCCTGCCTGCTCACCTGTCTCTTGTTGTATCCCGTCAGTGTCGTATCTTTGCGACTTTTGTCCCAGAGGACTTGTTGTTTAAACACCAGGAAAGTCTTTGGCTTGAGAATCAGGTATTTTCTTTCATTTCATGGTTGGACTCTGAAGGAGGCTCACTGAACTCTTCTCATGTGTAGAGAAGAAATAATTTGAATTTATTTCTATAAATAACTTGAATGCTACAATCCAGAATGTTGTTGCGGCTGCATCAGTTCCTCTTGTGTAGAATGTGTAGATATCAATATTTCATGGATAACAGTGCCAGGCAGAGTTGAAGGTAGTGCTAAATAGGGATGGTGGTCGTGAGCCGGTGCAACAAAAAGTGTTTCCAGATGCTCGTGAGCAGCATCGGCATACTCTGAAAGTGGTGATGTTTCGATTTATCATCAGAGTCCAGTAGAGATCGTCGGGCGGTTCGGGGGGGTGAAGAACGAAGAGGGCGGAACTTCAAAATTTTAGTTGGGGTGTAATGGAGCCTGGTGGATCCGGCCCTGAGACTCCGGTACCTTATCTCTGAAGTCAGGAGGCTGTACAGGCTGTGTGCGGGGCGGCCTTACGGGTTTAGTGTGGTTCAAAACGTTTATTAGGACAGTGGACGATTACATTGAGCACAGAGGCAGAGATGTTTGTACCAGATTGTAGCTCCTCGCTAATTTTCCACCTGTAGTCCTGGGAAGACAATACAAATATAAAACTGTACAAATAGACAATACATATAAAATATACAAATAGGCAATGAAACAATATATAAACAGGCAATAAAATAAGGAAAACCCAAGTTGAAGGTGTTTTGATATTATTAGTTTGGTCACCAGATGTTAGCCAGGAGGGTAATTCCCGTCTGCTGTTGTTAGCGTGAGCATGTTTGCTGCTCCAGAATCCAATTTTTAACGTCCCGTGCAAAGATGTAAAAACCAGTCTTGTTGTTTTAGATTGTCTGGAAGCCCAAGACTGTGTCTTTCAGGGAGGCGAGTGGGGCACCGATGATCCTTCCAGCTGTGTTCACGAGCCGCTGCAGAGCTTTTCTGTCGTAGTCCGTGCAGCTCCCGCCCCACGCAGAGATCCAGCTGGTCAGTTTGCTCTCCATGGTGCCCCCGTATAAGGTGTGCATGATGGGTGCGGGGTTCTCGCTTGCTCGAGTTTGCCAAGGAAGTAGAGGCGCCACTGTGCCTTCTTCGGCAGTGCTGTGGTGCTGGTGGTCCAGGAGAGGTCCTCACGGATGTGCACCCCTAGGAATTTGGCGCCATTGATGGTCAGGGGGAAACGCTTGGTGTGGCCTCTCCGGAAGTTGACAACAATCTCCTTGGTTTTGCTTACATTCAGCAGGAGGTTGTTGTCTCTGCACCACGTGGTTAGATGGTCAATCTGCTTCCTGCAGTGGGTCTCGCCGTCCTTGGTGACCCACCGGAGTTGCGTCGTCCGCAAACTTCACCATGTGATCGGTGCTGTAGGTGGGTTTGCAGTCGTGAGTCAGCAGGCTGAAGAGCAGCCCTGAGGGCCTCTGCGCTGAGTGTGATGCTGCTCCAGATACTGGACTGCTTGTGGACTCTCACAGAGGAAGTCCGGCAGACAGTTGCAGAGGGAGGTGTTGAGTCCCAGCTGTTGTAGTTTGGTGATCAGCTGTTGTGGGACTACGGCGTTGTTGTATGTTGCGTAAAAGACGACCGGAGATATTAGGGTGGCACTTAGTTATTTTACTGAAGAGCAGGGCACAGGTGATGATAGCAATTCATACCAACAGACATGAGCCCGCCTACAGAGTGTCTGCGCATGTGCAGATCGCAAGTAAGCATATATGGTTAATTGTTGAAGTGGTGGGAATCGAGCTGGAGTAAGACGATTCGTGACGAGATGGATCAATTTAGAGATGCGTTTATTGAGCAAAGTTTCTTCAAAAATCCCTGATACAAAATCATCTAATACAGGAGCCCGGACTCGTGCTGTTTTCCTTGCGCCTGAAGTAAACAGGTCTTATGCTTGGAACACCCAGCAAAAAGCACCCTTCTTTCCCTGCCCGGGTGTTACATACAGTCGTTACATGAATATTCATAAGAGGCGTGACAGGGTCTTCCAGGTGTGCAGTTGTTTTCCACCCGTACGTTTTTCCCCTTTGCCCCAGTTCCTTCTCCAACCTTCTCCTCTATCTCGCACATCCCGTCCGTCTCACACTGACGTCTGAAAAGAGAAGAAAACAACCTGGCCTCCCCAGCAGCTGTGACCTGAGAGAAGGCCTTTTCACCTACAACTGCGAGCTGTTAGTGCCAAACTACGTCTGGCTCGGTCTCTGTTCGGGCACCGACCTCTCACGTTGTTTGTCCGGGCTGCCGTTTGATTGGATTATATGTTGAGCAAAGCAAATGTTATGTCTACCTCATAAGCAAAGCAAATATGTTGACTTCTTCATGAGCCAAGCAAATGTAGTGTCTATTTCATGAGCAAAAGCAAGTGTATGACGTCTACTTCATGAGGAAAAGCAAGTACATTGATTTCTTTATTGTTCTGTGTCCACAGTCAATATTCTACATCCCCTTTCCTTAGTTGGAACCTCTAACCATGAACACAGTCTCAACATCTTAATAGTAATACAGTGTTAAACTTACTCCATACTTATGTGACTGAATCATGAAATACGACATATCCAAACAATGAAAAGAAGTGTGCAAATAACTGTGATAACCATTCAACAAGTCATCATGTAACCTAGTCAGACATTAACAAAAGACCCTCTTAGCAGTATAGCTCTTTGTACTTGGGGTTTGGTTTACTGATGCGACCTGAGCGCCTTCTATGAACATCCACCTTTACAGACGGTTCAGAAGCAGAGGCTCGATCCGCCGGGCGCTCAGAGTCCGCATGCTGTTCTGCATAGCCACGTCCGGTAACTGTCATACGACTTGTTGGATCAGGCCCAGTGTCCTGATAAGAGTCTCCCCGGTCAACCTGAGTCGGTGCGGGTTCAGGAACAGTTAGGATGTGTTTTCTGTTTCTCCTGTATGTTTGTCCTTCCGACTGAATCAGGTATGATCTGGGCTCATTGCATGTTTCTTTCACAACTCCTGTGCGGTCGAATCCTTTCGGTGTTTGAAGCCTGACTACCTGTCCTTCTGTCAGAGCTTTCAGAGGTCGGCTCGTTTTGTCATAGATTTTTTTGTCAAGTCTTTTATTGAGAAGTTGAGCACGTACGTCCTCTAGCTTGCACGTGTCGGGTTCAATCAGCTTTTTGGAGACAGGGAGAGTAGTGCGCGTCTGTCGCGACATTAGTCTTTGTGCAGGAGACCCAAACTTAGTGTCACAAGGAATGTTTCTTAAATTGAGTAGGTTGAGAAAGATGTCAGTTCTGTCTCTGTGAGATTTCTCCATGAGGCTTTCAGCACTACGGACAGCTCTCTCCGCCAACCCATTTGATTGGGGATACTCAGGGCTGCCTGTCACATGAGTGAAGTCCCATTGCCTTGCAAAGTCCTTGAAACGCTGACTTGCAAACTGTCGTTCGTTGTCGGTGATGAGAGTGTGAGGTGCTCCGTAGACAGTTTACCAATGACTGTTGTTGATGTGAGATTACGCAGCAGATCAATCTCAAACCAGCCTGAAAATGAATCTACAAGTATCAAGTATTGTCGGTTGCGCCAGTCAAAGATGTCCGCTGCCAAAGTCGACCAAGGTATCTCCGGAATAGGGTGGAGGAGAAGCGGCTCTTTTTGTTGGTGTGGTTTTGTGCTGTTGCACACCGAGCATGCTTGCACTTCCTCATCAATATCTCTAGTCATTGTCGGCCAAAACACTATTCCTCTTGCTCTCCGTTTCGTGGCCTCTGTACCTGGATGCCCTCTGTGTAAAACGCTAGTGTACAATTTTTGTAAGCAAAGAGGAATAACTGCTTTCTGTCCTTTCATGACAATGCCATCTTCAATGATCAGTTCATCCCTGAAAGTAAAGTAGGGACGCACCGCATCTGGGAGATCATGAAGCTTGTCTGGCCGGCCATGTCTTATAAAGTTGCTGAACATCTGAAGAGTCGGATCAGTGGCAGTGTGTTCTCTTAGTTTCCGTAAACGAGCAGAAGACACGTAACACACTGACATCACATCAAAATCATCAACTTCGTCCGCCAGCTGAGTTTTGGTGTTACTGGGAGCCCGTGATAAAGTATCAGTCAAGTGCATTCGCTTACCACTTTTATACACAAGCTTGATGTTATAATTCTGGAGCTTCAACATCATGCGTTGTAATCTTGCTGGTGTTGCATGAATAGGCTTTTTGATGATTGTCAGTTTCTATGGTGACTGGTTTGCCATAAATATAATCATGAAATTTTGAGCATGCAAAGACAACTGCTAGCGGCTCTTTTTCTATCTGTGCGTATCGAGTTTCTGTGTCCGTGAGGGTGCGCGAGGCATAAGCTACAGGTTTGCCTTCCTGCAGGCACACTGCCCCAGGTCCAAATTGCGAAGCGTCAAATGTCAGCGTCACGCGTTTATGAACATCATAATATGACAGTACAGGGGGGTTGGACATGTGTTTCTTTAGCGTGTCGAACGCACATTGCTGCTGTTAATACCTTGACCACTCAGTATCTTTGTGGGTGAGTTGTCCAAGTGGAGCAGCGATTTGGCTGAAGTTGGGGGTAAATTTCCCAAGGTAGTTCACCATACCAAGAAATCGTTGCACGGCCGCTACATCGGTTGGCACCGGCATGTCGCTAATCGCTTTAGTCTTAGATGGGTCAGCTTTTAGACCCTGAGCAGTGAAACATGACCAACGTAACTGACCTGGTTCAGCCTGAACTTGCATTTTAGGGGGTCGAGTCTCAACTTTACCTCTCTAGCTCGGTTGAGTACTTTTCTCAGATGTGCATCATGTTCCTCAATGTCCTTGCCTCCAATCAGTACATCGTCCACGATGATTGCGCAGGGGTAACCAGCGAAAATCTGCTCCATGGAGCGCTGGAACACCTCACTGGCGGAGCAGATTCCAAACGGCATCCGCAGGAACCTGTAACGGCCAAAACAGGTACTGAAAGTTGTTAACATTGAGGATTTCTGGTCGAGGGATATCTGCCAGAATGAGTTCTTTGCATCTAAGACTGAGAACACTGTTGTGTTGGACATTTGAGATGCAACCTCATCTACTGTTCTCATTGGGTGATGTGGTCTTTACAAAGCAGCGTTCAACTCTTCAGGATTGATACAGATCCTAATTTCCTTTTTGCCCTTTTTGTTGGTAGCGACCATTGAGGAAACCCAATCGGTGGGCTCTGAGACAGGTGTGATTACACCTAGCTCCTGCATTCTGTCCAGTTCAGCTTTGACTCGGTCTTTCATTGCAACTGGAATGCTGCGTGCTGGTCGAACTACGGGTCTCATCTCTGGGTCAAGGGTCATTGAATATGTGACAGGTAATTTTCCAAGCTCATTAGCAAAAAGGTCACTGTTTTCACCTTCGATTTGTCTTGTAAAATCTTGAACTGTTGAAATACTCACTTGGTGGACTTGCTGAGAGACACAAGTCCCATTTGGAGTGAAGCACTGAGTCCTAGCAATGGTAGCACGTTCTCATTTATAATGAAGAAATGTAAAGTATAAGGTTTGACTCCTAGATGGCAACATATCTCAACAAGTCCTAGAGTCTGTATCTTACTACCACCGTATGCAACGAGGTTGGTGGGTTTACTGCATGGCATTATTTGTTCCTTTTTATCTTTTCAAAAGTCTTTACTGAGAGAACATTGCATTTAGCACCAGTGTCCACCTTCATTTCAACCGGATTGCCATTAATCTGTAAAGTGGTTTGAGCTTCTTCGCTCTCCAGCGTCTGTGCATCATCCGGATCTACGCTGTCCAATGTAATTCCATTTACATAGTAAGTATCACCGTCACTGTCCTCTTTGTGGTCCATGTCCACCTGGTGGACTGCCTTCTTTTGTCTATGCCTCTCAAACTGAGGTCTGGATTTACAGCACTTTCTAAAGTGGTTCATCTTCTTGCATGCATAACACTGCTGGCCAAAAGCTGGGCATTTACTTCTTTTTGCAATATGACTACCACCGCAGTTGTTACAGTTGGAGATGTGCTGAGAAGCAACTGGTTTAGCATTAAACCTTGCCTTGTCACATTCTCTTTTCTTATATTTGTTTTGCACAGCATCCACATTTGTAACTGTGCTACTTGGGGTCATTGGCATCATGTTGTGCTCCTCTGTCACTTCGTATATTTGACACACAGAAATTTTTTTGGCTAAAGTTAAGCCACTGTCACACAAAAGACTTTTCCTGAGATGGTCGTCCTCGCTCAGCTCCCCAAAGTTGCAGTTCTTAGCTTTAATTATCAAATCACTTACGTAAGATTCAATAGTCTCACCAGCCTTTTGGTTGCGCGTGTTAAACTTGTGCCGTTCCATCGTCATGTTTGTCTGTGGATTGCACATTTCTCTGAACTTTCTTTTGAGGCATTCAGGATCCTCCTTTGATTCTGCAGGAACGAGGACACGTCCATCGTCGGCACCACCTTCACGCACCTCCGCCGCGTACACGAAAGACCTTTCCCGCTCGATGGCTTCGGGTCCGGCAAGGTTTGAGAGGATATAGGCTCGACTCCGCGCTGGCTTGTCCGAGTGCGCTGCAGCGATAAAAATGTCATATTCCTGCTCGAATATGTACCAGTTTTCTGCCAAGTTGCCTTCAAACATTAGTGGGTCGGGTCGCCTGCACGATGGTCCCGCTCAATAAGAAACAAGCCACTTACAACACACAGGTTTCCTGTGAAAAATGTGCGTCCGTAACTTCTGACACCATGTTGTATGTTGCGTAAAAGACGACCGGCGATATTAGAGTAGCACTTAGTTATTTTACTGAAGAGCAGAGCACAGGTGATGATCGCAATTCGTACCAATAGACATGAGCCTGCCTACAGAGAGGCTGCGCATGTGCAGATTGCAAGTAAACATATATGGTTAATTGTTCAATATTACTGTGTCCACAGTCAATATTCTACAGGCGTTGAACGCTGAGCTGAAGTCCGGGAACAGCTTTTTCACATTAAGAGTCTTTGGTGTCCAGGCGGGTGAGGGCCGGTGGGGAGGTGAGCAGATGGCATCCTCTGTGGAACATTTGGCCTGGTATGCAAACTGGGAGGGGTCTAGGGTAGGTTTTGGACTTGATCTGTACCATGACTAGCTGTTGAAAGCACTTCATGATGATGGGGGTCAGTGCTACGGGGTGATAGTCATTCTAACTGGATGGGTCAGGTTTCCTCGACACGGGTACGACGACAGCGGATTTGAGGCATGACAGAACAGCCTCTTGCCTCAGGGAGATATTAAAGATGCCCCTGAAGTTCCTCTGCACAGTCTTTCAGCATGTTGTTTGGGACTGCTGCCTTGTGGCTGTTGATGTTGGAGTGTTCTCTTCATGCAGGCAGCAGGCAGGTACAGGGCTCGCTGGTGGGTCTTCTGTGGATGAGTGTTGTTTTGAGCCTCAAACCGTGGGAAGAAGCTGTTGAGGTTGCTCAGCAGAGAAATGTTGTCATGGCAGAGATGTGGCAGGGGTTTCTAGTCTGTGAGGGTCCGGATGCTCCGCCAAGGGGCTCGTCGCGTCTATGCTGTCCTTGATTTGGCGGGTTGTCCTGCCGGTGAATTTGTGTTTGGCTTTCTGTTGCCACTCTTGCTGCTCTCGGGTCAGTTTCGTCCCTGGCTCTAAAGACTTTTCTTTTGCCCTCTATGCCATCAGTGTGGTGGCCGTGTTGCTTCTGTCCTAGAGGACTTGTTGTTTAAACACCAAGAAAGTCTTTGACGTGAGGATCAGGTATTTTCCTTTATTTCAGGAATGGGGTCTGAAGGAGGCTCACTGAGCTCTCTCATTTGTGGAGAACAAATATTTTTGTCTTTTCTATTCATAACTTGAATGTACAATCCAGAATGATGTTTGAGCCGCTGCAGCTGTTGGAGCTGCATCAGTTCCTCTTTAGCTGAGGGTGGTTTTTGTACGACGTTGTATCACTGTGTGAACGGTAAGCTGTAGTCCTGCTGACAATAATAAACTCCTGCATCTTCATTCTGGACTCTGCTGATGGTCAGAGTGAAGTCAGTCCCAGACTGACTCCCACTAAAACGATCAGACACTCCAGAGAAACGGCTGGTGGCATCATGAATAAGAAGCTTTGGCGCTTCTCCAGGTTTCTGAAGGTACCACTGAATATCATTGCTAACTCCTGTACTTGCTTTACATCTCATGGAGACGGTCTCTCCTGGAGCAGCAGACGGAGGTCCAGACTGAGTCAGGATAACCTCCCCGGATGAACCTGCAAAACAAGTCGGCGGAAGATTTTAGGAGACAAATTGAAGGACGTGGCAACAGAGGAGCACCGTTTCTCCAAGGTGGATGCTGCTCGTTTGGGTGTTCCTGCTTGGCATCAGAACTTGATGGCAGTGAACCTGGAGCAACATCTCCAGAGGAGAGTCTCACCCTGGACGAGGAGCCCCAGGGTGGCCAGCTGGAGGATCAGTGACTTCATCATGGTGCTGCCGGTGTGTCGGTGGTTCTGAAAGGTCTGGAGCTCTTAACAGCTGGGAGCGGAGAGGCAGGACATGTATGCAAACACAGAGTCAGTCAGCTGGAGCTGTCCTCAACATGTCCTGCTGTGTCCTCCTCACTGCTCCACACATACACATTTGCCAGTTTCAAAGGTCTGAAGCTCAAGATGTTTGACTGTCACCGTGCATTTATTGTAGTGAATTTCCCTGCTGCTCATAGTGTTCATAGAGTTTCACAACACCCTGTCGCTTTCTTGGATCCTGGAAAACAGCTCCCTTATTAATATTCTTTGTCCACTGCTGTGACTGACTGTGGATCAATATGTTTCCATCCAGTCAGTCCTGAAGCCACAGAAGAACTGATGACCCAGAGGTCCAAATCCTGATGTTTGCTGATGACACTGTTGTTTCCTTAACACTTTTTGTCTTCATCAGTTTTAAGGATACATAAAGGGGATCTTTACAAGTTTTAGAGCTTGTCAAGTGAACCTCAGGCACATCAGGCTGCTGAATTCAGGTCAGTCTCTTCAACATTGGAGGTCAATCTGCAGGTGCAAGGTTTGGCGACTAGACTGTTAGAGTTTTGTCTCTATATTCATAGCTACAATAATAATTAGTTAAACAAAAGTGGGCAAGTGCATGAATTTGGGCACCCTTGTTTTTTTATTGATTTGAATACCTTTAACAGTAATTATTGGAACACAAAATTTGTTTGGTAAGCTCATTGACCCTTGACTTACAAATACAGGTGATGCCAATCATGAGAAAGGGTATTTAATGTGGCCAGTTGCAAGTTGCTCTCCTCTTTGCATCTTTTCTGAAGAGTGGCAACATGGGAGCCTCAAAACAACTGTCAAATGACCTGAAAACAAAGATTGTTCAACATCATGGTTTAGGGGAAGGATACAAAAAGCTAGCTCAGAGATTTCAGCTGTCAGTTTCCACTGTGAGAAACATAGTGAGGAAATGGAAGACCACAGGCACAGTTCTAGTTAAGGCCCGGAGTGGCAGGCCGAGAAAAATCTCAGATAAGCAGAGGCGAAGGATGGTGAGAACAGTCAAACTCAACCCACAGACCAGCTCCAAAGACCTACAACATGATCTTGCTGCAGACGGTGTCACTGCATTGTTCAACTATTCAGCACACTTTGTACAAGGACATGCTGTGTGGGAGAGTAATACAGCAGAAGCCTTTTCTGCGCACACGCCACAAACAGAGTCGCTTGAGGTACGCTAAAGCATATTTGGACAAGCCAGCTTCATTTTGGAATAAGGTGCTGTGGACTGATGAAACTAAAATTGAGTTATTTGGACATAACAAGGGAAGGTATTTATGGCGGAAGAAGAGTACAGCATTCCAAGAAAAACCCTTGCTACCCACAGTAAAATTTGGTGGTGGTTCCATCATGCTGTGGGGCTGTGTGGCCAGTGCAGGGATTGGTAACCTTGTTAAAGTTGAAGGTCGCATGGATTCCAGTCAGTATCAGCAGATACGTACGAGCAATGTTCAAGAATCGGTGACAAAGTTGAAGTTGCGCCGGGGCTGGATACTTCAACAAGACAACAACCCTAAACCCTGCTCAAATTCTGCTAAGGCATTCATGCAGAGGAACAAGTACAACGTTCTGGAATGGCTCCTCAGTCCCCAGACCTGAATATCATTGAAAATCTGTGGTGTGATTTAAAGCGGGCCGTCCATGCTCGGAAACTATCAAACCTGACTGAACTGGAGATGTTTTGTAAAGAAGAATGGTCAAAAATACCTTCAACCAGAATCCAGACCCTCATTGGAAGCTATAGGAAGCGTTTAGAGGCTGTTATTTTCGCAAAAGGAGGATCTACTAAATTTTGAGGTAGTTTTTCTGTTGGGGTGCCCAAATTTATGCACCTGCCTACTTTTGTTTAAATAATTATTGCTCACTTTCTGTAAACTTCATTTCACTTCTCAAATATCACTATGTTTGTCTGCTATATGATATATTAAACTGAAATTGCTGAGACGAACAACCAATGACTTATAAAGGAGAATCTTGAAAATGATCAGGGGTGCCCAAACTTTTTCATCCCACTGTATGCTAGTGTGCGTCAGAGCCTCCATCAGCGATCAGCTCTGAGCCCGTACTTGTTCACAAGGGTGATGGACAGGCTGACAGATGAGGCTCGACAGGAATCCCCATGGACCATGATGTTGTTTGCAGATGACATTGTGATTTGTAGTGAGAGCAGGAAACAGGTAGAGGAAAATCTAGAGAGGCTTCAAATGACCATGTGAAAATGATCTACCTCCACTAAAAATGCTGAATATATATTTATTCCTATATCTACTGAGTATACTTAACACAATAAATGTTTGTGGATCTTGCATAACTGCATGAACCCATTCGGCATACGACAACTGAGTACTTTTATGGTAAATACCTCATTCTGACGACTCAGTTGGAGTCAGCAGCAGAGTTGAAGTTAGCTGGGAGAAAAATGACCGCTTTCCCGACAGCTGGGATTTAAGTTCCTTCACCTTTCTCCTTCTCAGCTCACTATTCGGAGGGAAGTCGGGGCCGTAGTTTTTATGAACGGTCTGAAAACGCCGCTCCACATTTCCCTTTTTTGCTATAGCGATGACAGACCGGCAGATGAGGCGAACGCACTTTGAAAATTACATATTAAAAAAAAGTCCACCTCCCATTCCGTATGGAAGTGATACATTTTACATACATTGTTTTCACTCTTTTTATATTGTTATTTAGTTCTGGTTGTGTATTTTTATCCCTTACTATTCCTTTATGTTGTCCATTATTATCCCTGATGTTGTTGCTTGTTGTTGTTTGTCTTGCTATCTTCTGTCTCTCTTTTTATATTTATACTATATATATTTTTTATTTTTTTGACATAAGTGTTACACTGTTGTGAGAAATGACTTTCTCCTCTGTAGATGGATGAAGTTGATCTTATGTTATTCTATGTAGCAGATAATGTGCAGCAGCTGAGAGCGTTTAGTAAATGCTAATTGGTGGCGGCCTCCTATTGGTCCCTGCCAGGGTGCCGGCCTTATTTTACTGGCCGTGACGTCGTTTCCGGGTGACGCCAGTTGAGTCTTGTATGGTCTCGTTTGACCGGGGAAGCACATGTTAGTCTGGTCTTTCGGTTCTGACTCATTTGTTTGCAGTGTGCTTGTGGTCTGCGATCTCTGGTGAGTTAGTGTTCTCCTTGTTTGTTTTGTGTTCAGTGGAAGTGTGCTGCAGACTTCAGTGCTTAAATAAGTTTCATATTCTTCTCCTCCCCCAGGGATCTTTGCACCTGTGCTGATGGAAGACTCTTTTGACTGGACTGAAGATTCTCTTGGATGGTGTTTTTTATGTCACAGGAAGAGAAATGGAGTTCCCTTGAAGGAGGACTTTGGGTAATGTTCTGGAGGTGAGAAATCAGACATTGAAGATGTGATGCTCAATGTTAGTGGCTCTGTCTCATAGGTGTGTGAGTTAGATGGAGTGCAGAATGTTCCTGGAGATGAGTGGACATTGGTGCAGACTTCAATGGACATGTTTGGTTTCCAGTGGAGGGAAAGATGGTAGACTTTGCAGAAAGGATGGAAATGGCTTTAGTGAATACATTTAATAAGATGACTTAAGAGCAGAGGTAGACTATGTCTTCAGACGGGTGGTGAGAGTGGAGCCAGTGGTGGAAGCTGAAAGGGCAGGAGTTTGAAAAGGCTCTGAGGTCATGGAGAGCTGAAAGGTGACTGGACAGCTACAGCTCATGTGATTTGGAGACGGGAGGCAAGCACTTCTTGAATAAGAAAGATCCAATATGTCTGTTTCTGCAGAGGTTGAACACCAACAGTGTGTTCACTGATCTCTGAAGCCATCAGGCTCAGGCCTTGTAAGTACTCTGAGGGGAGAGCGGCCCCGTGTCCTCCTGTGGGATATTGGCTCTTAGTCCAGGCCGGATTCCAACCTGCTCGACGGCCGGGGCAGAATTTGCCGACCCATAACTCCGACTCGTCGTATTCAAGCATTCGGTAATAGAAATTCTGTGTCTTAAATATGACTGGACACAAAGTGACTGTTTTTGAAGGGAAGAGAAGCCTTTAACGTTGGCAATGTTTGTTTTGCAGACCTCACGAGTTTATTTTTTGTAACCGTCCACGGATGGACGTCACAAGTGCTTGGCAAAATAATGGTACGTGAAGTGCTAAATTTTGTCTTCATGCAATTTAATTTGTGGCTTTACTGGCATCAGCACTGGCTTTACTGATGTCAGGTACTGGCCATGGTTCTTGTGTTAATTCTAAAGTTCTTTCAGACACCGTCCATAAATGCTGTGTTTGGGTTTGCAAGGACCCTGAGCCCCAGAAGTAGCCTGTCAACACAAAGGTGGTGTGTATGTATACTTTTGTGTAAAGTTAGCAGCTTTTTTTTTATCATGTTGCTGTTTTTTGTAACTTTAAATGCTTGTAGTTTTCCTGTTTTGAAATAGTGTCCATGTACACCCTGAAATCAGTCACTGTTTGAAAAATCCTTGTTTTAGTTCCTTTTCTCCAGGGTTTGACACAGTGACTTGTGTTCTTTTGGTCAAACCTAATCTTCAGTGTTTCTTCCAAACATTGCACTTGGACATAATCCTTCACCTTAAGATTTGGTCCGATTCCGAGACGGCGTTCTTTGCAATCTGCGAATGTGGCAGGCAAGGTCTTCAAAAATCTGACAGGTCTAAAGTGACATCAGACCGAGGAATCCCACGGTGCATCGCACAGTGCCACTACCTAGTACACCATCTGATCAAGGCCCCCGAGACCCCACCGGCACACCATCAGAACATAGTTGGATCTTGTAGCCCAACAAGGAGTCTGAGTGGCAACCATTAGATGTTGATTAGCCCTGGAAGAAATGGCAAAAGGTAGTGTGGACCAGAGGTTGGAGACAAGAGTACGTTCATATCACGCTTTGAATCAGAAAGGTTTGGTGTCCAAGAACACGGAGCCACCAAGCCTGCGACAGCACCAATTCCAAACCAGCGTGAGGGGGGGGGATTTTTAACTCAAGCAAGAGCTGAGGACACTTGAGGAGCTGACACAGGAAGGTGAGTGACAAGAAGGAAGCCTTGGCAGACCTGAGGGTTGTGATGAGGGAGAGGCTGCTCGCCTTCTGTCGGGCCGAATGATGCAAGGAGGGGGCTCGCAAGTGCAGCACCTTCATCGCAAACTTTTGCTAGTGTAAAGTGCAAGGCCTTCAAGATCCTTTCCAACCACCACATGAGAAGAACATCTCCATTTATACCTCTGTGCAGAAGGGAGGAGTCCCAGGAGTGACCCGGCTGATCCATGAAGCCAGAGAGCCGGGGCAGTTGTCCAAACCCTCTTCAGACACTCAAATAAGCTGCTCTTTCCATTGAGTTTCTCTGGTTCTCTTATTGCAGAAAGAAGATAAAACCAGATTTTCAGGGGGCTAGAATTTGCAGATATTGACAAGCCAGTCAGTGTTCTGCTTGCAGATGCTGATCTTGGACTGCAGGGCAGCAAGACAGACTGACTTGATACTACCTGGGTGAAGAAGCACAGCCCCAATGTTTTTTTGGACCAAAATGTAAATAAGCTTTCGACCTTTACAGCCTGAAGGTCCAGGATTCAAGTCTAAGGTCTGGATAGATACGTGTGCCAACATTTCTAAAACGTCTGATTCTTTCAAATAAACCCAGAACACACATAATCACCAGCCTGGACAATTTGAGTGTTTGCTTGTCAACTCTTCTACAACCAAGATGTTCTAATCTCAGGGGATGGACTGGTGTTCTGTCCTGTTGATCTTTTCCTTCCGATGAGTTCATAGATGTACGTGCACATCTGGATATACAAGTCAATATCCACATTGTGGAGAAGGTTCCTTTCCCAGACTGACAAAATATGGATGTTTTTATACGCGCACACCTTTGTGTGGAGAAATTACTTTTTTTTTTTTTTTTTTTTTTTTTCGCCCTCCTACGTGTTTTGA